>NC_030682.2:62378883-63032633 GCF_000004195.4 Xenopus tropicalis | reverse complement strand
GATATTCGTGTCATATTGTTTATATCTGTGCATCATATCTATCTATGCTGTGATAAAATAAAGACAAAATACTGACAAAATAATAGCTGATAAAATTACATTTGATAGATATTTAATATATATATATATATTTACACATGCATCTGTTCAACAAAACAATATTTTATTGGATTTGCTATTTCATGATTTGGAATGCTAGCGTCTCTAAAGCCATGGATGGCATGCTTGTCAAGCTGAATTGTTAACATAAACTGTGATAGAACTATTTGATAGAATCTCCTCTACCATAGGGAAAGGAATCTGGCACCAACTTTTGGCTATGGCAGGTGACATAAGGAAAAGTGTGGTGATCAATAGCCGTAAACCACTGGCAGATGACTGCCCTTACAAAGGCAACCTGCCTTTGGTACAGTGATAGAGTATCACCAATGACTGTGGGTACTGCAAGTTGGATGGTGGAAGCCGTAGAAAGCAATGTATGCCAAATGCAACAAAGTAAATAAAAACTTAAATCTAACCTATTTCAATTATATCAAGGAACTTACTGAAATTAAAACATACTTTAGCTCCCTATAAGGCTATGAATAGAGGGCTGTTGCTAATAAAAGTAATAAAAGCTCCATCTCCAGTGAGATCAGACAACATCCTTGAGTGATTATGTTTTTAGGAGAGCACGTCTGGTAAAATTACTAGGAATCTAAAAAATTAGCATGATGGACAAAGTTCCAAAGGACAAAAATTAAAAATTGAAATAAAAGTAAAACTGCCTGTCTGTAAAAGTTGTGTCAGGTGAACCTTGGAGTAAGTTACCTAAGAGGAATATTTATTAAGAAGTAAGAATCAAAATAGAGCTCACTGGAGTTTACAAGAGGTGAACAACCTAGCTCTAATTTTTAAAGGACATAATTATCAAAATTCTCTTTTCCACTCTAATAAATATTAGAGTTTTCAGGTTTTAACCCATTTCCATTGTTTTTCACTATACTGTGCCAGAGCAAGCCAACTATTTGCACAGAGACTGTACCTTTGGCAGTGCAAACTGAAAATTGTAAAAATGGAGCATATATAATTTGTGCATTCAGCACACATGATGTACATTACATGCCAATCCCATCAGTGGGGAATAGTGTGAACGTGAGTGCAAATTCCATCTGCTCCATCTGTATAATTCACAGTAAAATCTTTTAGAATCGTATTGCATCTGATTTTTGAGCAATTGTGTGTCACTGCAATGAGCTTTTGACATCCATTTTTTCTCAGTATGGCACATATTTCATGTTGACCACCATGGTGATCTCAGGAAGAACAACAGCAGCTAGAATGCCCTTCCCCACCAGCCAGTGCTCCCCATAGCTCTATTACCTGCCATCATCTACCATAGACAGAGAGTTTCCCATTATTTTAAATATGAAGTGGTGACAGGTGGGGTGTTGGCATTGGCTCCAAGAGAAAACTAAAGGAGTCAAATCAAAATATCATGTGTGCCTGAAAAAAGGTGGTTGTAGAAGGAGGTTGTAGAAGGGGGTGATAAACATAGATACTAAACACAGCAGAAAATGTGCCATGTACAATGGAAAGTTTACAAAGGACTCACTGTCCTCACTTAAAAAGCCCATAATTGGCAGACAGGTAAGCTAAGATAAGATAAGATATATTTAAAAGTGGGGTGACCCCCATAATTAAAATCGAAAATAAAATGTATAATTGTAGAGCAGCAACTCACCCCCCCAAATAATGAAATATGGTAAATATATGAGCAGACATAAAAAAGTACATTAAATTAATTCAACATACATTTAAGTACAGCATTCAAAGTTCTGATGATAGGACAGGTAAGGCATCCCTTGTTTGGAAACCTGTTATCCAGAAAGCTCTGAATCATGGGAATGCCATCTCCCATTGACTCCATTTTAAGTAAATAATCCTAGTTTTAAAAATATTTTCCTTTTTGTACTTGATCCTAGCTAAGATGCATGAATTCATATAAGTTTAAATATTTTTTTTAGTATTGTGGAAAGATCCCTTACCCAGAATATCCCCAGTTTATTCTTGCAGTGCTTCATGAATTATCATTTACTCTTTACACAAACCATGTTAAATATTTAGCATAATGTTCCTAGACACCTACAAATATTCAGCAATAATTAACAGATGATGAGAAAAAGTCATGTAAAATTAAGGGTTACAATATATTAATTTAAAGTGAAATCCTTTTACATTATTTGTCAACAGTTCTGATAACTAAAGCAATGCATCTTGTTTTCCTTTGAAGCCCCTGGCATAAACATCATCTTGGATTTTTCCCTAATTAACAGACATCAGCTGATCAAAATACAAGCCTTTTATCCACAAATGCTGAAGGTTTTGAGTTTGTTTTTTTACTTGTAAGAAAATAATAAACCGATAATTTGTATGAACACCAGTGCTTTCAGTTCATTGGGATCTTTGCCAGCACCTTTGAGATAAATAATACATCAGACATCCTCAAGTTAAAACGTAAAAGACAAGAAGATGAAAAAAATTTGAATTTCTTATATATATATATTTATATACATTAATTAAATTCTTGATGAAACGAAGGGCAAAATAGGGAATAATTCTATACATACCCTAATGCATATGTTTATAAAGAACACTACATTCTGTTAAAGGGATTGCAATTTAAAGTAGATTGCACTGCACAAAATTACACCATTTTTAAAAAGGTCTTAAATAAAATACAGACACATAACATGTGCAGTTTCTAAAACAGTATTTAGCCAGTTTACTGTTATCATTGTATGTTGGATTTTAGGCACAAGGGCATTTGTATGGACATATTGGTGCCGTCAAGATGTGCTGCTTGGCACATGAAATGAATGAGTTTACAGAATACAAAGGCTTGAGCCTTACACTGACACTCTGGGCAGATGAAGTACTTGTTATTGTGCGTCTGATTCAGGTTCAAGCTTTCCTGCTATGTGTCTCCATGTTATTTATGTAAAGGCTCTGTGTTGCAAATAGGAGAACTAGACCTCAAATGTTTGTGCGTTCATGCTTTTATAAATGCCATAAATACTAATATATTATTATAACATTTACATCTGTTAAGAGGTACTTTTCATACTCTATAGGAATATATACTTGTGAGCAACATTTAAATGGAAAAAAAGTTAGGGAGCAACACAAACATGATAAAGGTTCCTGGGGTGCCAATAAGAGCTATAATTACCTACTTAATAGCCCCTATGTGGACTGGCAGCCCACAGAAGGCTTTGTTTGGCATTATACTTGGTATTTATGCAACCAAAACTTGCCTGTTTACCAGAAATTCAAAAATGAGCACCTGCTTTGAGGCCACTGGGAGCAACATCCAAGGGGTTGGTGAGCAACATGTTGCTTTTGAGCCACTGGTTGGGGAACACTGTTGTAGAAGAAAGAAACATTGTTTTTGCAACTCTTGATACAGTTTTTAAATACCTGCAGGATTTTAAAAAGTTAGCTGCACTATAGTATACAAAATAACATTTGTTAAAATCAAGGATTTCAGCTGCAGACAGTACTATGAAATCTATAATTTCAGATTTTCATATAAACACATGCAAATATTTCAGGAATAAATGACTCCACACAATCCTTATCGTACCATCATTGTAAAAATAGGAACTGTGACATTGTATAGACTCGGAGAATAGACTTTCCTTCTGCATAACCTACCCCTGGGATTCAGGAATGTTTCATAATGATGTTCCCTGGATGACTAAGCGCTTAGTTTGCCTTTAAAAATTATTTTTACAAAAAATGAGGTGTTAGTACCACACTTTGGCCAAAATATGTAAGCTCACGTGCCACGTCAAGGCCCCTCATTGTACGTGAGTCCTACACTGTCTAATGACATTGAGTCTGTGATGCACTTAAAATAAAGTCCCCCAGCAAACAATGTGACTGAGTAGTAAGACCCTGTTGCACCTACCTTTAGCTCAAAAAAGCTTTTAAATCTTAAACGCAGGTTGCCCGAGGACAAGTTAGTGGACCTAAAAGTGGAAGTGTACAGGGTTTTGGAGTTGACCCTGAAGGAGTTGCAGTCCCTTTTCTGCCCATGGGCCATGCTTGTCAAATTCTGCCCATGGGCTGGGATTTTAGTCGCCGCCTTGCAATGGCCACGTACAGTTCACAAAAGCAATGTAGGATGACCTAGTAGTGTGAGCCCAGTTCTTGGAATGGTTTAACGGGAGGCAGTTTGTCCAGGCAGTGGAGATGTCCATCCCCCAGTTTTTCACTAATGGCTAGCGGTGCAGGATTTATGGCATATTGTAGTGGCAGCCGAGGAGCAGGTTGGAGTTGTCCAGAGGATCTTTGGAGCATTGGTCTTCGGTGTTGGGATCCCTTGGGGTCCCTTTGGCCCCTGCAACATAGGCAGTGCATTGGAAGGTATGACATAAATGGGAGGTGCTATGTGATCAGGTTGGTCTGGTTTGGGATGACACAGTGAGGTTGGAGCTGCTGTTAAGGTACTTGTGTACCACACCTGAAATACAATCACATTTTTAGCCCCTAATGTGGTTATTTTGTTTTTTGTTTTCATCTCATAAAATCTGGCATGGAAATCCAGGTGGACCCATTTTAACATACAGTGAAACCTCAGTTTTACTGATTTTATGTTTTACCTTTATTTTACATTTTTTTTTGTGTTCCCACCAACATATATTGCATCATGCATTTCCCTGAATTTTACCCCATTGTTCTACTGTATTCTAACATTTCTCTTAATGCAAGCATTGAATAGCACTTTATTTTTTTTTTATAATAAAATAACAAACTGTAACATGAGGCTTTCCATGGATTATTTAGGCTAAGGGCACAAGAGGGGCAGGCTAAGCACCTCTCTTCCTATGTCTACCTCACAGGTGGTGAGAAGCCAACACGTTTCCATCTGCTCAATTGTTCTTCTGCACTGACAGACACAGCATTGGCATGTGAGCAGACACAGTGAGTGGATATCAACGCTAAAATGCTTTTCCACGCAGAACAGCTGAGCACTTTGGAGCACATAGGCTTTTTCTAAGCAGGTCCTGGTTAAGATTCAGGCCCTGGCATTTCAGCTACACAGAGGCCCAAACAGTTTTCATAGGCCCAATAAATGACCTATGGCAAATACAGCAGGCGCTCTGGCATTTGCCAAAATGTACAGATTGCCGGTGTCGGCCTGATTACAAGCTTCATCATTTTGCAGCAGTATGTGACTGAAATAGTATGCTGGTGGCTGTACTTCAGCAAAGGCCACAAACTACTGAGCTATACAATAGGCAGTCTTCAGATAAATGTCAGTGAACTACTACAAAAATTCCACAGTGAAGAAGCATCCGAAAAAATGTCCAGCAATCACCTTCAATTTTGAAAGCATGCAAAAAATCCAGATATCCTAAAATGCTGATGTCCTAATGTAAATATACTTTACTACTATATGTACAGTATATAAGAGTTTAATATAAATATTTCTAATTATGCTATATATTATTATATCATTAGGACAACAGTGTATTGTTTTGTTGCCTGTGCTTAATCTCCTCCAGCATGGACGACAAAATACTGTTTCAGAAAATTTCTTTGCTTTGGACACAGTGGGAATCGCAAGTGGTAAAACATTTGAACTGTGTAAGTGCTGGAAATTGCCTTCACTTACATGATTAACCGGGAAGTTGCAAACATTAATTGTGCTAAGCACAATTAAAGTTTGCAATCTAATGACTTTGTTTAATGAAGAATACTATATTACACTATGTTCATTTTTCCTCTTATTTATGTTTCTTTCCTATCTATGACATTTATTACATCACCTCCTAAGAATATAAACTGTTTGGTATCTGTGTCAAATTGCATACTTGCAGGCACATTTTTAAACAGTAAATATTGTTTAAAAATAGATTTTTCATTGAATCTTTCTCATTTGTTCATTGTTTTTTAAATGACCAAACTGACTGTTGGGGACAGTTATACAAATTGTAAACCTAATACTTTAGTGTCAGACTAAGTGGTCTGATAACAAAAAAAAACAATTTATGATGCAAATCTGCTGGAGCATCTGTCGCTGAGGTTGTTAAACAAGGGACTATCTATGCCAACCGAGGCAGCATAAAACCCTTTCTATAATCTCCCAGCTTCGGCTGTGTCTTCTACAACACTTTTTTTGATACTTTGCCTTATTGGTAAACAACAGATGGAGGAGGGAATGAAAGGACACAGTTTGGGCATCTTCAAATGTCATTATTACAGAGTAAATAGCTGTGTATTAGGGTTGCTTGCCCTCCCCATGGGGTGGAAAGGGTAAATAAAATGACACAATACCGAGGTGCACTAGAATGCTGCCATCCAGCCACACATACAGTATCTTTTTTTTCTTTAAAGATCCAACATTAAATCAAATGCCTTAACATCTTACTAAATTTGCATACAGTAATATCTGAAACAGTAACTTCATGACAAGAAATAGATATTTGATGTTCCCTGGTAGTCTTGAAAAACAGACTTAGCAGGAACAATCATTTGTGCAATAAGTAACTAGACAGCATGTTCATAAAGTTCTTGGCCATTTTAACATCTGTAATGTTGCTAATTTACAACCCTTTTTAGAAATAAGCTTCCACATGATCTCTCCCAAACCGTAAAAAGCCTGGCATGTAAAGCAAATTGTTTGTCACTTTCTGATGGCCTGACATATTTATTGTCAGAAAGAAATGGACATTAGTGGGAAAAGCAGTTGTTAAAGGCCAAACAGTTTTTTTTTTCTTTTTAAAGACGGTAAAGATGTGCGCCGGATTTGCTTTTTTTTCTAACAATGAACCACCCCTTCAGACATCAAAAGACAAGATAATAAGACACTTCAAGCACAATTCAAGATTATATTCAACATCTAAAGGCTCATCTCTTGTCAGTTTGCATTTACTCTCCCAGGGATGTGATGCTTCTATCATCATTCTGTCAAAAGGAGTCTGGCAAAAGTGATGAGGCCTCTCATTTCACACACTTAGGGTTTTATCAAATAGCCCACATGCTTTCTTATTCAGCCAAAATGGAGGGATAATTTGAGGAAGGTCATGCACAAGTACAAAAATCTTGTATTGATTTGTGTGATTAGAAGGCATAACAATTGCACGTTTATGTTAGTTTCCAAGATGTTTTGTCACTTTATCAAGTAATACACTTTTCCAACAAGAAAAGAAATATCATTTTTCCTAAGCCAATTTTTAGGTGTGATGTTAAGGTTAGATAAAAACGGCTTATCCAAGGCCAAAATTTTTTTTGTGTTTGTGTGTTCAAAATATCTCAATCATATATGTATTTTGAAATATTACATGGTGATAAAATATCTCTTTGTATCTAAGTATGCGACTTCTGCCAAGTTTTTTAACTTTGCAAATGTGCAGTTATAAATCACTTAAACCATTGTCTATTGATATTCAATGTCAATTTGAAAAGTTGCATCAGTAACAATAGTCATGTGGCATGCTTTTGGTAGAGGGTATTTTGTAGTATGGTCAGAATGTATGTAGTAAGGCCAGATACACTCTAGGCATTTCCTCTGCCTGTGAAAACAGTTTAGTGTGTCACTGGCCAAAGAATTAAAAAAATATGGGTGTGAGCAAGTTAGGTAGGACATATATAATGGACAAATCACTGCTGCCCACAAAGGGACTCCTGCTGAATCCTTCATTTGGGTAACAAAATTAAGGTTGGGAGGTGACCAGAGTATGTGAAAAAAGATAAACAAAATTGGTCATTGACCAAATCTTAAGGACACATGTCCACATATATGGACCATAACATATAAATTCCCAAATAATAATAATAACCATAATGTAATCTAGTTGTGTGTCTAGCAACCAGGGAAGTTACCGGTCTCTGGCCATTAGGTGGGACAATGGGGAATGTAAAATTAGCCTTTTTATGAACTGTATTCTAAGCATTCATCCACACTGTCAACTTAGCCAAAGCAGCTGTATAATTCTACCTGTTTTTATAAATAAAGCACTCAACAAAAGTTTTATTCTGGGAAAGTAATATATGGTGACATTTCATTGTCAACACATTTATCTTTAATAAACTTTCACACCTATAAATAATATGACGAATATTCAAGTTCAGGAAATTGAATGATGCCAGTAGTAAGGTGTTTATAGCAAAGGCAAGTCTAGATTATCATTGTAAATAAATAATTAAAAGTAACTCAGTGTAATGCTTAATGTTGATCCTATTACTCTATCTCTCTGAGATGTTTTAGAAGTGGCTGCTAACATAATGTGGGTGATGCTCTAGGATAATTAACACAATGTACTCAAGCATGAAGAAGTGCTGCCAGACATTTACATAATGCTACTTATGTCTGCTTGAACGCTCCATAAGATTATTGCACTGGCTCAGTTCAAACGGTTCTGCTTTCACCATTCTCTGTGGATTAGTAAAAATAATTGTGCAGCTTGACAGTGGGATGTAAACGGTGTCTGAGAGTCTTTGAGCAAACACCTGAGAGTTAAAAATGTATTACAGGCCTAGAGAAGCAAATGTAATACAGAAAAGGTAAACTTATGTTAGAAATGCTGCACAGTCAGTTTTGATTTTCTAGGGAGAAAATGCTTCTAAAGATCTATGTAATCATTTTCGTAAGAATGCAGAATTTACTCTATACAAATATCAGATAACGCGGATATATCTTACCTTTTGTTGTGTTGTATCTAGCCCATGTTTTGTGTTACTTTAAACTGCCTCGACTTTTATCCACATATTATGCAAAAATAAAAAATAAACTAGAATATATCTAGCTGTAAGTGAGAGCCTAGGGGACTACATACAAATGGTTCTCAGTGTGAAAATAACTAATAATCATTTTGCAGAGCAAGTGTTCATTCTAAAATAATATATCTAAACCTTTTGTAGGTTTACATCCCCTCAGAGTCAATAACCACTATTGACTTTAATGGTCTTTATTAAAAATTTTATTCAGTACATACATTTTTATATGACTCCTCACCAATAATGGGAATAAGGCAATATAATCCCTTGCACAAAAGTAGACTGAATTTTGAGAAAAAGAGACCAACAAAGACACTGTGGACTGTGCCATCGGGTGTCTGGGTGACAGGTCCCCTTTAAGGACTGGTGAAGGAGGAAAGTGTCTGATTGTAAGGGTGCAAGAGTAAATGTAAAAGGATGTGTGAATGAATATGTATGTATTTATATCTTAAAGAGATACTGACACCTAAAATTAAACTGCTTTTAAATATTTTATAAAATTGTCTTTGCAACTTTGCCAAAAAAGTACTTCCTGATGCTTTTACATTACCTGTATGATCCGCCATGTTCCTCTATGAGGGAGCTGCCATATTTGTGCAGCAGGAGTCCGTTAGCATTAGAAGCTATGACAGACAGTTTGAGAAGGGGCAGTCAGGTTGGCATAACAGTCAGGTTTAGGAACTTCAACTAACAATTACTTACAAAAGCAGCCCTATCGAGAAATGATCAACATTACCTATAGGCAACTTAATGTACATTCATATTTTGAAAAGTCTTTTTTTTGTGTCAGTATCACTTTAATGTCATCATATGAGTTAATGTGGGTTGCTGACATTTGTGAGTAATCAATCTTGAGACTGAGGGAGTTAGTGAAGTTACTGCCAGTAGGAATACATGCACAGCCATGGGTGTATATATGTATGGGGGTGAGTGAGTGTGTAAGTGTGGAAATACATAAGACATATTTTAAAGGAGGCTTGTTTTTACTGATTTCAGAATTAGGTTTTATTATTTTATTATCATAGTGTGTACGATATAACTGATTAATTACTTTGCTCCCTAAGTCTAACATTTTTTTCCTGCTGCAAGTTGTTCATTGAAAATCAAGTCAAGTCAAGTAGGCTTTTATTGTCATTCCAACCATATACAGTTCAGTACACAGTGAAACGAAACAACGTTCCTCTGGGACCAAGGTGCTACATACATGCAACAACATAAATTAACAACCATTGAGTTACGTTTAAATCAGTCAGTGAGTCCCAGCTTGTGGGTGTTATTTGCAGCTGAAAAAAGTTTGAGTAAATTACATACACACAAATATAGAAATTAATTATAAAGGTTGCTTTGAAAAAATATATAAAGCAGATACTACAATGTAGAAGATTTGTAAAATAATAGGTCAACTTTAAAGGGTTAGTTTGCCTTTAAGTTAATTTTTTAATATTTTATCGAATGTCCTATTCATAGCAACTTTGCATTTGGTCCTTATTATTTAATTCATATAGTTTTTAATCATTTGTATAATACAGTTTGATGAACTGACAAGTTGCCCCGCATACTGTAGAATGTTACCTAGTACACATGGTTGTACATAATAACATAAATAGGTAAGACTGAGAAACGTATGGATTGTTCAAAGTTTGGAAACTGCTTATGAAATAATAAGAATACGTTTTTGCTAGTTTTTTGTAGTGTTATAAAGTTCCAAGGGCCCTGAAGGACCGAAAGGAAGCACAGCGCAAAGGGGCCATGACAGGGCTAGGAAGGGGAACAGGGGAAGATGCTATTTACAAGGGGTTGTGAATAGCAGCCGCTGTTAAAAGAGGAGCTGTTAAATAAATGGTAGCTAGCCTCAGGGTTTGGATAGTAGGGAACAGGGGACTTTCACAAATCAGTCTTCAGCAGCTATCGGTGGGGATCTGGTTGGTTGATTATTAAGATTTTTCTTTCACATCCTGTATCCCACATACTGTTAACATGCGAACACCATGGCGTACCTATAGGAGACTGTCAGCTAGGGAAATCCGCATGCACAGGTCCTCTAAAATACCACATGGTACAATTTTCAGTGGATAAAAGCAAGTCCCATCTCATGTATCCGTTCTGAAAATGATTTTCATATTTACTAGTTGCATATAGATGTATATATAAGTGTTAATGAATTTGTGATTTGTTATAGGTATATTGATGAATTTTTAATGATTAATAAAACATGGTGATTTAATAATTATGTGGACAACAATTTATATAAGGGGTAGCAATGAGCCCATTTCCCAGAAAACTTTGCGAAACTGCTGAAAAATTCACAAAATTCTTTTAAGTCAAGAGGCGGTTTTTCACAAGTACCACAACTTTTTTTTTACATGTGTGTCTTTTTTTTTCTTACTCCAAATGCATTGAGGTCTATGGGTGTTTATTCTCACTCTTGTGGCACAACTTTTTTTTAACGCATGCAACTTTTTATCCGAACATTATTTTTCCTATTTTTTTCACAGTGAATTTTTCACAGAAAAAAATGCAAATGGCGCCATGTAGAATTTCGTCAAGTATCCATGCCTGCCAAAAAAATGTGCTCATCAATTAAGAGTTGATGTAATATACAGTAATTGTGTGTACAAACCTTAAGTTCTAGGCATGAGGCACTTTACTCTGGCGACTTCGAAACCCGACTATTAATAGCCTTTTTTTTAATCAGTTTTTGAGTTTCTGAATTCAAGTTTGTTTTTCTAAATTGAATAAACTCACATATCAAATGGTGGCTTATCTATTAATAAGGAAAACTCGTTTTAATAAAAATATATATGGCTTGACTTTGCCTAGGACAGCTCCTATTGACTTCTATAGAAATTCACATTTGAGTGTTCTGTTTTTTTGCACTTAATAAATACCAGACATTCGAGTTGTTGAACCAAAATTTGAATTCAAGTTTTTTAGCGCTAAATAAAACTTGAATTGTGAAAAAAAATCAAACTCAAAGGTTGATTTATCTCCCCAAAAGTGTTTTCTGTATTAGCTAGAAGAGTTTTGAATTTGGCCAATTGTATTTTATCTAGCCTTATATAATCTATGATAAACTATTATGGAGCTCATCCTTATCTGTAAACCCAAAGGCAAGGCAACAATTGATATAGGAGATGGCTTATCTATCTAGAGCTAATTGCCTCTCTTAAGGATAAAAACAAACCAGTAATACTTCATTTTAAAAACATAAAGCAAGTATGGATTTTTGGAAATTTTTGGAATATTAATTAATATAATAGGTTGAATACATTATCAACACAAACCCTATTTATTTTGCTCATGTTGATTGCAGGTGTATATTTCCCTTTAAAACAAATCTCTCTAAAAATACATTTTACACTTTCTCTTTTTGCAGATCAGAGCTAACATATGGGACTCATTTTACAGCCCAGAGAATTTCTGTTCTGTGACCAAATACTGAACTTAAGCTAAGCTTCAAAGCTGCCAGGATTTTAAAGCTGAAATTAGATTTTATTTCCTTTGATTATTTTCTTTCGGGCCCCTAAGTTATGTTTTGGTGTCCTTCACCTTCTCCTTTTTTATTATTTATAACCAACACACTTTGAGCAATGACCAGTATTAATTTGCGACCTTCTGTCCTTTTGCCTTATTCGCTTCTTTTTGAAATCTAAAGAATGAAGCAAATATTTTGAAACCTACAGAGAGAAAATAAAATCACCTTTCTCTAGTTTTCTTGAAGGGAAAATAAGGTCGCTGTTTTATTTTTTTTTTAATGTTATTATTTTTTTTTCGAATATCCACACTAAAATGATCAGGATAAAAAGATACATACTGTGCTCTCTTGTATAAACATGGAAATATACTGTGCAGCTGTCTAAACAATAATGAGGGGTAAATCTACAGTGGCTATATCTCCTGTGTTTGTTAAATGAGATATGTAGGTATACATACACACACAAACACACACACACACACACACACATTATATATATATATATATATATATATATATATATATATATAGATTGTAACAGGCTGTACTTGATGACACTGTCTGAAAGCTTACTTAACAAACATGTCCTTTAGCTCACCTTTAACCTCTATATTATATCTTTCCTTCAGGTTTCTATGCCACTGTCACCTTAGCATATGTTATTTATGAAATGCCAGCAATGTGAACACCTTAACTGCTCCAAAAACAGGCCCCCGGTAATACTATAGTGAAACTTTTCACCAGTGCAGCAGCCGATAATAGCCAATCAGTAATTCATTTTGATTATTCTGGGAGTGCTAGAATTATAAAAGGAATCTCTAAAGGGTGTATATTGGGCACTGAGTTGGTAATTCAATGTTTATGTATTCAAATAAATGAGCACTGCTAAATTATTTTAATGTAACCATAATAATAACCATAATACCAATACAAATATTGGACATTTCCAGCATTTTAGGCATCACCCTCATCATCATTGTTTAAACTTTAAAGAGCACATTTTTGTGGAACTGACTGGCTTCTAGACAGTTTACATATCTTTTTATGTTTTTGGTTTCCTTTATACATATGTTTATTAGTTATGGGTCAGGAATGTCAGTAGCCTTTCACCAGTATTTCCAGTGAAAAGTTTGACATACATGGTAATTCAGAAATGTGTGCTATTACAGATTATATAAAGGCACCTAGCAGATAAAATACTGCATATAAAAAAGTTTATAATTGAAGCGTAAACACTGACATGGTTAGTAAGTTTCGCCATTTTAGCTGACATGGTAGATAATATCTTTTAAGATGTTTGTTTACCATCACCATCCCTGAGCAATCAAGACCTAATCAGATCATCCTACATTAATATATTCCATTATTATCTATAATGGAATATAGAGTCTACAGAAATACTGATACCTTATATATGAGAACCATACAGTTCTTTGCTTTTAGTATGATTATGAGGTCTGTTATCTGGAAACTTGTTTTCTAGAAAACTCCAAAAAACAGAAATACCATTTCTCAATGAAACAATTCTTCATTTTTAACTGGTTTGCTATAAAGTCTTACTTATGACAAAACAACCCTACTGGATTGTCACAGGTAAATGTCTGTATAGCAATAAGGCATGGTGCTTCCTGCTAACAAAATACCCCTTTAAACTTTAGTAACATTTTATTATACATGTTCATTAAAACATACAAGCCTTACTTATATAAGGATATCTCTTAAAATCAATGTCGGACTGGGACCCCAGGGGCCCACCAGAAAACCTTAGACCATGGGCCCACTCCAAATTATTTTTCCTCCTTTCCTCACTCAATAATTTTAGGTTAGGAGCATGAGGGCCCACTGACCCCTGGGCCCACTGGGAGTTTTCCTAGTATCCTGGTAGGCTAGACCGACACTGCTTAAAATCTATTACAGTCAATGTCCCAGTTGCAGGTGCTGTTAATATGATGTTTTTAAAAGGTGACAAGGATGTAGTGGTAACAATGGTGTTATATGCCCATGTAAAAGAAGACTATTTGCAGAAATCTAATAACACAAATGCCTATAGGAAGTGTCTATTAACATAGACGGTGTGCAGTGCAGTGGTAAGCTGGGCAAAATAGAAACTCTGCATTGTGTTTCAATGTAGAATACAGACAAAAGGCATATAAAATATTAAGATGATTAATATTTATTGATGGCATTAAAAATTAATATTTTAGGCAGAGTATCTATTTGATTAATAGTACTATATATTAAAGAAGATTAAATAAGTACTATATGCTGTACAATAGAATAAATGCAGATATAAGTGCTTCTCTTTATGTAAGACAAAAATCATACTATTTATTATATAGAAACAGACCATACACAGATATGTATATAATAGATACTTGAAAAAATAAAACAATAGAAAATAAGATATGAAAATAAGATGGACAAGTTATAGCTTGCATTATCCTAGCCCTGCTATCACTTTAATGTACAAGCTTTCTTCTTTATATGTGCACCAAAAATAAAACGATTCATTTGTGCATACTGTTCATTGTAAAGAAGTGGGGCATAAAACAGCATTAGTGGTGAATTCCCCTGAGGACTAAATAACCACAGAGGGGTCTGGTCTTTTGAATGATTCCCTGCCACTACCTCAAAGCTAATGACTGAAACAGGATCTAGTGCCACTGGGAGCTTTTAATTTTCATATATTGTACTGATTGTTGTGATGCAATGAAAACTGACAGCTTCCATTTCAGCAGTGCACTCTATTAGCAGCTTCTCGACCAAAGCATAAGGGGGGATTTAAATAGTAAGCAGGGCTGAGTAACAATCTGCCTATTGATTATTTGTACATTTGTATCTATTGTCATGTATTTACCTGCCCTTTTATATTATAATAATAATGTTACATTGTATTTATACATTTATATATATATATATATATATATATATATATATACATTTCTGCAATAAAGGAGAGATGCATGGGTTAAAAACACCTTTTTTAACTTACATTTGTAGAATTATGCTACATTATGAGTATTATTATTACATCCATTTGTATTATTCTAGCAATGCTGCCACTTTGGAGCATGGTAAGATTAGATCTCCCCTGAGAACATTCTTAAAGAAATTTTACTGTACCAAGATATAAGGAGATACAGTGAGTAAAGAAAATTTACAAGACCTGCCTAAAAAGAGAAAACGCTTTTTCCACTCAGTAGAGTTTGTAGGGAATGGGTAATAGCGAGATCTAAGTGCAAGCTCTAAACTTCAAACTTTAACAGGAAGGAATAGCACCGAGAGAAACACTTCCATTAACTGCTACACTGCCCTAGTTTTGCATAGTAAGTGAACTAGATCAAGCATTTTTAGGTACACTGTACTCTACCCCTATATAGCATAATGTAGGAATTGTCCCTAGCTTTCAGGTCACGAGGTAGATGCACAAATGTTTTTTTTAATAATACACACAGTGCTTGCTTCTCAGCTGCTTTAGCCATTTTAGAAAAAAATCCTTTCTTTTGCTTTCTATTGACCAATACTTGAGTGCTTTTGTGTGTGTGTGTCTATGTGTGCTTATTATATGTAATGTCAGATTAGTAAATTTGACAGAGCATGTCATATTTAATAATACTGTATCAGTGCACACTATTATTTAGTCAATGAATGCTTTCATGTAAATAGGTTACAGTGCTGGAACAATCATTTGAAGCATCCCACAGTCAAAGGAATTATCCAGATACCACCATGCTTTTAGAATTCAGATACAGAATTTGCTATTTCCCCTTTAATTATAGTGTTTTATAGGGCTAATAACACCGAAAACTGAAAATATTTCATACAAATTTATTCTGTAGATTATATCTATTTCTCCAGCAAGTTAACACTATTTTTTTATTTTCAGTAATAGACTGAATTTAATTTTATAGGTTTATAGAGAAGCATGAATGTTATTTGACTGGTATTTGAAGCAGCGTATCTTTTATATGATATGTAAATGTAGGACCTAGAGCCTCAGTGGATTTTCTGTGGGCAAAAAGAATGATATATTACAGGCTAAGAGAGAACTTGCATTTGTTTGACAGAAGCCTAGAGTTAAAGTACACATATAGCAGGAAAAGGTATAAGCCTGTCGAAGAGAGTCTGGGTTTGTCATGTTGATTGGGATAGGGGCAAGAAATAATTGGGTAAAAATTGGAATATTTAGATTCTCCCGGGCGCATGATACAATGCTGGTTTGACCATCAAATGCTGACAGGATGACTGAAAGGAGTTTTTATACATGTACCTTAAGTCCACCTTTCACTCCCCCTCTTACCAAGCAGCGGATAGATAGTTGTCTGCAAGCAAAGATTCACATGATGCAATTCCCTGCTTCCCAGTGGTGGTAGTTCAATGGATATTGATTTTATCATGCCTGCTGTGGTTGGCCTCACTCAGCTAAAGAAGTCAGATATCATTTTATTTCACATCAGCTATGGCAGTTTCCTTCAAAATTTATACAAAATAAACATTGGTAGGTAAGCGGAATGTGGTTTGGCATTAGGATTGCTGTGTTTTTTGGCAAACAATTGGCAAATGAACAAAACAATTACTAATTCTGGCTTTAATAAATACAGTTCACATAAATATGCACACACTCTGCAGCAAACTGGGGGAGGCAAATGACTGTAACATCCATAATATTTCCTGCTAGGCAGTGTCACAGTAGTGTATAGTTTTGTGACAATGAATTCAATGAACAGAGAAACTGCTTAACCCAGTTGATAAAAAACAATATTTATACAATAAAAAGCACAGTACCAAATGCATCTTTATTTATTAGCTTATTGTGTTTTAGCTTTTGAACCTCTTTAAGATGCAGTTTTCTCCAAATTAACACATGGGAAACATTTTTTTTTCTACTGGCAAAGCCCCACTTATTATGCTCCAGGGTGCTGGAAATATGTGTCTACATTGGAAAATGAGTCAAGTTGCATATGTGTTTTCATTGCATGAATGTGGGGCAAATTCAAACATTTGCAGCATGTGTTAGTATGCATTTCGTTCTTGAATTCAAGCAGCAATTTGGTTCAAGGTGCAAGTATATAGCATTTATACAACAAAGAAAAACATTTTTTTTTATCAGACTCTCTAAGTATCTTCAATGTATATGTTGCTATATGAGGATGTCCCATAAGTGATGTAAACAAACAAACCTAAACCCTGAAGGACTTAATAACCTCAAAAGCATAGTACATAGATAAGAATCAGATAGCAAAAAAATACATTAATGTTTATTAACCATGTCTGCCAGCACAATTAAAAACCCTAACCCATAAAACCATAGATCAACTACCATTCAGCAGAGGGGCCCCTAGTTAAACAAGTTTATCACAATTAGGGATGTAGCGAACCTCAAAAAAAAAAGTCCGCGAACGCGTTCGCGAACTTATGCCAAAAAGTGTGAATATTCGCAAACTTTGCGAACCCCATAGACTTCAATGGGAAGGTGAACTTTAAAACCTAGAAAAGCCATTTCTGGCCAGAAAACTGATTTTAAAGTTGTTTAAAGGGTGCCACGACCTGGACAGTGGCATGCAGGAGGGGGATCAAGGGCAAAAATTTCTCTGAAAAATACTTTGTTGACACAGCGTTGCGTAAAACCGCAAAGGCAGCTGGCAGACCTAGCGGAAATATGCAGCGTTTTTTGCTATTTCGCGCTATTAGCACCATGGAAACGGGATTTGCTGAAAACCCCATGTGTGACTTGTGCGGCGTTTTTAGGCCGAGAAAAAACGCAGCGGAAAAACGCCACGCGAACCCAAATTGCGAACATACGCGAAAAGTTTGCGAACTTCCGAATTAGTTCGCCGGCGAACAGTTCACTACATCTCTAATCACAATCCCATATGTAACTATATTGTATTCTTACAACCTTAAGTATATGATACCTTGGCAAAATTCTACACTTTAAGCACAACGTGCCACGTTTCTTTGTGTAACTCCAGTTTGTGTTATAGTGAACACAATCTTGAATATATTCGAATAGGATTAAAAGTTAAAAAAATGAATAAGTCTCAAATTCCAATGCAGAGTTATACAGGCATATGTTGGTACTTAATACTTATCTCTCACATCGGTGGATACGAATGCCAGTCCGGGCTCTCTCACGTACGACCCGGTCTTAATCAAATGGGCGCATTATTGCGCTTTCAAATGTCGGTATCTATGCCTGCATGCAAACTTTCCAAATTAATATAAAGTTAAGAAACTGTCAAAAGTTTGCTGAGATAATGAATGAAGAGGGCCCCTCTCCCTATGGTGTTGATCAGAACCTATGTGCCTATTTACCGTATATACTCGAGTATAAGCTGATCCGAATATAAGCCAAGGTACCTAATTTTACCTAAGAAAACTGGAAAAATGTATTGACTCGAGTATAAGCCTAGGGTGGGAAATGCAGCAGCTACTGCTAAGTTTTAACAATCAAAATAAATACCAATAAAATTACATTAATTGAGGTATCTGTGGGGTATATGTTTTTCAATATTTTTTTCAAAGAAAAACAGTAAACTAGCTCTGTAAGCGGAGAAGAGGGTCAACAAAAACAATATGGTATCAACAATGATACCTTAAGAGTACTATTCCCTTAGCTCAATCAGCAACCAAGCTAAAAACACAGAGTTAAAGTCCTTCAAAACTATATATAGTTTATATAGAATATAAAATGCAATATCTAGTGCAGAATGGGACAGGCGAGGATGGTAGATAAAGATGAATTTGGGAGCGGGCCAGGGCACTTGAGGGTCTTGTTGCGGAGGGACAGAGGGTGCTAGTCTGGAGGGACCCATGGCACCAGACTCGAGTATAAGCCGAGGGTGACTTTTTCAGCCCATTTTGGGTGCTGAAAAACTAGGCTTATACTCGAGTATATACAGTAACTGATTTTCCTTTGTTTTAAACAAATATAAAATGACCCCGCCAGAGAACTCCTGTGGAAATCTGGCAATGGAGCTGGGGCTTTGGAGAAAACTTTCTACCCCAAAGAAGTCCTTTTATGATGACATGCGTTGGGAACTGCTGCATTGATTTTCGATGAGTGAGTTTGTCACTACAATCTGTGAATGTAGCATGGGGGGTAAAAATACATGGCCATGACGTGCAAAAGTGACATCATGTGCACACTGCGCGCAGCATCCTTTCTACCAATTGAGGGCGCATTTAGGTCCAGTGCCTAGGGTGGCACCGGACAAAAATACAGCCTTGTATAGAAGAGCAAATATTGCTCCATGTACCTCTGTGAATAACATTTGGATGGATGCAATTTTGCACTGTGCCTTGTTCTAATAAATTAACCCTCCTGCTTTTTATGAACAAATTCTAACTTTCTATGCTATTAAGTCAGATTTAAACAAAATTTAAACAAAAACACACATACACACACACACACATGAGGCATGCACATACATTTACATATAAAAAATTATAAGGGTATGGGTGTAATACATATACAATAATCCTAATTAGTAAAATTCTGAAATTTGCACATTTTTTACTACCCCATTGTCCTCTCTCCTAAATTCAAATTTTCTGAGTAGTGATGAGTGACTCTGTCCCATTTCGTTTTGTCAAAAATTCAATTAACGGTGAAAAATATTACTTTTTTTGTCGAGCCTGCAACTTCTTCCCCCCCCCCCGCCCTACTTGGCGGATTCTTGCCTCGCCAAATCTTTGCAGCAGTTTCACAAAAAAAATTCACAGTGAATCCATGCCTGGCAAAAAAAATTTCCACTGAGGTGGACAAGTTTTTCTTTATTAAATTCAGTGGTACCCAACTGTTGCACTGAACATTTTCCCCACATGCAGTCCAACTTTTATTGCTACCAGAGGATACTGCCACTGGTACTTCAACTGTACTGAATAAGCACAAATCATGATTTCTTAAAAAATGGACATCGATATAATTTTCTGAAATGTGTTTATGGCCTTATTTGATTGGTCACACCCCTTCTAACATCACATCTTCAGGCTTAATTGTATGGGATTAAAAATAAATTAGAGCAGTGTGTGTGTGTGGGAATGGGGGGGGGGGTAAGGTCATATGGAGCTTGTGGCCAGCCTGCCATTGAGACAAAGGCTGCTATAAGAAGACTACATTTCCAGTCTGTAACATTTTTATAGGCAATTGGAGAGTAAAGCAAATGGAACATAATATACTGTATTTTCATATCTTAGAAATATCAAAGTGGTATAGAATGGTAAACTGGAAAAGAAAAGGTATGAGGACAATGATTTTAACAAATTGGTTAAACTGAAATGATCAGTAATGATTTGCTGAGTGGTAACTATGAATACTGATTTCATTTAGTGTATTCAAAAAAATCTCTTTTATTTAGTGATGAGTAAATAGGTCCATTTTGGTTCGGCTAAAAATTTTCAAAACTGTGAAAGAAATGTGCAAAACAACAAAAAAATAGTGAAATGTGACTTTTTTGATGTGCGTGTCATTTTTTGACGCACGTGACAATTTCACCACCAATGGAGAAATGTGGAAATTCGCTGTGAATCTTTGTCTGGCAAAAAATTTTGCTCATGACTACTCCTGTTCTGTGATCTGTGTTTTTCTTTCCTGATTGGTGTTCCCTGGACAATTCCATTTCTGTTAACATTGCAGCTAGATCTCTTTTATCTATATTCTCCAACAGTAGATTCCTTGAGGCCAATTCACACATTTCAGGCAATACCCACAAGTGGCTGACAAAACGCCCTAAAATTCCCCTCCATAAACTATTATGGTATCATTCTGATCCTGCCTGTGCATTTGCAGGTCAGGTAATTATCACACAAAAAAGTCAGTAAGCAATTTCCAGAGATAATCGTCTGAGCTTTGATTGCACCGACAGCATCAGTCTGAGAACCTTGTCTATTGGATAGTATTTGTTGTGGGCTAGAAATCACACTTGTGGAAAACACTTCATGCCTTATATCATATCATATATTATGGACATTCATTCTGGCATCTTTGTCTCATGAAATGCTTGGAAACCAGACGGTGCCATGGAATCTTGGCAAATAGAATATGGGGGGCGGTAAAGGCAGAGTTACAGGTGACAAAAAGAAGCAGGCACTAATTGCCCATTCGTGTCCTGCCAGCAAGCAAAATCTTACCTCCTTGGAAAATGCAAAGAGGGACATAAAGAAATGTCACGCCCATTTTTGTGCACACACCCCTTAAATACCACTCCCATTTTACAAAGTTTGTCAGGTTATATAAAGTTTGAACACATTTCTGGGGGTTTTGGGGTCTTGTTTTATGTGTTATTACAGTTTTGCTAATGAAGGTGAAATTGCCCTTTAAGATGCGAGTCTCAGTTTCCCCAAGAGACCTGTTTAGCTTATTAGTTACAATTGTATCTCAGTGCAGGTGTTGAGTATTCTGGGCTCTCTGCCAAAAGTCTACTAATCTGAGTTTGAAAAGCTTTGTATCTTTTTTGGCATTCGGTGCAGAAGATCAAAGGGAAATGAGGGACTTTTCCGTAAGAATCTGGGACTGCAGGCTAAGCTGTTTAAATCAGGACTGGCAAAATGGGCCAAATGGGGACCTGCAGTTGGTAAGACTGGCTCGCCATATGTTAATTAATATCTTTTAAGTAATTTTAGCTGGTTTATAGTTGTCGCTCACTTGCTTAGTATTAGCTCCTGAGAACAGATGAAAAATGCAGATTTGTAATTCATTACTACAGCACCACAAACTATAGCGAGCTTTAATGCAAAGAATATTATTGGCAGGCCAGTATATGGGTAAATGTGTTAAAAAGAAGAAGTGTGTTTGCAACTGGCCACAGTGCAGTGACATGTGTCCAATTGTTATCTTAAAGATAACACAGAAATCTATCATGGGCAACTTATCGCCTAGTGTGTCATTGCCCTAACTTTGGCTTTTTTTATGCACCAACTGACTTTCTGACACTACTGACTTCCTTGGCTGACACTGCTCTCTTCTAGTCTCCTTGGATGTGATGTCCTAAGTTGCAATCAGTTCTCAGAATTCTCTGAATAAAATTTTAGATAATGTATTTTACTTAAAATAATATTTAAATGGGTCACTATGGGAAATGGAATTTACATATTTGGAACTTGGATTTGGAAAAAAGTTTGCTTCTGGTTCTTAGTAATAGATCCCGTGACTGCATTTTATAAAACTTTCAAAAAGTACCAAACCAGTCATTAGGCCAAAATTCTTAACATGATTTAAAACAGATTTTAATTTGCAATTCTTCTCTCTGTTCCATTTAACATTACATATGCCACGAATTGACATGTCAGTGACCTGGGACAAAATGGTTAAGAGGGTGAAACACAGGTACAAAATAAGGGACCAAAGTGGAATTCTCTGTATGTTCTATTGCAAAATAGCTGCAAGCAGAATTTGTATTCTTTAAACTTGTGGCAAAAATATTTTGAGACATTATTTTTCTACCAATTCCTGAGCTGATTATTTAGGTGGCAACACACGTGGCGACCATCGGTCGCACGAAAGATCGTACAACCCGCCACTAACTGTTCAGGGCTGAAACAGCAGATAAGGAGGTAGAAACAATAGGATTTCTACCTCCTTCTGCCGATTCAGCCCCGAAGACAGATTTTGCTCAGGTGCCTTCTATGGCGCCCGATCAAAATCTTTAAACTGGCCCGATCGGCAAGTCGACAGATATCAGCAGCATCCTGCGATATCGGTCGACTCACCTACTTGCCATACACGCACCGAATATCGTACGTAACGGGGTTTCATACGATATTAGCGGTGCGTGTATCGCCAGCTTTAGGGAGGAATGAAATGCTGTTTGTTTAGTCTGATTTGTCTCTGTGAATCAATATACATATATATATATACATATATATAAAATGGGTTTACCATATACTGATGGTGACTTTTATGCCTTGCTATACATGTGTAAGATATAAAATACATACCACTATATCCCGATATTTAATTATTTGGCAGTGCTAAAGATTTCATTGAGTATGAAATTCAGACTTTCCTGCCACCTGCTGCCACATGGAGCTTTAGAGCAGTAGAGGAGTGTTAGAGATGCAGGTGAGCTGAGAACTGAACCACTTTCACAGTCCAGAAAGCATGACATTCCTTCTTACCACTGGGAGGAAAGGCTAATTGAGAAGTGTGTATAAAAAGCTGTAATGATGAGTAGCATTTACATGTATTGATTAGAAGCAAGGTCTCCGTCTCTCATTTATCACCCCTGGCAGCTGTGAAATCTTTCCCCACGTCGATTGGCACAGCTCAGATTCCCGCTTCTCTAGTTCCCTTCATTGCATTTTCTTCTCATACCTTTTCTGAACCAGTGTACAGATCCGCCAGCTGGGATGGGCTGGTAATTACTCCAGAAACTCCAGCAGCTGCCGCAATTGCCAAACTGCTGGAGTGAAAAATTCCATCCCGCACTTCCGATTTTTTACATTACCACTGCATAATCATATTTGACGAATAATTAACCTGGGTTAATACTTCAGGGAGCCATTTGCAAGTAAATTGATAAGCCGAGCACTGGAAAGGCATTGGCGGCCTAAGAGCCTGTGGTTCTGAAACCATGGAGAAAAAGATTTAACCCTTTGTAAGATTTTTTTTTCTTTTTAGAATTCTTTTTATGAGTAATGTTACCCATATATCAACAGGCTTTTCCACACTTGAATGTGTAATTTTTATCTAAATGTATTTATAAACTTTAAAAAGTGCTTACCAAGGCTCAAGCACAAATTTGGACACAAGCCACCACATTTTTTTACTCATAATGCAGTATTTTTTTTGTAGAATTCCAGTAGTAGCCATGTACTGCAATTTTCATGCCATTTATCAATATGGGTGCAAATTAGCTTTTGCACGGTTAGACTAGTTCAAGTTGTTTAGTGTGGGTGTGAACTGCATCATTTCCAATGGGAAGCAGGAGACTGTATTAGCATGAGATTCAATTGGCGCAAGTCAGGGGCATGCCTTGGCATAACACCCAAAGGGAGCCCAGGAAGCAATACTTTCCTCAAAGGTTGTGATTTCAAGAAAAACTCCTTTTAATGTGTGCCACTTTATATTTGGTGCTGTGTATATTTATTTATTGCAGTTTTATAATAATGTACAACATACATAAAGTTTGAACACATTTCTGGACATTTTGGGGTCTTGTTTTATATGTTATTACAGTTTTGCTAAAAAAAGATGAAATTGCCCTTTAAGCTGCAAGTCTCAGTTCCCCCAAGAGGCCTGGGGTCTCTGCCAAAAGCTACTGTAATGCGCTCTGCCAGTTCGGTGCATTCTCTTACCTTAGGTAGCGCCGGCCGGCAGACGCACTCCAGTACTATTTTGGTATGGGTATTTTGTTACTTATTTTCCCTCACTTCCTTTATTGTTTGGCGCCAAAACTGCCTATTTAAACCCTTTCTCTCAGCCCCTCTTTGCCCAAGCTGGCTTCTGTAGACATCAGTTCCTGCTCAAGCCTGTTTTTGATTGTTTCCTGGTTTTCGACTTTGGCCTGTCTCCTGATTACGTTTATTGCTGCCCAATTCAACCTTTGCCTGTTTCCTGAATACGAACCTGCCTGATCCTTGTCTGTACCTCGAATTTGAGTATCTGTCCTCTGGAGTTTGTAGGGATCCAGCTAGGGCCGCAGCAGAAAGATCTGGGGCCCCAAAAGGGCATTGGTGAAAACCGGAACTAGCTGGGTGTCTCTGCTTACATAAGGAGTCAGATTGGCTCCTGCCTAACTAGTACGTTACAGCTACTTTTTTTAATTAAACTTGAGAAACATTGTATCTTTTTTGGACTACAGTGCAGGAGATCAAAGGGAAATTGGGGACTTTTCAGTAAGAACCTGGGACTCTAGGCTGAGCTGTCAAAATTGGGACTGTCCTTTGAAAATCAGGACAGTTGGGAGGTATGTGTACAATTCTGCATAAACAGTAGTGCTATAGAAATACCTACATACATATTTATGGGCTGTTGTTTGGATTGGGCAGAGAATGGTTCAAACATTTTAGCCGTAACATGATCTTGCACCATGTGTGCACCAAATGAATCAGTAAAGTCTGCTCATTCATTTACATAAGTCTTGTACACAGTATACTGCACATTATATCATAGAACTCTTTATTGTAAGTACAGCCACTTTGCAATTTAATGATGCTTTCGAAGATTTAAATTCAGGTAATCATTTTTGAAGTTCAGTATAGCAAGAAGAGTGAGTTTTACGCCTTCTGTTAGAAGGCTGATGAAGTAGTGCAGTGCGTATCTTTAAGACATACCAGCAATCTTTTCTTACCTCGGTTTTGCACAGCCTACAGACATATGTATAAAGTATGTGTCATTTGAATTCAATCACTTAATGCTCCAGTAACACCAGTGCCTTACAAAAGTAGTTAGACCCTTGGCCAATCTTTTCAACAAAATCTACTCCAGATCCAACTTTGCATCCAAATTTATTCTCATTTTAAAACTCTAATAGAACTGAAATTCTCAAACTTTTGGCCCATTCTGCCAATTAGAATTGCTTGTACACACCAGTTTTCTTAGTTTGAGCACAAAGTTTTGCATGGGTATACAGCACTTCTCTTTTTGTTCTTGGGCCACTCCAGTATTACTTTAGCCTTGCGTTTGGGATTTACAATTTACTAAACTTGTGCCATTCCACATGCAAAAATTTAAATTTTTTTTGGATTATAGGATTAACCCCTCAAAGTAATATATACAAGTAAGTACTTTTTAATGCATGTAACTGAACTACATCTTATAGGGGGCTATTTACAGACACATCAGATGAAAGTGCAGGAGCAATAAGGAGCACTGGTGTGAATTGCAGTGCTGGTGGATGCAAGGCAGCCCTGTTCTTACCATCTGCCACAGGGCAGGCAATAGGTACATGCCTTCTCTGAAGCCTGCACCCACCAACGAACACTTTATATTTGTCCTTCATAAAAATGGAGCTGCACTATTCATCTTGTACTAATACCCTGACATAGGAAGCCTTAAGCAAGCAACATAGATTAGGGAACATAGATTAGACATCATTCATATAAAATATAGAATTTTTATTTTATTTTGTTTGCCAAGATTTGCCACTTCGCCCCAAAAGCCTCAATAATTAAGAACAGGAGAGCAGCCTTCCATTTTAATGTGGAACAATCATGAAAGATGTTATTCATATAATTTTTTATTTACATTTATTCAAAATGGCCTGTAATACTTGAAGGCTGAGCTACCACATCATCCTTACCTATTGTTATGTCATGGGACTGTTACTGCTGGAAATATATGTATATATATATATATATGTATGTATATATATATATATATATATATACATACACATACCCTTTTTTTTTTTTACTCATTTGCTTTATCAAATCAATTATCAAAAAGGACCTTGATAATATCTGCACTAGCATGAATCCATGTTGACTGCAAAATCCTTTAGTTTGTTTTTATTTTGAAATTTGCAGTGGTGCTCCATATCATGGAAAAATCTCTTATCTGGAAGTCCCTTGCATTCTTGATAATACTGTAAATCTCACCCTGAACTTTTATCAATATTATTATCTTAGTCATGAATATGGGTTACACGCATATCCAGACATTTCTCATTTGTCACTGTGAAGCGACACAAGGGAAAGCATTTCGGTTTTAAAAGCTCTACACTGGCACTAAGCAAAATCAATGAGCAAACAATCTAACACAATTGGTCATATATTGATAGAATTAAACACTGCTGTTAACGTAACTTGTCATTGATCTGGCATAAAGGGAAAAAAAAATGTCCAGGTTAAAAGTTGCCTAGAGCCATAAGATACTTCTTTTGCTCCTGTTAGATAGGTTAGCTAATCACATATACCTTTAGCTCTGGTCATTTGTATTATAATATTATCAAATTACTGTAATTATAATTATCACATATAATCCATTCTCCATGTAATTTTCATTGCCTGATTGTAAAATTGAAAAGTAAAGCATGCTTTTCAGCTTCCCAATATGGTGTGAAAAACCTAATCTTGCTTAGATAGTTAATTGAGTGGTTGGGTATTTATCTAGGATACGAAATACAGGCAAACAAATCACAGTCTTGTCTGTACTTCCATATGAAAAATCAGCACTTCCTGAAGGAAGAAATCATGCAGTCACATACACCACATGGCCAAATAGCTAATGTTTTATGTACCCTTCTGGGGTACATAAAACATTCATTCAGTCCACCATTCAGGCCAATCTCTCATCTTTTTAATTTCATTCTACAGGTGTTGGATGGAAGTCAGGGCTCTGTGCAAACCTGCTAATTTATTACCTTTCCATCTCAGCAAAATGCCATTTATCACTCCAGTTTCCACTGCTCCAGTATTCAATGGTGGTAACTGGTGCAACACTCTAGCTGACATTGTGACTAGTGATGTTATGTCTGTTTGTCTGTCTTTGATCACCCATAAAACCCCACCATCCCTATGATTACTTCTTGTTACTTCTAAGGCTAATGCCAGACGAGGCATAGGGTGGATATTTTAGGCAAGCGGAAAACCGTTTTTCCGCTTGCAGAAAATATCCGCCCTACGCCTCGTCTGGCATCAGCCTAAAAATACTATGAACCTGCAGCGAGTGTTCAAAATGAGGAGATCATATTAAATGGAATACTGACATACTTATGGTAAGAGATATGTATGAAAATAACTCTCTTTATAACTCTCTATCTCTTTACACCAAGATGTTTAAAAATATTGCTTGAAGCAGGCTTCCTCATCTCTGAATGTATTTACTAATAGGTTAACACTAACTAACTGTTGTTAAGGTTAAATTAAGTGATTTTCCCAATAAAGGTGCAACAGAACCATATGGACATATTCTGTTACAGGTATCGGACCCCTTATCCGGAAACCCGTTATCCAGAAAGCTCCGAATTACGGAAAGCTCGTCTCCCATAGACTCCATTATAAGCAAATAATTCAGAATTTTAAAACTGATTTCCTTTTTTTATGTAGAAATAAAACAGAACCTTGTAATTGATCCCAACTAAGATATAAATAATCCTTATTGGATGCAAAACAATCCTATTGGGTTTAATTAATGTTTTATTAATTTTTTAGTAGACTTAAGGTATGGAGATCCAAATTATGGAAAGACCCCTTATCCGGAATACCCTTGGTCCCGAGCATTCTGGATAATGGGTCCTATACCTGTACTAGTGATGAGCGAATCTGTCCCGTTTCGCTTCGCCATAAAATTCGCAAAACGGCAAGAAAATTTGTGAAACAGTGAAAAATTTGTGAAACAGTGAAAAATTTGTAAAGCGTATTTGTCGCACAATTTATTTGTCATCAGCGTCTTTTTTGTCGGGTGCATCTATTTTTTTGTCGGGTACATCTATTTTTTGTCGCCGCGGCTACTTTTTTGTTGCCCGCTCTTTTCTTGGCACGACTGCACCCAATTTTGACGCGACCACACCAAATTTGACACGCACCAAAAAAAATTCTGTGCGACAAATTTTTCGCTGTGAAATTTCACGGACGTTTCGCAAAACAATTCGCCAATGGCGAAATGCGGAAATTCGCTGCGAATCCATGCCTGGTGAAAGAATTCGCTCATTACTATCTGTTACTTGTATTTCTTAGTTTTCCTGAATCAACGTAAAGGGCACCTATCACCCTAAATTAGCAATAATAGAGCTTCACTCCAGTTGGGGGAAACAATAGTTTGTTTTTTTAAACAGTCCCTGCTGGTGCTAGACAGACCACACTGGGATGGAAATCCTGATGGGAGCAGCCATGTTATTTAGTATGCATTCTCATAAAGAGGGAAACTCACCACTTGCTCATCATGAACATGGGTGTGGCGTAGGATCGGTGGATGAGACTCACCCGCCCATGACACACTCATGAGCGAGTTGTGACATTTGCTTGTTAAGCGGATGCAGTTACCACAACATGGCTGCCCAAGTAGGGAGCTCCTGGTGCGAGCAACCAAACTCTGTAGTGGGCTATTTTTGTTTTTAAAAAAAAGGCTATTGTTTCCTTAACTGGAGTGTGGGCTTTGTTACCCCACACCTGTGGTGGGGGAAGCAATTTTAGGGTGATTTGTGCCCTTTAAAAGGATATAGGCAAATGCATGAAAATGTATAAGGGGGTACAGACCTATGTGGCTTAGAACATGACCCTTAATGTTTATTATCTTACGAGGAAGAGTTGTGAAACAGGTTTGTGGGTTTTTCACTATTTGTCTTTATGGGTGCAATGGAGGTCAATACTTTTTACTCAAAGGAGCTGGCTTTAACATCTTGTTAAAATGACTTTGACTTCTACTACCAGTTTACCAATGATGATTGCCATTCCAATCAAAGTTTAAGGACGAGGCCTTCCTGCAGTCATGTGGTGCACAAAGCAGTTTTTATTATCATTACTATAATCAGTTAGTGACATTTGACTTGTAAACCATTGATTTAGTTATCATAAATGTATCTAAGTCATTGTTCATTATTTTAAAGAATTCTGGATGAGGATATAGTGTAGAATATTACAATATTTGTCTGATTAGCAAAACAGGAATACGTGTTTACCTAAATGAAACGCATGCAATATGTTTTGCATCTAACTAAACAGGAGAACACCCAATCAATGCTGAGTTGTGTGTTAATGGTGGGTGTTCTTGTCTGATATCTTTGCAAGCGGTTTGCCCATATTGTTTATAGCAGGTTTCATTTAACTCCATTGTTCAGATCCCCAGTATATAGTGTGACTAACAATATTCTGTCATAAGAAAAGACTCTTTCTCATTAGCACAGATGTACAGTATGTGTCAAAATGGCTGAGCCACTGACCCATTCAGTGTAAGTCACAAGAGAGAAGCTGGGGTAATATGTTCTGCTGCATTACTTGTTAATGGCTTACACGACCTATGTTTTATGTACACAGGCAGGAGCCATTATTGTTGGCCTTGTTCTCAAAGTATTGAGAGTTTAGAGGTTTACTTTTCTCTATAAGTAAGTTGATTTGGTTTTTAACTTATTGAACTCTGAAATAACTTTTAATAACCATATTTTTAAAGGTGTAGCACAAAAAAAGATTCATTTTTACCCAGCATGCTATTTATTTATACAGGTATTATCCAGAGTATTTAGCACCTGGAGTTTTCCTGGATAAGGGATCTTTTTGTAACTTGGATCTCTATACCTTATGTCTGCTAAAAAATCAGTTAAATATTAATTAGACCCAATAGGATTGTTCTACCTCCATCATCATGAATCAAGTATATCATAGATGGGGTCAAGTACAAGGCACTGTTTTATTATTACAGAGAAAAATAAAATATTTTTTAAAAATTGCTCTGTGGTAATTTTCTGCTAACAGGAGCACTGACCCTAAGGGGCTGATTTACTAACCCACGAATCCGACCCGAATTGGAAAAGTTCCGACTTGAAAACGAACATTTTGCGACTTTTTCGTATGTTTTGCGATTTTTTTCGGCGTCTTTACGAATTTTTTGTTACCAATACGATTTTTGCGTAAAAACGCGAGTTTTTCGTAGCCTTTACGAAAGTTGCGTAAAATCTTGCGATTTTTCCGTAGCGTTAAAACTTACGGGAAAAGTTGCGCCTTTTTCGTAGCGTTAAAACTTAAAAGGTGTGAAGTTTCGCGTAAGTTTTAACGCTACGAAAAAAGCGCAACTTTTTGCGCAAGTTTTAACGCTACGAAAAATCGCAAGATTTTACGCAACTTTCGTAATGGCTACGAAAAACTCGCGTTTTTACGCAAAAATCGTATTGGTAACGAAAAATTCGTAAAGACGCCGAAAAAATCGCAAAACATACGAAAAAATCGCAAAATACCGATCTTTACGAAAAAAACGCAATCGGACTCATTTCGACCCGTTCGTGGGTTAGTAAATCAGCCCCTAGGTATCAGGTAAATGGCTATTATTACTGGGGGTGGATAACATTTGGCACCCCCTCAGTGATTTCACCTTTTCTTGTCCTTTAAACAGGAAGCTCACCTTTAAATTGACCTTTTTTTCTAAAGTCACCTATTCTAAGCAACTTTTTTAAAGTTAAGTTAACTTTTAGTATGTTATTAAATGTCCTATTTCTAGCAACAAATTGGTGTTCATTAATTATTTCTTTTTATATTTTATGATTTATTTGTCATCTTCTGCTGCCTCTTTCTAGTTTTTAAATGGTGGCCACTGACCCCAGCAGCCAAAAAATATGGTTCTGCGATGCTACATTTTTATTGCTGTTGTTACTTTTTATTGCTTATCTTCTAATTTTGTCCCTCACCTATTCATGTTTCAGTCTTTCTCAAACCACTACCTGGTTGCTAAGGTAATTAAGACCATAACAACCAGATAACTGCTGAAATTCCAAACTTAAGAGCTGCTAAACAAAAAGCTAAATAACTGTAAAAATATAAAATGAAGACCAGTTGCAAATTGTCTCAAATATCAATGTCTACATCATACTAAGGGGCACATTTACAAAGGCTCGAGCGTTCATGCGAACGCTCCGAGCGTATTTTTGCCGATTTTTTCGGGCGTCCGCACGACTTTTTCGTATGGCGCACGACTTTTTCGTACAGCGCATGACTTTTTCGGACGTTTGCACGAAAAAATCGGAAAGGTTTACCGCTGTTTACAATTGTTCGGTACGAAAATTTCGTGACTTTCGGATCGCCAATACGATATTATCGTGACTAATACGATTTTTTCGTAAGCATTTTCGTGATATTTGCGATCTTCCAAAATTTTCGTTTCCAATACGATTTTTTCCCGTTCGTGATTCGGATTCGTGGATTAGTAAATGTGCCCCTAAAAGTTAATCGAAAGGTAAAGTACCACTTTAAATGGTTTTCATTTTTTTTATAGTTTTTATATTATATACATATCAGGTAGAATGAGTAAATACAATAAGAATGGACCTTTTAGTGGAAAAGTCTAAGAAGAATCTTGTTTTGAAGTGGTAGTTTGTCTAGACTAGGGCATCTAAATGTTTAATAAAAGCCAGCAAGTTCAAAGAAGCTTACATTTCTACTATGGATACTCATGAAAAGAAAATCAATCTAATTTTGCTACCCAGCTGCTTATAAATATAGTGTGCACTGTGCCCATTTTATCTAATGTACAAGCATATTGCTTGTCACCCTGACTATTCTGTTTGTGTTTTCAATTTTGCCTTTTGTTATAATCTGTGGATATTGCATTTTGCATCCTGTAAATTAAATATTGAATTTAATGCACTGGAAGAATATAGAGTGTTAAAATGCTTAATTCGAGTAGGTAAAAGCCTCAGGGCATTTAAAGCCTTGCTGATATCATGTTAATATTGCATTAAGCATTCTCTTATTGCAGAGGATGCTTATTCCTAATGTCTATAGGGAGGAATGCTTCCAAAGATTTCAATTTCAATAAACAGATTATGTGGCCGAGTGCTATACAATAAGAAAGGTAGTAATGAATTGGTTATAAAGCCCCTTGCCATTTGCTGGGTATTTTTTTAATTTTGTAAATAACATCAACAGTTTTCTGCGGAAAGGTATTTACATTCTTATGTATTATTGATCTATATCTATCTATCTATCATCTATCTACAGTATCTATCTATATGAATTTGATTCAAAGAATCATTATTTTGTTAGAAACAATTGTCCATCAGAAAAAGCACAATGAAAAGAACTATATACTTTGAGAATTACAGTTTTTTATTTACCTATAACACCTAGGACACTCTAAGCCAGTGTGTATGTGTTACAAATGACAAAGAATTTCTGGTGTAAAAAGTTGTGATGTAATACTCTGTTGATGAGATTTTACATTGGTTTTTTTTTTTTACGCTAACCTATTTTTCAAACATTGTAAAATATTGGGGAAAAGGTGGTATAAAATAATAAATGTATTTATCAAGCTGTGTTATTTTCCTTACTCATGTTTTAACAATGCCCACCACCATTTTTGAAATCAGCAAGCTAAATGCATTACAAAGTTAATAGATAGAGATATTTATTTTACTTTGCAACTTTTCCACATATTTTTATACAGCTTTTTAAATCATAATATTGCATTCAAAAGCTTGACATCTATTACACAGCTATTACACAGATAAATGCACATGAATTTACACAGTTGTGATGTGTGGTGTGCTGTGCTATAACTCTACTTTTTACATAATGTGGGCATACTGGTTTATTAAGATTTGAACACATCTTTATAAAGATACAGCTGATTCAGTTAAAAGCTATTGAAAAAGATTGGGCACCAATCCTTCCAGTATTTGGGGTGTTTATTAAGGACTGGTCTTGTTTATACAGCTCAGCTCTCGAGAAAGTGTTTGCCAAATACACACTGGGCTGGAGGGACATTTGACCACTGATTGAATGTAGACTGTCCTGGATTCCTCCACTCCATTGTATTTTTCTGAGAAGAACTACTATAGTTCATGCCTAGTAGGGACCCTTAAGGTCCTAAGTATCTATATCCTGCTTTAATTTGGTTAATATTAATTTACCTTATCACATGAAAAGTTAAGTTTGTGGTTAGTGTAGCATTTGGTGTGGAATGTGAGTATGGAAAGTATGTGGATACATTCATGTGTGATCTGTATGTGGTGGATTTCCAATTGTATATGGTTATTATGTAATGGTGGTGCATTATAGCTGTGAGTAAGGTGTTCATTAGGAATATGTCTGGAATATAGGAAGCCCTGGAGCTATAAACACAGGGGCTGCATGACAAGGGATCCGAATGACCAGCAGCCAGATTACACTGGTTTATGTTTAAAGATTGGCAGAATCAGATGCAGCTGTGATTGGGTGAGAAGCAATACGTTAAGGAGAGGGAAAGCTGGGCTGGGGGTGGAGAAGGATAGGGATGTGATGTCACAAAGGAGTTTACTTCCTACTGGTAGAAACATTCCCCCCACCCTCCCCTCTTTTATGCATATTTTGTAAAATGCCAGGATATTCTCTTCTTTACGCTCTGATATTATCTATTAATAACAGAATGTGAATGTTTTTGTATATGCCCTGTTATATTGTGGTTTCAGTAACGTTATACAGTATAAATCTGAGAGGCTGCATGGTATCATTTAGGTTAAATGAAAGTCAAATCCTTGATCCAGGGAATGTTTCCGATCGCCACGGAGGTCAGGAAGGAATTTTTTCCCTCTTGAGGCATAATTGGCACAGGCTTCAGGCTGGGTTTTTTGCCTTCCTCTGGATCAGAGGATACATGGTAATGTATTTTAAGTTTTATCTGTCACAGCAGAAGTTACCTTGCCAGAGTACTGCACAGGAAATTTTAGAAGAGGGAGAAAGGAGCTTCTCTCCTTTGACTGCACAGTGGGTTGATTGATACAGATGCTACTACTGCTTGTGCTAGGTGACAGCCTGCCTGGTTTTCCTATCATCGAGGCACTGCAGATTCAGGACCGGCAGCAGGGCTGCTGAACTTCTCTTATGGTGGGAGATGCAGTTCCTGCTGGTAGCAAAGTTTGGGGCAGCCTAATACTCAGTGGTGGATATAATGACAAAGTGCTGATCTCGAGTCTTCAGTAAGGAACGTCAGAGCAGAGTAGCGATCTCTTATGGAATTCTGGCTTTGAATATTGCCTTAGGGTGAGGCTGGCAAGGTCCTATTTATTTGATACAATGTGAATAAATGCTGTGGCCTCTTTTAACCCATTTCTGGCTCCTGGTGTTTCATTAAGGTATGTAACAATGGGGTTCAGAGGGATGGTTGAAAGCGAAGGGCAATTGAGGAGTACCATGTCAAAGTTGGTATTACCTTTTAACTTTTTTATGCTAATAATGTTGTGCTTTTTAAATGGATATCCTGCATTAAATGTGCTCATCGTATTGGGGTTTAACCTTTCTTTAGGGTATTCTCATCTGCTTTAAGTTAGTGAATTGCACCTTGAGCATCTGCCCCATGGAGGTGAATGTATATATGTGTGTATATTTATATATATATACTGTATATATATATATATATATATATATATATATATATACGTATATATAGTTTGTAAAACTATCTGCAAATCATGCAAGGTCAGAACTGATGGTACCCAGACTTTATTTATTATAAAACCATTTCATGCATGTCATGCCACATTGAGTGACAGTGACTGCAAACATGCAGTATATTGATGGCTAAAATTAAAATTATTTTATATTGCTTTTATAAAAGGGGAAAACAGGCTTCTGTTCTGCTTTGTTAAAAAGCCCAAACACAACAAAGAAATCCCTAATATACCGATCATTGTAAACTGTTCCTTCAAAAGAGTATGAATAAATAACAATTTTATATGGTGAAATCCAGCTGCAAAACAGTTCTCATTTTGCAACATTTAAATACCTGGCAGGGGAGGAGGGACTAAATCATTAATGTTACAAGTTGTAACAACTTCTCCACAGCTTACAGACAGTATTAAGGTACTATATAACCCACAATGCATTGCACTGTTACTGAACTTATTGACATTACATGTTCAGGGGATAGCGGGGTTTGGAGGATGCAAAATGAAGGCAGGCTTAGGACAGTCAACTACTGTTACATTTTTTTAGCCTCAAAGTAGTCAGCCAGGTCTCCGTCTGTCCATCCCTCTGCATTACATCGCTGACTAGTGCAGACAATGTTGTCTTTGTGGAGAAAGTCACAGGTCTCTACCTTAGCTTGCGGCCATTCTTCAAGGGCATCAGGCAGTGTGTAAGAAACAGCCAATTGCACCTTGGCTAGTGCATTGTAAATGACCCCTTATGCTTTATTTGCTTTCCCAGTGCACGGGGGGGGGGGGGGGTGCGGCGCTAACTGCACTCATCATGGCAAGCAGCTCTGTATAGGCTCCTAACGGCACGGTGGGGAGGATAGAAACATAGGTCACTAAACACAGGCTGTAGGCATCACAACGGATATTAATGAAAGGTGTCACATCCTCAGTATACAGCAACACAATAATGAAGAGGGAAATGGAGAGCATGGGTGCCTACACAGTGCAATGACAATAACTATGGTGATTGCCTGGAATTACTGAATGGCCTATCCCATTGGGCTCTGATTTTCCAACCCATAGACACAAGGGGGCCATATCTAGAGTGACCAAGTGCCAGGGTCTTCTCTATTTAGCTGAATCATCCCCCAATGTCTATCTTGGTGTATCTGTCTATCTTTCTGAATTTTCCCCTAGGAAGGCAGGGGAAGAATATTGAGCCTAGGCAAAGGTAGTTAGTTGCAAGGTTATTCCCTGTCACAGATCACTCTAGGAATGATAGCTAGGAGTAGGGTAGCTAGTGAGCAGCCTGAGCTCCACCACAGAGATTTAGTAAGGATTAGAGCCCTGGGTGCACTGGCCAAGAGTAGGGACCTGAGTGTACAGAACTAGGGATTGACGTTTTCCTGCCTAGGTTCCACTCGAGAGAGCTGGAAAACTCAAGCTTTAGCAGCTCTATTACATTTTACTGATACATACTCAGTAAGTAAATAAAAGTCAATTTTATGTATATTTGCCCAGAACTTATAGCAACATTACCACAGTGGCAATTCCATGTATAACAATCCAGGAACTCATAGCCACAGTAGCTGCTGCATTTCCCACCCTAGGCTTATACTCGAGTCAATACGTTTTTACAGTTTTCTTAGGTAAAATTAGGTACCTCGGCTTATATTCGGATCGGCTTATACAAGAGTATATACGGTATTTCATTTCTGCATTGTCCATATGTCCCTAGGGACTTACAGTGAAGTTTTCCTTCCCTTTCCCCCTCCTTTCCCAGGTTTACTTTTATCTTTAGTCTTATATGAGGGGGAGGCACGTTGTCCTCTATTTTTAATATAAATGAATATAAAATAATCTCTTGTAATGTCTTTCAGTTAGTCTCTTGTTGGAAGGAGATATTAGGGCTTCACTGTACTTAGACTGTAAGCTCTATGGGGAAGTGAGTTGTTTTTTTTTTTTGACTGTGTCTCTTATCCATTTAAATGCATAGTAAATCTCTTTGAAGTTATACTTTATTATAATGTTTGTTCACCACGTATGTACTTTTCTGTAAAATTGTACAGCAGTACCTATTCCAGTAGCAATTTATAAATAAAATTATACATACATACATACATATAGTACATACTGTAGCAAGGAAGCAGACATCCATGTGTTTGATGTCATTAATAGCTGTGGAATCTTTGTACTCCCATAGGTATTACAGAGCTGTTGGATTCTCAGATGCCACATTGCATCTGACCTCCTCTGTCACTGGAGAGCTGAAAAATAATAAACATATTTTAGTGCACCAATTACATGGTTATAACTTAGGTCAATTATTGCTCTATAAGGCTACAATTTGGATCCCCATACCTTAAGTTTACTAAAAAAAAAAATCATTTTAAAGTTAATTATTAATTGTTTTGCCTTCAATAAGGATTAATTATATCTTAGTACAAGGTACTGTTTTATTATTACAGAATAAAAGGAAATCAATTTTAAACATGATTTACTTATAATGGAGTGTATGGGAGATGACCTTCCTGTAATTTGGAACAGGTTTCTGGATAATGGATCCCATACTTGTATTACTGTATATTTCTATATAGGCCCTCCCCTTCTCAAATCTCAGTCTCTCATTCAAGGCACTGAACAAAAAGCTAAATAATTAAAAAAACACACAAAAATAAAAAACGTATACAAACTGCAAACTGTCTCAGATTATCACTGACTACATCATAGACTTAGAAGCATAAAGAAGGCACTTGACTCTAATGCGCATGAACATATATAAAACATGACTTGTATGTAGAGCTGATCGAAAAATTGACTGCTCATAGTTGTAAACTGCCTTTTTGTCAGAATCACCTCTTTTTGTTCAGGTAACACACAACTCTCTGGTTTATTATGTGTTATGTTCACTGTAATTAAAACAATTAGCAGAATAATGACTCTGGAATACACTTTGCTATTCCTGACATTTATCTGATTTAAGAAGCTAAAAGTACTGAAAAATCCTCCAGCTAACCCATTTATTTGAACATACCATTCACCTTCAAGGTTAAATACTATTATTTACTGGTTAGAGGGTGAAACACATTACTATTGACCATCAAGGTTTTAAGCAATAAAGGTAAGTATTTTAAAATCACTACTAAATCAAAGAATCTGGAGGATTTTTGTTAAAGACAATATATGTTTAGTTGGCAGATACTGACAGCCTGAATCCTGGCGTAATCCTTTGGAATAAATAATATGACAAATGGAGGTTGATGCCAATTTTGCCTTGTATAATGGAGTTAAAGTAATGACAGGACAATAACATAATAGAATTCAGTGAAGCTTTCACTCTGCTTTAGTTTAAGTGGAAGAAATGCTTACAAATGAGAGGACAATAAAATAATGATTTGTAAAGGGATAAAGGAATAATGTAAGCTAAGTCTATTAGTGACACAACACACTATAAATGCACTTAAATTAATAGCATATTTTTACCAGCAGATGGTTAAAGTAAAAGTAGCAAATTGTTAGCAGAATGTGGAATGATGGTCAGACTAAAAGCTGGGCCACTCTCATTTTACTCTCCTATTTTCGTGAACTGAAAGGTAGAATATAGTTTATTCTTATTATCATATAATCCAGTTAAAGTCAGATGTTTTTACCTCTGCTCCTTCAGTTAACAAAAACTTCAGTTTACAAATGCTCCAAACACTTAAAGGAACAGTAACACCAAAAAATGAAAGTGTATAAAAGTAACTAAAATATAATGTGCTGCTGCCCTGCACTGGTAAAAGTTATGTGTTTACTTCAGAAAGTCTACTATAATTTATATAAATAAGCTGCTAAGTAGCCATGGAGGCAGCCATTCAAAGGGGAAAAGGCACAGGCACATAGCAGATAACAGATAAAACACTATTGTATTCTACAGAACTTATCTGTTATCTGCTATGGCTGCCCCCGTGGCTACACAGCAGCTTATTATATAAATTATAGTAGTGTTACTGTAGCAAACACACCAGTTTTATCAGTGCAGGGCAACAGTGCATTATATTTTTATTACTTGAAAGCTCTTTCATTTTTTGGTGTTACTGTACACACAAAGATCACACCAGACGTAAGAAAAATTGCTAATATTGTGCAGAGCTTTACCAGAACCCCCAAATCAATCAGTCCTGATTAACTAAAATAGAATATATGCAGCACCGAGAGTACACATTTTATACATTTACTATATTACAGCTAAAGATAGATTGGTAATACTGAAAACAACACAAAGAACATTATGCTCAGTATACAGGACTTCTCAATAACCTAATTATAAAGATTCAAATGCATGCTAATAGTAATTAGTAGTGCATGGTTATAAGGTCCCAGCATCACATACATTCAATCATCTGTAGGTTAGAGAACATACATGCTGTAGGCATGAGCCATTTATTAGTAGAAGCCAAAATGATGAAGCAGCCCACTAGTCCAAAGTAAGCTAAGTGAGCACTTGCAAAACAATTCTATTAACGAACAGGAAAAAAGCACAACTGACCCTTTTTTTGTTTCGGTCTATTGGTGGATGAGCTGTATCTATTGGAAAGTGGGATGGTGGGATACTTTTTGTCTGAAAGGATTATCAAGTTACATAAGTGCATTCACTTCAATTAATGGACTGCTGGATTGCAAGCGTGGCTGATACAGATATGTTACTGATGCTTACAGTGTAAATGCTCTCTAACTTACAAATAACTAGTTGCATGTGATGCTGGGTCTTTCTGAACATTGACTAATAATTACTAAATGACTGATATGCAATTGCACTTTTATCATAGGTTAATAATGAGGGGTGATAATTGGAACACTTGATTCAAATGAGCCATAATACCTGTAGAATGCCTACTTTAAAGTTGGATAAATCTGCCCCAAAGTTTTTATCTGTAGTGCTGGAGACATTTATAAAGCTTCTACAAAAAAAAACAAAAAAGCATAGCAAAAGAGAACTCATGAGTGGAAAAAAAACTATTGACGAAATTTTGATATTGATGGGAACTTCAGGCACTGGTAAAGAGTCCCAAAACAGGAAACTTTACCAGATTATATATACTGGTAGAATGAAATTCAACCCCTTGCAACTGACTACCAAATATTTAGAACCTACTTTAACCTACTTCTTTAGCCTAAAAAGTTGCAACTTTTCCAAGTTTTACTATGTGACAATACTGCGACAATTTTGAATCTGAAAATTCTCCATCTAAAACTTGATGAAATCATGTAGAAGTCAATGGCAGATGTCCCATACCCCACCCCCAATCCACCCATCCTCCAACTCAATCTGCCAGTTCCCCACCTACAATCTGGCTCTTTGATGTCACCACTGGCCTCCCTGGACCGCTGGAGCTTGATATAAGGCTTGGGGAAAAAGGGATCAACCCTAGTAACAGGACTTTACGCAGCTCTGGATTAGTACCAATCTGTCTAAGATGTATATGTACATCGGCACATGTTGCTGTATTAAACTTATGGAGAATTTTTGCACAACTTCCATTATAAGAATCAACATTTTCGTTGAACAACAAATGCCAAGTGATGTATTAAAAGAGCCTTAAATATGGAAAAAACATGGAAAGCGCAATTTTTTTGTATTGTCACACAAATTAAAGAGTCCAATAATCCTGAAAACCCCTAAAAATTCTGAAACCATGACGCACAAAAAATACAAATCTTGAAAAAAAATCAGAACGTTACTAAATTCCCCCCTTATTTTCAAATGACTTATCAGAAAAAATAGCAATTTTGTCACCACTGGAGCCATTTATGCACTTACTTTTTTTGGAAGTGGGTGACATACCAAAATTACCGTAACAGTTATTAACTATTATGCCAACCGCATCTGCTGACATAATGAAGTTACTATACCACATTTTTCAAATATGAATGTACTCTAGAACTTGTTCATTAATTTACAAACTGTTTTATAATAATAATGATAAATTAACCATAATTGACCTCATGTCTAGCGATAAGAAACTCCAGTAAAATAGTAGTTCAGTAGTGTGTGTGATGGCTTAGAAATTACAAGCTACAGAAAAAACTAATGTTTTAGAAGGGAGGACTATTGCTCTTATGCTGCAATATTATGTTCAAAGTAGGCTTTTTAATGCACAAGTATGTAATTGGATAAAATGGTGCGTCATTCTACTTGCATAACAATTAAAGGAATTTATTGTCCTATGACTCTTTCAAAATCTGTCAGTCTTAATCTGAGGGGCATGATTGTGATATATTAGCACATTTTGCAAAGGTTGCACTTTAATTCTCCTTTACAACTGGATTCAGTGTCCTTGTAACAAAATAACTGTCCCTTTTCCCTCAGGCTAAATGTGTGTGTATACCAAAGAGGAAGAGACAGTATTTTCCAGTGCAACATGGCTCCACATATACCAATGGGTTCTCATATTAAGCAAATAATATTTATTTTTGCTGACACGTTAAAGCTCTGAACTACTAATGGTGGTTGGGTTGGCACTCAAGAGTTTGGGTTTGGTATTATTTGATCACACTATCCGTTGAGGATTCAATATTCATCTTATAAATGAGTAAAAACATTTGTTTTTCATTGTTTCAGTCCTCAAGAGAGGTCCTCTAGCTTTGAGAAACATGGTGAAAAATGTTCAACTTTCATGTCTATGTGACAAAAAAATCACGTGATTTAAAGGATTCGGTTGGGCCAGTGGCATGGATTCATCCAAATCCGAATCCTGCTAAAAAAGGCAGAATCCTGAACCGAATCCTGGATTCACTGCATACCTATTCAAAAGTCTTTTGACTGCTGAATTTTTTTTCATGTGGACATATATCAATTTCTATCTATCTCTCTGTCTGTCAGGATGTCCTGATGATGATCCCTTGAGGATCAAAACATATTAATGTTTATAGTTCAATAAAGTTGATTTTATATATAATACAATATTATAAATATATAATAGTAATAGTATAATAGTAATACTCTGAGCTATTGCTTTGCTAATAAACAACCTTATAATTATCTAGTTTTTGAATGCTGACTGTAGACATTAAATAAGAAAGGTTGACTTAATACCAAGAAAAGCTAGTGGGATCCCTGTGACCTAAATGTGATTATGTGTTTTGTACTAATGCATTTGGTGGAGAAACCAGCAATGTCAATAGGTCTTGTTCATAAGAAATGCATAGAAATGCATGGATGTCAGCTAAAGGCTTCTCATGGCCATTCCAGGAAATATAACATAAATCTTTTTCTTATTTTGTGTACAATGTTCATTGTTTGTATTACCCATTGTGTGAATTGTATTAAATCGTGTCTGTAAGTCCTTTAATGACCTCTTGATTCCAATCTTCAAAGGGATTTTCTATAAAAAAAAATGGTAAACCGTCTTTGCTGTTTGGCTTCCAAGTGTGATATATTTTGATTGAAAATTGAAATATGTTATGTTTTGTTGGCATCATAAAATGTAATATTATATATTGAGGCATCACAGAGGCCAATATCCCAGGCAGACATAGTAAAGCGACAGGGGGCAGGGTGAGAAGAGACAAACCAAGGAAAAATGTAAGAAAGAAGAATGACAGTGATTGGCACACAAGAAACTATTGGAGGGCTGCAATATTCTAAGGACTGTTCATGTTGATATGTTCATAAGTCCAGAGTATGATAAAAACCACCTTTTTTATATAAAGAGTTTTTATTTGATTTTATCTAATCATTTTTCTTTTTAATTTACTGTCAAGTAAAGTTCTATATTCAGAGCAATAACAATTAAAGATGATACAGGTATGGGATCCCTTATCCGGAAACCCGTTATCCAGAAAGCTCCGAATTATTATTCCTCTGTAATAATAATTATTTATTATTATTCCTCTGTAATAATATAACAGTACCTTGTACCTGATCCCAACTAAGATATAATAAAACAATCCTATTGGGTTTAATTAACGTTTTGTTGATTTTTTAGTAGACTTAAGGTATGGAGATCCAAATTACAGAAAGACCCCTTATCCAGAATACCCTTGGTCCCGAGCATTCTGGATAACGGGTCCTATACCTGTACTGACAAAAATATATATAAACCCCTGAATAATTAATACCCAACTAAGATATAATAAAACAATCCTATTGGGTTTAATTAACGTTTTGTTGATTTTTTAGTAGACTTAAGGTATGGAGATCCAAATTACAGAAAGACTCCTTATCCGGAATACCCTTGGTCCTGAGCATTCTGGATATACCTGTACTTCAAAATTACAGAAAAACCACAATACTATGTGACTTATACCTTACTCCTACTACTTCTATCTATCTTTCTATCTATCTATCTATCTATCTATCTATCTATCTATCTATCTATCTATCTATCTATCTATCTATCAATCTATCATCTTTCATCTATCATCATCTATTTCATCTATGTTCCCCCTATTTTAAAACATAAGGATATTATAAGTCTCTGAGGTCAAATTCTTTTATATAGGTCAAAGAAATCTGAGATGACTTCTAATATTCTCATATTTTTACAACAGAGGGTACATTATTTATTTTGATGCAAAAATGTTGCATCAGGTACCGTTTATAACCAATGACATCATCAAGTACTGTTTATAAGGCTTTAACTTACAGGATACTGTGTATTATATAAATATACTGTATAAATATCACAGGTTACATTGCATGCCCTGAAATGAGGGTCTTGGCTGCATCCAGTTTTTCTGAGGGTATGAGCAAACGTATACTTAAAATGTATTAATGTATCCACTGACTGTTTTTTGTTTAACATGTAGTCAGATCACAATATTAAACACATTTTTTGATCTTTTTCCACTGAATTGTTTCACAGAAGTAACCTGACAGGAGTAAACCTTTTAAGGCAGAAGAAAATTTACTTGAGATTTCAAAGCTAGTAAATCCACCAATGGGATATAGCTAGTAAATCCACCAATTGAATATACTTTCCTTAACTTACCGTATATACTCGAGTATAAGCCGATCCGAATATAAGCCGAGGTACCTGATTTTACCTAAGAAAACTGTAAAAATGTATTAACTCGAGTATAAGCCTAGGGTGGGAAATGCAGCAGCTACTGCTAAGTTTCAATAATCAAAATAAAAACCAGTAAATTACATAAATTGAGGCAGTGGTATGTTTTTTAAAATATTTATTTACAAGAAAAACCATTAACTAGCTTTGTAAGTGGAGAAGAGGGTCAACAAAAACAATATGAGTACTACCCCACGCTCATTGCGCATTGGCAAACTGGCAGCAGACCCAGTCCTGGAGGACACGTAAGGGGTAATAAGTATTGCGACTGGGAGTGGGCCAGGGCACTGGAGGGTCTGGTTGCAGGTGGCCTAATTTGCACACAAAGGACAGAGGGTGCTATTCTGGAGGGATGCATGGCACCCGACCCAATAGAATTGTTTTGCCTTCAATAAGGATTAATTATATCTTAGTCGGGATCAAGTACAAGGTACTGTTTTATTATAACAGAGAAAAAGAAAATCATTTTTAAAAATTAGAATTATTTGCTTATAATAGAGTCGATGGCCTTTCCATAATTCAGAACTTTCTGGATAACAGGTTTCCGGATAAGGGATCCCATACCTGTACATTAAAGTAAATAGTATTCTTTGCACACTATAAGGTATAACATTTAAACTAAAGAGAAATTGGTGAAAAATAAACCTTGATTCCCATTAGAATCTATTTTCCTTTTTTGTTGTATACAAATACAATGTTTTCAAACTGACAAAAAAAGGACATGAAAATGTACAATTTTGAGTACCCATTGAAAAATACACAAGTAAATGATTTACCTTTCCAAATGCTAGTGGGCTTTGTAAAACACTTTTCCCACAATACTTTAGATAATATTAACACTACAGTACATATTTAATCTAATTCTCATGCCTATTTTTCTTTACTGACTCTACATAATTACATGTAAAATTCAATACTTTCATTGCTTCTTTCAGCAAACTAGTTCTTTTGTTGTCTATTGTAAAAAAGGCTATTGCTTCTATTTATTAAATGACAGTGGTCATTTAAATGCCAGACGTATTTTGACAGAATTCACTTTTTAAAAATGTCAGCAAGTCTCTGTGTTTTATTAGTTTGTTCCAAAATCAATTTAGAAATTTCAGCTGAGTGCTTGTATGTATTCCCTGAGCAATGTCCATTTCTGACTCTCTGCACAAAGGATATTACAGATTAATCAGATTTCCAAATTTACGCATAATAGCTTTGCACATTTATTACTTAATCCCATTATGTTCTGCTGCCTTGATTGACATAACGCTACAGAGATAGAAAATCTTCGGAATAATATGTAGCAGTCAATTTTATTGGCTCTTCAATCTGTTGAACTATTTTTATAATGCTTGCAAGGGCTCTTTCTGTCAGAGAAAGCATTAAAAATATTAAAGTTTGTGCATTTTTGTTTACAAAAAGGAAAACATAAATTGTAAACATAATTTGTAATGCTTTTCAATTAATAATAAATATATTGTAACTAGGCAATCACCAACAATCAGGAAATTATACTGTATCTTTAGTTAAAATGCACAATAATCATTAATATCTGGTGATTTTCTATATATTAGTAAATATATACAGTACATTATTAGCTATTATTTACTTACTGTCCCATAAACATACCATCTGTATTTGTAGTAATACATATTACTGCCATATTTCTTGCCTGTGCTGCATAATTTAACATAATCCACCCTTCAAAAATATAAATTTTAGCAGCCAGTCTGGTTTAAGTAAATTTAAAAAACATAATATTTCACTGTGCCTGATTGACATGTATCCAATTTTCAGCCATATATTGGTCAGGTAGGCCCATTGGGGGTCCCCATACATGGGAAAATAAGCTGCCTAATGAGTCTAAAGGACTTAAATTGGCAACTGAAATCTGCCCTATAGTGCTATAAATGACTAACTGGATGACTGGAAGTGTTTTACTAAAGTGAAGTCTTACTAAAGCCATTATTAAAGCTGTTTTGCCATTTGCCACATCAAGTAGCCTTCTATGCCAAGCAAGAGTGCAAAGTTCCATTTCTTATCTTCTGGGTTCCACCAATGCTGCCCAATTCTGTGTTTAGGGTGTAATGTGAAGGACCACCTTTGCACATCAGCTACATTTCCTGCCTCTTTTGCATGATAATCCCATCCTTGAGATTGAAATGTAGTTTTACCCTATTTATTTATTTATTATTACTATTACTTCTTGTTTAAGCGTTTTTGTGCTAAAACTCAGAAATTTGTAATAAGCTTTCCAAAATGTGAATGTTCGAGATTTATTTTGCACAAAAACACAAATGTAAATATTATGTAGAAGACAAAAGGAGATGTTTCAGATTTTTTTTTAAAAGTTGGTAGACTCATTGAAAAGTTTTTTTCCACTGCTTTTTATAAATAAGCACACATGCAAGCTTTGTGAGTTTTCATGTTTTTTGGATTTACAAAAAAAAAATCACAAACCTGCCTCCCCGAGTCTTTTTGCAGTTTTAACAATGGACCTAACATGCTCATTCAGATCCAGTCACCTTTATATTAAGTGTTTCACATGCGAACTTGGATGCTGGTATTCTCAAAAGTGATACAAGTATTGGATCTGTTATGCAGAATACTTGGGACCTGGGGTTTTTAGATAAGGGGTTTCCCGTAATTTAGATCTCTACACCTTAAAGAGGTTGTTCACCTTTGAGTTAACTTTTAGTATGATGTAGAGAGTGATATTCTGAGACAATTTGCAATTGGTCTTCATTTTTTGTTTGTAGTTTTTTTTAGTTATTTCATTTTCAGTACAGGAGCTCTCCAGTTTGGAGTTTCAGCAGCAATTTGGTTCCTAGGGTCCAAGTTACCTTAGCAACCAGGGAGTGTTTTGGATGAGAGACTGGTAAATAAATAGGGGAGGGACTGAATAGAAAAGAAAGTTATAAAAGTTAACAATAACAATAAAACTGTAGCCTCACAGAGCTATAGTTCTTTTGCTGCTGGGGTCATTTAAAAAACTGCAAAGAGTCAGAAGAAGGTGGCAAATAATTAAAAAACTATAACAAAAAATTAATGAAGACCAAATGAAAGGTGGCTAAGAATTAGCCATTCTGTAACATACTAAAAGTTAATATAAAGGCGAACCACCCCTTTAAGTTTACTAAAAAAAATATTTTAACACTAAATAAAACCAATAGGATTATATTAATTATATCTTAGTTGAGATCAAGTACAAGGTACTTATTTCTTATTAGGAAAAGGAAATAACCTTTAAAAACTTGAATTTTGATTAAAATGGAGTCTATGGGAGATGGCCTTCCTATAATATAGAGATTTTTGGATAACGGCTGGCGTCATGCCCAACTACAGCACTTGCATGTAGTTTTGCTCGGTTCTGGTCCATCCTTCCTATATTCCGTTACGAATCAGGTTCTGCTGTGCCTATGGAAACAGGGAAACCCTGGAGCTATCTTAACTTTCTGACCAGGTGGTAATTCCAGGGCTCCTCATACCCAGTTTCAACAGGTACAGCACACTTGTGCCTAAAGAATCGGGTGCAGAAGTCACTTGCATGCTAAACACCTGAAATGACACCACATGTGCTTGCCAATTTGGACGTAATTGGGGAAGGTGCAGCACAGTTGTGCCAAGCACATCACCCCCTTTGTGACCACAATTCCACTAAAATTCTGATAAAAAAACACTGCATTGTGGGGAAAAAACATAGTGATTGCAGTAGTAATTACACTTTTCTCACTGCACTTGCTCATATAAATGTCCCTTCGTGCTTACTTATTTAATTATTCAGGGGTTTATATATATTTTTGTCAGTACTATATATATGACAACATTTTTTGGCGTGATACCTGCACATGTGCACTTGTGGTGGTTTCAGGAACCAAGAGTTAACTCTTTCAAGGAACCCCTGTTTTTGTGACCCACCATACAATCTCTGTACTGGCAGATTTCAGCATGTGGTTAAATTGTATTACTTCTATACCTGTTTGTACATAATTATGTAATTAAGTAATTTATGAAATTAATATAAGCACATACTGAGTCCAAGACCCATTTCGGAGTATAACACTCAACACTGTGAATGAATAGAACATTTTTTTTTATGTATTATGCTCTAAACTCACATTTTTAATGGCCCTTATTGTATATGAACTCAATTTTTTTATCACAATTCCAGCATCATTATGAACAAGCAGCTATTTGCATCCACCGCAGTTGTGATTAATGTGTTAAAACTAACACAATTATGCATTTCTGCGAAATGGGCACTAGTTGTGGCTAATGTTTTCAGAGTTACTGCCGCTGATATTGACACAGTCTGTTGTTGGCCTATTTATTATTTCAGCTGAAGAGGCAGGAAGGACACACATGCCAAAGTACAAAAATAGCATCATCACACTTGCACTTGTGGCCCTAAATAAGGTTTATGGAATTGAAATCTGCAGGTAGCATGTACTATTCACCAGTTTAAAGAAAACATCTTATTGATTGGTATGGGTTATTAGGCCTAGTACAAACCGTGAGTTTACCCCAGGCCCGAGCACCATATGCAACCCTCCAAGGTATTTTTGTTTGTATTCATCCTCAATACATGTGGCATAATATAATATATAGGAATATAATAGGGGTTTTGTTTTATTTAAATATTTTTCTTTTTTATATTTTTGATAATATATGACTCCATATTTTCACCTGAAGAAGGGGTCACCCCCGAAAGCTTGTGCGGTTTGTTCATTTCTGCAAATAAATGATTTAAAGGCATTGCCGGCACACTGGTGTGCTTCTTCCCCTTTGCAAAGATTATTTATAGGACATTATAACAATATATGATAAAGAAATGAATAAATTCTGGTGTGTAAAAAACAATGCGCAGAATAGGACAGACACTCATACATCTAAAAATCCTAATGTATTTCCGTGATGATATTATAGCATTCTATTAGAATAAACAAAATATTTCTGGCCTAAAAGGTATTTACCTCAGTATCATTTTACAGTTGTGCATGTTAGTTCTGGGAAGTATCAAAGGCACAGATTCTATAATACACTACAAGTATAATAAGCCATAATACAAGAACCTCTTTATATGTTTCATGTTGAGAAATTACACTAGCTGTTGTTCAACAGAGCATGAAAATAAATTATGGTACCCAGTCACGCTGGGAAGTCATGTATGTAAATTGATGTATAATGCAACCCACATTATCCTAGTTGATGATAGCTTCAGTTTCTCTGCTGTCAGATTGTTGTATCTCCTTGAATGAGCCGGCTGGTCGGAATGAATGTTAGCATAATTTATACAGCTGATAAGTGATTTGAGCTCTCGGGTTATTGATAAACCATTTAAGCATATCATTTTCAGGCTGATGCACTGTGACATCACGGGATAGATGCAACGTGCTGATCTCTAGTGTAGATAATAAGGCAAATACTCTCTTTTCATTCTAGGAGCCAGAGGTAACTCTGTGTCAGCTGAATCAGGCACAAACGACTTGCATCAGCCCAACCAGACGCATCCAGGATTTCCACTTGGGCCTCAGGTAAGTGAAATACAGAATGGACACATGTAGGGGGGCATTGAAATAACACATATTTGTACTATATATTACTGTATACTGTACATAGATTTAACAATTTTATTTTACCCACAACTAAGGCAGGAAATAAAGCACAGAAAGCAGCATGAGGAGCTGCTCTTCGCTAGGAATCCCCCAAGCAGTTTTAATTGTTGTTTGATGATATACTGAAAAAACCTATGGCTCTTACACGGGTACATATATGAATATATGATGTGTGATATTGCTGGGGCAGCTTTCTATAAAATGGGAAGTGAAGCATGTGTGACTCCATTGCTGCTGAACAGATATATATATATATATATATATATATATATATATATATATGAATATATATAAACTGTACTTTTAAGTACAACAAAAGCTATTGAAAGTCTACTACTGGAAAAGGACAAGTGATTTTACAAGCAATTAAGTATTGTTTATGTAAGGATACTAGTTAGTGGTGTGGATGTGCAGTAATATCTTTTGAATAAATTGTCACAGTTTTACAATGCCAGCGTTTGCCTGTGTGCACCGATCTTTTTCTAGACCAATAAAGTATATTTACCTTTATTAATCTGCTAGTCTGATAGCTGCCGGGGTCCAGAAAACAGTGTAAAAATGTTTTTTGCATAAAAGCTTTACAGTATGTCTAGTTTACATATCTAGTATGCCTGTTTTTTTTCTGTCCAATTGTGTGGGTTTATCAAACAGACTGAACCAACTTCATATAGGAAATAATAAATTATCTTGTTTTTGTGACCATTTTTCAATGTAATCTTGTTGTAAGGAGTAGATCCCACAAATCCCTTTTTAAAATGTCTGTGTATAAAAATTGAGTATCTTACCATAAAGATCAATTCGACTGGCTGAGCTCTTTGTTTTGCAAACAAATTCTGTGTAAATTTTGTGGAAATTCACTAAATGATGCATTTAAAAAGATGATTCTGTGGAAATTTACTAAATGATTAGTGAATCTGTCCCGTTATGCTTTGGCAGAAAATTTGCAAAACTTAGTGAAAAGATTAGTGAAACGGGGAAAAAATTGCAAAACGTGGAAAATGACATGCGTCAAAAAATATTGTCAAAAAAATTACTATTTTTTGTTGCATGGCACATTTTTCAGCAGTGAATTTTTCACCTATTTCCCCCCATTTTCTGTCTGGCAAAAAATTTCACTGATCACTATAAATGATGCATTTAAAAGAAGATTCAGAGTAACAGAATACAAAGCAAGTAATCTCATAAACAAAAAATGGACTGTAAACAAAAAAGGATATGGGAATAAGGCCTTTCATATACAGTGCCGGCTCTGTTCACCTGTTGGTCACCTGTTACCTGGCACTGTAAGACCATCAATACAAAAAAAAAAACTTTACAGCTACCTTCCTTCATTTTACTAGTTAAACAAACTGCTGTTTCAATACATAGCTACATGGTAGCAGGCACTTACCGGCCATTCTCTAGAAGATTAGTTACACAGTATCTGATGTTTCGGCTTGTAGGTTAATTGATTTAATGATGTGTGGGCCGGCCCGATACCCTCAGATTAACCCGTGGGTTGGGCGGGTTCAGGCCGACCTCAACACATCACATGCGGACGGGTTTGGGCTGAGCTCTTCCGCTCCCCACCCGCAACCTTACACTGCCAGCAGCTCTCTTCCGACGTATAGGCGCATGTCCAGAAAAGTCCTGTCCCTATTGGGACGTCATTGCTGGGCGGGGCGGACGCGGGTCTATAAATGGAGGGAGGGAGGGAGTTGAGTCGGGTTGGGAGAGGGTGCGGGTTGAGATTTTCTCAACCCGCGCATCACTAAATTGGTTGGATGAACAGCAGATCTGCTTATGCACTGCCAGCAGCTCTCTTCCGATTTATAGGCGCATGTCCAGAAAAGTCCTGTCCCTACTGGGACGTCATTGCTGGGCGGGGTGGGCGCGGGTCTATAAATGGAGGGAGTTGAGTCGGGTTGGGAGAGGGTGCGGGTCGAGATTTTCTCGACCCGCGCATCACTAAATTGGTTGGATGAACAGCAGATCTGCTTATGTATGGCCTTCTTAAAAGAAACAGATGATCTGGGACTGAAAATCATACCTTTCTGGATTCCTCTAGTATAGTCTTGTATAGAAAGAGAAATGTCTGTAGTAGTAAGTGCTCAGATGATGTTTTTTGTGTAGATTGCATAATTAAATACAGACATAGACCTGTTTGCACCATAGCATATTTCCCCAGCTTCATGTATGTTATGGCTGAATCAGAAGTAGTTTCCATAATGTGGCATAGATTTCCAGACACTGGGTAATATCTGCAAAACCCAGGCTTCACTGTGCAACTTTGCACTGATTGATATTAATAATATGGGAAATATTACTGTCCTGTAAGCTATGCTTATCTTTAGAGTTTTGCTTATCTTGCTTAGAGTCAGGGCCGGAACTAGGGGGGTGCCTCCTGCCTACCCCTAGTGCTACTTTGTCATTGCCTCCACCGCTTGTCATTAGCGGCGGAGGCAATGACCGATCTAATCGCACCGCCCCCCTGCACCGCCTCCTGTGCTTTGGCGCGCATGCGCAGTTCGGGGGGGCGGGGAGGTGGGCGGAGTTGGCCGACCGGGTTGCCTAGGGTATCAAAATCTTTAGGGCAGTGGCAGACGGGAATATTTGTCGCCCCGCGACAAATCTTTGTCGCCGTGGGCGACTAATCTCTCCGAAATGGCATTCCACTGGCAAGAATGTAAATCGCCATTGGGATGGCATAAGTCGCTACAATTTCCCGAAGTTGCTCGAAGTTATCTTGAGAAGGAAACTCTCACCGGCGATTTCTATTCTTGCTGGTGGGATGGCATTGTGGAGAGATCAGTCACCCGCGGCAATGAAGATTTGTCACAGGCCTACTAATCTCCCAATCTGCCACTGCCCTTAAGGATAATAATAGGTTTATCACACAATAAAATACACATCAAATGTGTTTTTTTTCAGCTAAAGTCCTTTGTACTGCAGCACAACAATACTGGCTAAAGAACATTTACTGATCCAGTGCTGGCTCAAAATGACGTTAAATGCAGATTGTGAAAAAAAAAAGTAGAGTAGGTCAGGAAATGTACTGTGTATATAGAGAGAAGTAGGTCACGGTACCATAACCATACCATGACAAGGTAGAAAGTGAAGCAAGTCCTTGTATGAGATAAAGTACAGGTTTTGAAATAAATGTTGACTGGGCTCTATATTTACTTATAATATTGCATGTTTAATGACATTGTATAGTAAATTACAGATATTCAATTCAGCTTTTATGGCAAAATCTGTTGGTACAAGTGATGAGCGAATCTGTCCCATTTTGCTTTGGCAAAAAATTTGCGAAAGAATAGCAAAATTCGCGAAACGGCGAAAAATCCATGAAACGTGTTTGCCGTGCAATTTTTTTTTCATCTGCGTCTTTTTTTGTTTCCCACGCCCACACCCTTTTTTTATGTTACCGCGCCTTTTTACGCGTCCGCACCCATTTTTACGCAACATATATACATATATACATATTTCTCTAAATACATCTAAACTACTTTGTGTCATAAACATTATTTTGGTGCCTTTTAACTTGTTATGCATTTAAATATAGGGTGGAAGATTTATCAATGTTTGAATGTAAAAACAAGAAAACTTGAATGTAAAACTATGCCATGTAACAGCTTGCGAGTTTCCATTGAAGTCAGTGGGAGTTGTCCTAGGCAAAGTCAAGCCATATTTTCAATTTGAGTTTTCAATTGAGTTTTTTTTTCGAGTTTTCCTTATTAATAAATAAGCCAGCATTCGATATGCAAGTTTATTCGATTTAGAAAAACAGACTTGAAAATTGATGAATAAGCCCATAAGTGTTTTTACTCCCTATAGCAATTGTTGAAAATATCTCTTCTTGATATGGTATGCTATATTCTCAGTAGAGCCTTGAACTCAATGTATTATTTCCCATGACATTATGTACAATTAGTACTGTATGTAAGATACAGGGTGTGTGTTTCTCTGCTTCTGAATATTCATACATAATGTCTTCGCTCTAATGCTATGCATAGTAAGGCATGTTATGACACTCTGCTTGTTTCTGAATTAGGGATTTCAAAATGGAAGCAACAGAAATAAAAAGAGGCAGAGGGTGAGTGTAGCAGTTCAAGTATATTAGGATCTCCCATGGGATTCCTGAGATCATATTGCTTTTGGCAATCATTAAATTTGTATTAATAGAGGCTGTTGAGAGGTGACATGAAGCTAAAAGCATGAATGCTATATAAATCCTTAATTTACTCACAGTTTTTAAGCAGTGCATAATAGTTTGCATGCCATATTTTAAGCAGCATAAAAATACATAACAGGTTAAAGGTAATTATAACTGTAATTTTTGTAAAAACCTATGCAATTACTGAATGCCCTGAAAAGAATACAGCTGAATAAACCTGTTTTTTCATTCTTCATAAAGTTTGTCAAGCAAATAACAATTCAAAGTAACATTTATAGGTTTTGTATCAAAATATGCATGGCTTAATGTGCTATATTATGTAGGAAAATGATTTTTAATTCTCATTATCTCTGCTTCTGTTTTGTCTCCTTTAGCCACTGCTTGCAGCACAACAGCTGGCATCAGCTGTAGCAGGAGTGATGCCAGGGGGTGGCCCGGCCCTCAACCAACCAATCCTCATCCCATTTAATATGGCAGGGCAGTTGGGTGGGCAGCAAGGACTGGTCCTGACATTACCTACAGCCAATCTGACCAACATTCAAGGGCTGGTGGCAGCAGCTGCCGCAGGAGGCATTATGACTCTTCCACTGCAAAACCTACAAGGTAAGACTAATCCATATGTGGGAGTTGCTAAATTAGCACTGGGCAGTATTCAGTTAAATATATTTTATAAGTGGATGTGCAAACACAGATTTATCAAATAGTTTTCACAAGAAGTAATAACAAAAGCAGCAGTGTGATCAGATGCCATTCACTTTTGGGCATATGTTTTCTTGGTCTAACACTATCTACTATTGATAGCGGTGAATGTCAAATGCAAAATGTACATTTATTGTGACCACAGACAGAAGTGCAAAAGCACTAAGGGGTACAAAGCATGTCCCTTAGGGCTCATTCAAAAACTGCTTCTGTCCTCAACAGCCCATCATAAATACAATGCAGACAGTTTTGTATTTCTAAGAGAAATTTGATTCTCTGCTATCCATTTTGAAAGAGTGAGGCCTACAGCAATTTTTCTAAATGCAGGGAAGGACATAAGGTGGAAAATATATGGCAGATTGCATCCAACTTTTGCACCCTGTCTTGCAAGTAGTATATGACCCCTATATTGCTTATTATAATAAAGTAGAGGTATGGGACCTTTATTCCAGAATACTTAGGACCTGGGGTTTTCTGGATAAGGGGTCCTCCCATAATATGGATCATCAAACCTTAAGTCTACTAAGAATCATTTAAAAATTAATTAAACCCAATACAATTGTTTTGCCTCCAATAATTATACATTATATCATAGTTGGGATACAGAGAAAAAAGGAACCATTTTTAATTGAATTAGAATTATTTGATTAAAATGAAGTCTATGGGAGTTGGCCTTGCAATAATTCAGAGCTTTCTGGATAATGAGTTTCATACCTGTAGTAAAATGTTGATTCAATATATATCCCAATATAATTTATTGGGATATTTTTAAAATGCTATTAAAAAACATAGTTTGGTGACATAGTTTGCTGAGAATGATATAAAAAATGTTTGGTTGGTCACAATTTGGGCCTCTTCTATATAGTGGTTGTCCTATAAAGAGACATAAAATAATAACTGCCCATGATGTGGGTTTTGTAGCCCAGCCCAGTAATTCTCTGGTTTAATTTCCTTCCGTAATCCCCTACTCATTACAGAATACATACAGAGATTTTGAATTTATGGCTGTAGGTTATTTGTATTTGATTAAAAATTATGTTTTGAGTTTTTTTTCCTATTATTACTTCTATTTGTATCTAGTTTTATTTACACCTGTTGGGTGAACTGCATCTTGGCTTCACCTTGTGGCTATTTTAAAGTTTAATGTCAACAGAGCTTTTTTATATCATACTTGTAAATGGTTTTCACTTTAATGTTTAAAATAATGTCTCTCTCATACCATTAACTTGCAGCAAGGAACCTGTCAGTCATAAATCATAAATGAAAAAGGGCAAGCTAATGCACAAATTTTACTTGTTTAAAATTTGAGAGTGCATGTAAAGTAGGAGAGCAGAGATTAAAATAATGCAGAAACAGCATTGTGTAAAAGCAGACATAACAAAGTGAAGGAAGAGGCTTTTTAGCGGAGGTAGATTATAAAATCTTAATGAAGAAACGGGCATTATAAAAATGCGTCCCTCTGCTTGTTTTTGCTTATGTGTGTATATAGAGTATTATAAATAAACATAAAGGGATGGAAGTCAATACGTCATGAATTCATTCTGCTTATCTATTATAGAATCCATAATGCAAAGGCACTTGCCGGCTCACTTCAATGACCAATCTAGAATGCTATTAACCCAATTCTTTTGATGCACTTTTAATACTGAACTTCATGAGTTTTTTTCTTTCTTTTTTTTTTTTTTTTTAAAGATCCGCAATCTGATGAAGAACTTCACAGATTTTTTGTTGTTTATCTTTGCTTTAACGGTGAACCTTGAAAGCTTGCATTCTTCCATATATTATATGCATATTCTGTATCAGTTAGTGTCCTTCCTGGTGAAGCTGGTGCTCATTTGGTGTAGCTGGCCCAGAGGCAAAAAGCAAATGGTTGGTTTGTGTGACAGCCTATGATTAAGTGCCCTTGGGGCATGGGACGTGTAGGGCATATGGAGATTCTGACTATTTTAATGTGGTTTAAATAAAGACTTTTTTTTAACATTTTTCTTTTGTGATCCTTGTGCCTGAATGTCTATTTTGTTGCTGTTAGGAGACTGCTACTCCTTATGCTGAGAGTCTGGTGCACCTGGACCACTATTTTAACTTGCTGAGTGAATTTACATTTTAGTCTTATGTGCCCCTTTTCTTTTTGGTTAGTTGTATGATAACCAGTTGGTGTGTGCCATTGCCTTGTGCTATGTACCTTTACATGTATCTAATTTTTCACATACACACAATATGTTAATCTAAGTTGTTGCTATTGTAATGTGAAGTTGGCAACTTTTGCCCATTCTGTCTGCTTAGTTTTCCTTGCTAACACCATGTTTTAGCAAAATTATAAGCACAAAAGGCAATATGCATACATGGACACCTTTGTGTTGTTCCATTGACTTTGGAACAATAGGGCTTCCATTTACTTTCATCTGGCTGGCTGATTACAATTTTCTCTTAGTATATATAATTTTCAGTCCACCAGGATTGAATGATCGAATGGCCTCCCAACAGGCCACACATACTCAGGGGATCAGGCAGTGCAGATGAATTATTGTGATTTATGGGCAAATACTATTAGGGAACTTTAATGTTCTGGAGTTACTGAACTTTCAATTCAATTGCAACAATATTGTGACTTTGTAGCTATGGCAGTAGGTACTGAAAGATCTTTTTCCTGGAAAGACTTAGGTCTAAAGCTGGCCATACACGCACCGATAATATCGTACGAAACCTCGTTTCGTACGATATTCGGTGCGTGTATGGCATGTCGGCGAGTCGACCGATATCGCAGGAAGCTGCTGATATCGGTCGACTCGCCGATCGGCCAGGTTAGAAAATTTTGATCGGGCGCCATAGAAGGCGCCTGACCAAAATCTGCCGTCAGGGCTGAATCGGCAGAAGGAGGTAGAAATCCTATTGTTTCTACCTCCTTATCTGCTGTTTCAGCCCTGAACAGTGTGTGGTGGATCTGACGATGTTTTGTGCGATGGTCGCACGAAACATCGTCAGATCGCCACGTGTGTGGCCACCTTTAGGTCCTAAGAAAAACTTAGGTCCTAAGCATTCTGGATAAAAGTTACAGTTACTGCATTTGTTTTTAGTTATGTAACATTGGGAAATATTTAATAACACCGGTGAAAGAATAAAGAACAAAACAAAAACACACTTTAGTATTTAATAGAAATTGCAAAAAAATGGATTTATGTTTAATTTCATATTTTGGTTTTGTTTATGTTATTTAAAGGGCCTTAAAGGCCAATTTGCATACATTTCTGCCAGCCACAGACATTTTCCCAGCTCTCCCAAACTGTATTTGGCTTTGATTTGTAATTATGCACTTGCTCTTATAGGATATACTGATTACCAGCCTGACATACTATTCAGTTGAGTTCTGCCATCTTGTCATTTAACTGCTGAATACTTATTTTGATGTAAATATTACTTTAAGTTTCACTGATGTATGATGTTTTGCTCTAATCTGGCTGACAAAGATGGTATCTAACACATGAAAGTAGGACTTCATCACCATTATCTTATTATCCTTAAAGGCTTGCAACTGTAGTATTAAAGATATCCAGGCTTGGTATATAACATGAAATATAATATGCCTTCAAAGGTAACTACTGTAATTTGCAAATGGAGAAATAACTGCAGTTTTGTAGCAGATACTGGTGAGTTATACAACAGACAGGTTAATCACATTATGTAATAATCATATAAGGTAGATACAAGGCAATATGTAGTTTGAAGTTTCAAGAATACCAGTGCCACAATTAACTGTGAAGATAAAAGTGTTTCAGTATAACTGAATTAAATAATTGTGTATTAATTTTAAAGTGCTGGATGGTTTCTATGTCATTTGCCATTCAAAACAATTACTTGAACATATTTCAGAGACCCTTTTATTCTTATTAATAAGCTGGAGTTTGGTGCTTGAAGCGGATGGGCTTACCCAGTAGTTTAGTTGTCAGTAAACACAGCATCTAGGTCTCTCTTATCTGAATTTTCCTGTCATAGAATTCTTCATGTCAGATTATGACATTAAGAAGTCTATGGAGGCAATCTGCTTCAAGGCATTGTAGTTTATCTGGAAGGGAATGACAAGAATGTAGAAAGGGCTGATTTCATTGATACCTGGAGACTTCGCAACAATGCCTTTTTTAGCTTAGTTTTCTTCTCCATGCTCCAGAATGAGGCTTTATTATAATAATAAAACCAATTAGTGAAAGAATAACATTGATAAAGAGCCTAGGGCTCTTTCGCTCATGCATTCCCCTCCAGTGTGTCTTTTATGTGTCCCACTTGTAACACAAGGAAATGTATGTATAACTTTATTTATAAATCGCCACAAGGGTACGCAGCGCTGTACAATCTTACAAAATCACACACAAGGAGGACAAGTGTTATAATAAATACATACAATAAATATATAAACATGCACAGGGAATAAGTGCAATGGTGTATGAGACACAGTAGGAAGGAGGTCCCTGCCCCGTAGAGCTTACAATCTAAGTGGTTTGTGTCACATACAGGCACAAATTGGAATGTAAGAGTGCAATGCATGCTTTCCTACAGTATCTGTACTTACTGTGCTGCAAAGAACTGCCAAATGCAGGTAGAATGCAACTTCATACATGGACTGCATTAACCCATGCATTTCCTATGTTGGGACACATAAAAGAGCCACCACAGGGAGAATGCAAGAGCAAATGCTTGTGTGTAAGATCCCTTAGTGCAAAAAAATCTTTATTGAATATAATGCAATAATAGGAACTGTCTAGTCTAGAACAGTACCAAAGGCTAAAGAAAAGAAACAATAACAGAAAGGACCTTGGGCAGTATTGTTGTAAAAATATGATTGTATAAAAAATCACCAAAGTCATAAAAAGTGATAAAAAGTGTGTGAACTCTTTGTTTTTAATAAGGTGCTTGCACTTGAAGGAGAACCTTTATACAGCATTTTGCTGTATAAAGGTTCTCCTCCACGTGCAAGGGCCTCTTTACCATATGCTGCTACAAATGGCTACTTACAAACCCTCATGCTCATGCTTGCATATCTCATAACTTCCAAAAGCATTCCTTTTGTTCTGCAGAAAAAATTAAAGGACAGGGGAAGCACCCATAGGGGCCCATTTACTTACTCACGAACGGGCCGAATGCGTCCGATTGCGTTTTTTTCGTAATGATCGGTATTTTGCGTTTTTTTCGGAAAATTATCGCGACTTTTTCGTTACCAATACGACTTTTGCGGAAAAACGCCAGTTTTTCGTAGCCATTCCGAAAGTTGCGATTTTTTTCGTAGTGTTAAAACTTGCGCAAAACGTCGCGCCTTTTAAGTTTTAACGCTACGGAAAAAGCGCAACTTTTCACGCAAGTTTTAACGCTACGAAAAAATCGCAACTTTCGGAATGGCTACGAAAAACTCGCGTTTTTTCGCGCAAATCGTATTGGTAACGAAAAAGTCGCGATAATTTCCGAAAAGTCGTAATGGCGCCGAAAAAATCGCAAAAAATACGAAAAAGTCGCAAAATGTTCGTTTTTCAATCGGAATTTTTCCAATTCGGATTCGAATTCGTGGGTTAGTAAATCAGCCCCATAGTGTCAGCTTTTTATATTCATTAGCTTTTAATATTCCATGGTGTAATGAATATTATGTAATACTGTAATGCAATATTCCTTATACTAAGGGGCTGATTTACTAAGACACGAATTCCGACCGAATTGGAAAAATTCCGATTGGAAAACGAACATTTTGCAACTTTTTCGTATTTTTTGCGATTTTTTCGGCGCCTTTACGACTTTTCGGAAATTATCGCGACTTTTTCGTTACCAATACGATTTGCGCGAAAAAACGTGAGTTTTTCGTAGCCATTCCGAAAGTTGCGATTTTTTCGTAGCGTTAAAACTTGCGCGAAAAGTTGCGCTTTTTTCGTAGCGTTAAAACTTAAAAGGCGCGACGTTTTGCGCAAGTTTTAACGCTACGAAAAAATCGCAACTTTCGGAATGGCTACGAAAAACTCGCGTTTTCCGCAAAAATCGCATTGGTAACGAAAAAGTCTCGATAATTTTCCGAAAAAATCACAAAATACCGATCATTACGAAAAAAACGCAATTGACGCATTCGGCCCGTTCGTGAGTAAGTAAATGGGCCCCTAAGAGTGCTGCCTCTGTATTTAAACTATTTCTGCAGAGCAAAAGGAATGATTTTGGAAGTTATGAACGGTGGGAAAGTATCAGTAAGGGCTTTACTTGTATTGTTATATATATATATATATATATATATATATATATATATATATATATATATATATATATATATATATATATATATATATATATATTTATACAATATATTCCCAAATGTAATATAAGGCACAATGTTTGCCCAGTAGCAGTAACCCATAACAACCAATATGATAATATGATGCTTGCTTTTAAATAGGTGACCAGTAAATGCTATCCGCTGATTGGTTGCTATAGGTGATAAGACGTGTAGCAAACTTTGCTCCTTATATTACATTACCGCAATAGTTTCTTTAGCTTGTCCCTGCCAAAATGTTCTATACTTTAACTCACACTGCTAAATAAATGTGCATAACCACAAAGATAGTATCAAATACATGTCATGACAAGTTGACAACTTAAATAAAGTAGATTGCTTTGTAAAACTAACATAAAGGAAACATTTTGGCATTTTGTCTTCATTGACATTTGTTGTTTAAGGCAATGATCAAGGTAATGTATGAGAAAATGTGGCATGTATAATTATGCCTGAAATGGCTTCACATCTATAGTAACCCTAGGTTCTCCACCTCCTGGGTATCATGGGCCCAGGGGTAACCATAATGAAAACAAAAATAATGATCCCCATGGTGATTCTGCTTAAGGAAGAGGTAAAGGTTTTGTGCCTGTGTTAAAAGCAAGGAGGCCTGCATAACATTTGGTCAACACCCTTCTTCAGGTTGACTAATTAATGAACGTTCCTTACCTATGAACCTATGGTGTAGAAGTTACAGATGCATTGGAATTGGGCTACCTGTGGCTGGCAGACACCCATTACAGTCAAGCGTATGACCAGCCTTTACTTGAAGAAGCAGACATAATGCACAGGGATACAAAGAACCAGGCACACTTTATTAAACAGCTTCTTGCAGGCAGGCAGGTTACAGGCTAGTGATAAGCATTTTGTCACAAAAAGTGCCCATAGATTCCAATGGATGAAAAAAAATGTTGTGTGGCTTCAATGCATTGTGCAAATTTTTGCATTTTTGCAAACTTTTTGGCGAAGACGAACTGGTACCAACCCATCATTATGTTTTGTCTATGGATATGCACATTACAATAAATAGGAGTTTCCAATTTTGATGTCTCCTAGAAAGAAAGAATGGGGCCAAATGTTGGCAGTAATCATTACTGCTGCTTCAGTTGCTTTGATGCTAATTTATATTTTGGCATTGCATTTTGTTTTGTTTTTTTTATATCTGTTGGAATATTGTAAGCAATTCTATCTATAAAACAATTCATGTGGCCTTTACTTTAGTGCAGGTCCAGTGAACAGTACATGGTTCAAAGGTTTATTGTTGATTTTTGCAATATGATTTATGGCACAATCATCCAGGACTTATCGAAAACTCTGGGCCTCATAGCTGTATCATCTGGAGAAAGAAAAATGTGATCAGTGTAGTACTTTGCTTCAGAATGTAGAGATTACTTATCACTTAAACCCAAGATCCTGCTTTCTGGAATTAGTGAAACTCACACCATCCTGTAAAACAATCAACTAGCAGGCAACTGGCAGGCTCTATCTAATTTTTGGAAGGGCAACATACATTTAAATGAAGCATACCACCCGGTAGCATACATTTCATATGAGCACCACAAAATCAGTCAAAATAACTAAATACATTTTAATGTATTTGGGCAGGCAGAAATTATTATATTATGATTAATGTCTTGGGATTTTATAAAATGTTCGTGTCACTGGATTTAAAGTGCTTACTGTACTGTATGTACACACAGCAGGTTTTATAAGTGGCCTGTAGCAACATAACCTCATAAAAGCAAACATTTCAAGCAAGAAGGCATGGTAAGATTATAAAACCGGCGTTGTCTTTTTGTAGAAATAAAACAATTGTTGCTCTTTTCCCATCTGCAGCAAGGCCTTGCACTACAAAGAACATAATATAACAAAAAAATGAAATGAATTTTTAGTACTATAGGTAGCATTAAAGTCAGCTCCAGCTGACTATTTGGCGCTATTGTTTAAATATGTTTATAGTATGTTTAATATAGGCCAAGGCAGCTTAGGCTTAAGCAGCTGAAAAAATGAATGTACAGCATAAACTGTGAGTGGGATAATTAAAGGATATTTTTATGAGGCCGATATATAAAAATTGTTTTGTTTGTCAGTATACTTGGTTTTTACCACCTGTACCAGAATTTTATTTAAATGGAAAACTATCACTACTGCACAAAATTAAATTAAAAATGTTTAATAAACCTGTACCCCAAAGCCTTTATTCTTTTTACTATTGTAATCCCTTTTTGGCTGTAACAGACCTTGTCTAGCTAGTTAGGTTAGAGCATGGGACTCTCTTAGGATGGACCTTCACTATATGGAAGAGTGTTTATGGATGGTGTTGTTGTACTACACCTTCCATTGTGAAATGTATAATAGTGATGTAAAAGAAGCATGCCAAGAGTTCTTTTGCAGCAAACTAGAACTAATAACTTATTGTCCAAGACAATGCAATACAGGGTAATCAATACTCACAATGTAAATGGAATGGCAAGCATAAAAAGGCACAAGGTGTCAGCAAAATCAGAATGGTGCAGCACTGTGGAGGACCAGCTGGGTTAAGTAGACTTATGTCCTTAGGCTTAAATGGCCCAGATTCCAACAGCAGACTGATACCCTTGTCACTACTGCAGTCCCTTTAATAAGGCAGCAAAGCCTGTTAAGGAGTCTACTCCTGCTGTCTCTCCTGGTTGGAGTACAAAAAAACAACTCTTACTAACTAAGAGTGACTATCTCACTTTCCTTCAAAGTGCTACCAAATCTGCTCTATTCCTCATTTATGGGGTTCCTGATCCCCGACTTCACTAGAGGTACTACGAACACTTTTCAGCGTTTTCCCAGGCCCTCCCCGAGCATCCACCTGGTTCAATAGATGCAGGCCAAAACACCCACCAAACACTTTATTAAAGTGTGGCAGGAATAACACATACTATGCTAATAGCAAAATAGATACATGGTCATCTGCACAGGAGCAGTGAAACTAGGAAGGTAGGGATTAAAGATATAGGGATTGTTAATCCTATAGGTCCCTACACTATTGTTTCTTTTTTTTTTTCAGTCTGAAAAAGGAGAAAAAGTACTGGTTACATAGAAGATAACAGAAAAAAGTTATATAAAATCCCACAGTGCTTATCTTTTATCTACTCCTTTTCCAGCTTTGAATGGCTGCCCCTATGTCTACACAGCAGCTTATTTATATAAACTGAAATATAAACTAAAATGAATGCAACATTTTTACCAGTGCAGGGCAACACTAAATTATATTTTAATTACTTCCAAGCTATTTTTATTTTTTGGTGTTACTGTTTCTTTAAATGTATTACCCTCATACCCCTAGAGTGGGCAGCAGTTCAGATGGAATGCCAGTAGATCCTACTTTTGTGGTGCAGGTGGTTTATCTTTCAGGATATGCTGTAACTTTCATTTTCAAAGTGTGATCAATACAAGATGCATATATCTCTATTATTCCCTTAAGGAACAATATCACACGCTCCTTTATGATCCTGCTATTTGCATGGTGTCTGGAGCTGTATTTCTGATTCTGACACAGACCCAGTCAGCATATTTAGAACATGTCTATTTTTATTCTTCTGCGCAATTAGAAAAAAAAAAGTTTTCAGTGGTTTATATTTAATTGTATCCCCTTCATTCTGTTTTGCAAGCCAAAATTTTAGTTATTTCTTCTTTTCTTTTTTTTTTTGTTTTTGTTTCTAAGCAAATGAAAGCCGTCTCTGTTCGTTTGTATAGCCCCTTCATGGAACATGAAATAGCTTTCAGAGCCTGAGGAAATCCACTGTCTAACTTATGTATTTTAATGAGCACCGATGTCAGTAATGATAAAAATGATGTTTCACTTAGAGGAATAGCTTATGCCTAGGTACTAACATAACCAGAACACGCAAAATAAGGGCAAATGAGAGCTTGTGTTTAGTAATGATCCTCATTCTGATGCTCTGTGTACTACATACGCTATGCAAAGCTAAAATGCATTTATGCTCTACCGTGTAAATGAGAGCTGCCAGTTTTGTTCACATTATACACATTTTTTTTGTATTATTTATAAGAACAATTCTAGCAATGTACTGTTAAATTAGCCTTATACACCCCTCCCCCCCTTTTGACATGAGTTCATCCTGTTGGTGCATATATAAAAGTTATATAAACAGTATCTGAACCACCAGAAATAAATAGAAATGTATTTTTTTTCTACAGATTGAAAGGAACCCATGATACTCGTACTATTTTCCCAACATACTTATATGCAAACAAATGCAACCCCACCCTTTCCATGTACTATTGTAAAGTGATGGATTCTGACACTGGAATATAGTAAGGAAGGGGCGGCATTGTGTGTAAGGCTTAGGACAATGACACGCGGGGAGATTTGTAGCTATTGTTAAAAAATGTTTACTGCTGGCTACAAATCTCCCAGAAAATGCCTTGCCATAGACTAAAATTGGTATCGCCGTGAGTGAAACATATTACTGACGGCAGTCTGGAAATTGCAAGGGGAGGCAATTTCCCTCGATTAAGCCAGATTGCTGCAAGCAAATATTTTGTACTTGCAGCAATTTCAATGTTATGTTTAATGGAAAGACATTTTCGGGGAGGTTTGTAGCCAGTGGTAGCGATTCTTTTAACCCTGGCTACAAATCTCAACGTGTCATTGCCATTAAGGTGGATGGGGAACTAGTGGCTGTGAACAGAGACAGGTTATCATGGTTTCCTTTCAGTCTGTAGAACAAAGTATGTTTATGTAGAAACAATATACATTAATATTTATCTGGAAGTTCAGATATTGTTTATACATCTTTTCTACGTGAGCCCAATTGAATTAAGTATATTTTTTATCTAAAGGGACAGAAATGTGGATTAAAGCCTGATGTTATTTATGAATACAATACAGCCAAAGATCACAAAACCTATATACAGACATACTGGATGGATCTTTTCAGGCATTAAAAATAAATTTCTGTTATATTCCTCAATCCATTATTTGAAAGATGTATTCTATTCTCTAATACACAGGAGCAAGCAAGCAGTTGCAATAAAATGGCTCCTGACCTTTCTTTTGAAAGTAAGTAGGAAATAAATCTTTAATGGTAATACAAATGGAGTATTACAAGTATGCACAGTGGGCTTCTTCAGGATACAAGAAGAGCAACAATAAACATATTAAGCAAATTACTAATTATTAGTTTATATTAATATAAATGTGTGGTTCTGCCATTTTAAGATTGTGGTAAGATAGTGATAGTAAAATAAACTTGTGTGGTTAAAGACAGATAGGCATTTTCCATTTCTGAGTGGTTTTCAGAACTTTCAACTGAAAGAATTGATTTTTTGGTCTGTAATATTGCTGTTGCCTTTGTGGCTGAAAGTAAAATCTGTAAAAAGTCCTGTTTTGCTTCTAAGCTTAGTGTTTGCCTGAAACCAACTGGGTTTGTAAAGCCCAGTTTCAGATCAGTATTGCTTTTATATAAAGCCATCTGTGTAGTTCATGGTTGCCAGTCAGCATATGTATCATGAGAAGTACACAAATGGTGCACCAATTTCTATGTATGTAAAACAGCAGATATTCTAGGCAAGAAGCCATGTTTTGCTTCAGTATTTGCTTTGTTAGGGTGTTTATCCTCTCAACCAAGCGAGACAGCTATTTACATCACTGAGCATTGAACTGCCCTCTGGCAAAGGTATAAATTCTTAAGGAATGTGTCCAAGGCAGCATCATCTGTGCTTTTCCAAGGATTGGTGTACACTATAATTATAATTTTGCCTGTTTTGACCACTAGACAGGAAAGGGTTTACAAATGACTATAAAACAAAACAAAATCTTGAAAGGTAGTTCTCTTCTTTTTATTTTAGCTTGAAAAAGCCCCAGTGGTACCTTATAGCGCCTCCGAATCTGACACATAATCCATAACGAGGATTTCCCCCTTGGATTGGTATCCCTTAGAGCGTAAAGCTTGTTTAAACTACCTTTCAATGTAGAGTAAACTATTTAAAATGATGAGAAGTTGAAGGCTTTGCATTTATTATTTACACAATGAATGCAAAATGCCAAATAAGGTTATCGGATATGCAGTACAGCATAATATGTTATGTAGGCCACCTCTTTGGCTTAAGAGCACCATGCCTGGTTTAAAAGTAGCAAAGAATGCTTGGGCAATAATAATAAAACATCTCCAGTGGCTGCTCTTTTTAGAATCTGATAAACATCTCATCTTATTTTGTTTACTTAAATGCAGAAGACTCTTGTGTATTTAAATAATTTATGTAGCATCCTAAAAAGAAAAAATCCTCTTTGGCTGTCAAGAAAACTTAAGCAACCTTTACTCTGATAAGGATATTCTTCTAATTGCCAGATCTTGTGTTTAAATAAATAAAATAAAGGCCTCTTGCTGCACTATTTACTTGACTTGGGATGTTCTTGTTCTGCTTTTCCTTTTGGCACTGATACAGTATATGTGTATAACATTTTATGTATGTCTTTATGATGTCCCAGTTATAACATACAGGCAAGGGACCTGTTATACAGAATGCTCGGGACCTGGGGTTTTCCAGATAAGAGGTCTTTCCATAATTTAGTTTTTGATACCTTAAGGGGCTGATTTACTAACCCACGAATCCGACCCGAATTGGAAAAGTTCCGACTTGAAAACGAACATTTTGCGACTTTTTCGTATTTTTTGTGATTTTTTCGGCGTCTTTACGAATTTTTCGTTACCAATACGATTTTTGCGTAAAAACGCGAGTTTTTCATAGCCATTACGAAAGTTGCGTAAAATCGCCCGATTTTTTCGTAGCGTTAAAACTTACGCGAAAAGTTGCACCTTTTTGGCAGCGTTAAAACTTAAAAGGTGCGAAGTTTCGCGTAAGTTTTAACGCTCCGAAAAATCGCCAGATTTTACGCAACTTTCGTAATGGCTACGAAAAACTCGCGTTTTTACGCAAAAATTGTATTGGTAACGAAAAATTCGTAAAGACGCCGAAAAAATCGCAAAAAATACGAAAAAATCGCAAAATACCAATCATTACGAAAAAAACGCAATCGGACTCATTTCGACCCGTTCGTGGGTTAGTAAATGTGCCCCTAAGTCTATAAAAAGTAATTTAAACACTAAATAAGTATTTAGTATAAGATACTGTATTATTATTACAGAAAAAAGGAAATCATTTTTAAAAATGCTAATTATTTGCTGAAAATAGAGTCTACAGGGATGTCCTTCCCAAAATGTGTAGCTATCTGGATAATGGGTTTCCAGATAGAAGATCCCATACCTGGATCATGCTAATTTTGTGTAATAGTTAGTAACAACTGTACACTAAACTGAAGTTATATAAAGGCAGTTCTTGCAACCTGTATAATGAGAAAAAACAGTGACCTTGTTCCATAAGGTCATAGATTTCCATATTTTGGTCGCAAGCTTTAGCTCATAACATATTTATGATCATCCTTTACTCCCTCTTTATTTGGCCATGTGGTTTGGGACACACTGCTGTAGATGTTAAAGGAACAGTTCAGTGTAAAAATGAAACTGGGTAAAGTGAATAGAATGCACACAATAAAAAATAAATTCTAATATGCAAAAATTTAATCTAGACTATAAGTCTGTGGACATAATGTCTAACATAATAGCCAGAACACTAAATCCTGCTTTCAGCTCTCTGACCTCTTAGTAAGTCAGTGACTTTAGGGGGGGGGCACATAGACATAACTGTTCAGTTAGTTTGTGAGCACACAGGTCAGAGTCAAAAGCAAACTGAACAGTTATGTTCCATATCCCCCCCACCCTCAAGTCATGGATTAATAGTTATTGACTTCTAACAGCTTAGAGAGCTGTAAAAGAGGAAGCAGTGTTCTGGCTATTATGTTAGACACCTGCCTATTCCAGCCTTTATAGATTACATTTTTGCCTAACTAACTATATTGAAAACATTTTTTTATTTTGCACAATCTATGTATTTTACCCAGTTTAATTTTTACACAAGAAGTGAGATAGATATTAATTTCCACAATAAGATGGGTTACTTGAAAACTGTTCTCCATGTTTCTTTGCAATCCTTAGTCATGAAAATGTAAGGTCACTGTTCATTGCTGTAGCAATTATAAAATGCTCTCCTTCACCTACAAGGTCAAGGAGTGGAAGTAGATGGGCAGGGAATGAATGTGAAGAGTGGGCTCCCTACTGAGAGTAGAAGGGACAGGCCCTGTCTGGTAAAGCTCATAGTTCTGACCCTGTGAACATTAATCAAAAGGTTGAAGGGGATTATAATACTGAATAACCCCTAGAGGGACACAAAAAGTTTTTTTTTTTTTTTAGGCACTTTCACTGTGTTTGCCTTTCAAATGATCCATAATGCTAGATAATTAAACATTTTCTGAAGTCTCCATTTGATGACCTTCTAACCGGATTATTGTTAATCCTGCTCTGTGTGCCAAGAAGATTCCTGCTGTATATCTTTCTATGACTTCCATATCTAGTTGTGATATGCAATGCCTTAAAACATATAAGGCATTAAGGGTTCAAAATATTTTCTTCTATCAAAAATATTTTTTTTCTATCAAAGTATGGGGCCGATTGACTAAAGGTTGATATTTCGAGCGCTATTTATAGTATGCGTTAAAATTTTTATCGCTTCTTATTTTTTGCGACTTAACGCACGATTCACTATAAGATACTTGCGTTAATTTAGACGCGATGTGGTTTGCGTTATTTAACTCGCATTGAGCGGTTTAGTCGCAATAATTTCGTATTTTCGATCGTAAATGGCTGGATCCTGGATTCTGACTTTGATCCTACTGTACATGATTTTAGATGCCTCCCATAGGAATAAATGACACTCTGCAGCTCCAACCTGGCCAAAGGAAAGTCACAACACCGAAGCTTGAATGAATCCAAATCTTTCGTACTCGGTGCAACAATACGATTTTTTCGCGATAATTTTGTTGCAAAGTACGAAATTGTCGCAAAAAGTACGAAAAATTGCAGAAATTACGCTAGGAGCCTACATATATTAATAATTTACCCCCATACTTGAATAAATCCCGCTGAAACGCTTGCTGAAAATTCCGCCCTACGCTTCCTACATGTGCCTGCACCCGAATGAATAAGACCCGCTCGGGTGCAGGCACATGTAGCCAATATACGCATAAAAACACGAGACTTTAAACTCTTGCATTTTTATGCGTATTTCCGCTACATGTGCCTGCACCAGAGCGTATCTCATTCATTCGGGTGCAGGCACATGTAGGAGGCGTAGGGCGGAATTTTAAGGCAATCGTTTTTTCACTTGTCGAAAATACCCACCCTACGCCTCGTCTGATATTAGCCTAAAGCCCTGCGCATGCGCTGGGGGGGGTGAGCGACGGACAGGGGGTGGCCTCGGGGTGCCCGGATTACAAATCCGGCGCCGACTTTTTGCCACCAATATGGATTTATGCAGCTTGGTGAGGATCAGGTACAAGGTACTGTTTTACTATTACAGTGCTACTGCAAAGGCATAATACAGCTTGTACTGTACAGTATGTGTGGCACTAAAAGCAATATTGCACATCAAATGAGCATGGAAAACAAACAGGATATCCTATATTATAAAGGTTACAAGGTTATAATGTAATGTTTTGTTATATTTAATCAGGAGTGTATGGTTTTGCTACATTTCTGTCTTTAAGGAATACTTTCTGTTCTCTTTTGTAGTGTTATTGTAGGGCATGATAGCACAACCTAGTGTTTGGTGTTTCCATTACACACAGACAATAAGGGGCTGATTTACTTACCCACGAACGGATCGAAATGAGTCCGATTGCGTTTTTTTCGTAATGATCGGTATTTTGCGATTTTTTCGTATGTTTTGCGATTTTTTCGGATTCTTTACGAATTTTTCGTTACCAATACGATTTTTGCGTAAAAACGCGAGTTTTTCGTTTCCATTACGAAAGTTGCGTAAAAAGTTGCGCATTTTTCGTAGCGTTAAAACTTACGCGAAAAGTTGCGCATTTTTCGTAGCGTTAAAACTTACGCGAAACTTTGCACCTTTTAAGTTTTAACGCTACGAAAAATGCGCAACTATTCGCGTAAGTTTTAACGCTACGAAAAATGCGCAACTTTTTACGCAACTTTCGTAATGGATACGAAAAACTTGCGTTTTTACGCAAAAATCGTATTGGTAACGAAAAATTCGTAAAGAATCCGAAAAAATCGCAAAACATACGAAAAAGTCGCAAAAAGTTCGTTTTCAAGTCGGAACTGTTCCAATTCGGGTCGGATTCGTGGGTTAGTAAATCAGCCCCTATGTATCACTAATAGTTTAGTGTCATGTAACAAAGCAAACAAACACATACCTATAGTCTACTAAAAGTAATTTGAACATGAATTAACCCCAATAGGATTGTTTTGTCTACTATAGGATTAATTATATTTTAGTTAGGATTAAGTACAAGGTACTGTTTTATTATTACAGAGAAAAGGGATTTTTTTTTTTATTATTTTAAATATTCGTTTTCACATAACAGATCCTATACTTGTACTTTTAATTTGGATTTATTCATATTTTTTGTAATATTAATTACAGTAAATGAGTTTTAACATTTTTTGATCATTAGTGAAAAAACAGTAATATGAACATATATATATATATATATATATATATATAGATATATAAACAAATAACTATATAAGGTTTAAGTGTTAATAATAATTAACAATCCTATATTTCTAATATCCTATATAAATAATATGAATAATCTTTCCCAATTAGAAATCCATTGAAATTAATATAAACACCACACTTACAGTCATATTGCCTTTAATTTGCTGTAAGTTATAGAAAATAGTACACATTAGCATTTTATAATAAAGAATTACCACTGAAAGTTGTATTGCTTAGTGATAAGCCATTTGTGATTGAGCTGTATTATAGCTGATTTGGCTTTGCCATGTTTGTTTAAAATAAAGGGAACAAGTTTGGACTGCAGTAGTAATAATGCAATGAAATATTTTCCATCATACAATAGGTCTTTTATGTGTGCATATTCCCTGGTGTGCTATGATTGAAAAAGCACATTTTGTAGCAGAACTTATTCAGCATTTGACATAAGATAATTTGAATTTGCCATGGATGTGAGATAACTCACGGGGGAGAGAGCAATGTTAAATAAATAATACAGATAAAAATATATAATTCCCTCTATTTCAAAGCTAATGTAGCTAACTTGCAACGGAACGGCAACATGAAGACACAGCACTATAATTTGATGGATTTGTTTTGACAGCAGCCAAATAATTGAGAGTGAAAGGTGTCAGCACAGATGATACATCGTATAAGCCACATTCAAGAGGCGACCCCAGAAGCAACTGCAACTGGAGTATTATTTCCTTTGATATCCTACTGTTACCCACTTCCAGTTTATTACCAAACCATGAAAGGTATTCAGTTTTACAGATCAGGAAGGCGATTCCAAGGAGATGATGAAATGCTGGGAATTAGGGCAATGTGTCTTGACACATAGATCTGTTCTGGATAAATGGGAGAATCACAGACAGAGCACATTTAACAAAGACAAGTAAATCTCTGATAATTGGATGTAATAGAACATGTGCATTTCCTTTCCTTTACATGATTAAGTCATGCTGTGCACTACATTTCATTTGCTTTGTACTTTTTTACATTTACTTGTTTAATCTGCTTAGTGATTGGATTTGTGTTTCTAAATTGTTTGTTATTTATTATGTGTTGGTCAGTGCATAGGGGAATCAGAACTGGGAGTTGTAAAGAGTGAAAGGTTTTTAGTTTCTTTCTAAACAGTTTTTAATATTACCGTGTGTCAATAATATACGTATTTGTATAATTTCTCTATTGGACAACAGTAGCTCCTTGATGTAACCCTTAGCTGGATGTTTTGCTGCATAGTGTTCACTGGCTCACACTCCTAACATCTAACACGTGAGGGGGCACATTTATTACTGCTGAAGCCTTTCAGCTCAAACAATCATATAGGAAAGGCTGCGTAAGTTAAGAAACTCATGGTCGGTTTCAGGCAAAAATACTTCATTAGTTGAGGGTTTTTTTTTCCCAGAGCGTTCATTCTGAAATAATAAAAAGTTTGGCAGCTAAAAGCTACTAAACTTTTTATTATATAAAAGGGTCTTAAGAAATGCATAAATAAATGTTTCTGCTATTAAGCTGGGCCATTAAAAATTATAAAATGTAACTATTAAACAAAATATGCTTGAAATATTTATTAAAAATATGACTACAAGTGACGGTGGCGACACACTATTACTATTATTGTTTTCACAGTTCTGGTTACTGTTTGTGCATCTACTCTTTTCTACCTATTTCCTCATATCTCCCCCCTTTATTCTCCCCCATTTCCCACCTTTTCTCTTTCTATATAGATTCCCTACCACCACTTTTTCAAACTCAGAATATGGAAACAGATTGCCCATTTATTAAAGTCCGAATGAGTACAAATGAAAAAAATTTGTATTTTTCAAACTTTTAGAACTTTGCAACTTTTTCATGCTTTGTGTCAATTTGTGGGACAAAATCGTATTTGTTGCAGTGACTACGAAAGTTTCGGAATTCATTCAAGCTTCGCTATCGTGACTCTTTTAGCCAGGTTAGAGCTGCAGAGTGCCATTGGAAGGCTTCCAAATTTATGCATTGAAAGTTCAAAGTCAGAAAGGTTTTTGCGCCGTTTGCGATCGTTCAGATACGGAAATTTTGTAACTTTAAGATCCCACCACAATATTTTCGTACGACCACAATGCGAATTTTCGCGCAATTAACGCACATCAGAAATTATCGTGGTTAGTCTGAATTTTTTCCATCCTGCTTTTAATTGGCAAAAGCACATACTTGCAGTATGTGTCCCTTAGTGATGTGAAATGAATCAATTTGGCATACATGTATTCATAAATATTTTGTGGTGAAATTTTTGGAAAACAATAAAAATAAAGTTGAAAAAATATTATGACCACAAAAGCAGGCCCCAAGTAGCCTTATGTTACTGCAAGTTTCTCAAAATACAGGGGTAACTGTTATGCATCTCTTGTTTGCCTACCATTTCTTAGTAGCTTTTGTATCCAGGGTGCATTCCTGCACACCTGCAGCAGTTGGTTTAAATACTACCAGCTTTTAAATGTTAAAATGTTTTGGGACTCCGGAAAGCTGATAATAACCCTTTATTATAAACCAGGGCTACCTAGCAAGGGCTGGAATTTTTCTGGCCTACTTGGTGGGGGGCTGATCAGAGAAGCCAGTTTTGACCGTGGTTCCTTTTTAAAACCACACCCACTTCCAAACACACCAATGTTATCAAAGAACTTTTAAGACCATACCCATAGTAATGGCAGTAACACACAAAAAAAAAAAACTAATGGCTGGTGCTCACTGCAGGGACATCACTCATAAGTAAAAGAAGTGGATAGCACAGTCACCCCCAACACATAATTAAACCCCTTAGGGTCCCTCTAAGAACTATTTCCAAATGCTGACAAAGCCCCAGAAACAAACCCCTGCAAGGCTCACCTCCGACAGGGAGCATAAGGCAAGCAGAGTATGGCAAACACATGCAACATGGGGCAGGCAGTGTATGGCACACAGGCATATAGGGCAGACAGAGCATGGCACACACAGGCAGGGTAGGGCAGGCAGAGTATGGCACACAGGCAGCATTGGGCAGGCAGAGAGTAAGGCACACACAGGCAGCATAGGGCAGACAAAGTATGGCACAGAGGCAGCATAGGGCAGGTAGAGTTTTGCACACAGGCAGCATAGGGCAGGCAGAGTATGGCACACACAGGCAGCATAGGGCAGGCAGAGTATGACACACACAGGCAGCATAGGACAGCCAGAGTATGGCACACAAAAGGCAGCATAGGGCAGGCAGAGTATGGCACACACAGGCAGGGTAGGACAGGCAGAATATGGCACACATAGGCAGCATAGGGCAGGCAGAGTATGGCAAACACAGGCAGCATAGGGTAGGCGGAGTATGGCGCACACAGGCAGGGTAGGACAGGCAGAATATGGCACACACAGGCAGGGTAGGGCAGGTAGAGTATGGCACACTCAGGCAGCACAGGACAGGCAGAGTATGACACAAGCAGGCAGGGTAGGGCAGTACAGACACAGTAGGGAAAAACACAAAAAAATGTATTATGTCAATGTAAGAAATTGTTCATGAGCACCCCAAGATAAACAGTTTGTACTGCAGTACATATAGTGACACAATGCCTGCACTCAGTGTTCCCTCTAAGCTGTGCACTTCTGGGCACACACAGATTCTGAAGCCAGTACATACAACAAATTGTGGTATGCAACAAGAATTTTGTGTAAAAAAAATACTTAATTTTATATTTATTATGATCTGAGCACACAGTTCTTAAAAATATGCACACAATTTTTAAATGTGCTCACAAAAAATTGTATCTGCACATAGCTGAGAAGGAATTAGAGGGAGCATTGCCTGCAGTGCTCCTACAGTCTGTCTGAGGTGTGAACAGGTGAATTATGCAGGGTTTTACAGTCTGAGCCTGAGGTCTTACAGGTGTGAACAATGCAGGTTCTTACAGGTGTGAGCAATGCAGGGGCTTACAGCCTGAATCTGAGGTGTAACTAATGCAGGGGATGGGGGGGGGGGCAGTTAATCTTAATGCTGATGCCGTTTAAAGTTTACACAAAGGTAAGCGGTCACACCAGCCAGACACATAAGGAGGGGGCATAGACTAAAAGCATGGTCAGATGTAAAAATATCAAGAAGTATGTGGCAATGAACCAATCAGCACAGCTTTAATTTTTCAAGTGCTTAAAGGAAATGTTTCCTTTAGCTCAAAGAAAACATTTTTCTCCTCAGGTTTTCCCTGAGATTTCAATAGATTTTTCACTTGATAAAATGTGAGATAAGTTTATTCAATTGAATATTGTGCGAAGTTTCATGTGGCAAATGGAATTGCAATCAGTGGTAAACTGGCCCATTTTGCTGAAAAATCTTAAGACTGCAGGAAAATTAGCTTGCAGGCATCAAAAGGTATCTACAAACACAGTATATATTTATATGTATGCAACACAGTCACTATGAAAATCCTGGAGGGCAGATGTATCTCTCTTAAAATATGAAGCAAAGCAAATGTCCAATAAAACAAATGCTTTTTTCCCCATTCAAAATTCGAAATTCTTGTAATGTTGCTGGAATTGATGTGAGAAAAGGAGAAAAACCAAGGGCCATAAATTAAGTATTTCCTTTTACTGGATTGATTTGACCTGTCGCTATTATAGAGCAGATTTCCAAGGTATTCACCATTAAACCAGTCTGTTCTTTTATCAGAAGAACAAACTATAATTTGTTTGTTTGCAGTTGTCGCATGAAAGTGCCCCGTCTTGTAGGATGTTGTATATTGCTGTCTCTAAATAAATGTTTGTAAATAATTTAATTGCAATAAAGAACAGTTGTGATAATTAATAGGGATTCCTCCCAAAACATTAAAAAGCAAAAGGATATACAAAATTTAAATAGTACACATTTGCAATTTTTTTTGAATTATTAATACATTCTCTATTTATAGTCTTGTAAGAAGTCATTGACCCATGCATGTGCCAAATCCCTTAATGCTTGAAAAGGCCCCATTTTCATTAGTGTTTGACCTTATTTCATGCTCAGTGTAGCACCAGATCCATTTCAGGTGTTCTTTTACTCTGCTGCAACTTGACCCTTGGAACGTCTTCTTTTAGAAAGATATTCAAAACCTTTTTTTTTTTTTTGTAAAACAGCATTTGGCACAATTTCAAGTTTAATTTGTCTATCCTCTGGTGTAGCAGATACCGAATCTGGTGTACACCAAAAGGGAAATGTACTGTAGCCATTGAAAATAAAGAAGAAAAATAAAGGTTTAGATTTGAAGTAAATATTTTTATGTTTTGGTCAGATTTTTTTAAAATGAATATACATGTATAAGCATGTGGTGTTTAGGTTTTTAAAAGACCACATAGTAAGAATACACAGGATCTCTTATTCAAAATGCAATGGACCTGGAGTTCTCCAAATAAAGGGGGGGGTGTTCAAATCTCAGTAAAAAAATATTTGTTTTGTCATCAACATGGATTTATGGTAGCATGGTTAAAAAGAACAAGGTAGTATTGCCTTGTTTAAATGAGAAGGAAAGGTTTAACCAATGGAAAATGTCAATTTGATAGGTATCATGCAGTTATTATATTCATTCATCTGAAACCCCTCAGGTACTATTGTAGGCCATCTTGCTTCGGGTGTCTGCTGCTGTGGGTTGTGCAAAAGGGCGCATTTGTCCAGGGCCAACCAGGATTGGGAGCCCACTAGAACACATTTCATCTGGGATAACTTTTGGCAGGAGCATCATGCAGAGATGGCAGACCCTTCATTTTAATCAACGGCTTGACAGTTATTAGTTATTTTAATTTCCTTGCCTTTTTTCCTTGTGGCATCACCATTTTGCCATTTTTCTGCTCCCGTGCAAGGAGCACTCTTGGAGATCATTTCTTCTTCAGTAAGCGCAGACCATTTCTTTACTGACTGCCTTAAGCTTCATGTGCTTAAGGGTTTATTCTATCACAAATTTCTTGGGGCACCTCCAATGAAACTTTGCCCATGGATCACTGATACCCTAAAGTGGCCCAGGTGTACACAAAAGAACAAAAAGCTTTCAGTTTTATGTCCTGATTTGATCTGCTGCACATGCACACCACCCAGGACAGCAGGAGGGTTGCAGGAACAAGAAGCAAGGTACAATAATACACTGGACAGCAGAGGCACTGCTGCTATGAGTCGAGTTCAGAAACTCGCCTCAGGTGAAAGCAGCCCACAAGTTACCAGGGGCGGCAAAAGGCCGCTCCTGGAAAGTTTAAAAGCCCAAATTCCAATTTTTTAAATTGAATAGGCCATTTCTGATAATAGAGATCTATGAGTGGTACCTACTGTAGGAAATTGTCAACCTGTCATGATCTGTAATGCAAGAATTCTGGAACTGCTTGGGAGATTGAACTCTTATGTATGCAAGAGACCCATATGGGGACCAGTCTTTTAGGGCCCTGGAACTTTCTACTGCAGAGCAACAGGGAACCCAAACACAGCGGAGTTTGATCCAAAACATGGTACAGAAGAGGGACAGAAAGAATCGTGGTCAACAACAGGCTAGGAGTCAGAGTAGGCAGCAAACAAACAGGCACAGGTGTCGATAAGCAGGAAAGCAATCAGGAAAAAGGCTTAATCAGTATTTCTTATCTTAGAATTCATCTGTCTTGATTTCCCTTTAAGAAGTGTGCATTACTCTTTCTTTAGTTTACTGGCAGCCTTCCTACACACCCCATACAGCGTGATTAGAAAGACACTAAATTATATCAGTAGAAAAATTAAAAGCCTAGTTTTATCTTTATTTACGAAGTCTGGTACCACCTACTCAATTGTGGCAGATTATGCTTTTTCTGTTTAGATGTGGCAAATAAGCACTTTTATTTACACTTTGCTATGTTTATAAAGAGAGGGCACTATATTTATATTGTAAGAAATGCAAATATGTCAAGCATGAAGCGTATAAATCCTCCCATAAATAGACAAGTCAAAAGAAATTGTAAGGGCTACATAAAAACATATCCTGGCTTTTATAATGACACAAGGCAGATCTCATTTGCTGCTGGACTGGTACATTGCACTTGTTCCAAACTAAGCGCTTGAATTACATAAAAAGCTATGTAGCTTTTCAGGCAGAAAATCATAGAGAAATGCAATGTATGAGCTGGTAGGTCGTTGAGAGACAATGTGAAAGGAATCTACATGACATGAAGTGGAAGTGCGCTTCAAAACCTCATAGCTCATTGGCTGCATAATGTTGAATTCAGACACATAAACGTAGTAATGTTTGGTGTGCACTTGCCTGTGAAAAGAAAATCATATCTCGAATGGGATCGAACATATTGGCAATTTAACTCCAGTTTACAATAAATTTTTATGTCATATGTAGACACAGCACACATCAAGCCTGTAAAGCTATTCTCTCACCGCTATATAGATTCCAAATATACGCTATTTCAGCACAGCCTAAAAGCTAATACACAGCTCACAGCACATTACTTGGTTTTTAAATGTTTTGAAGCATTTTAAAAAATTGATGCCAAAGAGGCTGTAATAGCAAAAAAATACCCTGCAAGTGCTTTACGTCTGGCATTTCTCCCATTTTAATTGAGTCCCATTATACTTTTGATGCTTTGATGCTATCTTTAACTTGATTATGACTCTATGTTGGGACAAGGAGCATAATTTTAAAGCTCCCTAAAATTTCACAACTGTATAACATTATAGCTAATGATGACTGTAGCTTCAGAATATGACTTCTTAGGTCTCAGGGCAATATTCAAGTATTAATATATACCACCATATACAATAATGCAAACGCACACACTTATACAGGCATTCCTTACTTGGATTAATCGTCCAAACTTTAGGATCTGCCTTGGAATGCGTTATGTATGAATATTTCATGAAATAAGACCTTTTCACATGGGTATTGTGTGACCTTGTACTTTAGTGGAGAAGGAAAAGGCAAGGTTATAGGGTCAGTTACAGGAGCGCTTTTCATTGAAACCTTCATAGAAAACTTCACCACAGACATATGCCTTCTTTGCCTTTGTCTAATCCCAATCTTTTTACTATTAGATTCACAACTAGCGATGAGCTAAATTTTTTGCCAGGTTTTGCCGCAAAACCCCCCATAATCTCCAATAGCTGGAAAAAAAAACACGAAGTAAAAAAAATTGAGCATTTTGGAAAAGGTTGCCTCAAAAAACTGCCCATTGAATGCATTTCACAATTTTTTTGTGAACTTTCTGAACAGATTCCCTTATCATATTGGCAACTTTTTAATAGCGTATTTAAAAAACAGATAAAATTGTGTGAGTGTTGCCATATTTCATTGCATTTTGCCGTGTGTCGTCAATTTTTGTTTTACGTAAATGTTCAAATATTTTCCATCATCGAAGGAAGGCGAAGCCCAAAGTCAACTGAAATGGATACTGAAAAATTGGGGATAATGCAAAGTTGCTGAAAAATGGAACATAATAAAACAGTGGGAATATAAAAAATACACTGCAAATAAATAAATGAATGTGGCATAATGGATAAAATAGAAAATTATTTGACAGCAGGGTTAGCTTCACAATAGTAGTGTTCCAATGCTATAGTCTAGATGCAGTGAAGTAAATGAGTGGAGACACATAGAGGGTGAGGTAGGGAGTGAGAGGAACCTAAGGCAAGTGAAGTAAAGGCCCAGCTACCTCTGCCAAATGAGCAAGAGGGTCAACATAGGCATAAGAGATAAGGGATAGTGATGAGCGAAACGGCAAAAAATTTGCCAACGGCGAAAATGACGCGCGTCAAAAAAAAAAGTGTCGCCCGCGGCTATTCTTTTGTCACGCAGCTATTCTTTTGACAACTGCGGCTATTCTTTTGTCGCCCGCGGCTATTCTTTTGTCGCTCGGCTATTCTTTTGTCGCTCAGCTATTCTTTTGTCGCCCGTGGCTATTCTTTTGTCGCCTGGCTATTCTTTTGACACCTCGGCTATTCTTTTGTCGCTCGGCTATTCTTTTTTGACGCGCAACTATTCTTTTGACGTAGGCGACAATTTTTGGACACGCAGCAAATTTTTCCACTGCAAATTTTTTCATCCGTTTCGCAAAACAATCCACCAACAAACATTTCGAACATCACTAATAAGGGACTGTCTACTTGTGATGAACATGTCATAAAAAGAAAGCACGAAAATGCAAAGCAAACAATATCATTTTTGAAAACTGTTTTCAACCCATAGCAATACACTTCTCAGCATTACTTATCAAACAGAAATCTTTATAATTAAATTATTATACATTATGCTAAAGTTTCTACATATAAATACTGAGTTAGAATCAGAAAATAAGCCAGGTCTGGAAAGATCAATATGATTTTATGTACCACAGATGAAAATAGCACTGGCTGCTAAACAGCAAGCAACACAATACTGAGTTATTCTGCATTGATATTTGGGTTCATTTAATTTTTACCCAAAAAATTTTTCGGGAAAAGTACATAATTTAGTGTCAAAGACATACTGTAAGAATAGTCAAGTGCACAGTGAAATACTTTTCCTCACTCAAGCACGGAACATTATTATATTGAGGCATACTCATAATAGGCGATAATATTACAAGTAACTAAATAAACAATTATGAATTTGCATTTAATTCCCAACAATAGCAAACCTCATATACCCTCAATAAAAAAAAAGAAAATATTTTTAAATGTACATTAAAGATGTCTGTAGGCTCATTGGAGCAAGCTGTTAAAGCTTTCAAGAACAATCCGTAGTCAGGCATTTTAAATTAAAATTGATTTGTGATTTACATGGTCACTGGGAAGAAAATTAACTTATGGAAGCTTGTAATGAAATATTAGAAAAAGGAAAAAAACTTCATGGTGATCTAGTGGAACTAAAAGTACCATCTAGACGATTTCTACAACATTTTTTAAATGTATCTGCGTTCTGCATGAGTTGTAATCTTAGTGGTAATTTTATGGGGCTGAATTGAAATGAAAATGGTGTTATCATAGATTGCCTACAATATGAGATTGTGTTCAATGGAGAGTCTTGTATCCTTTTTTTTTCTCCATTTTCCTTTAATATGACTCATTGCACTTTTTGCAGTTGCTGTTGTTGGATTCATTCAGCCTTTTACTCTGTGTTATTAAAGAGAAGCACCAAGTATTCTCCAATGTTAACTGCTGCTTGCACTTGCATCTGCATTGTAAGGGCAGTTTCTAGAAAGTGACTAAAGCACAGAACCTTTTATACTCTATTTCCAAAGTTATTTCCAGAGTTACCGTGACCATAGGTGGCTGTGTCACTAACAGTAATTCATGTGCTAATTCATGTGTTAAAACAAAGCGCTATGCAAAGTTTTAGAGATGTGATTTATTACAGTGTAAACAATGTGCTTCCTTTTAAAATGAATAAAGCCACAGCAGGCAACTTGAAAGCTTTAAATGTAAAACGAACAGTCAGCAAAGCAGAAATATAATTTCAAATTAATTATTATGATTTACCACAAGGTAGGATCAGTTTTGAAGACAATGATAATCATATTCCAATTTTGCTTCAGTATTCAAGTGCCAAGTGTGCTCCTATAGAATTTTGCTAGTTAAAAAACTTATAGTGAAGCCATGGCCATCAATAGCATGAACTGGACTTCTGTGACACACCGTCTAGGCAGTTTTATTGGTTTATTAGTTGAAATGCTTTAAATAATTGCTACACTAAGGAGCTGATTTACTAAGACACAAAATCGAATCCGAATTGGAAAAATTCAGATTGGAAAACGAACATTTTGCGACTTTTTCGTATTTTTTGCGATTTTTTTCGGCGCCTTTGCGACTTTTCGGAAATTGTCGCGACTTTTTCGTTACCAATACGATTTTCGCGAAAAAACGCAAGTTTTTCGTAGCCATTACCATTTGCTCGTATCTTGTCGCGACTTTTTCGTACTGAGCGCTCGTAAGCGGCGGCCGAAACTTTCAGACTTAGCATGATTTTGGAAGCCTCCCATAGGACTCAATGGCACCCTGCAGCTCCAACCTGGCCCAAGAAAAGTCACCATACTGAAGCTTGAATGAATCCGAACGCTACGAAAAAATCGCAACATTTTGCGCAACTTTCGGAATGGCTACGAAAAAGGCGCGACTTTTCGCGCAAGTTTTAACGCTACGAAAAAATCGCCAGATTTTGCGCAACATTTGGATGGCAACGAAAAAGTCGCGATAATTTTCTGAAAAAATCGCCAAATACCAATCATTACGAAAAAAACGCAATCGGATGCATTCGGCCGGTTCGTGAGTAAGTAAATGGGCCCCTAAATATCCATTGTATAAGAAGACCCATTTGATTATATTTAGGCTGTTTTTAGGTTGCATGAGTTTATTAGCTTCATTGAAAGCAATTTAAGCTACACAGATATATCTGTTATCTGGAATGCATGGGAACTGGGGTTATATGCATAAGGGAACTTACTGTAATTTGAATCTTCATACCTTAAGCCTGCTAAAAATTCTAATTATATATATAAATATATATTTATTTCATCATTCATATACACAAATGCAAGTGTAAAAAAAATAACCCGAAAGGCTGATGCCACACGTGGCGTTTTCACACTGCGTATTTTCTCAGCCTAAAAACGCCGCACAAGCCACACAGCCCCTGACTATGGCGTTTTTCAGCCTAGTACTGGTGACGTAGCAAATCCCGTTTCCATGGTGCTAATAGTGCGAAATAGTAAAAAATGCTGCATATTTCTGCTAGGTCTGGCAGCTGCCTTTGTGTATACATAAGAATAGCTTGCTGTGCAAATACTGGCGTATTTCGGCAAATGCTTGAAAAATCCATGGTAAGGCATTTTCTAGCGTATTTACACATTGTGTGGTTTGCTTCGAGTCTTTTCAAGTTTTTTCTATGGATGATGATATCATGCGTTTTTCAGCCGCCGAGAGAATTAGAAAATATGCAGCGTAAAAACGCCACGTGTGGCATCAGCCAAAACCTCTAAAATCATGAAGAAACAAAGATCTTGCAGTTGTAAAAAAGGATACCTGCTATTGACTTCTACATAATCTCCAAACTTACAAAAGAGAGAGGGGATTGAATAATGTAAATTCCCTGGTCGCCTGTTTTCCAAGTAATTTAGTGTCTATGCAAGTGCATGTATTTTAAAAGCAGGGTTTTTGGTTACAGTTAGGATAATAAAATTGACAAGTCATCATACAACATCAAGCTAAACCCCATATGATGGTCCTAACTATTTACCACTGGTCAATTTTGTTTCATATGCTTCTTGGGATTAGTGTCTCTTGACCAAGGCTATTGCAATCCAAAAGACTAAAAGACCCCTTAGTTTGAAAATCTCGGCTCCCAAGCATTCCAGATGATAGGTCCTATATCTGTATCCATTACTAATGCTGCTAAAAACCACTTTTATTGTTATTATTATTATTATTATTATTATTATTATTATTATTAATAATAATAATAATAATAATAATAAAAGTGTTTTAGCAGCATTAGTAATGGATACAGATATAGGACCTTGGGAGCTGAGACCTTCAAGATCTCCTGCAGAACTCAAAATGCTCCATACATTATGGATTAAAAAGATTATTCTTATTGCACTCAAAAAGCCTGTATGAACATATATGGTCTTGAGTCTGCTTTTAAAAATCCCGAGAAGATGCTTCTTAGACGGTGTATTGCAAATACCATATCCTTGCTCTGCAGTTGCATTATAAATGAAGGGGGTTATGTAATAAAAGGCACTAAGTTTGCCCAGGTGCAGTAGTCCATAGGTACCAATCTGCAGGTAGAATTTACTGGTGCTATTTAGGCAAACTTAGTGCATATAGGGCTTATTACATATGGGGATAGATTAGTAAAGCAAAGCAGTTATAATGACCTATGGTGTCATGTAATAAAAGGCACTAAGTACCAATTAGATGGAAGCATTTACTAGTCACAAGCTAACATCTTATTGGTTGCTATTGGTTAATGCACCTGTAATCTTAGTGCCTTTAGAGCCTCAAATTTCAGCAATATTAGCATTGGTATCTTTGCCAAATACCCGATGGTGCTGATGCAATATTTTCATTTATGGGTTATTAGTAGCTTTACCTCAACCAAATCAAACTGTATTGCTGCTCTGCCAATATGCAAAATGTTATAACATGCAAAAAATAAAATATTACTTTTCATAAATGTGGTACATGGTCACTTAAAGAAATCTGGTTTATAAATTAAAAATCCTTATCCAAATACTAACACTTATGTCATTTTTATTTTGTTCTGCATATAAATATTGTATCTGATAATCTCTGAAGGTTGTAATAAATGAATTGACAAAAAGACATCATTTGATATAAGCTTCCATTTAATTCTTGCCTTACTGAAACAATATACTATGGCTTATTTAACCTGTCAGTAGTGGTAAAATGAAGCTTTCAGAAACATTAGCTACATTAGCATGGCAGAAAGACAAGACCTTTGAAATGATGCTAAGTGGGCCTTGTGGTTTGTAATTGCAGCCCTGAGCCTAATCTTCCTAATTAATAGCTGCTAACTCAGGACCTTTGCACTGCTACTCACGTGTGAGCTAATGATCCCACTCCAGAAGTATATTTTTTCTGACACATTTGCAATAGGATGTCAGAGGAATAAAGAGACTCCAGGGAAAAGAACTAGGCTCAGATGATCCTTGGAGTCCCATTTTTACTAACCACAAGCACATCAGAGCATGATCAGATAGCAGCTACACACACCACAAGGAAGAGAGTCGTGGTTAGTGAGATAAGGAGACAGATCTGTTTCATTGCTGAGTTCCTGATTAGTTGAAAGTAAGATCAAGAACATGTTTCTATTCAGTCTCTTTATTTAAACGACAATTAATCAAATTAAGTATTCATTTGAGAGATTTGTTTATAGAATAAGAATTAATATTAAATTCCAGGTTAGGTTAATCATATTAATTAAATGTTTGTAAGATCTAAATAGCAGAGCCTCCTTTAATATAAAATCTGTACTGGCCATTTTTCAGGAAAGGGATCTTTCCTTCATTTAGATCTTCATACTATGATTGTTTTGCCTCCAATAAGGATCATTGTTTCTTATTCGAGATAAGTGCAAGGTGTTTTATTATTACAGCAAAAAAGGAAATCATTTTTAAAATTTAAATAATTTGATTAAAAGATGGCCTTGCTGTAATTCAGAAGTTTCTAGATAATGGGTTTCTGAATAACAGATCCCATACAACATTTTAGTTACTTTTAAACATAAAAAATACAATAGGGCAGTTTTGCCACCAACATGTATTTATGATACCTTAGTAACAATCAAGTTAAATAAAATAAGAATTGTTTACTTAAAGGAGAAGGAAAGGCATTTTGGTATTTTACTGCCAATAGATTTGTCACATTAGTGCCACCTAGAACAATATATTTATTCTGCAGAAAGCTTTACTATACCTGAGTAAACAGATAGCAGCTGCCATTTTAGCTTAGTTTCAGTAGCTTCATGCTGTAGCTCTAGTGTTTGGTAGCTCAGATCACACATTTTGATGGGAGGAGCAAAAAATGAGAGGGGGAGAGGGAGAGAGCTGCACAGACTTGTGCCCCAAACCTGAAGGAGACCTAAATGAGAGGAAGTCTGGTACCGAAGAACATGTTTACAAAAAAGAAGACAAGAAGTCCTGTGTTTCTTTTGATAGAGGACTCAGTGCAGCATTACTGTAAGTGCTTATGGTTGTATTTACATAGACCTCTCTGATAAAGCTTACTTATCTTTTCTTTTTTTTTTTACATAACTCCCTATGTTTCTGTTTAAACAAAATCTCAGGTTCAGAAAAATAAACCACACATTGCATAAACACTTTTGGGATTCCACAAACAGCTGATAACATTGCTTGATCATTTTATTATTCTGGGAAACCTGTCCTTCCCTATATAATATAAAATATTGTATGGTTTATATGGGACAAATCTTACATATACTGACATATACTTAGCAAACTACATACTGAATGCCTTTGCTTTGCCTAAAAAATATAGCAGTGTTAGTAGATAGTAGATGGTAGGTTTTACTCACTCTTACTATACATCATTAATTTTATAAAATGTATTTTTGTTGTTGGTTAGTTGTTCATCTGCAATACACTTGTAGCTAGAGACAGCAATAGCTAGTAGCTAGCAATACACTTGTAGCTAGTGTACTAGAAAATTTGCCTTTTTTCTGTTCACTGTTGTAAATGTGAAACCAGGTACTTTAAATATGTTCATACATACATTTTTTCAAAGACAGCAGGACTAATTTACAAAGACAAATTGCTAGAGTGCACATTGATACTATTCACAAAAATAGTTGCACCCATAGCTACAAGGACAAATGAACTTGTTCATGCTCTAATGTATTGCACAAAATTGCATGTGTAAATGCTAGGCAACCCTGGAGTTACTGCCAGCCTAAACCTGGCAGTAAGTCTAGGGTGCCCTTAAAGGACATGTAAAGCCTACATTTCCCTACAATGTACCTGTATATCAGTTGGGCATGTCTCCTCCACCCAAATGGCATCATTTGTACTGCATATATCCCCTCTGTTTGCCAGCATTATCACATCTTCCTAAAGCAAATAACTCGGTGGCCATTTTACCTCTGATACATAATCAGTTACATTTAAATCTGCAAACAGCATACACACACAAAGACCTTAATTCAGCATACATTTCATCAAAAATACAGGCTCAAACAGACAAAACTGTCTTTGATAAAACATAGAAAACATAGTACATTGTTTTAATTGAATTTTGAAGAATCTGACTAATATTTATAAGTTGTTTCATCTATATGAACTGCTTTCAACCTTTCTTTAATTGAATTTTAAAATCTTTCTCATTTTTAAAGTAATAGTAACATCTAAAAATGAAAGTGTTTTTCGAATAAATGGCAATATAATGTACTGTTACCCTGCACTGGCACAATTGGTGTATTTGATTCAGAAAAACTATAGTTCATATTAAAAAGCTGCTGTGTAACCATGGGGGCAGCCATTTAAGCACAGGATACACAGTAGATAACAGATAAGCTGTGATGAATCCCATTGTGTACTACAGAGTTTATCTGTTATCTGCTCTGTAACCTTTACCTTTTCTCCTTTTTCGACTTTGAATAGCTATCCCCATGGCTACACAACAGCTTTTTTTTTTATATAACCTATATTATCGTTTCTGAAGTAAAGACACCAGCTGTACTAGTGCAGGGCAACAGTACATTATATTTTAATTACTATAAAACACTGTAATGTTTTGGTGTTACTGTTCCTTTAACTGGCAAACAGCAATGCCTTAATCCTATATAAATGCAGATGGGGCTAAGATTTTGCCATTTGAAAATGGTTATTAAATCTATGTTTATAGGTTCTATATGGATCTATAAAACTGAGTCTGAAGTGGTAACTTTAGCTAATGTTGAAGTGTGGCTGAATTTTACATCTACTTATTTCTGTTCCTGCTTTTCATTTTTTTCTTTCCATCATTTTACACCTTATCCGCATCTTGAATGAGCTTGTAAGTTTTCGGCGCATACATTTCTTCTGATGATATATTGTCATGGTGAAAAATTTCATTTACTGACTATGCCCTTTTCTGAACCTGTTGCTACTCAGGGAACATGATAAGCGTATATGTAGCATGCTATTTCATTCATCATACATCGTTTGAGACACACAAATATCTGATATGCTATTCTGTATTTTGTGCTGGAGGTATCCACTAAACTATTAGGGGAGAGGAATGCAACATGTTTTTGCATTTTAATGTAAAAGTTTATCAGAATGGAAATTTTAAAAAACTATCATTGCTTTTACTAAAAACTGTAAGGTAATGTATTTGTGCAGCTTCACTTAAACTTTTTCTAGTTTTTATGTAAATCACATAGTTAAAAAAGATTGGTACATTACTAACGTTCAATTTTTTTTTTCACTATTCATATTTTTTTCTGCAAAAATGCAATTTTGTCATTAAAAAAAACCCTGACTTTTTTGCCATTTATTATGCAACAAAAGTGCGACAAATCTGAAAGCAAAAATACACCATCTAAGAGCTGACAAGATCATGTAGAGGTTTTTTTTGACGTTTAAATAAGAAAATTTCATGGGGGGTCATTTATAACAACTGGGCAAATTCTTTCATGCTTTTTCAATTTTGATCTTTTAACAAATGACTAGACATGTGTGCTTTTCATGGATATAAGTTTAGTTGAAGTTTAAAAAAAACTCTAAAACCATGAAAATCCAAGTGTTGGTAAATGGGCCCCTAAATGTTCATTGCTCTTATATTTCAATTTAAAGTTTAGAAAACCAAAAACTACTAGTTTACATGCTAATTGGCTGCATGTTTATTGTGGACACCATAAAAACAACACGTGTGTAGCTAGGGACTGATTTATGAACACTCATGCTGTTTTATGTGAAACATATTTATGGATCTCCAACCACCGTCTGTGCCCAGATCTCTGTGTGGACATGGGCACATAGAAGGTTGCACTTACCTAATACCCCTTCTCAGTGCTTTATAATGCCAGTGGCTAGTATGGCAAATATGTCAAGTATGATCACTGACAAAATAATACAGAATAACAAACTAGCACATATTTGGAGACAAGAACACTAACCCCCTAATTAAGTTTAAATATAACCAGTGTTTTATGTTGCTTTTCATTCAATCAGCATATTCCAACAGTCAGACCTCTGGGAACTAAGAGCCGGATGGTATGAGCTGGATATTATTTTCATGGAATATTGCTGACTTTAAAGATTGAAAAGCTTTCATTGTCTTAGGTCAGCTTGTTCTAAACATGGATAAAACAGATAGAAAGACAGATAATGAGGACAGTTATTTAACAATTGAATGTTTAGTCGAGAAGATTTACATGTGACAGTTAGATTAACAAATAATCAAATGGAGACATTTGAGGAATATTCATATAGTGGCTTCAATGTAGACAGCACATCACACAATTTGCAGAGAGGAGAACCATATATTACGTACAACTTAAAAAATTGTCTCCATTTGATGTGAACTGTATTTAAAAAAATAAATAAAAAAGTTACGGTAATTTAGTAGACAGCCTTAGATGCTCTCTCTGTTTGTTTAAGAAAGCAGCTGCCATATTAGCTTGGTGTAATGTAACATCCTTTTCCTGTCTCACACATTGCTGGCTGCCTGGTAATCAGCTAAGCAGGCTCGAGCCCCTTGCTCTGGAGGTTTGAGCTGAGAGAGGGAAGTCTAATACAGAGAACCAGGGTACACAATGGAAGAAAATAAATCCTGTGTTTCTTTTTACAGGACTCAGAGCAGCATTACTTTGTGTGTTTATTGTGGTATTTACATAGACCTTTCTGATAAAGCTTACTTAGGTTTTTTTAAAAAAAGCTTTTGAGATAGATAGAAATAACTAGCATGTTAACACATCATTTTTAAAATTTGTGTAACTGCTCTTTAATGATAAGCAAAATTTTTCACCAGGCATGGATTTGCAGTGATTTTCTACATTTTGCCATTGGTAATTTTTTTGAAAATTCTGCATTGCAAAAATTCGGCTTATGACAAAAATAAATTGTTGTGTGTCAAAAAAAACCCATGCATGCGTCAAAAAAAATAAGCCCACATAAAAAATGCTGCGCTTCGCAAATTTTTTACTCATCACTACTGCTCTTTAAAAATTCACTTAATTAGTTGTCAAATACAATGAAAATGTAGTAAATTATGCTGGAAACAAATGTCTTCCAAATTTGTTATTATGAATTGTGCCAAATTAATATTGTACATAAATATGATAACCTTCTGCAAATTGTATTGAACTATCAATACCATTTTTTTTTACAAATACTTGAGCTTGAAGCAGTTGCTATACCAAGCTGTTGATCCGCAAACCGTCGTGTTTTTGTCCAGAGAATACAAGTCAAATGCATTTTACTGCTTATAAAAATGCACTATATAAACTGAGATCTTTTCTAAAGATTGCATAAAGACTCCATTTTTTTATCTCATGTATAGAACCTATAAGGATAATATATATCTATTACAGCATTCTCTCTGCATCAACACATTGTTGAGAAAATAATTGGAAAGTAGTTGTGTTGTGAAATATACAACAGCTTTTCTGGGATATACAGTTAAAAGGAGATATTTTTTTCTTTTGTAATAGTGTAATTGCTTTAAACCCCACAATCATAATTGTTATCAAAAGTAATCCCAAAGCAAGGCTACTAAAAGGGGAACAGCCTGTTATAAGGCTCTAATACACTCAATATCTTGAACAGCAAATTCTGCCTCTCAATCTCTTTGTGCTTTTAGTGTCAGTCAGGGAGCACTCCGTTATTTCAGAACATCAGGCCGGCAGTATTGATTTTCCCACTGCCATATAAGCATAAATTTTGCATGAGGCTTTCACTTGTGGCCTCTGCTTTGGTCAGATGACACATGATGTGAACATAAAGACTGTATAATAATACTGTATATGGTCACCTTTAATGCATTAAAGTTGTGTCTTTGTTATCTGGAAGAACAAAAGAATAGTGATGAGTGTTGAAATTCTACATTTTGCCATCTGCAATCTTTTTTGCAAAATTGTGGCAAAAATTCACAGTAAAAAAATATAAAAACATCGACTTTAATGTATCTGAAAAAAAAGTTGTGCATGTAAAAAAAAGTTACATGTGTAAGAAAAAATTGTTGCTTGGTAGAAGTGAGAAAAAACACCCATTGATGTTAATGCATTTGGAGTGAGTAAAAAGTTACACACATATTGAGTTGATTGCCTTGATTTGTCGCCTAATGACTTCAATGTGTTTCGAACATTTTTCACAGTTTTTAAATTCACTCAGATTCACTCACCGCTACAAAAATAGATGTGATTATTTAAATATAGACAACAATTGTATACATATTTTTGACAAATGACATATTCAACTGGCGTGATGACATGTTCAATGTCTAATGCTATTGCTTTCCTTAAAGAAACAGTTCAGTGTAATAGTAAAACTGGGCAAAATAGATAGACTGCGCAAAATAAAAAATATTTGCAAAATAGTGTAGGGACCCATAGGGTTAAGCTCCCTATGGTGTTATCCCTTATCCTTATCTTATCTGTATTGTTATAGGGCAGAGCCCTCTGATATCAGGTTACTGTTATTAGGCTGCCCTCTATAGGTTTAGCCCAGGTTGACCACTCCCCTTGGCAGACTATATAGTGTCTTGCACAAGGAAGTGGCTTCCTCTTTTGGCTGCATGCTGTGTTCTGGACAGATCCCAACTGAGCCTGGACCAGAACATAGGCCCAGAAGCCATTTGTACCTTAGGGGACCACCTACCCTAGTGCTAAGTCGGGGACAGGGCCCCGTGAACGAGGTAAAGCCAGCACAGACAGATTTGTTAATAGCACCCTCTAGGAGTGGTGATCGTAGTCAGTCTATTTAGTAAGGGCAGTCTATAGCCCCAACCAGGAGTTGTAAAAGGGTTTAGTCCACCCCGGCTCTGTAGTCGTTCTTTAGGGACCGGTTTTATTAGACGCCAGGTACCAGTGTTAGGAGCTCTCCCCTGGACCACAGTCGGCCGGAACACTCCCTTCTGAAAGGTCTATATCTCAGGTGTCAACTAATCCTCTGTGCATCCTCCAAGTGGGTTATTCTGTGCCTAAAGTGTCACATCTGCTGTATTATCTGTGACATCATACACTGCTGTGTCTGTGAGTATAACCCTGCTGCACTATTTGGTTGTGCCTTGAATAAACTTGTACTATAGTTGATCAGCAAGAATCCTCTGGCGTCCATCTTTTACCACCTGCACACCACACCTCAGCTAGTTGTAGTTCCACTACACCCTCGCTCCATCCTGATTCTCCCATATAGCGGAGGCTCACCCCTTTGTATTAAGTGTCGCAAATGTAACCCATGCTCTCTATTCACTACTAGCCTGGGTTTATTCCAAATTAGGTCAGAAAAGCGTTACAATAGTTAAATATTTAAAAATGTAATCTATAAAAGCGGGAGTGGGCAGATGTCTAACATAACAGCCAGAACCCAACTTCCTCCTTTACAGCTCTCTAAGCTGTTTGCAGTTAGTAACCAATCAGTGACTTGAGGGGGGGGGCATATGGGACATAACTGTTCAGTTAGTTTGCATTTGAATCATAGTAACATAGTAACATATTAAGTTAGGTTGAAAAAAGTTGTGCGTCCATCACGTTCAACCATAATGCCTATATATAACCTGCCTAACTGCTAGTTGATCCAGAGGAAGGCAAATAAACCATCTGAAGCCTCTGTAATTTGCCGCAGAGGGGAAAAAATTCCTTCCTGACTCCAAGATGGCAATGGGGCAAGTCCCTGGATCAACTTGTACTGAGAGCTATCTCCCATAACCCTGTATTCCCTCACTTGTACTGAGAGCTATCTCCCATAACCCTGTATTCCCTCACTTGTACTGAGAGCTATCTCCCCTACCCCTGTATTCCCTCACTTGTACTGAGAGCTATCTCCCATACCCCTGTATTCCCTCACTTGCTAAAAAGCCATCCAGCCCCTTTATAATGTATCAGCCAGTACAGATTAGGGGAGGGAATTCCACAACTTCTCAGCTCTCACAGTAAAAAATCCTTTCCGAATATTTAAACCGAACCTCCCTTCTTCTAAACAGAGTGGGTGCCCTTGTGTCAGTTGGAAGGACCTACTGGTAAATAAAGCATTAGAGAGGTTATCATATGATCCCCTTATATATTTATACATAATTATCATGTCACCTCTTAAGCGCCTCTTCTCCAGTGTAAACAAACCCAACTTGGCCAGTCTTTCTTCATAACTGAGACTTTCCATACTCTTTATCAGCTTAGTTTCCCTCCTCTGGATCCTTTCTAATTCAATAATGTCCCGCTTGAGCACTGTAGACCAAAACTGAACAGCATATTCTAGATGGGGCCTTACCAGCGCTCTGTAAAGGGGAAGAATAACCCCCTCCTCCCGTGAATCTATACCCCTTTTAATACAGCTCAAAACCTTGTTTGCCCTAGCAGCTGCTGCCTGGCATTGCTTGCTACAGCCAAGTTTATTATCTACAAGGACTCCAAGGTCCTTCTCCATTATGGATTTGCCTAGTGCAGTCCCATTAAGGGTATAAGTGGCTTGCATGTTTTTACATCCCAGGTGCATGACCTTACACTCAGCTGCCCAGATTGCCAGTTTGTCAAGATCCTGCTGCAAGGATGCCACATCCTGGATAGAATTGACTGGGCTGCAGAATTTTGTGTCATCCGCAAACACTGATACATTACTTATAATATCCCCCCCCCAAGTCATTCTGACCTGCATGAACAGCGATGTCCTATGTGGCCCCCCACTGATTGGTGACTGGACTACTAGCGGCTTAGAGGACCTGTCATCCAGAATGCTCGGGACCTGGGCTTTTCCATATAAGTGGTCTTTCTGTAATTGAGATATCTATACCTTAAGTCTGCTAAAAAATTATTTAAATATTAAACAAACCCAATAGGATTGTTTTGCCTCTAATAAGGATTCATTATATCTTAGTTGGGATCAAGTACAAGGTACTCTTTTATTATTACAGAGAAAAAGAAAATAAATGTGAATTATTTGATAAAAATTAAGTCTATGGGAGATGGTCTTCCTGTAACTCACCCCTTTCTAGATAATGGGTTTCTGGATAATTGATCCCATTACAAACACAAAATGAATGAGTGGTTTAACTAGTTATTATAAGAAATCTCTTACGAGTGCTAAGATATCCTCAGTAAAAAAATATAACCTATGTACCAGTTTACTTTCATTTTATGTTTTTTTTTTCACTTAAAATGCTAGCATACATCACAACTGCTGGTTGCTTTGAGGACTATAATGAGAATCTTACCCAGTGCTGTCCAACTAATTCTGTGTTATGGTTGTGTTATTTAATATATGACGTGCTTGGATGTCAAAAAGCATTTAAATGATGGTATGATACAAGTATGTATATTCTGTTACTGGGCTTTATCTAGTCTATTGACTTCCAAATGAAAAGCTCTAGCTTCATCTACAGTCTGTTATAAATCAGAGCATTCTAGTTAGTTTATGTTTTCCTTGCAATGAGAAGAGGAAGATTGCAGGTTTCACTCTTTGAGTAAATATTGGGGCTACTACTTTAAAGAACACATTTGTACAGGACCAAAAAATATGCTGGTATGCCAGTTAGTTAGTTTATTTGGATTTTTGGGTGATACTGGTTCCTGTTTAGAAGTCCAAGCGGTAGCATTAAGTTGTTGCTAAACAAACAGTGAAGTTTCTATCAATGCTAATAGCAGAATGAAATAAAGATGCATATTAGGGGTTTCAGATTTAGATGTAGACTTGTGTATACAGAGGAATCTGCCATTCCATGAAGTTTTCTGTCTTTTGTAAGCCCTCCAGAGTAAGTAATGTGTAACAGCTGGTGATTAAATATGCACTGCACTGAAAAATATTCTACCATAGTAAAGCCCTCTTACCATTCTGTGCTTTGCCATAGATTTTCTAATTAGCATTTATTTATGCATATGAGTTTTATTAAATGTGTCTCTTAAACATCATCTTCCCTTAGAATGATTTATTCAGTTAGGTGGGACTCAAGTCACAAGGGTAAACTTAACAAAGATTAGTTTGAATAGGCACATCATTGTACAGAGTGATTTAGCACTGGCTGTTAGTGTTTATACTGAATGCCATGTACAAACATAACACTATAACTACAGATAATTGGAGCTGATCATTTTAAAATGATTCTACATTAAATAAACACCAATACATTTATGTTGTGTTATAATTTCCCATTCACGTAATTCTTACAGTCAGAGTAGTTACTTTCATCCCTCCCTATTTATCATTTACCTCTGAGAAAATGCTGTTTGGACGAATGGGTTAGTACACAGAGGCAAATACAAGTATGATGTTCTGGGGATAATTTATGAGCACAGTTGCTTAATAGAATAGGGGGCACATTTACTAACCCACGAACGGGCCGAATGCGTCCGATTGCGTTTTTTTCGTAATTATCGGTATTTTGCGATTTTTTCGGAAATTATCGCGACTTTTTCGTTACCAATATGATTTGCGTGAAAAAACGCGAGTTTTTCGTAGCCATTCCGAGAGTCGCGATTTTTTCGTAGAGTTAAAACTTGCGCAAAACGTTGCGCCTTTTAAGTTTTAACGCTACGAAAAAGGCGCGACTTTTCGCGCAAGATTTAACGCTACGAAAAAATCGCCAGATTTTGCGCAACTTTCGGAATGGCTACGAAAAACTCGCGTTTTTTCGCGCAAATCGTATTGGTAACGAAAAAGTCGCGATAATTTCCGAAAAGTCATAAAGGCGCCGAAAAAATCGCAAAAAATACGAAAAAGACGCAAAATGTTCATTTTCCAATCGGAATTTTTCCAATTCGGATTCGAATTCGTGTCTTAGTAAATCAGCCCCTAGGTATAGTTGGCAGTAAGAACCAATCCGAAGTTGGGTTTGAAGAGTCTAGCACAAGTTTGATACTGAAAGCAAAGACAAGATTAATGGCTAATACCAACAGCAGTATTACAAGTTAGGACCTATGTCAGTAAACAAGCCCTATATATTTTACTTCTGGCAGTAATTATTCTTTGGTTAATAGAAAGAATTCTTTCATGGGGGATTACTTACCTAAAGACAAAGTTTTCTTGCTTAAGGGCAAGATCACACGGAGTGTAAATAAGTGCCTTCGCATTTTCAGGCCGACCTCTGCTCCACTGCATGTGCCTCCACTTAGGGGGATACTGCAGTTTTCAGGGCAGGCACACAGAGCAGCGTAGTAAAGCCAATCCATTTCTCTCAGCCTCACAGAAAAGTATAGGGCTAAGAGAAGCGTCCCTCGCTCCGGGTGCCTTTGCCCTAACAGCAGTATAGCTTTTTAGCATTTCATTACAGCTCTTCTGAAACTATTCATCACTGATGAGTCACCCCAGGTGGAAATCAAGTAAACTAGAACTCATTGGCCTCCTGAATGTCTCATTAGTAAATCCATCCCAGCCCATACCCTGCCCTCCTATAACCATTACCCCAAATTCAGATGTAGCTTCTCTGTAATCAGTGTAATGAAATACTACAAAAGTAACTTGGTTGTCCCTTGTTTAAAATTGGTAGGCATACTAGCTTGAACAAAGTAAATATCTGATCAATCAGATATCTTTTCATCAATAACAAATAAGACACTGGTAGTTCTGAATACCTGCTCTGGCTTCAAAATCACTAGTTTCAGAATCACTGTAAAAGTAAACAAGGTCTACTGTTTTCATCTCACTGATGATTACTCTGTAATCCTCAAGGTTTCTGTTTTATTATGCCACAGTGTTAGGTGCAAGGTAAGTATTTTTGTAAAAGCTTTCTGATAGACTTAACAGCTTATTGCTCATATAACTGGTGTTTCCATTTTGAGAAGGGCTTAGGCTGGATTTACTTTGGGGTCAGTTTTAGATAATTTACTGATATATGAGAGTGTGAAGTCTAATATTAAGGATAATTGGCTTCTTCTTAAGCTGCAGCACAAGATCAACCGGAAGTGTGGATAATAATAAACGCTAAATTGAGCCACCAATGGATGTCATAGTTGAAATAAGCAAGTCAAGCACAAAGGCTATGAGTGTAGCTTAACTTACTTGTGGTGCACAAGACTAGGGCAAAGGTAACAATAAAAACTGATTAGCACAGTTTATTGGGAATAAAACTAGATTATTAAAGATTCTAGCACAAGGCATCTGAAGTAATGTGTGCATATATATATATACAATGGTCAGTGGTCACAGTGTAATTATAAATATAGATCATAAGGAATGTGGATTTGTAATGGCTTATGTCCTTTGTGAAAATAAAGGCAAATATATTATATAATTTAATGTAGAGCTTTCAGAATTAAAGTTAGTGGAAACATTTTTCACTCAAGCTATATTGTTTATCTGCAGTGCGGGATACAGCAACATTTAGGTAATAAAGGAGTGATTTAGAGCAGTGCTGTCCAACTTCTGTTGTACCGAGGGCCGGAATTTTTCCGACCTACGTGGTGGAGGGCCGATAATGGAAGCCAGTTTTGACCACTCCCCTTTTTGAAACTGCACCCACTTGAAACCACACCCATGTTATCACATGACCATACCCATATTAATGGTTGTAGTACAGCAAAAACCTGCCATACTCTGCCTGCCCTACCCTGCCTGTGTGCCATACTCTGCCTGCCCTACCCTGCCTTTGTGTGTGCCATACTCTGCCTTCCCTACCCTGCCTGTGTGTGCCATACTCTGCCTTCCCTACCCTGCCTGTGTGTGCCATACTCTACCTGCCCTACCCTGCCTGCGTGCCATACTTTCACTGTGTGTGCCATTCTTGGCTGGTTTGTGCCATACTTGGCCTGTGTGTGCCATACTCTGCCTGCCCTACCCTGCCTGTGTGTTCCATACTCTGCCTTCCCTACCCTGCCTGTGTGTGCCATACTCTGCCTTCCCTACCCTGCCTGTGTGTGCCATACTTTCACTGTGTGTGCCATTCTTGGCTGGTTTGTGCCAAACTTGGCCTGTGTGTGCCCTACTCTGCCTGCCCTACTCTGCCTGTGTGTGCCATACTCTGCCTTCCCTACCCTGCCTGCGTGTGCCATACTTTCACTGTGTGTGCCATTCTTGGCTGGTTTGTGCCAAACTTGGCCTGTGTGTGCCCTACTCTGCCTGCCCTACTCTGCCTGTGTGTGCCATACTCTGCCTTCCCTACCCTGCCTGCGTGTGCCATACTTTCACTGTGTGTGCCATTCTTGGCTGGTTTGTGCCAAACTTGGCCTGTGTGTGCCCTACTCTGCCTGCCCTACTCTGCCTGTGTGTGCCATACTCTGCCTTCCCTACCCTGCCTGTGTGTGCCATACTCTGCTTGCCCTATGCTGCCTGTGTGTATGGCACACACAGGCAGCATACAGTGACACAATGCTGGCACTGCTCCTACAGTCTGCACAATAACTATATATTAAAAAACTTTTTAATTGCAGTACCACCTCAGTATATGTTCTTTTTGTAGTGTGCAGGGATTATTTGTGGGTTTCTACTGCTCCTGAGGTGTGAACAGGGGAACAATGGGGGTGATTACAGCCTGAGCCTGAGGTGTGAACACTGCAGGGGGTGAACAATGCAGAGATTAAAAGGTGTGAACAACACAGGGGATTACATATTTAAACAATACAGCCTGATTACAGCCTGAATCTGAGGTGAGAACCATGCAGGAGGGGGGCAGTTAATCTCAGTACTGATACCATTTAAAGCTTACACAAAGGTAAGCCATCAAAGCAGCCAGACAGGTGGGGGGCCACACAGAGGGGGGTCGCGGGCCGCCAGTTGGACAGCACTGATTTAGAGCCATTGATTATCCCTTACAGGGGTGAAAAATGTTTTTCCTAACAAATAGATGCCAGTCTTTCAACCAACCCTCAGTGACTTGTGTGCTATATTCAGACCAGGTTAAGCTATGTGATCTCCAACCAGTGGCTCATGAACAACATGTTGCTCATCTACCCCTTTGATATTGCTCCTAGTCGTCTCAATGTAGGTGCCTATTTTTTAATTTCTAGCTTGGAGCCAAGTTTTGACAGCATAGAGACACAATTTTACTCCAAGCAGAGCCTAGGCTAGCCCAGGCTAGCCCAGGCTAGCAATCAACGTGGGGCTACCAAATAGCCAATCACAATCCTTGGCATCGCCAAAAGAACTTGTTCATGCTTGCGTTTGTTCACACTTTTTATATCTGAGTGTGGCTCATTAGTAATGATAAGCGAATCTGTCCTGTTTCACTTTGCCAAAAAAAAAAGTCAGTGGGCGACAATTTTTTTATACACAACAATTTTTTCTTACGTGCTACAATTTCTTCTTAAGTGCCCAACTTTTTTTTCTCACTCCAAGTGCATAAAAGTCAATGGGTGTTTTTTCTTACTCCTGCATGACTTTTTTGGCAACAAATTTTCTTAAGCTGGCCATACACGAGCAGATCCGCTCGCTTGGCGATGTTGCCAAGCGAGCGGATCTTCCCCCGATATCCCCACCTATGGGTGGGCGATATCGGGGACCATTTAGGTAAAAAAAATAATAATCCGATCGTTTGGCCCTGGGGCCAGACGATCGGATTATGTGGGCGGCAATGGGGCAGTCGGATCGGGGACCGCATCAACGAGCCGATGCGGTCCCCGATCCGACCAGATTTTCTAACCTGGCCGATCGAGATCTGGCCAATTTCAGGCCAGATATCGGTCAGCCAGGCCGATCTGCTCTCCCCATACACGGGCCGATTAGCTGCCGAATCGGTCCAAGGGACCGATATCGGCAGCTATAGTCGGCCCGTGTATGGCAAAGAATTTTTCTTACATTTGCCATTTTCTTTATGCCTGCAAATCCTAATATACAGTAGATTACAGTAGAGTACAGTAAATTGGAAATACCAAGGCCTCTCTTTTGTGACAAATATCTGGGAGATTACAGATAATTAAGTACAAGTGTGAAATTTAATCTCAGAAAACTAAAGAGCTATCTTTTTTTTATTTGTTTTAACTGTATGTACAGTTGGTTTCCAATCATATTTTTGAAAATTAGTCAAAAATCCCAGATTCCAAAAGCAAGTCTTAATGCTGTCATTTAAGCACTGGGACAGCTGTAATAGAAATATGTTTTATTAGACAGAGACTGTTTTTCTTTGAAGAAAAGGGGGCATATTTATTATGCTGTTTTTACAACGAGAAAATACGCCACACATCACCAGGCTTCGCCATGTAAAATCTGGTGTAAAAATGGTGTAATTTTTTTATTCTTTTTTCCCTGGAACTTACATAAAATAACAGTGTAAAATCTGGCATTCGGACAGCAATCTTCTCCGTTTATATTACGCAGCTTTTTTTATGCTGTTTTTTTTTGTGAATTTGTTTTACACAGCATAATAATTATGCCCCAATGTGTACTTACAATTGGCGATTCATACCTTTGGCGATCCACCTCCTCCCTTTAGAAACTGACATTTTATATTTTTGTTTAAATATAATTCAACTTATCTGTTTATTTGATTGATTATCTTGGTGTAAGCAATGTTAATACAAAGTATGCAGCTAACATACTCCGCAAGAATTCATCAGGTAGATTTAGTTGGATGATACTGGTCAGTATCTTTTTCATCTCCTACTTTTATCATTTATATTTAGTCTTTATCAGGTCTATATAACATGCAGTATTTTTCAGTAAACAGAAAGCATTAATTGTGATAATATTTTGTAAAATAAACATTTGCCCAAAGTATGCTTGGTCTGCCTTTGAATGAATTTGACCCTCACTGAGTGTTATCTGTTCACTTTGGCCTTTCATGTGATTCAAATCTAACATGACACCTTTAGGCCATCATGAAGGAGAAGCAACACACATTCTGCTGTTTTAGAAGGTATTTCACCAATAAAAAGAACACACTGAAAAATGTTAGGCAGAAAAGTAAAATCAAGAATTACATATTAAATGTAAATAGGTCTTTTACAAAGACTTATTTTGTGCAATACAATATTTATTCATTTATTTATCTTTATGGGGTTTTTCCAATTCTTCACAGAACTGGACAAATTCATTTTTCATTGAAATTGCACCAAAGTCTAGAAGGTTGTTGTAACTTCCTTAATCACGATTGTTCTTTGATAGTATTGCCTAGGAATCATTTTATAGTGATTACAAACAAGAAACATTGGACAGGGATTTAAAGAACATTATAGACTGATAGAGATAAACCTATTGATTGCTATGCTATAGTCTACCTATTTTTTATCCTGTAGCGGATTCTTGAAATACACTTAATAGACTTCACCACCTCTTCATCATAAGCAATGATGCCTGAGGCTAGTGAAAAATGTTTTTTTCTGTCTATGATGTCTACTCTATCTTCTGCAGAATCTTTTTTCTAGGTCTCCAAAAACTACCAATTTGGTAAAAAGTTAGTGTGTGTGTTGTAAAACTACAAATGTAAAGAGAAAAAGGAAGATTAACTTCAGTAATAAAAATAAGAATAATAAACTATAGGCTCCAAAAGTTTTTCTTTTGGTGGATACATTTTTAACGTTACTGAATAGGACGCATTATAGGATAGGATAGCATTTCCAATTAAGTCTACTTGTTCATGTTCTTCATTCCTATTCTTGCTGAAGTGGTAACATTCCAACCAAATTCCAACCAAATCAAATTCCACCACTGCTTTTATTTTTTATGTCCAACTTACCAGAGTCTTGTACTATAAGTAAATGCATTTACTTAAGATTTAAGGGGCCTGATTCACTAAAGTCCGAAATAAGGAGTGCTATTTATAGCATGCGTTAAAAATCTTATCACTTCTTATTTTTCGCTCGATTCACTAAAAGGATACTTGTCATAATTAAGAAGCGATGTTCTTGGCGTTATTTATCTTACAATGACATATTTTAATGAAAAAAACTATGCGATAAGCGTTATAGGGGCCGATTCACTAAAGGTCAATAACGCTTATCGCATAGTTTTTTTCATTAAAAAGCATGCGATAATTAAGTACTGATTCATCAAAGTCATTTCGCATGTGTTAATCCGCATATCGCATGCACAAAAAAACGCATTGCGTTAATTAGCGAATAGAAATAGTACTAACGCATGATTCACAAACACATATGAAGCGTTAAACGTGCAAAATATCGTGTTAATCTTTGTGAATATTAACCCTACTTGGGGCAGGCGGTACTTAAAGAAAATTGCGGTTCGTGAGCTATTGGCAACACAACATGGAGTTTGCAGTCATATTTTTTCAAGTATATGTTGGCCCTAGAGTGATGCATCCTCCAGTTTTCAGGGAAATGGTGGTTTTCAGAAAGTAATGGTTACGTGCGTAATATATTGCGCTCTGCATAAAATATTGCCTGCTGCGTAATATCTTGTGCACTGCGTAATATATTGCTTGAAAATATGTCATCGTAAGATAAATAACGCCAAGAACATCGCTTCTTAATTATCACAAGTGTCCTTTTAGTGAATCGAGTGAAAAATAAGAAGTGATAAGATTTTTAACGCATGCTATAAATAGCACTCCTTATTTCGGACTTTAGTGAATCGGGCCCAAGATGTGATATTAAAATATAGTAAAAAAATAATTAAGTTGCTTTGTAAATATAACACATATCATTTATGTATTATTATGTGTTTTGAATCAAGAAGATAACTAACAGGGAGAAATTTTAAGGAGAAGGAATCACTTGCAGATGATTGGTAATGTGGAGAACCATTTATCAACACTACAAAAAAACCTAATTTCCTGATACTCAGGGTCCCACCACTAACCATTCGTTCAGTCAGTGGCAATTCCCCCCTCTCTCTTGTTCTGTGCTTACAACTTTTGCAACGGAGCAGGTCCAGAGAGGACCATCTTGCTAGTGCAATAAACACTATGAGCTCTCTACTCTGGCAAAGCCGAATTTTCATTTTAAAAAAATTAAAATTTGGCTCTTAAAGTTACCAGAGGCGCCTTTTTACCCTTGGTAACTGGCCGATCACTGCCGCCTGGGGCAAGGTTCTCACCTTTCCTCATGGCAGGAGTGACCCTGGGTCCAGTGGCATGTTGGGATGAGAGGTTATAGATTTATAGAAAGGCTTTTCTCCTGGGCCCCAAAATGTTAGAGCAAGAGGTTCAAAAGAAGGATGTGAAATATACTTGATTTATTAGGATGTTCCATGTTAGTTTCACTAACAAATATGTGCTGTGTGCGTCTGTTCTGAATTCCTCCCCACCCAGAATTATCTATGGTCCTATGACCACAGAGAGTCACATTTGCCAGTTCAGAGTATTAGACCTTTATGTAAAACAAGGTTGGTGTAAGATTAAAAAAAAGGCTTGTACCATTTTTTTTACTTTATCTGTGTGCCCGAGACACACTTAGCTTTTTAAATGGCAAGTTTTCATTTCTGCTTATATTTTGAGTAGGTAAAGTACCCCTTTCATAAAGCACAAACATACCAAAGCAGTGGCATAAATAGAGGTAATGGACTTAAACCAGTGCTGCCCAACTTATTACATGGTGGTGGGCCTATTTCATCTGTAGGGCCACATCCAGTCCATGGGCCTCCAGTTGGACAGCCTTGCCTTAAACTATAGGGATATTAGTCAGCATCCTCCCCTGTACCTCCTGCTCCCCTGCCAACAGCAGAAACATGATAAAAAGATAATCAGCTCTGCAGTGTGATACCTCCTCTGTTCAAAAGAAAATCCATGATAATGAGTATCTATAATAAAGATGGTAATAATAACAATAACACTCAAGTATATTCTGGAGAGTATATAAGGATTTATATCAAACCTAACCCTAAATGACCTTCATTATGAGCTTGCAAGACTACAGCTAAACTGCATTTACCCCACATAGCAGACCAACCAGCATTAGATAAATCTCCATAAAGAACAACACCACAGCTGTTGTCTAGACCTTAAAAATATTATTACAAATGATTTAATATTATTATAAATAAAATTTAACTTGTGTGAAAAAAGTATGGCTGAGCTTGGTAAAAGTTGTTTTAGATTAAAATGATCTAAATGTTCTTTTTAAGAATGTGTTCAAAGGATTTTTTTTGGTGAAGTTCACTAACAATATACTGCAGAAAATGACAGGACTGAAGCAGCAGATCAGACCCTGGTTGGTTAGTGATTGATGAGCAGTGAGTAACGTGTTCTTTCTAGCTATTTTTAATTTAACTGGATTCTCCAGAGACAACACACACTGTGTCCATAGACAGTCGAGAATGGTCTCCACAGAAGTATGTGTTTATAATGAGACATCAATTAAAACCCATTTTAAAAGTATACAATGTAATCCTACAGTGCTGCTTAACTAAATGATCCTAAATAACTGTTCTCTTGTGAATTAGCACAGTCGGGTGAGGAGCGCTCACTGTGAATTGGACTTAATGACTGAAGAAGATCAAATTAATTACACGCATCCACGGGGAGTTTAGTGGGAAGTCACTCTCATTTATCCTGTTAAGTTCATTTACCAGTTTATTTAAAGAGTAACAGTATGCTTCTGTTCAGTTACTATCTATCATATATCATGTTAGAAATGCTTTTGCATAGTTATCAGTTCTGCTTACTGTGCAAAATACTTTTATTAGCATTACATTATATTTGTATTACATTAGGAACCACTGCATAGAAATTATGATTTTATTTTTTTTTTATTTAGTTTTTTCTTGGTTTCAAACTTTGTTCATGACATAGACACCCATAGGGGTGGCCAAAGGTCTACAAAATGGAGAGAAGAGACCTGCCTTAAAGGAAGAGTACAATGTACAAAAGTCTTTACCATTTTTGCCTTTTACCATTTTTTCAGACTTGTAAATGAATCCTAATGTCTCTTCCTGTGGGAAGCTCACACAAGCCCTAAAGATGGGATTCTTTTTCCTTTCAATTCCCATACTTTTCTATTCAACAACAACTATATAAAAACAAGCCACAAACATAATTTAGTGCTACAAAGATGTCGATAATATCAGATTTTGAAAAAGTGCCCTTTATCTTCTTCTTTTAAAAGACTGGCGACTAGCGATGAGCTAATTTTTTCACCAGGCATGGATTCACAGAAAAATTCTGCATTTCAGTACAGGTATGGGATCCCTTATCCGGAAACCCGTTATCCAGAAAGCTCCGAATTACGGAATGCCTGTCTCCCATAGACTCCATTTTAATCAAATAATTCAGAATTTTAAAACTGATTTCCTTTTTCTCTGTAGTAATAAAACAGTACCTTGTAACTGATCCCAACTAAGATATAAATAATGCTTATTGGATGCAAAACAATCCCATAGGGTTTAATTAATGTTTTATTGATTCTTTAGTAGACTTAAGGTATGGAGATCCAAATTACGGAAAGACCCCTTATCTGGAATACCCTTGGTCCCGAGCATTCTGGATAATGGGTCCTATACCTGTATTTGCAAATTTTCTGAGAAACGGCCACAAAAATTTAGTGCAACAAAAATTTAGTCAAGTGCGGGAAAAGTCCTGGTTGTGTCAAAATAAAACTGTGCGGTAGCCATATTTGGAAATTTTTTCTCCATTTTGCAAATTTCGCAATATACTAAATAAACAATAGGAATACTTTGATAACTGTATAAGTAATAAACGCACTGCAGTGACACATAAAAAGATTTTGTCTTAATCACACCAGTCCCTGCATGCCAAAGGTGGCCTAGCTATAATACTAAAACATTTAGATGGATGCAAAAATTCCAGGACATAATAGTTAAATCTCATTTAACATATCTGTCAAAAGCATCCTAAAAGATATAATCACTAATTACACTCCAGTAAGAAGGGCAGACAGAAGATATTTGTTGCAATTAGTATAAACATCCTATTATAAAGGAGGCAATCAAAAGGCAAAAAATGAAGAAGGGAATCTCTTCATGCATACCACTGAATGGTTTTATCCCTTAAAAGGATACTGTCATGTTTTAATGGTATATGTTTTGTTTATAAATTACACTGTTTAAATAGCAAATAATTCACTCTACCATTTATTTTTTTAGTATTGAACCAAATAATGTATTTTGTTCTAGTTGTAATATTGGTTTGTAGGCAGCCATCTCAGTGCATTGTGCCTGAGTCTGAGCTTTCAGAATGTGCTATTCTGATATCTACTTTGAGCTTCTATCTTGCTACCTTCCCATTGTTCTGGCTACTGGGGTGGGGGATATCACTCCTACTTGCACCTCGGGATTGGTGTGACTGAAGTTTATCAGAGCACAGTTCACATGGCTGTTGCACCCTGGGAAATGAAGAATATGGCTATCCCCATTTGCAATTTCAAAATTAAATATAAAAAATCTGTTTGTGTTTTTGAAAAACAGATTTCAGCGCAGGATTCTGATGGCTCTATTTACTGATGCCCTTTGAAAAAAACATGTTTTCCGATGACAGTATTACTTGAAGTAGAAAAACTGACTGTGCCATGCATGTGCTGATTGCCAGAACTAGCTCCTATATGCTGGCATAGAGTTAAGTTAATTGTTCTGCTTATGGCAAGCAACAGTGTTGACCTATACTACCTACTAGGCTATGAAACTTTGTGGGCACTGTAGGGGATCAGAGAACTCTTTCCCCTGTTTCTCAGTCTGTGACATCATCCCGCCCGGCTACAGACTGGGGAGGAACTCGATTGGCTGGATGCCCCAGTGCACTGTGGGAGAGGAAGGTGTGCCTAGGTTTGGAGCCAAAAATCATGGGCGGGTACAGCACTTTATAAAGGAAGCCCTTGTTATTTTGCCAGCAGTTGAGACAGAGAGATCTAGTAAGACGTGACTGTGACGCTGATGGGAAGCTCTGCTGAGTGCCAGTCTGTAAAGAGAGATCTGCTACACTGCTGTTAGATGCCTTTACTACCTGTGGATCCCCAGTGAGTGATCCATCTGTGGGAAAGGTATTGGAAGTCTCCTGTGTGTCCCCCCTGTGAGGACAGGTGCTTTTTTTGTGGCCTGCTACATGGAACAACTGCCTATTCCAAAGGGAGAGGTACTTTGGGGCAGGTAGCGCTACCTGGGGAAACCAAAACAGCTCCGGGGAAGGGACTTTGCCAGGACTGAACTGGGAAAGGGTATTTCCTCCAGGAGGGGAGTGTGAAAGTGAATCCTCAGAGAGACTGAACCAGTAGTGGCTAAAACCCCACAGGTTTCCAAAGCAGGGTTATTACTGTTTGCATGTTAATGCTATTTTATTTTCACACGATTATATAAAGTTGATATTTGCTGCAAACTGTGTGATTATTTTCTAGTGGAAATCCTCTTGAGTTGTGCTCCTCAGTATCCACTAGGTGGAGGCACTGCGCTAAAATCCCAGTACCTTTTATCTGCAAAAAGGGGACCAATTTCCTGTTTTAAGCATATATACATCCCAAAATAAGTGAGTGTGCCGAGAAAGGGTTACAGCACTTTCAGGCTCCAATGTAATAATGTGCAACCTGTTTAGGAAGCCAGCCCACATGGTAAAATACTTGTTATGATGTCATTTGCATTACACATGTAAAAAAAACATTTACACGTATGTTAAGTTGATAATTTGTTTCTATTAAAACAAATGTGATGTGTCATAACACAAATCTTCCCATTCAGCGCATTGGATCCATTTGAGTGTAAAAAAAAAGACACTGTTTCACATGTTATAGCCAATGCTACCAAGTTAAATGGTTACTTATGATGAAAATGTTTTTATGCAGAACAAAATAGGCAGCTTTTGTCAGAGCAAGCTGTAAATGTACTATTCACAGTGCTATTTTGTGGCTGTAAAAAGGAAGCTGTACAAGTCCATATGATTTGTGGAGCTTTGAAGTGAACAAAACAGAACTATGATTTGCCTGAATTAATGTGCTGTATTATCTTTCACTTCCCATTCAGTTCTTTATTCTTTCACAAGGAAACCTTAACAATGTCTTAAATGTATACGTAGTATATTCCGCATCCATAATAATGGGATAATTTGAGTAAATAGTTTAACTAGAAGTAGAGCAATAGGATCTTGCATTGATATCATTTCTGGAGTGGAAGTATCTAAATATTGATATCTAAAGATATTTAATGGTAGAAGGGGACTTGTAGCCATCCTCGCACCACATCCTTAATCAAATTTAAACTCTCAAACTAAAGGATAGGTGTGGAGGTGGGGGTAAGAAAAAGTGTTGGGAGCACTCAAAGGCTATTTATAATATAAGTAAACTATGACGGAAGTGTAACTGATCTGCCCAAAAATGCTTCACACATAAAAATGGGAATGGTCAATGCTAATTCTCTGCCACAGTGTTTTATAATAATGAATTTTTAAAACAATGGGGGTCATTTATAAAGTTTGCACAGTGCTTTTTGCAAACAGTTCCTTTGCACATGTTATCCCCTAAATGCTTAAACTTTGCAGGTGTCTTTCCTTTTTTTTGTGAATTGCAATGTAATGAGCATATCGCACTAAAATTTGCAAATGAGATTGCAGTTTGGTGAGCATGCCCTCTGTGCATGTTTATTGTGTGTAAACATAGAGCCGATTTTCACATTGCGAATATAGATTCGCAGCTAGTGAAATCAGTTTAGCAAATATTTTTTCCACCACTAAAGTTATGGCGTTAAATACCACGTTTAAATTCTATATTTTATATTAATTGTTATGTTCCCTCAAAGTGATGTTGCCAGAGAATTGTATATGTCATGTTAGTCTATCTTTCTTTATTTCGTTCTGTTTCATTTGTATACACATAAAGTTAAGAAAAAAAAATGTGATTGATAGGCTTTATATAGCATGTTACTGTCTCAGAATGCATGCCTATGATTAAGTGCGGGTACGCACGAAACGTGCCAGGCGTTCTGGGTTTTTAAGAATGTAAATAAAGTTCGAGTTTTATTCATTTTCTGGCTGACCATGGTGCTTTGTGAGCCGCTTTCTTCAGAGATTTGAGTTTCCTCCCTTGGGCTAAGGGTTCGGGGCTCCAAGCACCAAATTTCGGGATCAGTAAGTGTGTGTATATTTATGTGATCTTCACTGCATGTGTAATAGCATTTGAAATATTTGGCGAGGGACCTGGGGTATATACACCCAGGTCAACACCTGTTTTAGGTAAAGATTTTTGTCTTTGACTTTGATCTCTTTTGTAAATTGTTTAGTTAGACTGTGTTAGCATAAATTTTACTGAATTGGGTGTATTCTTTGAGGATTTAGGTAGATCAGGTTATTTACAAGTTGTACACTATGCCATGTTTGCAATCTTTAAATCTGGATTGCAATGACTGCTAGAGTTGTTGTTGATTTGGGTTTTAGCAATATCTTCAGTTTCCTGTACTATTAACAGAAGTTCTAAGATAACTTCCTTGCACTGAAGATACAGCCAAGGGGGTCATTTTTTAAAAATTCCCAGAGCAGCTGCCAAACAACAAAAAGTAATTTCCACAATGAGCATCTTGTAAAATCGAAGTCATGCTAAGAACCTATCGAAATAAAAGAGAATTTCCAAAACACAGGACATGCATCTATCATAATTTCTGTTATTATAAAAAAGACATCACATATTTATTGCTGTAGGTTTTGTTACATAATGACATAGTGAGAAATTGCAGATAATGTTTGTAGGGGACTTAGTAATGTAAATGTTTAACTTTCACACATAATTAGTTTTTATAGCTCAATATAATAATGATGCTGGGGATGACACAAATAGCAAGCAAGAAAAACCATGAATAATGTATTCCATTGATTTGTTATAAGAAGCGAACAAAGGCAGAAAGGGATGAAAAGGGGTTTTGAAGGTCCCAAAGGATAGTCATCACATCCATAAACATGGAAACTTGGTGATAAAGTGATCTTTTCACAAATGGCCCATGGGATCTTAATGCAACTTTGATGCCATCTGGGAATGCCTATAAGTTCTCTTTTTTCTCTCTTAGTTCTCGTTTTTTAATTTTCATAGCAAGATCTTTGAAACTATTCAAAAAACATCTTGCACCCACATTCTTATGTTGCTTAACTACTGCTGTGATCATTATGCCGTTTTTATTAGCATCATAAACTTTGGAATTTTACAGTAAAATCACATCTAGAAACCTTTAACTGAAATATCTGTAAACAAACATCTAACCTCTTCTTGTCACCCATGTTGTTTTATGCATGGCATGTCAGTATTCAGTTTCCTTAATAGTAAGAATCGAGAGGAAAAGTAACTACACTCAGTTTTCTGATGTTATCTTCAAGCTTTTTCTGTATGCTTTAGGACCTGTAGATGTGATTTAAAAATAAATTAAATTCCCACATTAAGGGGGCCATTTACTAATGTTTTTTAGTGCTAAAAGTTGCAGAAAAAAAATTCCAACTTTTTCACAATTTACCAAGTGACAAAAAGGCTAAAAATCTAAATCTGACAATTCGCCAGCTAAAACTTGCCAAGATCATGTAGAAGGCAACAGCAGGTGTCTCTTCCCTTCCCTGGAGGATCCTTCTTTGCTTTGAAACTGTAGAGGTTTTTGGATTTTTGAAGCTGCTTTTTTGTGTAACAATTTGAAAAAGTAGAGGTTTTGGTGCAATAATTCTTAATTACTGCAACACAAAATATCTGCCTATGACAGAATTATGTGGTTTTGTATCACAAAAGGCACAAGAATGCAAACATATTGGCAACCATATAAAATGCCTTTATTAAGTTTCATGCATTTCATTTATGCTGTTTTCTTTGAGTTCGATATAACTAACAGATGGAAATCTGAATAAAAACCCTAATAATTAACTAGACAGTGATTAACAATACTATTTTGTTATTCCTTTTGTGGAAAGTTTATTTTATCAGGGTGTGAAACAATGAACAAATGGATGTATATATAATAAAAAGCCGCTTCTAGCTTGGAAGGTTTTAAAACCTCCATACCATTAAATTATATTTTCTAAAATTATAGCAACTCCATGAAAGTATTATTAACGTAGAGGGACAATATACAGATGGTACAAAGTTTGTTTCAACATCACCAGTTTAAATGCAACATGTCACAATGATATGGCAGGACAGATTTAGTCATCTGAGCCGTCTAAATCTATTTTACATCTTTGTTCATGACAACAATAGTGTTTATAGTATGGGTATGGGATCCTTTATCTGGAAATCTGTTATCCAGAAAGTTCTGAATTACAGAAAGGCCATCTCCCATAGACTCCATTATATGCAAATAATTCTAATTTTTAAAAATGATTTCCTTTTTCTCTGTAATTATAAATAGTACCTTGTACTTGATTCTAACTAAGATATAATTTATACTTATTATACTTATTATGCTCCTACTTCCTATAAGAATTGTGAAAATTGTTGTTCATACGCCTCACTGCACAAAGTCTTATTTCTTACTATGCATGCAAGAATAGTAAAGTTATACAAGGAAAGCTTTACCTCTTTTCATGGGGAAAAAAACATTCCCTTAGTAAATAATATTAGTTTCTGGCAGGGACCGTGAGGACATGCACACCCTTCATTTGAAACTCGGACAGAGAACTGATTGGATCTATAGGGAGCTCCAATAAAGGGGCCATTATTACAGATAGGATTAACGTTTAGCCCAAAGTGAAACCAGCACCATATATTATTCATACTTGCCTACAAAATTAGGGGTTTTCTATTTATCCAATATGTCTCCTTTAATTTCTGGGCTGCAAGCTCCAGTGTACAACAACATTACACAGGTTTTAGTTGTAAGAGGGGTTTCTTATATAACTATGTAACAACATCAAAACTAGTTTATACCTTAGAAATGCATAAGGATGTTTACCACTCTAAAATCCACTGGGTACATATTTTAGTTAATGTGATCTGTACCTAGGATCAAAGCAGTCTGTACTGAATGCAAGTTTCTAAAATTTGGATAAGCTTCATAAAGCAGATTTTCATATGAAAATTGAACTAGAGGTAAGGTATTTCTGCAACACAGTAAATAATCAGCTCCACTGGCAAAGCAGATGTAGAGGTTTACACTTGCAAAAACCCATGTAGTCAAAAACAGACACTGCGCAGCAGCCCCTTTAAAAAAACAACAAAAAAAAAACCAGACATAGTAAGAAACATAGGCCGATTCACATCGTTAACGCATACCGCATAGTTTTGTGGGTTAAAAAGTGTTCATTAATTAAGTACCGATTCATCAAAGTAATTTTGCATGTGTTACTATTTATATCACATGTGCAATAACCCCAATTATAGCAAAGCGTTATTTCCATCACATCGCAGTAATTATCTAATAGAAATAATACTAACGCATAATTCACAGATATATTTTAAGCGTTAAAAGCATAAAATGTGGCGATAATTACTGTGAAACTTAACGCCTCCCAGGAGTAGGCGTTACTGAACAACATTGCAGCTGGTCATTGTCTGTGCTGACAAGATGGAGTTTACAGTCGGATTTTTTCACGTACTGTATGTGATCGTCCTAGAGTGATGCATCCTCCAGTTTTCAGGGACATGGTCATTTTCAGAACAGTAGTTTTTAGAAAGTAATGGTTACGTGCGTAATAGCGTGCGCTAATATTGCGTGCTATGAAATAACGCATACATATATTACATGGTTTAAAATATCGGTTAAAAAGTATGTCATCACAACATAAATAAAAACAATAACATTGCTTCTTAATTCAGCAAGTGTCTTTTTTATGAATCGATCTTAATTCACCAAAGATAAAAAGTGATAATATTTTTAACGCATGCTAAAAATTTCATTTCATTTTTTCGGCCTTTAGTGAATTGGCCCCATAGTCTTATTTTCAAAGATATTTTAAATGTATTTTCCTTTATTACTTATCATGATTTGATATGTTTGTGCACTTCAAGTGTTTGTGCTTGTGGCATACTTCTAATCCACCTCCCAGGGAAAATATGTTTCTAAAGAGGCTTAGTCTGTAATGTTACAAAAAGAGAGAGAGGGAAAGAAAGAAACTCACATAAAGAAGGTCCTCAAAGATGAAGGCTAGGTTTGAAGCACAGTTTCATTAATACTGGATGGCAGGAAAGCAGCCAAGTCCCAGATAATGAGGAAGGAGTTGCATTTTTTCTAAAGCTATCTAGTGACAGGGAAAACAAAAATGACATTCAGCTGACGAATAAGCAGAGTATGACCTAGCCTTTCGACCCCTGACAATCAATCTTACCTGCTACTTCATAAAGAATTATAGCTATGCCACTCACATTTGACTCCTAAATTTTACAATTCCCATTTTCTGCTTCTTTATCCTGTTTAATACATGGCCTAGAAGATAAATGCCTGTGAACACAAGATTGCACTGAACATAGGCACCACTTGAAAGTAAGAGAACAAGGATAGAATATGTACACTCAATATTTTGTTGTCTGTAATATTTTAGCTTGACTGATGCTATGATATGAATACAATGACTGGCATAAGCCCTGTCTTGATTCTATTTTCTCTCTAATGGTATGTGCTTTTTAGCTTTTGTAGCACCTACTAAGAAAATATATAGCCATATATACTTTAAATCGAAGCTTTTCAGTACTTGAGTAAATATAGGCTTTGCACATAAAATATGTAGATATATCATAAAACTGGAACAGAACACCTTCAACTTTGCAGAACTGCATGTATTAAAAACATCACTTTCACCAGAGTAGAATATTCCAAAATTTGTACGTAAGGCATGATTTGTATTTTTTAGTAACTTAGTTTTTCCTGTGGCCTTTCAGACTAGTTATACATTTACAAAAGCATGCAAATGTATTGTTGTTTTATCATATGTTTTAACATTTGTTTTACAGTATGAAACATGGATGCAATCTGCTATCTATAAACAAAGTCTCTCTTGCATTTAAAATAACAAAAATGCAGAGGGTCCCAATAGGGGGATTGAAGAGTGCATGGGGGACCAAGCCTGAAATCCAGTGTGATTTTGGGTGAACTCTAATACACTGCATTAAATATTTTTGAGACAAATAACAGAATGGCCGATCCAATAATATCTCTCATATATGTAACATTTTGTTGTATGGGGAATTTTGACAACATGTTCCACCACTAGTGGGGCACGCATTTTCAATATTCCAACAATCTTTACTCCATTCAGTTGATTTTTATAATCAACCTGTCATCAACAGACAAGATTTTCCAATGTTCTAGCATTGCAAGTATGATTTCATTTGGAGCAGGGCATCTCTTCAGCAAATTAACTTGGAAAAGTTTTATAGTATATAAAAAAAACAGAAGGTGAAGAAAATGTATTTAATATGCTAATAAACAAAAAATTAAGAAAAAATTAGGCAGCAAAATATCTATGATTTAATAGCAAAGTTATAATTGAAATTGATAAGAACTTTAATTATTCAAGTTAAAAAAATTTTATGACTTATAAGATGGAGTGAAAAAAAACTTTTGGGAAAGTGTAAATGGAAAGGATATTGCTGATATTTTTAAATAGTAAACAAAGTAAAAAAAGCAAGATAGTGTAGGGATCTGTGCAGTAAGGCAGCTAATTTGGTTGATGGAAACAGAGAGAAGCCTGAGGTTTTGAACCACTCCTTTACTTCAGTTTAAACCTATGAGAAGATAGATAATTAAGGGTTTTTTTTTAGGTCAAATTCATCTAGTATAGTTGATTAGTTTGCATCCACAACTTTACTTAATCTACAGTAATTATTTGATGTACACCAAAAAAACTTTGTTTGATGAGTCATAATTAGTGATGAGTGAATTGAAAGTCGCATCAAAAATGTGTGGACACATGAAAAAAAAAGGTTGCATGCATAAAAAAAGTCATGTGGTACCCACATTTCGCAATTTTTCGCCGTTTCACATCTTTTTAGACAAAGCAAACGGGGACAGATTCTCTCATCACTTGCCGTAATGGGTCAGATGATTTTTCTTAATTTATTCATAAATGACCTTGTGATTGTTATTACAATTACTGTCTCTATGCCTGCTAAGGATAATGAATTGTGAAAAGCAATAGGTTCCATTCAGGATGTTTCTATTTTGCAGAGTGATTGGAATACATTGGGAAATTCAATATTAAACTGCAAAACGAGCCACAAACTTGATAAATACTATTAACACTTGAATTGCATTTGCAATTGCATTGGAAGTATTTGTGGTTTATTGTAGATAAAAGGTTTTGCAATTCAAGGCTGTCAGTCAGTGTCTAGTAAAGCAAATATAGTACAACTTTGGGATCCCTTATTTGGAAACCCATTTTCCAGAAAGCTTTGAATTCCATTTTAAGCAAAGAATTACATTTTTTTTTAAAACAGTAGCTTGTACTTGATTCCAACTAGTGCTGAGCACCATTTTATTTTGCCAGGTATTGGTGTGAAAAAATGCCCAGAAACTCCAAGTCACGTTCACTAATAAATTATTTTGAATAATCTATAGTATATAGTATTTGTTCTTTAACCTGCATTATTAGCAAAAGTCCTTCTATTAGATTTCATAGAAAAGGATACTTACGTTAAACTAAAAAATACTGATCTAACTAGCAGTGAGGGATCCCTTTTTTTTCTTTTTCTCTCTTTTTTTTTTGTCTGTGTTTTTCATTTTATTGTCTTTGAAAGTTTACTGTAACCTAAATCTGGCTTTATTGTGCTGCAGCCAAGAGGTGACCACAGGGAGTTTTTCTAACCTTTTTAGCGAGGAAAACATTTTTAGTGACTATATCCAAGATGTGTCATCACTCCAGTGTTGTAATGAAAGGAAGAAAAAAGATATTAGCAGCATATTGCTGAAAAGATGTGTTATGGACATAGAACAGGGAAGTCACAATATTTGTTTTCTGGGTAGTGCAGGTAAATATTTTTTACAAGATGTGTGTTCAAATGTATGGACATGGGAATAATATACTCTGTTGCAGTTTTCCAAAGTAAATCCTTCATTTTATAAAAATGATAATGTTTTCAAACTGCTTTTCTATTGTATTGTACTATAATGACACAACAATACCAAGCAGAACAGAAAACACTCTGGTCCAAATTTATATTTGTTTTTGCCTTCATGTAACATATCAGCTTTTAGTTTCTTTTTTTAGTTTATGGCATGCTAAACAGGTGTGTGTATTTGTTGTTTTTGTAGTAGGCATTACTGTTGATCTAAAAGCCAAAAATAAAAGTAGCTCAAAGTACTCTTCTAAACACTTTTGAAAACTGTTTAAAAAAGACTGCAGTTTTATTCTGATAAATAGGGTTTTTAGTTCCACTGCTCTCTCTCTCAGTGGCCTGAGGGTTAATTAAATATGCAGGTAATGTATCCATTGAGACACCATTCTGCATAATGTATAATGCTCTTATAATGCTCTCTGTACCCTGAATTTGCAGGTGAAGTATTCAGTGAGACACCACTCTGCATAATGCATTAGCTTTCTCTGTCCCTTGAGTATATTTTAGAGCTCTACTGGCAACCAAAGGGAAGGAACTCCATCCAGTGCAGCTTTCTGTGTCCCTCAACTTATTTTGTGGGTTTTATCTGAGATCCCATGAAGTTTTCTTTGCAAATAAATCCTAGGGCCACCGGCAGCTCCAACAAAGAGATAATGAGCCAAATTCTTCATTAAATATAAAACTGCTATCTTTTAAAAATATTTTTTTTTAAAAATTGAAGGTCATAATGAAGAACCAAGGGGTAGACATCACTCCATCACTCCAATAAGTGAGAAGTTTATCAGAGCACGTGGCTGTCACATTGCTGAAGGCACCTGAAAAGTTAAAACATCTCTAGCCCTACATCAAAATTAAAAAATTAAATATAAAAAATTAGTTTTAAAAAATATTTTGAAAAATGGATTTCAATGTAGGATTCTCCATTTTGTAAAAAACATGTTTTTCTGTGACAGATTCCCTAAAAAGGTTTTATTGCACCCTAGAGACTTAAAGACCTAAAAAAAATAAAAAAAAATCTTAAAAAGGGCCAGCACTGCACAATAGAACTATTTTAAAATAAGCTATCGTTTCTCCTATTCTAACTCTAAATGGAGGCGTCATGGCCAGACTTGGGTGTTTTACTATTAAAGGAACAGTAACACCAAAAAATGAAAGTGTATTAAAGTAACTAAAATATAATGTGCTGCTGCCCTGCACTGGTAAAAGTTGTGTGTTTACTTCAGAAAGTCTACTATAATTTATATAAATAAGCTGCTATGTAGCCATGGAGGCAGCCATTCAAAGGAGAAAAGGCACAGGCACATAGCAGATAACAGATAAAACACAATTGTATTCTACAGAGCTTATCTGTTATCTGCTATGTAACCTGTGCCTTTTCTCCTTTTTTCCAGCTTGAATGGCTGCCCCCGTGGCTACACAGCAGCTTATTTATATAAATTATAGTAGTGTTACTGTAGCAAACACACCAGTTTTACCAGTGCAGGGCAACAGTACATTATATTTTTATTACTTTAAAGCTCTTTCATTTTTTAGTGTTACTGTTCCTTTAAGTGCTATTCTCATATCTACTAGTAGGTGGGGCTCATTTTTACCAATAAAAAAAAGCTGCATTGCATTGGACCAGCTTAATTCTCTTAGCCAAGAGAGCGCAATAAAAGTACTATTATTAGTAGTACTACTATTATCACTATTAAAATTTGTGAATTTTAGAGTTTTTTCAATTTTAACAACATTGACATTTCAACAAACTTGAAAGCTTGCTTATTTCTAAACAAAAATATGAATCTAAAAAACGTGATCAAATAAAACTGTGAAAAAACTTTAATGCATCAAATTTATATTCTACTCATCATTTTCAATGTATCTGCAAACTCTCGAAAAATTTGAGTGTTCTAAATTTTTTTTGTTCCTAATAAATATCAAATTTTTAAGTTTTCAACAACCTAATTCAAATTTGGGAGTTTTAATAATGATATATTAGAATTGCTGAAAAAAATTGAAATTTGAACATTGATAAATCAGTCCCACAGTCTTTATGGTTAAACTACAGGAATATATAAGCTGTTCTTTTACAAACAAAACAATTTCTGCAATATGCAAAGGGCCATACCTGCTATACACGTAGTTCTTTGGATTATTTACAAATGTATTGTAAAGTGAATATGTGTTTACATGTTGTGCATGCAGCATGGTTTAATAGTCTTTTCTCTAGTGTGTGTGTATACATTGTGGTCCTTGTGTATATTGTGTTATGTATGTATGTCTTTATATAGAGCCACTGTATATGCAATGGTGTACATTTTTACAATACAAATAGTACAAACAGGGTGACAAACAATGCCAGAAAATAAATAAATATGCACACTAAAAATTATTCACACTAACAAAAATTAAGTGACACATATTAATAGGCACAGAAGGAAGGGGACACTGTCCAATAGAGCTCATAATTACACAATACTTTGTACTGAAATCAGGTGACCAAGCTGGTGCCATATAGGTTTGTCAATAGCTGGCATAAATATACAGTGTGTCATGCACCATGTTCTTGTCTGACTCAGCAAGACACACAACTCACTTAATTCCTTGATTCATGTGGTACCTGCAAGAGAAGTAAGAAAAATACATGCATGGGTGTTGCCTATACTGTACATGGGTGTTGCCAATATTGTACATGGATGTTGCCTGTACAGTGCTGAGCATCGGAGGGACTTTTTCTGCTGCGGAATGCTCTCTACCTTTAACTAGAATTCAGTGAATGGGGCAAGGTATGTGATCAGTTAGATCTGATAGATGTTTCTGTGCTACCACATTACCAGTTTGTTTCAATTATTCTACCTTTGCTAATCCCTAACTTAGCTTTTTGCTTGTTACTGAAGCATGGCTGTGTTTATTTAATCTGCCAGATTGTCAACGTCTCCAAAGTTCTCACTTATGTGAAAGTGAGTGCGTGAAAGCAGTATGGTAAAATATAGGCAGTATTCCCTGAGTGATACTGACTTTTGAATCATGAGGTCCCAATAATGATTGCTTGCCTTTGACCAGTGCTGGAAGAGCACCATACAATACACAGAAGAGCAGTACTGGAGCAGCCTATTGATGTATCTCTTTGCTATATTAGGCTCATTCATTCATGTGACCCTGGCCAAATTATTTATCTCAGGTTATTAGTTCATTTGGCTGGCTGTAGGTTGCTTGGACAAACTTTGGTGCTATTTAGAAACAGAATCATAGATTTTATTGCATAGTTCTAAAGATAGTTTTTATTTTATTTTTTGTCACATTGTCCTTTAACATAAGTGATAAAATGACATATAATTTAGAGGGAGGTTTTACAGCTGCGCTGAATGCTGGCTGTTCAAAAGTATAGTTCTTATATCCCAGGGACATGCTTAATTTCTCTTACCTGCAAAGGATTCAAGGGATAAAATGGTACCAAAACGTATAATTGACACAATAAGACACAATAATATTTCCATAAAATGTATCATTTATTTGCTGAATGTTGGAGATTTTTTTTCCCAGCAAAAAAAAGTGCCATTGGAAAGTACTGTTTAATTTAAAGTCTCATACCTCATTGATCCTGCAATTCATGTGGCTTTTTAAAATTTAAAAGATGAAATAATACAAACAATGCAACATCCATGCCTAAAATCTAGAATCAGCTTACCTATAATAATTTTGTATAAATAGCTGTTTATGGGACAATATAAAAAAATACTGATGCAGAATAGTCTACATACATACATTCATATATAGAATGAGGGAGGGTATACATAAACAATTTCTGGATAGAAGGAATTGGCAGACTGAAAACAATAGGATTAGAAATGAATCTGGGCACACATACACATTTTCTTCCATATCCAACTAACCGACCTAGAGGCCAACTGATCAAACATATACTGTATTTGCAAGTGCGGTTTATTAGCCAAACACAATTTCTGTTTTGGACAGTACACTTTGGTATAATTCTAGCAGAATTATATTGTTCAATAGAATTAGGAAACTGATCACATGTATCTATAGCTATATAGTTAGGATAGACCAGAAGATTTTTCAGGGTATTGTGACAGCAGCCAGCACCCAGGACCTGAGGAGGCCCCATGGGAGAAAGAATTTTTCTTATGCAAGGGTAGCTCTAACAAAGTGCAGCATTACACTGCAGGTGATATGGACTTGCTTCCAGCCCATTGTATGAGAATCTCACAGCAACAAAATAATCTTTTGGATTCTGCAATCCCACTAGGTTCTCATACTCATATCAAGCATGTTGCCCTGTAGTTACACCTCTATACACAGCTTTACATCTGCTAAGGCTGATTAAATGTAACTATTGGTTTATTAATTTGCATATAGCTAAATTATATTATGTAATGAAATGAAATTCATTTTTAGAGATCCTGCATACCAATTCAACAAAAGTTTTTTCCCCTTAAGTATATTACATATTACATTATATTAGAAAGATGGTACACATATGAGATCCTTTATTCGGAAACCCATTATCCATAAAGCTCCCAATTATGGGAAGGCCATCTCCCATGGACCCTATTTTAACAAAATAATTCAAATACTTAAACATTATTTTCCTTTTCTCTGTAATAATAACAGTGCATTGTACTCGATCCCAACCAAAATATTATTAATCTGTATTGGAGGCAAAATAATCCTATTGGGTTTATTTAATGTTTTAATAATTTTTTAGTAGACTTAGGGGCACATTTACTAATCCACGAACGTCCGAAAAGCGCCCGAATGCGTTTTTTTCGTAATGATCGGTATTTTGCGACTTTTTCGCAAACAATTCGCGAAAGTCGTAATGGCTATGAAAAAGTTGTGACAATTCACGAAAGTCATAATGACTATGAAAAAGTCATGACAATTCACAAAATTTGTAATGGCTATGAAAAAGTCGCGACAATTTACAAAAAAGTCATAACGGCGATGAAAAAAATCGCAAAAAATACGAAAAAGTCGCAAAATGTTCGTTTTCCAATCCAAATTTTTCTCATTCGGATTCGTGGATTAGTAAATCAGCCCCTTAATGTACAGAGATCCAAATTATGGAAAGATCCCTTAACCTGAGGTCCTGAGCATTCTGGATAACAAAAATGGGCTGGAGTAAGAAGTATGGAAAACCTTTCTATCTACATTGAGAGTTTGGAGGACCTGTGACTAATAGACCACTGCTGCTTGCATTTGCTTCGTATTTTCATAGAGGCCATGAAGATACTCTTACTTGCATTTTTGTTGGAGCATATTATTCTTCATAAAATATATGATGATACATTAGTAAAATATAATGATGGAAGGATATCATAACTGTACTGGCATTATAATGTAGGTCAAAAAGATAGCAAAGATTTGTAGGTGTTTAATAACATAAGCTTTTGTCTTATCACACACAGGGAATACATTAAACAAAGTCACATATTTTATCTCAATGCAGCTACCTCATCCCTAAATACACAGCTTCAGCAGCTTCAGCATCTCCAGCAACTGCAGCACCATCATCATCACCATCATCATCAACAGCAGCAACAGCAGCAGCAAGGTCAACAGCACCATCAGCAACAACAATCTACAGTTCAACATCAGCAATCATCTCAGCAGCCATCCCAGCAAATACAGCCTCAGCAATCACAGCAGCAGAATCAACATCAGCAACAACAGTCACAGCAACAGAGTCAAACACCAACACAGAATCAGAACCAACAGGCTTCATGTCAGAGAAACTCCAGTTCTCCTCAAAAGCCTAATCAGTCACCAGGACATGGCCTTCCTTCCCCAATAACGCCACCAAACCCACTGCAGGTATGCAGTTTTATTCACTATATTAATGATCATGAAAAGCCAGGAGCACACTCAACAAAAGAAAAAGCAGATGTTACGATATTACAGTTTACATCAGCATACTGAATTAAAAAAGTGTTTTTTTCCCGATGCAGGTCAGTGATACTGTAAGATACCAGCATAGAGTGAATTTGATAAAAAAATGTTTTTTTTTAGCCTAAATTAACTACAGTAAATAACTATGTAGTACATAATGTAGTCAACAGCTCTACATAACAGTGGTTAACAAACAAGGTTGGGAACTACATAGAAAATATTCTCTTCATATACTATCAGTTTCATACCGTCATACACACTTATATTGAAACTGGGAGCACTTTTGAGTAAAAATTCAATGTGCAGGATAAAATACAAGCTAAATTAAATAAGAACATATCTGCTGAGAGCAGCAAGCATGTTGCTCTGTGTCAAGGATATTTAGGGTAAATATACATTTCTCACCAATATTGAGAAGAATGTCAATTTATTGTCAAAAACATTGTTAGTTACATTTTATTATTTATTATCAGTAATACATTATCTCAATATTAGAGGTACAGTAAATCATGGTACTCAGTAGATGAAGCTCAGAAAACTGATATAAAGTACGGCCCACTGGCAAAACCCCACTTAGGCAATCACAGCACATACTCAAACCTCTACTTGTTGGCAATCATGTAACAAGCCTTATTATCTCACCCAACCCACCTTACTTTGCAACCCAATCTAAAGTTATCACAATTGGCCATGTCAAGCCAAGTAGCCTTTTCCTACTATTCATAATGTTCTAACATGTCCTACAGCCATCTCCTTCCTTATGTTGTCCCTTTCAAAATTAAAACCTTTACATGCTCACTATAATTTTGTGCTATATTTTTCCTTGCTTTGCCTCACAATGTCCCATTTCATTACTTGCCTCTGGCTCCCTTCTTGCTGAAGTACATTTCAAGTACATTATCATCTCAACACCTATTAGCATAAAGGTTAACATTTTCTATTTACTGGCTCAATAATCTAATTATCTTAATTATCTATTAAGGATTTTAATCTATTTTGAGAAAGGCTGTGCTATCTAAATTGGTTTATTTATTTTAATGGGTGGGATAGCCTTCTGAATTAGCTACTTTTAGAGGGATATTTATTAAAGATTGAGATCGGAGTGTGGCACAGTGGAATTCCTCCACTCACTTTGTTTCTAATGGGTGAAAGTGAGAATCCATAAAAAAGTGATAATTATGCTTTTGAAAACCCCATAGAAATGAATATAGAGTGGAGGAATTTCACTGTGGCAAGTTCTATTTTCACTCTTTCATATATGCCCTGTCACCTGAGCACAGGAGATTTTGTGTATGATTGTTAAAGTACATGTTTACTTTTGAGGTACCCCCTTCCCATTTCCCTAATCCAGTTCAGGTTCTTTATTGTCTCCCTCCCACTTCTTTGCTTTAGTACACCCCACAGTTTGTACATTGTGATCCCAAGTCTCCCTTGACACTGATTTGCTATTGTAAATACATTTATGCACTTTTTGTAGCCCTGATAAAACGGGAGGGTCTAGAAATTGTATCCAAAGGTCTGTTAACTACCCATCAAAGGGGATTTAGAAAAGGAAATTTGAAATAATCAATAATTTGTATAAAAAAAGTGAGGTTTTTTTCAGTGCTTTTCTTAAAGATTAAAACAATGCGACACCCATGTGCTCGATTTATACATTATTGCACTGTCCTGTAAAGGATATCTGAAGCAAAACAGATTATGCTATAGTAGGTAAACAAAAGCAATTACTTGCAGAAAACTTCTATGAGTTCAGGAACTACCTTGCATTTTCTTTCCTCATTTTGCTTAACCACAATCCTCAAGAGATCATACATATGCACCCTAGTGTTTAAAATGTCACTTTTAACCTAGTTTACTTATATATTTTTTTTAAAAGGAAGCTGTTTCACAATAGGGGCAATCTGCATTAACTGTGTTATCTTCTACTGAGTAGTGCATTGGGTTTTCAAGGAAATGCTGCTTTTCATTTCTTACCCCATCACAAGCTGTAGGCAGGGAGTCAAGAGGATCACATACAAACCTTTTTCAAATATATGCATTCTGTTAAATGAGTTTGCTTTATCAAGAAGATATTGATTAGTAAAGAATAGTTTTCAATGTATTTGTCTTGCTGATCTGCCCATTTTGTATCAAATCAGAAATGCTTGTACTTAGAGACCATCTCTTAAGTCTTCACTCTCTTCTGGTTAAGATATAATCCCTGGCAGTACAATTGCCTGCTAGTTTCTATTCTGGGTTAAGATAGTGTATAGTTTGGGAAATCTATACCAGTATTTAATGAGCGCTATCATGATGTTTAAAGTTTTCTCTGCCCTTCTAGGAGATGTCTAACAGTCAGGCCCCAAGCACTGAAGAGGTAGGGTAAAATTAAATGTTATTAAAGCTGTAAACAGCATAAAATGTGCACAAATGAATAAAAATGTAGTCACATGCTTGAACATGTGAGTTTTTTTTCCATTTGTGGGTGCATGTAGCCAAATGGTGACTTTTCAAGTAAGAATTATTATTGTATACACTCAGCATTGGCACAAAACAGGAAATATTGCTGTTAAAGAATAAATTGCTTTGTGCCTCCCAAAGATAATTTACAGACAGGGGATACACAAGGCAGAATGTGGTACTGTGGGTGCTGCAGACTCAACCACACTTGTGCAAAGAAGCAGGACATATGAAGTCAAGAGAAAAAAAAGTAAACACACAACCCAACCTTTAAAAAGAAAGTGTAAGGGAGCTAAAAGGTAGGGGTTAATCATAATAACAGGGTTGATTTTATGCCTCCATACATTCAACAGCTTGTAATAATTTGCTGAGATACCAAGTGCATGACAACACACATTAAAATCTGACAGTCTAAATTTCATTTAGGAATTTTTGATTTCTTTTGTGTTATCTGCAGGCTTTATCCTTTTCCATTATTCAGAACCTGTCTAGGATATTATTTTAAAGTAATTCAAAGATTGTCAAGAGAAGACAGTAATTCAAACCGATGATGTTGTTGGTTTCAAAAACTCTGAAGGAAAACAACAATTATTTCTCGAAAGATACAGACAGTGTTGTTTCTTTCAAAAAGAAATTAAATAAATGCAGCTTTTACTCTTGCTGGCATCTAAATTTTTGCTGGTTGAACAAATATTATGAATCAGACACCTAAAGGTACAATGAGCTTTATAAAACGCCTCTTGTCATATTTTTATTAAATAGAAAAGTTGTTCATTTTCAGTTCAATAAAATATTTTACAACAAACGATGTACACTTTAGGCCTTCCTGCAGTATACCTTTACTGTACTGTACCATGTCTGTTAGCTAAACTTCTGTAACATTCGGGTACTGGTATATTTTAGTACATGACATCTCTAGATACAGGTAAGAAAACAGTAGAGCTGAAATTGACTCAGTATTACGAGCACATTGAAGTGTTACTTACTTTCATACATTATCCTTAGCAAATTGCAGTAAGTGCCAAAGCACCTTCTTGGCCTGCTCTGATGGATTTCCCACATTTGCACATATTAACTCATAGGATCTCTGGAATTACCAATAACCTCTAAATGCCAGTAGTTCTAGAGTTCTCTTGGACCTCTTGGACCTTCTGCCCATAGTTGCACCATCCCCACAACAAAAAAAAAAAATGAATGCCACAACTCATGTGTGCTTTACCAAAGTGAATGTTTATTTCTGTTCATATTGATGCAATATGCAAGTGAAAATTGCACTTTGCACTGTGTTCATAATCAACTCTACTATACATGGATTAAACTTGTGGTATATAGACATGTAGCGAACTGTTCGCCGGAGAACTAATTCGCACGAAAATCGGGTGTTCGCAAGTTCACAAGTTCGCGAACTTTTAGCGATGTTCGCAATTTTGGGTTCGCCTTAGCTGGAGCCAAATTTTGACCTCTCACCCCAGAGCCAGCAGATACATGGCAGCCAATCAGGCAGCTCTCCCTCCTGGACCACCCCCGGACCACTCCCTTCCATATATAAACCGAAGCCCAGCAGCCATTTTACATTCTGCCTGTGTGTGCTTGATGAGTTAGCATAGGGAGAGAGCTGTGCAGGGGTTTGAGGGACAGTTTAGGTAGCTTTGCTGACTAGTAATCTACTTTCTACTGCTCTGTATGTAGCTGCTGTGGACAGCTGTCCTGTGCTGATCATCTGCTGTAACCCAATAGTCCTTGTAAGGACTGCTTTTATTTTCTGATTACTGTTAATCTTCTTTTCATTGTGTACTGCAGCTCCGTCTGTGTGTGTTGGAGACAGGTATGCTGCTCATAGTAGTGCACTAAGCACCAACCACACATTCACATCATTTTTTTTTATTTGTGTTTTTTTACTTTGCTACTGTAATTTATAGAGCCCAGTGCTATTAGTCTAGCTGTGTTGGGGACTGGTGTGCTGCTCCTAGTAGTTCACCCCCAGCACCAACCAGAGATCACTTTTTTTTTATTATTAATTTTTTTTTTTTTATTTAACTTACTGTTCTTTAATGTGTCCAGTGCTGTTTGCTGTTATTCATAGTAGTGCACCAAACACGTTACACATAGTAGTGACATTGCATTGCAATAAAATCACCTGAGCGATGTTTTTCCACCAGCAATAATATATTCCGTATCCACTACTGCGGCGGTTTGTCTTTGCGTGTTAACCGGCTGTAACCTTTACACGACTTGATTGGCATGTAGACGCCGGACATTTTAAAGCAGTTTATTACACAAGTTTAGAACTATAGTGTGATTTCTGCCCAAAACGCAACGCTATGTCAACAACGTATTTTTCAGAGAAATTTTTGCCCTTGATCCCCCTCCTGCATGCCACTGTCCAGGTCGTGGCACCCTTTAAAAAACTTTAAAATCAGTTTTCTGACCAGAAATGGCTTTTCTAGTTTTTAAGGTTCGCCTTCTCATTGAAGTCTATGGGGTTCGCAAAGTTCGCAAAAGTTCGCACTTTTTGGCGGAAGTTCGCGAACGGGTTCGCGAACTTTTTTTGTGAGGTTCGCTACATCCCTAGTGGTATATAGTGATGCGTGAATCTGTCCAATTTTGTTTGGCTGAAAAATTTGCAAAAATGCTGAAAAATTTGGGAAACGCTGAAGAATTTGTGAAACTTTTTTGTCGTGCACAGTTTATTTGATGGAACCACGACATTCACTTTAAAAATCCTTATTTGAATATAAAGTTGGAACCTCCTTTTTTAAAATGGAATGAATACCCTTCTGTCAGGACCTACTGGTAAAGAAGATATCATATAGGTTTTATTGTATTGTTCCCTTTATATTTATATATATATATATATATATATATATATATATATTTATATATAGTTATGTATGTATATCTTTATTTATAAAGCGCTACTTATGTACCCAGCGCTGTACAGTAGAATACATTAATACAAACAGGGGGTAATTAAGATAATAATAGATAAATATAAAGTATAACAATAAATACATCATATACCTCATAAAGCACCTCTTCTTCAGCAAAAGCAGAACCAACTTGGCCAGTCTTTCTTCATAACTGAGACTTTCCATACCCTTTACCAGCTTAGTTGCCCTTCTTTGGACCTTCTGTAACTCAATTATATCCCGTTTGAGCACTGGACTGTACTACAAACTCTTACTCTTACAAACACCTTACTAGTGTCTGTAAAAGGAAAAAACAGTCCTCTCCTCTGAGGAATCTATGCCCCTTTTTATTACAGTTTGAAATGTTTGCCCTTGCAGCTGCTGCCTGGCATTGCTTGTTACAGCCAGGTCTACTATCCACAATGACTCCAAGATCCTTTTCCATTATGGATTTGCCTAAAGCAATCCCATTAAGGGTATAAGTATCTTGAATATCTTTACATCCTAGGTGCATAAACTTCCATTTATCTTTCTAGCTGCATAGATTACCAGGTTGTTGCAAGATGCAATTTATTGGGATACATAAAAGTGCTAAATGACATTGTTTAGTAATATGGCACCAGGTTACTGTCAGCCATGTACTGTATGGTGCTTGCAGCATCCAGAAGGGAACAGGATAGGATATCATCTTATTTAATTAAAGCAATTATAACTGCTTCAAAGTATATTTTCTGACATTAGTTGTTATGCAGCTATATATCTAATACACCTACCCTCTAATGTTCCTAGTGCCCTGGTGCCCTTGTAATGACCCAGTAAATTCTACTTGCTGATTTGTTGTTTTAGGTGATTAGACCTATAACAAACTTTGTATGCTTTATTACATAATTCCCGTTATTTTACCTACTGTATATATCTGTTTAGAAAAATGTGTTGAAGTCAAAAAAACTATATAAACCAAAACAAACAAATTAAATAAAAAATTTTGTTTAGATCTGCCAGTCATGTTTACCTGCCATTGGTTTTATCCTTCTCTGCAATATTATCAAATTCAGATGTTCTGAAGCACAAAGGTAGTTTAAAAAATCTTTGAATTTTCCTGTTCACTTCCTTAGTTTGTATTTTGCAGACCAAATAGGTCTTTATAGACACCAGTGGGTATGGGTAATATTCTTATAATATTTGTTTGTTTTCACAAGAAATCAATTGGAAATCCATGTTCTGTGAGAGGAGTTTTAAACGCTTTTGGCTATTATTTCCTTACACAGGGCTGTGATCATGCACATATAATCGCACACAACTTTTTTTTTTCATTTCCAGAATATTTAGGGAGAATGTCTAAACAATGCACAAAACATGAAATTTGTTTAGGCATTAATAGGTTGATTGCAAAGTCAAAGCCCTGCATATTTTCTCTTAGTATTTGATTGATTAATGCCTCCGGTCTTCACACTCAAAGCCTGGATTTTGCTCGAAAACTCTGCCAAGTCTTTTACTCTGAAATTTATCTTAATTAGATCTGAAAGACCTGTCACAGCAGAACAGTCGCACCGATTAAAATGAAAAACAGGAGAAATTACTGATCAAATTAATCATAATGTCGGGTTACAGCTGTAGGTCTGATGTAATTTGCCACTCCAGTGAGTTACATCAGCGCAGGCGGAGGAAAGGGAGCAGGATTCTGGTTGATCCGTAACACAAGCCAGCTTTGGGCAGCTCATCATGAAGCTTATTCCATTCTTTCTTCTGGCTTGTTTCCAGTGACCAGGGACATGTATTGGCAGCATAAAAGACCACTACCTTTTCTCAGATCGAGAGGTACCATTTCACTTGTCAGCAGTTTAAAGAATCTTGGCTAGTAAAAATTCTAGGGGTCAAGAAACACTGTTTACACAAAAAAGCACACTACTAATTAAAACTGTGTTATCATTTTATGATTAATTGTCTGTGTGATATTATAGTGGAATAATAAATCCAGTGTCACAAGATTAGAAATAAAATAGCAGCAAATGCATATTCATCTGTGCATTTTATTTATAGTAATATACCCTGTGTACACGGGGTATACAATTTGTGTATGAAGTGTCCATACTAGTAGAAAATCTTATAGTTTTATTCAGCAGTGGTGCCCCCCCCAACCTTTTGTCTTATGTTTTCTATAAGTGTTTTATATATATATATATATATATATATATATATATATATATATATATATATAGTGTATAGTGCTCCAATTCCTAAGAATATGCAAATACATTTTATATAACAGGGTTAGATACATGCTTAATTTCTTCTGGGTAGACCTGGGGCCAAGGTACAGCATAACTGGTTAGTTCTGGACCAATATAAATGGACTTTGGCTGCGCAGATGAATGTCTGAACAGTTTGATCAATCATATCAGTAGATAGTAGTAAATAAGTGAATAGACTAAGGGGCTGATTTACTAATCCACGAACGGCGTCCGAATGCGGTTTTTTCGTAATGATCGGTATTTTGCGTTTTTTTCGTAAATTGTCGCGACTTTTTCGTAGCCGTTATGACTGTTTCGCAAATTGTCGCGACTTTTTCTTAGCGTTATGACTTGCGAGAATTGTCGCAACTTTTTCGTAGCCTTCGCGCCGAGTACGAAAGTTTCGGATTCATTCAAGCTTCAGTATCGTGACTTTTCTTGGGCCAGGTTGGAGCTGCAGAGTGCCATTGAGTCCTATGGGAGGCTTCCAAAATCATGCAAAGTCTGAAAGTTTTGCCCGCCGTTTATGAGCGCTCAATACGAAAAAGTCGCAACAATATACGAGCAAATCGTAATGGCTACGAAAAAGTCGCGACTTTTCGCGCAAGTTGTAACGGCTATGAAAAAGTCGCGACAATTTACGATAAAGTCGTAACGCCGATGAAAAAAATCGCAAAAAATACGAAAAAGTCACAAAATGTTCGTTTCCAATCCGAATTTTTCCCATTCGGATTCGAATTTGTGGATTAGTAAATCAGCCCCTATGTGATGCTTTTGAAAAATCAACTGTATATTATGATAAAGACATTATAATTTATTTTAGTGCTATAAATGTTATTCTTAAAGGGGATGTAAAGTCAAAAAAAAAATTCCCATTATTAGGTCTACTGGGGAAAAAGTACAAATCTGCCTCTGGGCAGCAAGAAAGCAGCATGAGGGGTTGTTTCTCACCAACATTAGCCTAAATAAGGAACAAACATATGAAACAACCCCACACACTGCTTGTCTGCCGTTCAAAACTTGGAGCAGTACGGATTGTATTAAAGTAGGGCAGCCAGCGGCCATCTAAAGATGTGTGCATGCTGTACTGTGAGAAAGAGAAGGGGAAACTGGAATGCAGAAGATCAGGTTTTTCTTTTATAAAAATAGTAAGTGATGTGATGAGCTAATCTGTCCCGTTTCGCTTTGCCATAAAATTCACGAAACGGCAAGAAAATTTCACGAAACTCATTTGTAATTTTTTTTTGGCGCTCGTGTCTTTTTTGTTGCCCACATCTATTTTTGTTGCCAGCGTCTATTTTTTTTTCTTGTCGCCCGCGTTTTTTTGACGAGACCGCGCCTATGGCAAAATGCAGAAATTCGCTGCGAATCCATGCTTGCCGAAAAATTTGCTCATCACTAGTACAGGTTTTTTAATTAAACTATATTGAAGATTTTTGTTTGTTTTTCAGCAGTGGATCTAATAATGGGCATTTATTTTTTTACTTCATCTCTTCACTACACCCCCTTTAACTTAACATATCCTAGAAGTATATACATATATCAAAACCACAATATTGTTATTAAAACACTCACCTCACCTAGGCAATAGCCTTAATGTATGTCATTTTTATGTTGGTCACTATTATCAACATTCTCTTGCCATGAATTAATTTTGTTCACAGTTAAGCTGGCTATGCCCAATCTTGGTTGGGCAAATTGGCTTTTCAGGCATGTTTTAATGTTTGCTACCCAAAGGGTTATGTAATAACAGGTGAAAAGTTTGATATAGCAACCAATCAGCACATATATTACTGGTCACTTGTTTAAAAGTAAACATTTAATTTGTTGCTATGCCAAACTTTGTGTATTTTACAAATATGACTAAAGCTCTTCAGATGCTTTAAAATTGGTAACAGGATTATAAACTGTAATGGACAAGGAATTAACATGAGAATTGGTTAGGTATTAACATCAGAAAGCTTAGTGAGTATTTGCGTTCCATTATGTAGCTGTATTTTAGAAGGCTATGGGGCACATTTACTAATCCACGAATCCGAATCACGAATGGGAAAAAATCGTATTGGAAACGAAAATTTCGTAAGATCGCAAATATCACGAAAATGCTTACGAAAAAATCGTATTAGTCACGATAATATCATATTGGCGATCCGAAAGTCACGAAATTTTCATACCGAACAATTGTAAACAGCGGTAAAACCTTTCCAATTTTTTCGTGCAAACATCCGAAAAAGTCGTGCGCCGTACGAAAAAATCGGCGAAAATACCCTCGGAGCGTTCACATGAACGCTCAAGCGTTTGTGCTTTTGTAAATGTGCCCCTATTTGTTTTCAAGAAATTGTTATGCACATTTTTTGCAAGAGAGAAAATACTGATCCTTTTGGGAAGCTTTATTAGATTAAACAAATAAGCAGACTGTTTTTCCTGCAAATCTGAAGTAGCCTGCATTTGTGGTATGATCCCTGTTACCCCCCCCCCACCCCAAAACTTGAAGTTAAGGCTTTTCTCATGACATTTAAAAGAACTACGGAACGAGAAGGATGGCCTCGAAACAAATAGGCTGGCCTTATAACTGCATTTCTGTCTGGAGATCCAAAAAAGGTGTGCACTAGTGGAAGTACCAAACCGATCAGCCTCCCTGGGCAAACATGCATGACATTATCCATTTGGTCACCAAGTGGCTGCAACCCGAGGCTCTGAGTGGACACCAATTGCTGAAGCAGGTTGTGACAGACCAGTACCTCCCAGTCAGCCTGGTTAAGTTATGGGACACCCCAGAACTGCGGAACGATTGGATGAGATGGTCAAGAGGTATCCTGCAACTGAGGAACTACTTGCTCCAACCAGTTGCCAACAGATACCATTAGGAATAAGTGTAAAAGAATGTGGAGACGTATTAAGAGCTGTAAAAAAAATTGTAAAGGGTATTTTAATTGGTCAGGTATCATTTTAGCACAATAATAATAATAATAATAATAATAGCAGCAACAACAACAACAATGTAATTGTAAAATAGAATAGTGTTATAATTTATATTATATTTATTGTAACATATAATAATAATGTTATATAATAACTTCTATTATATAACATAATATATATAATATTAAAATTATGTGTAATATTGAATAAAGAAAAGTGATTATAAGGAGAAAAAAAAATTGTAAGTCCTTTGATTAGTGACAAGTGGCCTGTTTTTGGATTTGCATTTCAGTTGAAAAATGGAACGTTTTTCTCCCTAACATTTAATATCTATGTCTCTATTTGCAGTTATTTGTTTAACATGATGCCTGACTTTTTTGAGTGGGTAAAACTCAGTGAGAACAAGAGCTATCCAAAGAGGAAAGGGCCCTATACACAACAGTTTTAAACTATGTTAGTGTATTAGAGGTAAACAAACCCTTTCTGCACTGTATAGATACACATTTACCATTTATATATTAAGGTACAGCAATTTTTCTTAAATTATAACCAACGTTTATAAAACTCCTATGATGCACTGTCAGAATAAAAAAGCAAGTGACTGCAAGAAAACAGTTGTTATAGAACTGCGTAAATGGTTCAATACCACATTTTTTATATTTCAATGTAAAAGTTATATGCTTTAGATAATTCAAATATAAGAAAGACTATTATATCATGCATTGTAAGTAAAAAATTAAATAGACACCAAACAATATGTATCCACAATACTTTTAAATGTGTACCTATATATTACAGCTCTGTCCTACTTACAGGCTTTTAAGCACTGAAAGGGTTACAAAAATATGAGTTCAAGTACATAAAACTAAGAGAGAGGATTCTGGCAGATACATCTAGCAGAAGATCAATAGTAAAGCAGTTTTTTCATGATTTATTTTCTCTCGTTCTTAGCTGTAATTTCTTGACTTTATAAAACAAATTGCCCATTCAGGAAAAGCGCAATCTTGTTCCACAGTTCTTTTTTATCTGAATTATGAGTTATCAAGCATAATTAGACCAATCCATCAACTTTTAAGACTGTGAAAACTTTCTGTGTCATTGCAAAGGGGGTATATATTACATTGGACATGGAAGAACAGCAAAGATCCATGAAAAAATATTTTTGCTCATTGTCAAGACACACGTACACATTTCTGCAACCTTTTTAACATTCTTTTCCTAAGAGTTTTTTTCTGCTCTATTTAATCATTATATATAGATAGTTTGTGTGTGCATGGGAGAAAAGGGAAATAGTCAGGCCTGGATTTGTGGCGAGGCCACAAAGGCCCGGGCCTAGGGCGGCACATACACAGGGGTGGCATGCCGCCCCGCCACAAGCAAATTTTAACATTTTGCTCCCATACGGAGCAATGGGGACATCTCCCCACTGCTCCGTATGGGAGTTCTAAATTAGGCGCTTGTGCATGCGCATTAGCGGTCACGGGGGGGGGGCTTGTTCGCGCATGCGCAAGTTAGGCGCATGCGCATTCGCGTTTTCGCGGCAGGGGGGGCTCCCCAAGTAGAAATCCGGCCCTGGAAATAGTGGTTGCCAATATGTTAGTGCTCCAATGCACCAGCCCAACCTCAGGTATTCCTCACGCAGGTTTTTGTGTCTTGATACCATATTACATTTTTCCATGAATTGAAATTTTATGATAACATTTTATACATTATCAAAAATTGTAACTGAAAAAAAGAAAAGTTTTTTTTTTCACAATTGTATTTTATTGTATCATGACTTTTTTTTTTTAACAGAAAACCCTTTAAATTAATCTTTTTTCCCAACAATTTTTTTCCAATCATGACAAAAAATTATATTTTACTAAATCAACCCTTTTGCCAGTGCATCTATTATTCCATAGAGGACCTAGCATCCGGCCCAGAAAATAAACTTCGCAATTGAATTCACAGGGAGGTGGGGGGGTGCTGAATTCAGCTTTCCTTGCCATTTATAAAAAAAAAAATCTATATCGAAAAGAAGAAGCCACAGAGCACTGCTTTATATATTTTTTTTCAAATATATCGCTTTTATGTAATGCATTTCTTTGAATTCTAGTGTTCCTTTGTGAATAAAGATGGAGTATAAATGAATAGAAGGGATTCAAAATGGTGCTAATAAAGGAAACAGTAGGAATACTAAATAATTTTGTCTGATGGCCCTTGAGCCTTCTAAATCCAATATAATCAGATTTGATCACTCAGAACAAATAATCTAGTTTATTGGTGGCTACTAGCAATGCATTTGGGACAACTGACCAAGTAGAAATTAGCAGGGGTTAAGTGAAAAAACAATCTGTTTAGCCAAGTGGCTAAATATAAGGTGTATACAAGGGGTTATGCAGATTACTATTAACCCCATTTAGAATCCTGATAGTTGTTAACCCAGCACGCGAGCAAAAACTGCTCATGCGCGCCAAAACGCCCAGGGGGTGCAATGCCGACTGGGTTGCCTAGGGCGCCCGGTCGGCTCGGCCTGCACCTGCCTGCACCTGCAGCCCTCTTTAGTTTAGATGTATATATATATATATATATATATATATAATACATATTTGGCATACATACAGTGAGGAACATAAGTATTTGAACAACCTGCGATTTTGCAAGTTCTCCCATTTAGAAATCATGGAAGTGTCTGAAATTCACATTGTAGGTGCAGTCCCACTGTGAGAGACAGCATTTAAAAAAAAAATTCAAGAAATCACATTGTATGATTTTAAAAGAATGTATTTGTAGTGCACTGCTGCACATAAGTATTACAGAAGCCTTTGTTTGCAATTACAGAGGTCAAACATTTCCTGTAGTTCCTGATCAGGTTTGCACATACTGCAACAGGGATTTTGTCCCACTCCTCTACACAGATCTCCTCTAGATCTGTCAGGTTTCGGGGCTGTCGCTGAGCAACACGGAATTTCAGCTCCCTCCAAAGATTTTCTATTGGATTTAGGTCTGGAGACTGGCTAGGCCACTCCAGAACCTTGATATGCCTCTTACGGAGCCACTCCTTGGTTATCCTGGCTGTGTGCTTCGGGTCATTGTCATGTTGGAAGACCCAGCCAAGACCCATCTTCAATGCTCTGACTGAGGGAAGGAGGTTGTTGCTCAAAATCTCACAATACATGGCCCCATTCATTCTCTCCTTAATACAGTGCAGTCATCCCGTCCCCTACGCAGAAAAGCACCCTCTTATAATGCAATGATACCTTATATATCCAATGCAATATGAAAGTGTATCTAATCCTGGAAAAGAATAAACAAATGTACTGACGTGCTTGAAAAATTCCATCCATAGCAATGAGAATCAGTTGCTTAATCTTAATGTGGAAGATTATTGCATTTGATGGAAAATAATTACATGCTAATAGTAAATGAAAATAATTTTTTCTTCATTTCTAATGTGTAGGTATTTATGTAATTAAAGATTAATCAAGCATGGTTGGTGCTGACTAAACCATAAAATTAGGTTGCTGCCAACACCTACCGTGTAGTAAATATTATCTGTATTTAATTATTGTGTATGTATAAAGATGATTTCATGAAAAATGAAAACAAACAGTGCATCTGATCAGATTATGCACTCAGTGAAAGATTTATTTTTAAATTAAATTCTAGAGAATATGGGTGATTTCACTCCTTTTCTGTTTTTCTATATAATCTACCTTTCTCTCACATGCAGAGTCTGGTTGTCATTTTGTCTTCTAAAATGTAAGAAATCCAAGTCCAGCTTGGGACTCCTCCAGTTACATGGGAGTAGGAGAAACAATAGGTTACCTGAAAGCAGTTCTAATGTGTAGCGCTGGCTCCTTCTGAAAGCTCAGACTCAGGCACAATGCACTGAGATGGCTGCCTACACACCAATATTACAACTAAAAAAAAAATACATTTGTTGGTTCAGAAATAAAATTTTAAATTATACAGTGAATTATTTGCTATTTATACAGTGTAATTTAGAAATAGAAAATACAATTAAATTATGACAGTATCCCTTAAAAAAAACAGAGCTTCCCAGTCATCATGCCAGTTTGTGAAGTGACTTCCTGTTCCCAAGTTCCACCTGCCCTGAGATGCTGAAGTCACTTTCAGTGTACAGATATGTTTGGCGGGAATCGAGGTGGTCTCAGCAAGTGATTCGCTTCTGATGTCTCTTCCTAACCAAACCTACTGCAAATATTTTTCACAAAACCGTGGCAAAACTTGCTGGAAGAAATGAGCAACATGGAAGCTTTTTTTTTCTAATAATAACAGTTGGAGCATAGTGGAAAGGAACTTCTTTTAGAAGGTGGGGCAATGTATATGCTATTGCAGAGTTCCAAATGCCTTAACTGCAATGTTATTTCTCCTTTACATTGACCCCAATGCATTTTTAGCCAAATTTCAGCAAACCATGCTTAGTCCTTGCAAGGTGCAAAGATATAATCTATTATGATGGGGGTTGTCAGAGCTCTGTGAATCAAAATATCAAACATGGAGTAGCTTTAATTTCCCTTTTTCCATGATAAAAACAATATGCAAAACGTAGGTTCAGTGTTTGCACACTGAAAATGTGGTAGTAAATGACCCCTATAATCCCAGCATGATGTAGCATCTATAAATAGTAAGCGGTACATTATGATAATCTAATAAATAGGAATCCAAAAATATGCACTGCTTAGAGATAAATTCCGATAAACCTAAAAGTACAAAAATCTGCTTAACCACTTCTGAATGTCATAGATTCTGCAAACCTGGCGCCATTGACCCTAAGTTTAGTACAGATCTTTATTTCCAAATAAATCATTCCTGAATAAAAAATTGATAACAACATAATTATAAAATTCTTAAACTGGAATGATTGGTCCTCATGACTTTAATGAGGTTTTGCTTCCCCTGACCCTTTAAATATTGGATTTACTCTGTAAAAATACCAGTTGCTATTGATTCAATGATTATAAACGTCAGTCAAGTACAGAATTCATATGTCAAATCTTTGCAATAAATCCTGTAAATAAAAATAAAATGCTAATGAAATTGTAAGGCCAAAAGCATGTTTTTCTGTGTCTGCTATGGAGACTACAATGGAGGTCACGCCACTGCACAAGATCATGTTTTATAGCCACAAATAAATAAATGATTTGAATTTTTGTATTAACTTATTTGCTTTGGATGTACATTTATATGTATAAAAGAGCTTCATTTTGCTCTTCTTCTTTTTTCTTTATAGCAGTAGTTTTATAATGCTGGGTTGTTGACTTTTTTATTGATTTGCTTTTGCCATGCATTCAGTAAATAAAATGTACATGTTTTTACACATTGACTGAAAAATATAATATATTTAATAGATAAAGGGAAGCAAAATCATCATAGACAAAACATTTAGTTATCTTCCAGACATCCAAGTGCTTTGCCGGTAGAAGTGGTGAACTAGGGGCAGTTTGATCAGAAGCCATTTAACCTGTGAGTACGTTTTTTGGAAAGTTTAGACCATTCTGTCAACATGATAAACTCCATGCATGTATAGAAATGGAGTTATCTAGAAACACTTTCCCTTGTGTACTAAAAGGCACTAACTTTCCTTGTTGCAGCAACCCATAGCAACCAGTCAGATATTTGTTTCCTGTGATTGGTTGCTATGGGTTTCTGCTCCTTGTGCATTTTATTGCATAACCTCTTATATCTAGAAATCTTTAAAAACCAAAGAAATTTTTCTCTACAATCTACTACATAATGAAATAATTATAATTTCCCTGATTTGCTTTCCTCTACAATATGAAAGCAATGTAATATAAATTTTGGTAAATAAGCCATTCTAAATATATGTTTAATGAAAAAAAATCTGTTTCTTTATGCAGTATTAAGACCAAAACCATTAAGTTGTACAACACATTGTATAAGCACTGGTTCCTGTGAGGATAGAAATGCAAACCCCATCAAACCCCATCTTTCCAAGAATCTAAATTTAGTAATGATTAGAAAGGGCATCTGACAGCAGCAATATGCCTATGCCATCGGGGCTCTCCAGGCAGCAACCCCAATGTAGCCCCAAAACCCCCCTCGCTTACCTCTTTCATCAGAGTGGATCAATGGGGGCTGCATAGCAACAGTAGATCAGAGAATTTGTTCTTTGCACTAGAACAGCTGAATAAATTTGCTCATAATAGAGTCGAACCATGGTGATGTGCCTAATAATTGTAACTCAGGGGTTGATTTTCCCCATTTAGCAAAACTGAAAGTTTTAAGCAAATTGACACATTTGTCAAAGCTAATAACTGTGTCAGTTCATCAGAATGTGTTAGACTGCTTTGAGCAGTTGATTGCCATTATGATTAACAGTATGGTAATGCTCAGCACCTTTAAACCCTCTAAAATGGTTTACTGAGAAGTAACTCTCAGTTATGTTTTTAAATTTCATTTATACAGTATGGAAGGCAGATGAAAAGGTCTAAGCAGCAGTTAGATATATGGTACAAGATATATATGATCTTATTTTTTTCTGTTGCTACAGACAAAATATTCATTGTCTGTAATAAACAAAAGCCCATCTTCCTTCACGGCTTGGGATCTGGTTTCAAAAACAAAGGGGTTCCAAAATGCTTGTGACCTCAATGCCATTCATGGGATTTAAGTTGACTGGAATTAGACCGGCAATGAGACATGGGGAAATGACAGCATGTTGCCAAGATGTATAGTGAAAAATTATAGCAGCAGGTAGACAGAGATAATGATGCCACTTTAAAGATCATTTGTTAGACCTGACTTAGAGTATTAGTATTTTGATTCATCCTGGAAAATCTTAGAAGGACATACCATATAAAAGCTTGATCTGACCTACAGAAGATTTCACATCTGTTAAAACAAAGAAAATCATCCATACCCCAAATATAAAGCAAATCTTTAGCCCTCGCATATGAAAGGTTTATGAAATACCTCACATGTCCATACACAATGCAGTTTCAATTTCATTTTAAGAACTAATAAACAATTATATAATTAAAGCATTCTATGTCTAGAATTTCATCAAAACAATGGCAACACAGAGCTCTGTCCTTTGCAACGTTCTAATATGCAAGTGGGGTTGGCATCACTTCCAGTATCCCATTCAGACACAATGGAATCTGATAAGCTTTCCACGGCAGAAGAGCCTATTGGCACAACCTGTGAAACCCTGGTAGTAATTACAGGCTTCCTTTGTTAGCATACTTGCACACTATTTATCAGTGCAGGCTGGATGGGTGCTTTAGTACTCCCAACTACTCACAAGTGTGAAAAACATGCATGGGCAAAAGTAACTTTTTTTTTGTATAATTATTTTTATTGTATATTATACATATGAAAATAACTTCTACAGCAGCTTTTCAATCTTTTTCAATCTCAAAAGTTACAAAGATTGAAGTTAGGAAACAATAGTTTTTATCTAATACAAAATGCAAACCTATACTAAATTATTATACCCAGTACAATAATAAACCAATAATGGGGTCACATTTGTGATAGTGTTAGACACCATGTCAGGGGTAGCTTTAGTTATACATGATATCTAAATATCAAGGGTTGATTCATATCCATAACTGCTTAACCATCTCTGAAAATCATTATAAAACATTTTCAGGATTCCCCATGTATTTTTGGTAGAGGTCCTCCATAGTTGCTTGTGATTTAACTCTTTCTACTATTTTCTACTACTTACTACTCTATCTACTCTTCTACTAGTGTCAATGTGCACTTAATTTTGCAGCTATATTAGTGTTTTGCACCTGCAGTAGGCACTAAGTTTGCCCAATAGCAGTAATCCATATTAACCAATAAGATGTTTGCTTTTAAACAGGTGACTAGTAAAATGTACCTGATGGTTGCTAGCTATGGGTTACTGCTCCTGGACAAACTTAGTACCTTTTACATAACCCCCTGTCTCTGGATTGCTACCTACCAACACACTTAATATGACCACCCAATAATTGTTATTATTTTAACAATCTCATTGTAAACAGTGATCATATTTGCATATGCCTTTTAGAATTTCATAAAGAATGTGTGATGGGGAAGCCCCTTTGGTTTTTAAAACCAAGACAACTCATTTTCTCGTATGTCCAAATTGAAATACCGCAAACAAAAAAGATGCAGAAAAAATTTAAGTGTCAAACAGAGATACGAATTATAGTAAATAATAGTCATAGTGTCAAAGAAAGATACAGGTATGGGTTTATTTTATGTAGATTTAAGGTATTTTTATCCAAATGATAGAAAGACCTCTTATCCAGAAAAAAAATAGTTCCCAAGTATTTTGGATAAGAATGCAATCCTGCATTGCATTCCAAAGAATTGGAACTAATTCACCAGACTAATTAAAGAATAGTAGCAAAACTAGCAAGATATATAGCAAGTATAATCATTGCTATATAATTCCTCCCTTTTATTATATTGTATTTATTTATAATTCCTCCATTTCATTATATTGTATTGTTTTCATTATCTTTAAAAATACCATATTTTTGCATATTTGTATACAAAACAGCAGGAAATATACATTTTTGGATTTTTTTTCCAATTATTTAACTTGTCTGTGTGTTGTATTAGAAATGTATAATCCATACTGGTCTCAATTTTTGTTAAGATTTAGAGTGGAGATAAATACCATAGTCTTTTTAGAATAAAGCAAGGATCGAATTGTGGTCAAGAGGAAATCACAAAAGTGAGAAGAGTTGGGTAAAGTGATATTTATTTGTCTTGGATTTCAATTGGAAAAACACTCTGTACCAGTGTAGCTATAGCCTGCTTTAGCTTGAGATATATATTACCACATAACTATGCAAGCTTTATTATCTAATCCAATACAAAATCAGTAATGCATTAATGCATGTTGTGATATAATTGCAGGCAAACGGCTCAGTTCACATCTATTCTAATGCATTAATGTAATATATGCTGAAACACTGTGTCCTTCAGCGTGCAGTGCAATTAGTGAATACCATTAATTTTAGGAAAGAAAAGAAGTTGGTAGGTCAATGAATAATATTGAATTGTTTTGAAAGGATTTACAGAACATTGAGTATAAAGATATTGCCTCTAATGACATTTTGGCATGCAGAGCTTTAGATTTCTCAAGACAACTCTCCATTAGCAAATGCTTTCAAATTAGTAAACGAAAGAAACCTTTAGTCAACCACTAGGGAGTCTTTACAGTCGGACTTCGATTGGAGTTTTGAGAGCAAGACTGTGAGCAGGAGGTGTTTATAAGCATTTTTAATGGCATTTTGATGTACATGCACAAAACTGATGTCGGAAGGATCATTGTAGAGTCCCAAACAGTGGGATATTGAGGACACTCTTAGGTGGCAGTCAGATTCTGGCTGGGTGAAGCCTGTATATTTTCTCATGTCACAGTTGATTAGGTTCATGGGGAAGTGGAAAGAGTAAAAAATTCTCTTATTATAGCAGGCTGCCATATCAGCCTCTTTTCCCTTTGAATGCAACATTAGTTTTTGTCCAGAACTCTAACTGCTTTCTACAGTTTGGGGAATTGTAAAGCAGAAACAATTTTCCCAGCAAGGTTGACCTTCAAAGTAATGAGAAATGACTGGAATTTCTCTGTCTTTCTCTAAAAATTTTAGGTGCGTCTTACGATTGGGATAATATGCTAGTTTTACCCAATATTCTGATCTAGGTGTCTATTTCGTACTTTCGGTCTAATTCTTTTTCATATCCAAGATTACATGGGCTGTTGCACCCAGTGACCATGTAGTCAGTTCCCGAATGTATTAGGAAATGAAAGAATAACATTTTAGGTCTTTTATTACAGTTCTAGATATGGCTTTTGCTTTCAGCAGTAACTACATATTTTTTATTCATTCACATTTTATTGGCAAACATTTAGATAAGGAGCATTTAGAAGAGTAATAATCTGATTATGTATTATTTTGGAGTTTAATCTGCTTGATAGTAAGTAAATTATCAAAATATTTAATTTAAACATTTTAAAAAATAATCTTGATTTTTAGACTTTACATTAGGGTCTGTATTTTGGGGTAAAATATTTTAACTTTGTTCAACCATTTATTATAAACTTTCAAATTAACCAAGAGGCAGATAGGCAGTGACTATTTTACTAATAGCCAAAAATTATACACAGATGAGGTTTCATAGCATAATGAGTGAATTTACTGTAGTTATTCTAATTAGCAATTGTATAAGCATTGTCATTCACAGGTTAAATGTCTATAGGATTTACAGACTTGCTGACTGATCCAGCTCTAATTTGTTGAAGTTTAGCTACAGTTTTTCGGTCAGTTTTTATTTCATTGCAGTTCATTTGTACTACAGTATATTCTAAAACATATTACCCTTGACTATATGCCAGGTTTGTGGCCTCTTGTTCTGCATGCTGCCATAATGTGTTCTCTTATGACTGACAATAATTTTAGGCGATATATATGCAGTAATTTGAGCAGGGTTTTATAGAAGATATTGTCGCCCTAAGTGAGACATCTAAGGGTAGGAGAATGCTTTTGGACTTTCACTTTGGAGAGCTTTCTTCACAATTGTGATGGGGTTTTTTTTGGGTGGGGGGGGGGTTACCATTAAGAATGAAAAAAAAAACTTTAAATGCTAGAAAATAAGTTCCAAAGCAATAAGTCTTTGATTGTTTAAACTGCCTTTGACTGATAAAATAATGCCTAAAATATATATAGATCTCATTTCAAGGGGCACAGAAGGCACACATAAAACCTTTGTCAAGTGGAAGACAGACCTTTATCAATTAAACTAAGATGAAAAAGCTGACATACTAGATACCATTTCCAGTACTGTAATAGCTGTTATAGACCAAGTCATACAGAAACAATTCTTTCAAAAAATGTACCTAACTCCATTAAGTTATATAGTTTACTAAATGCCATATAGACCCTGGTTAATGGTGGCATAAACTTCAATTTATGAATGAGAAGCTTGATGCTCCTAATGCCAGATGTCCAAATGTGTCTACTAGGTTTAGTTGAGCAATTAAACCAGCAGAAACATGTTAGAGTACTTCTTGTCACTCTGTTATTTATGTTTGCATAACCTTAATGATTAGATTAAACCTCCCCTTCAAAAAACCCATCACATGTTGCCAAGCTCTACATAGATTCATTATTATATTTTCTCAATATTAATTTAATTCTAAAGAAAGCTAATGGCATGGTGTTGGTTCCTGAAAGAAGATATAGAAAGAAAATATAATAATGATAATTTCAGATTCTCTTACACAATGATAATTCCACAATTCTAATCAATGGTCAAGAAAAAACAGAATTCAAATGTTGGACAGAAAAGGATATAGTTAAGTAGTCCATGTTAATAGTAAAAGTTAATATATTGATTCAATTTATCAGTAAATTGATTTGGACCGTTTTATAAAGAGCATTGAAAAAAATGGTATATTGAAAACTAAGATTCTGCACATGATATCTGTTTCAGCAGATGAATATACTTTTATATTGTCTAGTTTCTGTACATTTTTTTTACAAATATAATTTAATGTGGAAAAAAATGCTTTTGGAAATAGAATGTTTTCAGCCTTTTATTCCTGAGATCCCTTTGGTAGCAACTCACAGTAGGTGTCAATAGGAGTTTTGTGTGGTTCTAAACACGTCCTCTCATTATATCCTGCTGTGAGTTATTTGCCATAGTAAATTGTGCTTGCACACGATTTTCAAATCTAGCATTACCAAGATAGAAAAATGTGATAGTGAAAGGAGTGTGTGTCAGTGGCAGTGGAGATTATTGTAAAGAGTGGCAGTTACAGAAGCCTGCATAAATATAAAGAACATCAGAGGATAACCTTATAAGTTTTTAGGAGGGCAAAACATACTTTGAATAATCACAGTGTAGGGTCCCATTGTATTGAGCTAATTTCACAATCAATAAAGTTAAATACAGGTGCTGCTTTCTTTTGGCAAGCTACAGTATCTATGATTCAGCTATATGATTGTATGGTTATTTTATAGCCATATACTTTTACAACAATAAAACAGCAAAGCTATTCGGAAATAGAGTTGTGAAGACTAAATAAATATCAGTTATTTACTGTTTGCAGTATGATTCTCTGTTTCATATATAGGATATACTCTTGTTTTTATTATACACTTGGCTTCACCCTCAGCTTCACCCTCAGTATGAGTAAAGACTATTGCAGATGTTTATTTTGTATGTTTAGTCAAAAGTCAACATACTTTTAAAGGCTCCACTCATATAACAGGATCTGGCTGCTTGCAAAGGCACTCGGCAATCACATTGTTTGGCTTCTGTTAATTTTTACATTCCATGCTCTTCCTCTTGGGCAGTGCACCCAGCTGCATATTTTAGACTTGTGTAAGTCATTTGATAGCTTGCTAGTGTAAGTCATTTGATAGCTTAGAGACTTTATAATTGCCATCTTTTTTTTTTTTTACAGACAGTTTTTGATCTGTACTAGGCTTAGATCTATAGGATGTCAGTGGACAAGCTTGTCTTCTAGATCAGTTAAGATAATTGTGTTTTACCAATAATAAAATATTGTAATTCATCTGTTCATAGATAGAGAGCTACAACCTAGCTAACACAAAAATGTACATTGCAGCTGGACTACAGCAACACAGTTTTGGAAAGCTCCACTTTGCTCTTAATTATATCCACTCAAAGTTCCTTCGCTAAGCTTTCTTTGTGGAGCCCTGGTTGCTTACTCTACACAGCTTTACTATGTTGTGCAACCAACACAAGTAAACAGAAAAACTAGTCCTGTTGCTTTATTCATTGAATACCTAGACTTTGGACCTGCATACTTGATCCAAAAGACTTTCCTTTTGTACATTTTGTTTGTGGGAAAACACATACTGTCATTTGGCTTTACCCTGAGCACTCAGCAATACCATGTGCATCATTAGCAGGCTGTCCCAAGCTCTCACACTAAGGGGCACATTTAAGTTCGGCCGTAAAATAAAATAGGCGTAGTTTTTTCATGTGTTTTTTCTTCCACCGGAACTTACGTAAAAATATGGCGTAAAATTTGATGTTCTGACAGCCATTTATTTTTACACAGTTATCTATTCTGTAGAGAAATGCTCTTCCTGTTGGTAGGTTCTATCCACTCTTTCCTTTATAGGGCACACATATTGAATGGATGTTATCTTACTACAATCCTACAAGTGGTTCTACAAGGAACTGCAGTGTAACTACAGTACCTAAAACACCTTTTATATATACATTACACAGAAGTCAGCATCCCATGACCTAATGGCTCTGTCATGAAAAAACTATTTGCATATAGTGAAAGAAAGTGTCATTTTTAGCAGCATTCCAAAATACATTTATTATAAATGTTCAAAATAATCATGTTAAAAGCAGTCTGACTGTTTACATTCTCTGCACTCCTGACTTTGAGTCCTAAAACAATATTGCAAGACAGATGAGATATCTGATCAGAAGAACTTGGGAAATGTCACTCCTTTTACATTGCTTAAGGAGTCAGACCCAGAGAACCAAAACAGATAAACAATATTCCAAACAATAATCCTAATGCAGTCTTAACTTATGTCATGAGAAGATAATATTTGTGCCATAAATATGAGTGAGGAGTAATCCGTGTATGGTGTTGTAGAATATATCAGCATTATATAAATAAAAAGGGCACTAATACATATTATAAATGTTTTTTTGTTTTAGTACACATCCTTTATTTTCCCTACACTTTTGTTTTGCAGATGGTTAATAACCCTTTAGCAAATCAAGCAGCAGCGGCAGCAGCAGCAGCAGCTATGGGGTCAATAGCAGGTTCACAAGCCTTTGGAAATGCACTTTCCAGTCTACAAGGGGTTACAGGTCAACTGGTCACAAATGCACAAGGACAGGTAATAACTGAAAATGCTGAACATGCTGTAACTCAAAAGCAATACAGTGACGTGTCTACTAAATCACATTAGAACAGTGATTCCTTGTCTAAATTTTCTTTAAATTCAGCTCATGCCAGCTTGCAATAGATATAAAAATAAATATTTTGTATTTGCATTAGCACCTTAATTGCAAGACTGAGCTCAGATCTGAAGCTTGCCAACTGATAAACAAGTATGGGATCTGTTATCTGGAAACCTGTTATCCAGAAAGCTCTGAATTACAGGAAGGCCATCGCACACAGACTCCATTATAAGCAAATAATTCACATTTTTAAATCATATTTCCTTTTTCTCACTAATGATAAAACAATACCTTGTACTTGGTCCCAACTAAGATATAATCCTAATTGGAGGCAAAACAATCCTATTGGGTTTATTTAATGCAGGAATTCCCAACCTTTTATACCTGTGAGCCACATTCAAATGGAAAATGTTTTGGAGAGCAACACAAACATGAAAAAAGTTCCTGGAGGTGCCAATGAGAGCTATAATTGGCTATTTGATAGTCCCTATGTTGACTGGAAGCCTAAAGGAGGCTCTGTTTGACATTACAGTGGGTTTTTATGCAACTAAAACCTGCCTCCTAACCAGAAATTCTAAAATAAGCACCTGCTTTGAGGGCACTGGGAGCAACATCCAAGGGGTTGGAGAGCAACATGTTGCTTACGAGCCACTGGTTGGGGATCACTGATTTAATGTTTACATGATTTTTAAGCTGAAGTATGTAGATCCAAATTACGGAAAGGTCCCATATCTGGAAAACCCCAGCCCTATTAACTCTTTAGTATCCAAGGGCATATACCTTTATATAAAGCATTATACAATATTAGAACAGATTTTACTTGTTGCCTTTTTCAAAACTAGTTTTAAATGTTGACATGATTTGCTATACTCAGTCTGCAACAAGTGATCATTCATGAATTCTGCTACTTTGTAGACATATAAATGTAAACTGGGTGTGTTACTCAGTGTTCATTTACATTCTCTGTACAGCTGCATAGATAGTAAACAAAAATCTAAAGCTACACTACACCCCCATTCACAGTCTAGAAAAATATGCTGACCTTGTCATATTTAGAGGGTGGGTGCAGAATTGTTCCATCACTATCCTGGGTGTTGAACGATGGAGCTTGTCAAAGTGAGACCATATCTAATGAATCATCTTATCGCAGGTGCACACCACATGTATTAAAAGAGGATTGTATGAACAATGTGCCCTCTACAATAACCTTTCAATGTCTACTTTAACCTGGCTTTCAATCCCTTTCATCAAACCATCATCTTATACAGCAGATCTTATACGGAGCCTGTTCAAAAAAATCTGTGATTTGCTAAGAATCAAACCAATGTGTATAATGCTTGCAAGAAGCAGTCAGTTTAGCTGCTCACGCAGGAAAATGATGATTTCATACCTATTGCGGATAAATGCTGAGGCTTAAAGCTATCTAACAATCCCACCAACATATTGTGATTTTGCACAGGATTGTTGTTGCAGCACATAATATATGTATAGTGGATTGCTTCTCTTTCTCTGAACTCTAAATGAAAGCTGATAATGTGCTGGATAAATGTACTGTTTAATGTAGCTTATACCAATGCACTATTTATATAGTGCAGTAGCAATAATGTCCTCCACCAAGGTGCTTGGATTCAGTACAGTAGAGCATGTATATATAAACAATACATTTATTCCTAAAATAAGTTATACAGTTAAAATAAGTTATACAGTTGCCCTGTAGAGAAATGTTGACTGAATATCAGCCATATGATTATGGTGAGTGCTTATGTCAAGGCTATGTGCAAGAATGGCACACTTTTAAAGTTGCATGCCATGTTTGCTCAAGTAGATTGTAAACTCTGTTGAGCAGGGTCCACTTCCTTCCCTCTTATTTCAGTTATTGATTTTATTGGGCTGGACTTTTGCTACTTTTATACCATGTGCAGACAGTTTTAGTTTCTTCCTATGAATTAAATAGATACTGTTTACTTTTATTTTAAAACATGGGACCAATCACATTTTTGTTTTTATCATTCTGTCTGAGCTGGCTGAATAAAGGCAACCACTAGTTGGATTCTATGGGCTACTGCTCAGCTGCATATCTGCCTACAGTTGAGATATATATATATACTGTATATGAGCCCCAAAGTTGTGTATTGCTGTGTAAATTACTGCTGTTTATAGAAAATGCATTTCCTAATGTGATATTATTGTCACATTTTAATAATCGAAAGAACAGTACATTTCTTGTTACTCGCGACTTTTAGTATTTCATTTCTGACCTCCACACTATGCTTTGTTGTGGCACTTCTCAATATTAGAGCTATCGCCCTTAAAAATAAAGCAATAGCAGAGAATAATTACAGGGGTCATTCACATAACTTTTTATATGTTATAGAATAACCAATTAATTAGTTTTTTGTTTTTTTTTATAGTTTTTTTAATTATTTTCCTTGTTCTTCTGACTCTGTCCAACTTTGGGTCACTGACCACAGCAGCCAAACACTTTTGCTCTGTGAGGCTACAATTTTTTTGTTATTTTCATTACTTATTTTTCTATTCAGTTCTCCTCTGTTCTTATATCAGCCTCTTATTCAAACCACTCCCTGGTTGCTAAGGCAATTGGAACCCTAGCAACCTGATAAACTGCTGAAATTATAGAGAGCTGCTGAACAAAAAGTTAAATATTTTAAAAATCACAACTAATAAAAAATGAAGACCAGTTGTAAATTGCCTTGGATATTACTCTCTACATCATAGTAAATGTTGTGAAAAAAACCCTTTAATTCCACTATATTTGCTTTTTGCGGATAGCTGATAATGATATAATGTGCCTTAATGAGATAATGAAAAAGCCAAGGCAGAGTAAATAGGAACATTGAACATGGTAAATATGGAGATAGATAAAACTGAACTTGCAAAGTGACAAAAAAATGACACTGCCCTAACACCTTCGCGGAGACTTGATATAACTGGTATATTGATGTAAGTATATAGACAGCTTAGAGAAGCAGAATTACTGGTATAAGTGTAGGGAAGAGGTGAAACCTATAAAGAATCTCCAGAAAAAGAATTATTAATCAAAATGAACCCTGCCTATTATTTCACTAGCTACTGTATATAATATTTGTTCCACTCGATGGTAAACAATGATAGTAATTTAGTAACAAGTGACTTTAAATCTGGTATACAGGGTAAACTATGGGTCCCAGAATTCCCATTCCAAAGCTTTCCCTATCTGGCAGAAAAAAACAGGCGTTAGGTCAACTTAAAGATCCAAAAACTCGAGCACAATGCAGCAAAGAAAGAAAAGTAAAACACTGAAACAAATGGGCAACATTTAAGGATGTATAGGATGTTTGCAGGTGCCAGTAGTTCTTTAAGGTGGTTTCTTTAATGTCTAAATATATTTGAATACATATCTTTAATTATTTTAGTCATTAGGCAAAGTTTCATTTTGAGGAAATGTGCCCTTAATTTTAACAGCAAAGAATAACTTGATGGGAAAAGTGAAAAGTTTAGAAACAATGCATAGTATGTAATTCTGCATTTTGAATACAAAGACTGACTGTTAGTAGTACTGTAGACGGCATGCACCCTCTAGTGAAGATTGTTTGGAATAACAGGAGAAGCCAAATCTGCGTGTTTCTATATCATCTCTTTATAGAGAGAAAGAGGATTTTATCCTGTATCTGTTACAAAACTTCATATTTGAACTGTATTTTACTGTATTGGACTTTTTAAAAATGTTACAAATGTAAAGTACTAAAAGTAATACAATATTAAAGTGCCCCAAACATGAGCCCAACATTTCAGTCACTTGCAGATTACCTCCTGTCCCTTGCTTTGGTAAAAGGTCAGATAACATAGAGGGTCATAAAAACCTATATTTCTAAAGCATTTTAGGTGGCATTTATATGTCAGATTAAAAATCTTGTAAAAAGTGCAGACTACAGGGCTGATGGATGCAATGCTTCTGACACAGATAGATGGTAAATACAGGGGATTCCTGCACCGTGCACCTGATGGTGTTCCCTAGGTAGGTGCTGCTGACCAACTGACCCTTATGAATACAGAGCTCCTAAACACATACAACTCTGTATTAACATGAAGGCTCAGTTTACACTCCATGCAGGTTATATTTAATAATTAATATTTTCCTCATAGTTACATAGGATTGAAATTAGACCTGAGTCCATCAAGTTCTACCCTTCCAAGTAAACCCAGCACACACAACCTATACTTACCAATCTATACCAACACATACATAAACTATACATACTGTAATACCACTAATACTAACTGTAGATATTAGTAAAAAGTTGTCATTTAGCATATTTACAAACCTACCAGCTTTTTCTGACTTAGCCACCCCATTACTCCAGTCAATGTCCAGATAATTAAAGTCCCCCATAATAACAACTTGACCTTGTTGTGAAGCCCTGCTGAAATTTCTACCCAAAGAGATTATACATTTCCTTTGGTAATGTCTTTACTGCATAGCTTTAACTCATCTTTACATAAAGACAAACCCCTCCACCCTTTTTAATCTCTCTGTCCCTCCTAAAAACCTTGTAACCATTTAAATTTACAGCCCAGTCGCATTTTTCATCCCACCAGGTCTCTGAAGGTTGCTAATTAGTCTAAAATATATAAAATAAGTATTTGTTGATCTAACGCACCTCGAAGCCTAAAACAGCACATTTTCATTTCTACTGGACAGACCTTACAACATGCAGCAAGGAAAGAGATATAAATGAGAGTTTTTTTCTGGCAACGTTTCATGTTTTTTTTATTTTATAAACACAGACCATATGAGGTTTCAGAATAAGTTGTTATACAGACGCACAGTTATGTCTAAACACATCCCAGTTACTGCACTTATTGTGTATACAACGTCATAAAAAAATTTCATTGGGTTATATTCAAAATAATAACAATAAATATAAGCAGGCAATTAACACATCTGACCTTGCTTACGTTTTGAAGTACTTTTGTCAGAAACACCACTATATATGCAGTTTTTAACAGTCATAAATTTATCACGTATTCATTTATATTGGTGCATGTGGGTATTCTGAAAGAAAGGAGGTTCGAAGCGGCATGGAAATACTAGCTGAAATGCATTTCACCCCAGCTCTATATTGTACTTTTCAGGGCTTCTTCTGGGCGTCATCACATTTGCTTGGTTGGGCACGCAATGCGGCATGGAGCAAAGGGGACAAAGGAACATCAGCTTTTCACACTTTGCACCATTACTTAATGTGCCCATTGTTATGAGGCTTTGTGCAGGTGGAATATTTATTTTGTTAAAGGAATACTGTTATGGGAAAACATGTAAAAGCACATATAGCTTCTCCAGCAGAATCCTGCATTGAAATCTGTTTTCCAAAAACAGATTTTTTTATATTTCATTTTGAAATTTCACATGGGGCTAGCCATATTCTTCATTTCCCAGGGTGCCATAGCCACGTGATTCATGCTTTGATAAACTTCAATCACACTTTACTGCTGAGCTGCAAGTTGGAGTGATATCACCCCCTCTCTCCCCCCCAGCAGCTGATCAGTAGAATAATGGGAATGGAGCAAGATAGCAGTAGTTATTAGAATAACACTCAATAGAATGAAATCCAAGTCCAGCTTGGGACTCCTCTAGTTACATGGGAGTAGAAGAAACAATAGGTTGTCTGAAAGCAGTTCTATTGTGTAGTGCTGGCTCCTTCTGAAAGCTCAGAATCAGACACAATGCAATGAGATGGCTGCCTACACACCAATATTACAAATTTAAAAAAAATAAATTTGTTGGTTCAAAATAACATTTAAAATGGCAAAGTGAATTATTTGTAAACAGTGTAACTTAGAAATAAAAAGTATACCATACAAGTCATTATAGCATCCCTTAAAAAAGTTATTAATATTTTGTGTTTATGAAAACACATGGGACGTGTATGGGAGCATTGTAATTCATACTTAGGAAAGCAATAACTAGAAATTGCATTAATACAGTTGGACACTACTGAAGGTCACTCACATTTGCTTTCTGAATTTCTTGATGGTGAATAGTGCTATTGAGCCCTGATGGATTTTTTTTTTCTTGGTCCTAACAATACAGCACAGAGAATACATTTAAAGCAATGCATTTGCCTTTGCATTATCTCTGGTGCTGACACTGTTTGACATAATTAGGTCAGAAAGTCTGTCCTTAAGCCATCAAAGAAAGCTATCAGTTCTGCCCCCATTATTTAGGTATAATATTTCGTTTTAAGTCAGGTTTTTGTCCTTTTTGTACTAACTTCAATATACAGGTTTAAATGATGTAAAATACTCTTTTTTCAATGATTTAAATTATGAGAATGTATTTAAATTTACTGGGCTGTAACAATTAGACAAACGCACCAAGAATAGCATAATGTGAGAAAAACATTCAGAACAGATTCCAAACAACTACTTTTTGATCCACTGGTCCTTTGTTTTGTGTTAGTTTTACCAGTTTTGTGTTAAATTATTTATTTTTTATGATAATGATTCTATTGTGTCTCACAAAAAAAAATTAATATAAACAATAATAATAACCTTGGCAAACTTTACGTTACTTCTCCAATGCATCTCAGTATAGATACAAATCTGTGTGGAACTGAAAAAGTATGTGCAAAAAGTCGCGAAAAAACTCTAATTTTTTTAATTGTTACACTGAAACCTCTACTTTTTTAAGTTGGTGCACAAAAAAAAAACAGCTTTAAAAATATGGATACTCTAAAGTTTTAAAGCAAAAGAAGGATGCTTCAAGGAAGGGAGGTGACATATGCCATTGACACATAGTAAATCTCGAAAAATGTGAGACTTTTTTTTCTGCAACTTTTAGTGCTAAATAATCTTAATAAAAAAAAAACACACTTTTTTTTAATGGCCCCTTTGTGTTATCAGAATCCTGTGAGAACAACACAGAATCAGCTTGCTAGGCCATGTAAAGTCATAAATCTAAAAAAAATATACACCACACTATTCATCAAATCTCATGTTGGATTGAACATGATATGTTTTTTGAAGATAATTTTCAGAGCTGAGATATAAAGGTGTCTATGGAAATGTTTTGTTATGATGTAGCTGTGCATAAAGAGAAAAGAAAAAAAAAGGACAATAAAACATCCAAATTTTACTTATGATCATTGTTCCTACAGAATTCATATTAAGCATCAGGTATAAAACAAAAACTAAAAAAGGCAGCTCAGCAAATACCATAAAACTTTATTTTCCCTTTATACAGTTTGCTTTAGAATGGTTATTCCTCTGTTATGATTTAAGTACTTGTTGTATATGGTGCAGTTGGACTGAGAAAAAATTCTATAAAATATTCAGTTTTGATAAATCATTCAGAATCATCCAACTTTTTTGCACATTTTGGTATGCATCTCTTCTGTTTAGTGTTGGCTTGCTGCTGTAAGTCATAAGGTAGAGTAATAGGATCATGTCTGTAATGTACAGCGCAAGCAAAGTGATTTTTACAACAGCAGAATGTGCTTTTCAATTTACATTCCAAATAGAATAGACGCTGTTCTTCAATAGTACAGTTCAATTCTTTCATTAGCCTTCTTTTCAGAATGACATACAGTTTCTAATCTGACAGGTGTATTACTTTCAAATTTTTGTTTTCAGTATTTGCTAAATCAATACTTTGTGTCCTCATTGTCTTGACCGCTGCCGTTAGACACTTCGAGTTAAAATCACTCAAATGTAGTTTTAAAATTGAATGCAAATAGTCTGCTTCTTTTTTTTAATAAAGCCTATGTAGCACTTTTGTATAAAAAATACAGCCTACAGGCTAATATAGGAGGTTGTTTAACATTTAGGACCCTATTAATAGCTCTTGGGCTCATTTATGGGCACATTTTCACCAGGGCAGTCACCTATTACAATTATGGGACCTGTTATCCATAATGCTCTGGGTCTGGGGTATACCGGTAATTTAGATCTCCATACCTTGAGTCTGCTAAATAACATTTAAACATTGATTAAACCCAATAGTTTTGTCTCCACTAAGGGTTAATTATATCTAAGCTGGGATCAAGAACAAAGTATTTTGTATTATTACAGAGAAAAAGAAAATAATTTAAAAAAATCTGAATTATTTGAAAAAATAATAATAAAAAATGAGGTCTATGGGGGGATAACAGGTTTCTGGATAACAGATCTCATACCTGTATCAATTACCCTGTGAAAGTGAAGCTGACCCTATATAATCCTGACCAAACTATCACCACTATATAAGTGCGATACTATAACATAAGATACTATAACAACTACTATGACTACTGAAACATGGAATAAACTCTGCCTTATTTATTTGGAAAAATCTTTGTTTTTTTAGGTGAAGATTTATCAACATTAAGCTTTTCTATGTTTTTTGAAACCACAACTAAACTCATTTCCAAAAAAGCCACAAATGTCTAGTTATTTATTATAATTTTAAAAAAACATGAAAAAAATGCAAAAAACTCAACTTTTTTTGTATTATCACACAAATGAAAGCATCAAAAATCCTTGAAAACCACAATGCAAAGAAAGATCTTCCAGTTGTAAAAAGGACACCTGCCACTGACGTTTAGATGGTGTATTTTTACTTTCAGTATTGTCACAGTTCTGTTGCATTATAAATGGGAAAAAGTGTTTTTTTCTGTGACAAAATCATATTTTTGAGCAAAAAAATATGTATAGTAAAAAAAAAACTTGAATGTAAATGCCCCACTTAGTTATATCTTTATATTTACTTTTTAAAACACCAGTAAAGGAAAACTATACACTAGAATGATTACTTAACGAATAGATTTTTTTTATATTATATTAAGTGACCTATTAAAGAATCTTACCAAACTGGAATATATATATATATATATATATATATATATATATATATATATATTCGCTCCATAAATAGCACTCACGGCTTATGAATCAATAAAAAACTTTTATTAGTTTTCCATATCGACGCGTTTCGACCCACTAGGGATCGTCATCAGGATAAAAACGGAAGTGAAGTGAAACATTAAATACACAAACCCACCAATCAACAGACAGTGGCAGTTAACCCATTGAGAAAAAGAACACAGAGCCCAATATGTTGTTAACTATTAATAACCCCTAAAGCATCAAAAATAGCACTACTTTTTTTACGCTTTTTGCGTATGGTGAGTGCCGCTACATCTGACTTTTTATATATATATCAGTAAATATTGTCCATTTACATATTTTGAGCCACCATTTAGTAAATAATGCAGCTCTAACTGTAACCAGGAAAAAGTGTGGGATAGAACTTTGTCCATTCATTGGTTGATGTAACGTAACATGAACTTGTGTCCTTGGTTTGTGTGTGTACACTGTGAATTTTCTATTTAAGATTAATCAGTGGCACATACCACTAACAAAAGTATATTTTTTTAATGAAAATAGTTTCTTTATATGAAGTATGGTTTCACATATGGGCTGTTTTATTCAATATATTTTAATAGAGTCCTGCACTGTTGAAGGGTGTCGTTTTCCTTTAATAAGTGTTTTAACAAAGACAATATATTTTTTTTTATAGCTATATTCCCACCCTGTTTTACAGCATGATATCTAAAGTGCCCATATTAACAATAGCATGTGTAGAGTGGCCAGATATTTAATGGCATCCTAATCTTTGCAGAAATCACAAAGTCTTTTCACTCAGTTTCTGCTGTTTGCTTGTGACAGTCTACAGTTAGCCTAATTTATACATTCAGTCCCTGTCCTGCTAACAACTATGAACTTAAATATGTTGCTTTGTTTAATTAGGAGCCTAATACTTTCAAATTCTGGTGGGTAGATGTGCCCACTCTACAGCAGCATGCTAGGAAACCCACTTGAAAATACAACATTTTTTTAACATATGTTATGTTATGGATTCTGACTAAAGTATTGTGCAGTATTTATATTCTGTAATATTACACAATTTTACCAATTTATCCACAGCAATAAGTAAACAATGTTATTATTTTATTCAGATTATTGGGACAATCCCACTCATGCCAAATGCGATGTCATCAAATCAAGCGACAGGAGCTGCTCAGGGACTTCAAGTGCAGCCAATTACTCCACAGCTCCTGACCAATGCCCAAGGTCAGATCATTGCCACAGTGATAGGAAATCAGATCCTACCAGTAATCAACACACAGGGAATAACACTTTCACCAATCAAACCCGGACAACAGGTAATTTTCTTCTCCACCTTAACATTTCCAGTACAGGGCTAAGAAAACTTGCATAAAAATGTTTACAGAATTCTTAATTTTGGAAAAAATTGTTATTAATTGGAAACCATGTAAGGATTTGCATTACATTTATCATGCTTTTGTATTGTCTCAATCTAAATAATATAATTAAATCAGTATAAATAAAAAGCAAATAAAGTACTGTCTTGCATAAAAAGGGCGTTAAATTTTAGTATGTTATACAGTGGCTGATAGTCTCTCATTCATAATTTGGACCCTAGCAACTAGATAGCTGCTGAAACTCCAAACTGAAAGGCTGCTGAACAAAAACTGAAATAACTAAAAAAACTACAAATAATACAAAATAAGGACCAATTACAAATTGTCTCAGAATATTGCTCTATACATCATGTGAAAAGCTACCTCAAAGTTGAACAACCCCTTTAATGCATTTAAGAGGGGCTTGGAGGACTTCTTGAAAAGCATAATATTAAAGGCTATTGAGATCTTAAGATCTACAGCTAGCTAGTACAGGTATTGGGGTGCTGCAGAATATGATGGCCCTTTATTAATAAATGTTAATAATATATGTGAATTTATAGATACTGTAGGTCTGTATAGGATATATATATATATATACATATATATATATATATATATATATATTTTTTTTTTTTTGTTTGTTTGTTTGTTTCAGGTGCAAAAGTAATACTAAAATTTCAAAAATGTATTTTCATAAACCGTATCTTCTTGACTCTAGTCTTCTTTTCCTTGATAAATCCCGTATAACTGCATAAGGTGAAACTGCTTATAAAGCTCTCTGAACAAACGTGTGTGTCATACAGATCTGCATCAATTAGCAATGTACTTTTGTAGCTTTAGGTTCAGTGTCAGGTTCCTAAATGAGCCTTAGATATTTTTTTGGCTGACTGTTTTTTATATTTGGGTCGAAGAGCAGAATTTTATCACAACACTTGGCAAATCAAATTTCTGCTTTCATTATTCTACCTGCAGCTGGCTTAAAAAGCTAATTATTGATTGTCAGGATGGTATGGATTACTACACAGCTGCAAATTTGCCCAGTGATTTAAATCAACAGGCACCAACAAGGGCATGCTTAGATTTTGGTGTTCGTTATTTATAATGCAGCAGTAATGGCCAGACCATTCAGTAAACTCATCACTATGGTAAAAAGTACTACGTTTGCCACATATGGAGAAATGCAAAAATATAAAATAAAAAGCATAATGACACAAAGCAGGCAATACAAACAAAAAATGAGGAGTGTGCAAATATTTTGGCATTCCCCTTTTCACCTATGAAAACTTACATGGCAAACAAATATGTGCATAAAATGGCAAAATGTACTGGAATACATTTCCTACATTTGTGTGCTTAACCCCATTGCTATCTATTACCTTAATGCCTATATACAACCTGCCTAACTGCTAGTTGATCCAGAGGAAGGCAAAAAACCCCATCTGAAGCCTCTCTAATTTGCATCAGAAGGGAAAAAATACCTTCCTGACTCAAGATGGCAATTGGACCAGTTCCTGAATCAACTTCTATTAAGAGCTATCTCCCATACCCCTGTATTCCCTTACTTGCTAAAAAGCCATCCAACCCCTTCTTGAAGCTATCTAATGTATCAGCCAGTACGATTGGTTCAGGGAGAGATTTCCACAGCTTCACAGCTCTCACAGTAAAAAATCCTTTCTGAATATTTAAACAGAACTTCCTTTTCTCTAAATGGAGTGGGTGGGGTTTAGTTTTAGCCTCTGCCACAATGCTCTCCTCGTTTTCTATCTTTTCTTCATTCATCAAAGTCCAAAGGCAAAGGCTATTTTATGTGGAGATTTGTTGGGACCTGTTTTCTGGATAAGGGCTCTCCATACTTTAAGTCTACTGAAAAAAAAAAGATTTAAACATTAAATAAACCCAATAGGTTTGTTTTGCTTCCAATAAGTATTACTTATATCTTAGCTGGGATTAAGTAAAATATTAAAACAATCTTACTTGTGGTCTTGCCCTTATGGCCTAGAAAGTAGGCCTTGTTACATGATGGAGTTAAGTTTTATTTCCAAATAAGCATTACAGATAAGATGCAATATAATAACATATTCAGCACTAGTTTAAACAATGCTAAGCATTATATTGTATACAATATTCATAGCTAATTTAACATTATTTTGTAGTTACTTGCCATATTTGCTATATACATAAATTCATTCTATGTTGGGCTAATGTTAAGTATATTCAAAGCAGACAATAAATATTTAGTTGTGCAGTTGAAATTGCTGTCTGGGAAAATCCATTATGAGTGGAGTAGACTTATCACATATGTTTAGTACTATGAGTTTTACACTGGCAGAAAATTCCTAAAAGCATCATTAAGTGTGTGATGAGATGTGTGACATCGCTTCCAGCACAGACCAATTAGATTTAGTGTGCGCTAGTTTATATGAGAAATACTTGGTAACACAGTAGCCCTGAGGCAGTCATGGAGATAGCTGTTTACAGGTTATTGGCTTTGCGTTCCATAATAAAAGAAATGAATTTTTTGCTCATGCTGAGTGCTGCTGAAAATGCATGGGTCCTCATTCATCAAAGTCCAAAGGCAGTCACACCAAACGGTTTTGCGACTAGACCCAGCAGTTTTTTTATTAAAGTTAGTCTGGTTACTACCTAATGCTAGATGTGGATAAGAATTGTTTGCTGTCTATTTGTCTATCTATATTTAGTTTTGTTAGGAATGTATATATAGTATATATAGTGTGTGTATATAGTATATATAGTGTGTGAATGTACAGGTATGGGACCTGTCTTCTGAATAAGGGATCTCCATACCTTAAGTCTACTGAAAAAAAGATTTAAACATTAAATAAACCCAATAGGATTGTTTTGCTTCCAATAAGGATTAATTATATTTTAGTTGGGATTAAGTACTACCTTTTACTCAAAGGGACTACTTCCCCACCCCCACCATTGACTGGCAGAGTCATTTAAGTCTGTTCCTGTCATGAATTCCTTTTAATCTGAGAAATCATGCATGTCTGATTTACTTTGTTAACCCTAAGCAATCATGCTCCAGTAAGTAATAGACCTGTAACAAACCAGAACTTTTTATTACATTTTGATATGAGTTACCTTGCCTACAGGTGAGTTTTAGAATGTCCCAACTATAGCAGAGCAAGCCTAACTGGTTCCCAGGTCTCACAAGCGAAGTGTCCTTTATTTGATGCAGTGTATAAAAATTGTTTTCATCTGGGTAAAAGAAACTTGGTAACAAGAGACATTAATAAATGTATTTTTCACTCAGTGTTGCCAGCCAAGGGGAATCAGTACTGTGGAAACTGATCACTCAAAGCAAAACTGTATTATTAAAATATTTTCCTACACCACCTTATACTTTTTGTTTCATAAGGTTTGTAATGTAGCATAGGTAAGTTTCTCCCATTCCAGTGATACATTCACTGCACTGTACGCCTCCCCTTAATCTTGCATGCAGTGCTAAATTACAAAAACAATAGCTGACTGTGGCCTTTTTGCACTTTGCACACTGCTTGGGGCATTGTAAATGAACACTATAAGGTCTCAACTTCCAATAGAAAAAAGATTGAGTGTTTAAAGTGTTTTGTCTGTGCGTAGTGTATGTAAAAAACAAAACAGGGGCAGCATCAAGTCTTGGCCAGCCTCTAAACCCCTCCACATGAAACACTAAGGCTAACACCTTTTTGTGCACAATAGGTCAATTGATTCACAGCACTCAGACTTCAAGCTGTACTGTATAGATGCCTCGATTTTAAACTTCAACTGTTGCAGATTTTTTACTACCTGGAGTGCACTGCTGGTGTGTGGATTTCCAACACCTTTCTGTGGGCTGGTAAGGCCGCAACCATATTTATTAACCATAAGATGACCAACAAGTTCTTTAAATTTTATAACATAGCAAACATTAAAGCAAACTTTCCAACTGGATCCCCACCACTAGCTGCTGAAGGCTGCTTTTCCCCTTTACCCCAATCTCAGCAATTCTGAGGCAACCCCCTTTTCTGTACCCCTGCCCTTTAACAGCGGCTAATTTCCAAACCCCTAGCCTCAGCTCTAAACAACTTCCCAATTTCAATTATTTGTCACTCTGCCCTTACTGTAACCCCCCACATAGCTGTGACTGAATTTGCCACACTCCCCCAATGTCCTAACCAATAAAGGGAGGGTGGGCTGGCTGTAAAAGTAAAATGGTTTTGAGATCCTCCTGCTATAGGTAATCTAGAGGTAGGTGCCTACAACCTACACAGCCTCTTGTCCTCCAAACCTTCCTGGATCCACTTCCTGGTCCTGTCATGGCCCCATCCCTTTACTTCTGTGGACAAAATTATTACACCACCTTCAATCTGGTCTGAACAATCCATGATTAAAATGCACAGTGTAGTAAACTGTTTAATGAACATGATTATGATGTAAAATGTGAATTGTTATTCTTTATGTATTGATCCTTTTTTTTTTTATTAGTTTTATTATCCATGTTACATTACATCGTTAGCAAATTATTCATTGCAGTAGTCTGCATTACTACTGTCATTATTGATTGGTAGCATGAGTGACAGGAGAGTATTGCGAGGTAATGAGCACAAGGAAAAAAGAAAATAAAAATGGAAAAGGAAGAAAAGAAAAAAGAAAAAAAAAAAGGGGGGGGAGGGAGGAAAGTTTGATCCTTTGTTTTTGAATACAAATGTATAAGTACATTTCCCTCAATTTACATAAGAGGACTGTGATAAAAATGTCTACAGACCACAGTGGAGAGCACACTCCAGACAAGGCTGTCTTTAATGGAATCCTGCTTAAAAGCAGAGGTCACGGGTGCAAATTTTTAGGAATTTTTCCTGTTGAAACTCCATTGTAAGAAGATTGGAAAGTAAAAGACACAAGATTTTCTACTCAAACTGAATTGAATGAAAACAAAAAAGTTAATAACAAACACTTTTTTGATTCTTTCTTTGGGGTTTCTGTCAAGCGGTTTGCTTTACACATAGCATCAACCTTACTCTGCAGCATTGCCCATAAGAATTGTCTACTTTGAAGTCCTGAATATTGTGTGATTTATTTCATTCCACTGCATATCCAAGAAAGCAGAAATTGATACACTGAAAATGCTTTGAAACCTATCCTATCAATTATGTATTGTCTTAACTTTCAAATGTACTTAAGTTCATGAACTTTAACTTTTTAAAAAAATGAGTCTTCTTTGTATTAAAATCAATAAAGCATACTCTGCCTTGAAATTGGGCCCGTTTTGCAGTTAGAAAAATGTGTAATATGGTGGTGTGTTGTACCATTACAAGCAATACTTGGTGACATTGCATGTCATGTGATTTGGCCACCATCTCCCTTTACCTAGAGATGAGAAGGGAACTTCCAGTTAACTTCACCACAACAATAAGGATGAGATTTCTCCTGAGTCCAGTCTCATAAAAAAGACTCCTTCCAGCATTCATATGGGGGTCATCCCCAGCCCTAAAACTATTGCTCTTTGAAGCTACAATTTTATTGTTTTGGTTTTTTTATTCCATCTTTGTTTTTAGGCACTCCTCTAATAATATTCCTGTCTTTCTTTCGAACCACTGCCTAGTTACTCGGTTAATTTGTACCATAACAACTGGATAGCTGCCGTATTTGTGCAACACAAATATGGCAGCCCCCTCATAGGGGAACATGTGGGTTCAGAGAGGTAATGTAAAAGCATTGGGTAAATAGTTTTATGGCAAAAATATAAATAACATGCAAAGATAATGATAGATGTAAAAAAGGTTTAATTTCTGGTGTCGGTATGGTGACATTTGCAGTACTTGATACAAAAAAACCCTAAAAAAAACTGACCAAGGAAATGATAAATTGTACAAAAGAATGAAATTGTGGAATAATGTGAGAAACATAATAAAGAATTTCCGCTGGTGAGATTGAGGTGTGTCAGGCTTACCTCACTGGTAGACTGGAGGTTTCGAGAGTCTGTAGTAACAAGGCTTTTCCTATACCTCTGACCAAGTACTCAAGGCCCAGGATAAAACAGGGTGAGGACCTGCAGGTCAGTTATCAGTAATCAAAATCTTAGCCTCGGTGTCTCTTTATGCACTGAGCCTGACACACATGCGTCAGACATGTGGCAGGAGTTCTGCATCAGACGAGATGACTAACAAACTGACCCTCAGTTTGGCATTTTTAAAACAACTTCATTTTCAGGGTTTTAGTGTTTTGGAATTAAACATTTTCAACCTACAAAAAGATCAACTTATGTACTTGATAGGCCTGTATAATTTTTGTTAGAATAGGATACAATGGAAAAAAAACTCAAAGTTAAGCCTTTCACAGAGTATGTATTTGTTTCCTGTTAAGCCATCAAACTTTATTTTTGTAGTTAGACTTGTTCCACCAGTTTACCCATGCCTTGGTTCAGACCACAATTACAGTGGTATTAGGTTCCCTGGATGTTTGCTATCCCCATGCTTGTGTTGGTATTCTGGTTTTATGCCAAATGACCACTAGTCATGAAATTTGAGCCAACTGTTTAATAAAACAGCATCCTCTGACATTTGTTACATTAAAAAATATGATCAACATATGCATTCTGACTTCATCTGAACAGGTATTCAGGTTTGATACACACACACACATATTAGTATTTGTGTCAGAATTAAATGGTGGCTGTTGGTCCAACCTAATACTGGACTAGTTCCTAGTAGTCATGAAACCTCAAGCAGTTTTTTGCAATCAGGTAGTCTACAAATGTTGCATATTTTTCAATGCCATTAAAAAGGACCTTTCCAAAATTTGTTTGCACATCATACTTTATGTAACAACATTGCATTGAGCATCAAAAATGGTAAAATTATATCTTCCAAGCATATTTTGGCACATCAAGAGCAAATAAAGTCCAATTTGAATCCTGAATACATCACAGAAAGCAATTAATCACAAGAAAATTAGTTAATTGCTTATGAGCTGTTCATTGTGAGTGTCATGTCTTATTTGAATTATCTCCAAATCCATTTATTATTCAAAAGAATAATTAGGCAATTAAATTAACATGAAATGGTTATCACGCACTGATTTATGAATATGTTGCTGACAAACACTGAGCCACTGTAAACAACAGGATCTTATAAGGGGATCATTACACAATACATACTAATACACATATACACTCATATACTAATACAATGAAATATATATAGGCACAAATACCTTTTCAGTGAGGATTCATTAAATACCGCAACCATTTTTGTACCTAGCTTTCTGTCTTTGTAAATAAGTCATGGTATGAAGAAGTCCTCACCAGTCTTTCCTACTTCCTTTCACTTTTAATGGTTACTTCCTTTATGTCTCTTCACTGTGTATCTTAAATCACATTGCAATAAAGGGCAACTCCACTTGGCAATTCCTTGTGCTTGCTGTGCTTTAAGTTCCAAGGAAGAAAATTGCTGTATAATTTATTCCTTTCCTCTTTTTTTTTTTTTTTAATAATCCTATTTGGTTTGATTAATGTTTAAATGTTTTTTAGGAACATTTAAGGGGTTGTTCACCTTTGCACAACATTCCCAAATCTAACAATTCACATTAATAGAACAAACTTTGCTCTATACGTAGTTAACAAAAAATGTGCAGCTAAAGAGATATTCATCTCAGAATCATCTCTCTGCTGAGCCTTCACTTCTGCACAGACCCTGTGGTGGGGGTCAGTGACCCCTATAAACACTAGTTCCTTTTTTACTTCCTTATATGAAGTCACGCATAGTACTGGCAGCAGAATTAACTCCCATTGGCTGTCAGTCTGACACTGCTTCCTGTGCCTGTGACAGAGAGCTGCAAATCTGACATAACAGTATGGTAGATTTGCCTATTCCATTGCAAGGTAGAAATTAACCAATTACCTTTTTAATTTATGAGACTGGTTAGAGTGAATAGCAGCCAATGAACTGGTCCAATAGGAAAACATGAGGGTAAAGCTTGGACATGATGGTGTAAGCATATAGGAAGTTCTCAGTGTGTCAATATAGGCCACTCCCATCCCTTCAGAAAACTGATCAGAAAGACAGAAGAAGAACTGATTTGACAGGTATAAAAAGTAGCTTTTACAGTGGACTTTCTACTTTTTTTTTTATAAGGAAAATGGATTTTCTAACATGCTGAGAGCATTGTTGGTGGTTTAATACGATTTGGACATTGAAGACTCAAGCATTTTATAATCCACTGTACCAGCATTATAATTGATATACTTTCTAGTAACAATAGCTATTTGTGGAGCACTCCCAGCACTACAGCTACAATATCTTTTTTAGCTGCAATGCAACTCCCAAACGTATGGCCACATCATAAGATACATAATTTAATAAAATATGTCCAGCAAACACCAAGAAATGGTGCAATGATAGCATTTATTGTGCAATACCAAAGATAGCAACATTGTAAGGTCTATTTACCTCCATGATAAAAGCTAGAAGATAGTCGTCAATTCAGGTAACTTCAGTTATTTGAAAAGAGCTGGATGATTCATCCTAATAACACTGATTCAACTATCAATTCAATTGTTCTTTTTATATTTAAATTGACTGGACTTTGCCTACTAATAATACTGCACAGTCCAGTCTAACATTGTTTACCTAATATGCCTTATTATTGACAACACAATCTATTTCTGTTTTTCCTATATTTTAAAATAAAGCTTCATCAAACAGCACAGACACAATCCAGTCAAGCAACTTCACAAGCTAATCTTCTGCACTTGGCTCAAAATCAAGCATCTATGTCTCAAAGCCCAGTACGTCAGGCTTCTTCCTCCTCTTCTTCATCTTCCTCTTCTTCAGCTTTGAGTGTTGGCCAGTTAGTCAGCAGTAAGTACTGTATTTTCTTCTAATTATTTCTGTTCTTTTCTGCTTCACTAAAATACTTCCTGGTCTTTCCACCCTTGTATGGAACAATATGTGTAACACTATTTTTTATTTTTTTTTTTCAATCCAAACATTGAGCCAGGTCTGGACTGACAATTAAAATAGGACCTGGCATTTAGAGCACAGAATAAACCCATAATAGAATTTAATTAGGCAAACCCTTGATGAAGAACGATTTAGGTTTGCTTGTAGATAATAAACTTAGCTGTAGAAAACAGTGCCAATGAGAAGCAGGAATGATCTGCAAGATATTGTCCTGTTTAAGGGGGTATAGATTCTTTGAAGATTTTTATTGTTGCCACTTACAATGCACTTGTAAGGTCCCATCTTTGATATGCAGTGCAGCTCATTGAAAATGTGATTTGAAAATCCAAAGAAGACATAATAAGCCGTCAAAGGGTATAGAAGATCTCTGTTATGACGAAATATCACATAACCCTCTCCAGTTCATAATGAATACTGCTGCCAGACTCATAAACATCTGCAACCACTCATCCTCTGCCATGCCACTCTGCCAATCCTTGTACTGGATTCTGCTACCATTCAGAATAAAGTTCAAATTATGACCCTCACATTTAAAGCAGTTCATAATTCAGCCCCACCCTACATCTCTGATCTTATCTCTAGATACCAACCAACCTGCTTGTTAGGCCCCTCTACTGACCTACTTCTCAACTCCTCTCTCATTACCACCTCACACACTTGCATTCAAGGCTTTGCAAGGGCCTCCCCCCTTCTCTGGAATTCGCTCCCACAATCTGTCTGACTTTCCAAAGTATCTCTAAAAAAACATTTATTTAGAAAAGCTTACTCTAATTTAGTTTAGCATAAACTCGTTAGGCTGCTAAAATCAATACCCTGTCCTACATGTATGTATGTATAACTTTATTTATAAAGCGCTACAAGGGTATGCAATGCTGTACAATCTTACAATATACACAATTACACACAGGGAGGACAAGTGTTATAATAAATAAAATAAATAAGTATAAATACACAGAAATGAAGTGCCGTGTGGCGTGAGATACAGTAGGAAGGAGGTCCCTGCCCCATAGCGCTTACAATCTAAGTCATGCTACTTCTCTTACATTGCTTAATTCTGATCTTGCCCATTCCCATACCTTGTGTCTCGACCCCTTATCCTTATAGATTTTAAGCTCTTTTGGGCAGGTACCTATTCACCTCTTGTATCAGTTGCTTTGTATGTAATTCTGTATGTCCAATGTATAAATCCACTTATTGTACAGCTCTTCAGAATATGTTGGCACTTTATAAATGCACGTACCCTTAAGTAAAAATAAAGGGACCATATATAAAAATTAAAACAAAAAGGATTTTTATTTTAAGCTGTGAAGTTGGGTAATGCCTTTTAGAAAGTAAAAAAATACAAGGAAACTTAAATTTATTCTTAGTACAAAGTTTTCCAGGGATATAGGTTTTGAGTACAAAGCTTTAAAATAGTAACCACATGCATATCTTGCCTTGGGTTCTTCTATAAGGCTGATGCCACACGAGGCGTAGGGCTGAAATTTTCGACAAGCGGAAAAACGCTTGGCGAAAATTCAGCCGTACGTCTGCTACTTGTGCCTGCACCCAAATGAATGGAATACGCTCGGATGCGGGCACATGTAGCCGATATACGCATGAAAACGCGAGACTTTGCATTCTCTCACGTTTTCATGCGTATATCGGCTACATGTGCCCGCACCCGAGCGTATTCCATTCTTTCGGGTGCAGGCACAAGTAGCAGGCGTAGGGCTGAATTTTCGCCAAGCGTTTTTCCACTTGCCGAAAATTTCAGCCCTATGCTTCGTGTGGCATCAGCCTAAATAGTAAATTGTAGTTAGTTTGCACATCCTATGGCCATCCACAAGTTAGTGTTCAACTGTCAGAGTGGTTTTGTACATTCAGTCCCATAGTGCACTTTAATGCTGTACTGCTTAAACATTGCCATTAACAGAGTGAATTACTGTGTTTAAACTGTAACTGACTCCTGTGCTTATATTATTTTGAATACTCAAAGCTTGCATGGTTTGAACAATTTTTCTAATTTTAATGTTACCAGATTTTATTTATTTATGGCCCCCTAAAAAAAGACTCTAAGACCCCCTATTTGGGTTATATTACTTAATTGGAGTGATTTTATGGATTGTCACATGTTTAACTTATTATCTTATCAAATAATAATTGATATAGAGAAGGTAAGTGTCTCAGAAAATTGTACATTGTACTGTATTGTCATGCCAGGCGTACTCTTTGCCAGTATATATTCTCAGGCAGTTAAAAGCTTGAAATCATCTGTGCCACCTCCCAGAGGCTTTTATGGAAACTGGCTTACCACTGGTACATTTTCCTTCTAAGAATGCACAGCAGAGAATCTGCCTTATTTTAGAAGCTGTGTGCATCTTGGTACCCCATGAATCTTTTTAATGTTGTGCCATTTCTTCACTTCAAAAGTGAATGTCCTGTATGACTGGTATTGTTCATTTGTATTTCGGACTTGGTCTTGTGACATTGAGATTTACAGTTGATGCAGCCTGGATGCTTCAGTGTACTATCAGGGCAAGTCTACATTTTGGAAAATCTAAACTTAACAGTGGTGCAAAGCGATTCCTTTACAGGATAACATCCTTTTTTACGCATTTAATTATAACAATATTTAATGCAATAACTTAGACAATAGAGACTGATCACACAGACATCTACTGCGTAGTTCCCCACTTATGCTTATAGTTGTTTTTGTAAAGTAATTATAAGACAGTTGTATGTTTTATTTATGGTGGGGCTCTTCCATTATCACTGCATTTTTAGGGATTCTGGGATTTTAAATTGGCAGATTCAACAAATATTGAATTTGGGGTATAACATTACTGTTACTGACCATGTAATAAGGCTGTGGTTCTGACTAGGGAATGTATTCCCTTTGTTGCACTGTACATAGGTTTCCCCTATGTTAATTGAGCCGCTTCATTTCATTGACTAGTCATGGCTCACACATATTTCTGGTATCTTATATTTTCTATCTGACTGCTTAACAGATCTGAATGAAGTTTTTGGAGTACAGGGCAAATTATTTACACTAATGTTTTTTTTTTAATTATTTTAATAATGTATTAGGTTATAAGGCAAAGGCAACATTATTTTTCTTTAAGCAAGGCTTAATTCTCAAGTTTTGTTGTGAAGCAAAAAGAAAAATGCTAACAATTTTAAACTATCCCTGACCCATTAGCCCTTTAAAAGGCAACAAAGCTGTAAAAAAGATACTTAAATATAAGAGCTGAAAATATATTTCTTTAAAAATAGTCCTTGAAATGCTGTGATAAGGTGGAATGGAGATGTGTGACCCTATAATATTTAAACTTTTAGCAGCTAAAGTTCATCTGTTGCAATAAAAATTGCTAACTCATATATTGTTAAAAAGATGCTAACTCTTGTGGATAGTTTTTCCTACCAAAATTATTTCATAGCCTGTTTCTTGATAAACTTCTGATATTTCTTTTTAAATATATACATTTGTATTTATTTTATAATGCACTTCTGTTTATATACCTTTAGAGTAGATTAACAGTAAGGATTAATCATTTGTTTTAGGCCCTGCCCCAGTGGAGCTTACTATATATATTATATATTCTAGTTTTCTACACACACACACATATTATGGTCAAATTGTTTGGAAGTCACTTAGTCTACCTATATGATTTTGGCATGTGGGAGGCAACCCCATGCAAGCACAGGAAGAAAATATATTATACAATGTTAGTCCCATAACCAAACCAATCAGCATTTTATGTTTCTGATAAATAGTAGTAAGTAGTAAATCTGAGTTATCTCAGTCAGTGTTATAATTAATAACATATATTGTTAATAAACATTGTGCTTTTCTTTCTTAGATCCACAGACAGCAAGTGGTGAAGTGGATGGAGTCAATTTAGAGGAAATACGAGAGTTTGCTAAAGCTTTTAAAATCCGACGTCTTTCCCTTGGACTGACCCAAACTCAAGTAGGACAAGCTTTAAGTGCTACAGAAGGCCCAGCTTATAGCCAATCTGCTATCTGCAGGTAACTATGCCTAAAATATTAATTGATTCAACATTACTGTGTTTGCATGTGTGCATGGCTAAAACTCATTGGAAGTGCATGATGTGATGTGCCAAAAGTTGAACATTTTTTTTCTTTATGGCATGCTGAAAAGTCACAGAACTACTGCAATGCAAACACTATCCCAGTGTATACATTAAATAGTGTAACTTCTTATCCAGAACTTTAAATAAATAATTCCATGCTAAATCCATACCAATTGTACACAGGTAGATTTAGAGAGCTTTAAAAACTACATTTTTTGTAGCCCAAACATGCAAAGCTTCTTAAATGAAAGAGTCTATAAAGATTCTCATTCATCGAGGTCATGATATACAGTATCTAGTAGAATTAAGTCTAAAACAACTGGACTTTTCTGAGTTTTTCTTGAAAACGTTTCACCACTCATCCAAGTGGCTTCTTCAGTGCAAATGACTGGTAGGGAATTCCCTGGTATTTAAACTCTTGATGGTAGTACAGTCGCAGACATCCAATCACAATGGTTCCATTGAACTTATTCAGTTGGTGTTAGCTGAAACTGACAGGTGTAAGAGGGTATGATACAATCACAATGGTACCAAGATTCTCATTGATGAAGGTGTTAATCTTTCAAAGTACATAACTGGAAGTGTGAACTGTTGTGAAACCGCCAGGGTAAGGATGTCAAAGCGGCATTGTATGTTGATGACAAGCAGTGTCGCAGGCAAACTCCTTAATACAATCTGACTCAAAATCATGAAATTGTACATTGTCATTAATGAAATAAGACACAATTATCCAGCACTGACTCTTGAAGTTTTTCTCTTGCTCTGTTTTATTTTAATTCATTTAGATTTTTTTTATTAAAAACAAATTAAAAGGCTCTGAGAATCAAATATTGCAAATACACATCTATCTATACTATCTGGTGTTGCAGGGATGGCACCTAAATATCCTTGCATTCAAATTTGATTATTATTAGTGATGAGTGAATCGCCAAAAATTTGCGAAACTCGTTTTTTGTTGATGCCTTTTCACGCAACCACACCCATGTAGACGCGTCTGTGTTTTTTTTTTACACGTGACAAATTTTCTTTCGACAAATTTTCTTTCGCCAAATTTTCCTGCTAAATTTTCACAGACGTTTGGCAAAACAATTCACCAATGGCGAAATGCGGAAATTTTACGAGCATTATACATATATACTACACTCACCATGGAATAGTCAAGTGCAAGACATACCATAAAGTTTAAAGGTGGTTTTGGTTGATTACAAAGACAGGGAACCACATTTTCGCCAGTATCTAGTAGGTGTCACAGAAGCATTTACTAGGGATGATCTAAATATTAACCATAAAACATATACAGGTACAGGATCCCTTATCCACAAACTCTTTATACACAAAGTTCAAAATTATGGGAAGGACATCTCCCATAAATCCCATTTTAAGCAAATGACTCTAATTTTTACAAATTAAGCCTCTTTTCTCTGTAAAAATTGAACAATACATTGTACTTGGTCAAAACTAAGCTGCAACCACAATCCAACAATCCTACTGGGTTTATTAATGTTTAAACATTTTTTAGCAGACTTAAGGTAGGTAGTTGAGATTACAGAAAGATCCTTTCTGAACCCTTTGTGAACCCTTTAAAATTTTCTATATTATTATATGAATGTGACCTGGGTTCCTTTGTAACCTCTCGCACTATTAGATGCTTTGCAGTTGGAGTTATTTTTGATGGTCGACCACTTATGGGAAGGGTAACACCCGTCTTGAATTTTCTCCATTTGTACACAATCTGACTGTTGAATGGTAGAGTCCAAACTCTTTAGAAATAGTCTTGTACATTTCCAGGGTTATGGGGATCAACAACTCTTTTTCTGAGGTCCTCAGGCACCTCCTTTATTCAAGCCATGACACACATCCACAAATGTGTATGTGTGATCAGGCTTTGCTGGATCCCCATTCGTTAAATAAAATGGGTCTCTCACTCACACCTGATTGTCATCCCATTGACTGAAAACACCAGACTTTGATTTCACCTTCAAATTTAATGAATCCTAAAGATTTACTGGATCATTTTTAGTAGCATTCAACACAAAATATGTTTCCCCTAAACAGAATGTAGTTAAAACCATGAGTTCAATAAATTCTCCATTATAGTATGGTATACAGTATATTTATTTGATATAAAGTTAATGAACTAAAGTGTTTTTGAAAGAAAATGCTGTTGCAAATAACTTTATTTGCAAATTTTCCTGTTTTTTTTTCAAATGTTTGTTTCAAATATTTTAAAAATACCTTTCAGTCACCTATACTTTCTTTAAAAAGGAAAAAAAACAAGTATGAGTTCATTTAAGTGGATTTTGTTCTTCGTGATCCATGAAATTCTCTTTCTCTTTATCCGCTCTTTATATTTTTAATGTATTCCCTGTAGAACAGAAGTGTACTTTTCATGCAGTTTAAGACTAAGGTTATAAATAACATCAGTATGGGGTACTGAGCTTGCAGCTCACATTTTGCTCAATGATTTTCCATAAAACCCATTGATTGTTGTTAAATACAAAAAGCTCCATAGGATCTTCTCACTTCTATGGCATCCCCTACTGCTTTTTCTTATAAGATACCTCCCTGTAGAAAATAACCTTTATTTGGTCTATACAAGGATACCACTGCTGGTAAATGTGTTTCATGACTTGTATATTGTTATACCAAAACATCCAAACATCATGTAGTAAAGAATCAACACAGATAAAGAGCACCAATGATTCAAATACTATGTATGTTTTTGAGTAGGAATGGCATTGTGGAACCATACACCATTCATATTCATTTTAATGTTATTTTATTTAATGTTATTTTATTTGAGTTATAGATCTAGCAGTCGCATAGATTGTGATGGTTTAAAAGGCAAAAGGGTTGATACCTCAGTACACTTGGGTAAACTCATGAATTTCACAAAGATTTTAGCACATAAAGCAGCACTGGAAGGACTGTAAAATAACTGCATTCAAACTGCACTAAAAAAGTAAAAACTATACGGGTGATGTAAAAAAAAGGCACTACGTGTGCCTTTGTGCAGTAACCTATAGCAATTAATCAGCAGGTAGCATTTACTGGTCAGCTGTTCAAAAGCAAACATCTTATTGCTTGCTATTATTTACTGAACATGGGAAAACGTAGTGTCTTTTATTACATATAGGGTATAGGTTTTACCTGTGTGCCTCTCATTTTACATTTAAAGGAAGGATTCATATGGGCTATTGTGCAATCTCTGCCTCACATAGCTTGGTAAATTCCTTTCATCATACATTTTAAAAGACTAATGAAGTACACATGATGGAGGATTTAAGATATACCTCATTTTATAAAATCCCTATCTGGAATTGCCTAGCTCATTAACTGGAGGTGGGAATTATCAGATGTCATCCTATCTTATAATACATTACAAACTCATGATTTCCTCTTTCAGTTTAGGAGAGAAGCTTTTTTTAAGAATGTACCAAAGATGCCAATTATTTATTAATTTATTTTATTATGTATTATCATTGACAGGGAGGCAAGCAGTATTGGCACAGGCAGTCTGTAGCAGATGTTCAAACCCTGTGCAATGTTAGGAAACACTTCTCTGTCCCTCCAAAGCCTACCACAATAAACTTACAGAAAAAGAAGGCTTCCTACACACAAGTTGTTAACAGTAGTAAGAATTAAAAACAGGCAAGGCATGCAAGTTAGGTAAGACTGGCACTGCAAAACAGGTAAGACATCAGGAATCAGGATGAAGGGTTAGCATATACACCAAAGTGGAGCAAAAGGAATCCAGGTACTGGCAGGAGGCATTGGAACAAGGCAAGCAGAATGCTCAGCAACGGAAGTCTAGTAACCAGAAAGAGACACAGGCTATTTAAGAGGTACCGGTGAGGTTATGCATTTAGGAGTCGGTGTGAGCAAAGTCAAGAATAATATTAGGTTTAAGCATTTGTGAAGTGCTTCCTCGTGCAATCCCTAGTTGTAAAGGGTGTATGGTTGACTCCAATAAGAAGTTTGCACAAGAAATATAATTAATCAGAAACATAAAAAGTGAAACCATTGCGGGGAATGCATTCATTTTCTTCAGAAATTATTTTTAGTAGATAAATGATCTTCTCTTATAGTTACAGATATATTTCTCTAACTAAAAACTTGTCATTTTTTTGGAGCGAATGCATTTATTAGAAAAAAAAACTTATTAGAGTAATTGGAGTAACTTGTTGTAGTTGCATCATATGGTGTTTATTAAATGCTTACATCTTAGCATCTATATACTTTTATAACATATTTGCATGGTTTAGAATGATAATGCATGCATTTTCACTATTGTTTTTGTACTGTACAGTATTTATTTTCTTTTAATCCACTGTAAATTAACCTCTGCCAGTCCAATTGTTAGGCAGGCAGGAAGTCCCACCCTGGCAGAGCATCAGTGTAAGACTCTTCTTTTTCAATTTTCCCCTCAGACACACCATCCTGAGAAGCCACTTTTTCCTACCACAGGAAGCCCAAGAGAACACTATAGCTAGCAGTCTGACAGCCAAACTGAACCCTGGCCTTTTGTATCCTGCCAGGTTTGAAAAGCTGGACATCACTCCTAAAAGTGCCCAGAAGATAAAGCCTGTCCTTGAGCGGTGGATGGCTGAGGCTGAGGCCCGCCACCGAGCAGGTATGCAGAACCTCACAGAATTTATCGGCAGCGAACCATCAAAAAAGCGCAAGAGGCGCACGTCTTTCACACCACAGGCTCTAGAGATCTTGAATGCTCATTTTGAGAAGAACACACACCCTTCTGGTCAGGAAATGACTGAAATCGCTGAGAAGCTGAACTATGATCGGGAGGTTGTTAGAGTTTGGTTCTGCAATAAACGGCAAGCACTCAAGAACACAATTAAACGTATAAAACAACACGAGCCAGGTACAGCAGTCCCTTTAGAGTCTTTAACGGACTCAATGGAAGAGAATTCCTAAACCATTGGGCTTGAACTTTATGATATGCCTGTTCATGATTCTTGTAAGTAAAAAGATAAAAACAAGAGACTGAGGAAACAGACTGATGGACTAATAATGTATTCATCAGTTTCCCAAATACAATGCACACCACTCAGTGTGTATGTGTGTTCGTGGTAGAAGTAGTCCTTAAATTAAACCAAAAAAAGACAAAAACAAAACAGAAACATTTTTATGGACGTCACTTAAAGTAAACCAAATAACCACATTCATTTGTTTTCTGTATATGATGACAATGCAAGCATTATATCAAAACAAGAAAACCTTTTATCTATTTAAAGAGAAAGTAAGCCTGCCACCTGGAGGATCACTTATCGGCCTTCAGGTTATACAAAATCTTCAGTATTAACCAAAGTCAAAAACATGTAATGCAAAACAAGACTGATGATCTGCTCTTAGAAACATGTGAAATTACATGGCATAGTTGTATTTTTTCTATTTCTTTCTTCTTATTTTAAATTGCTTACTATCTGGACACAAACTTTGTTTAATCGCACACCAAAATTCAGTTGAATATGCATAACCTAGAACAGTGTAGCTTAGAATCTTTCACCTAGGGAATGGGTTTGTTGTGAAAATAAAACACATTTAGTGCTGTTTGGATATTAGGGACAGGATAATTTGTCTTCAGAACTAGCTTTAAAAATAAATGATATATAAACATTAGCTACCACTGTATTCATCTTTACCACTGGTTTCTCGTAATATAAGATACTCTAAACCTAGGTGGCCTTCACTGAACCAAGGGATTATTTACCATATTTATTCTGAATTTCCACTCAATGATAGGGATATACTGTATTAACAAGTTAACAAGTAAACAGTTGCGCTTCAAACAGGACAGGTCTTTTTAAGGCCTGAAAGTGTTGTGTTACATGTAGTTTGGGTAACATTACTTCCTGTTACAAACCATACCCATTCAATATACAACAACATGTTGGGGAATATCAAATCAAACACCCTGATGGCAGAAAATGACAAAGTCATTTTTGAGGATGAAGTGAGACACTAGTGGCTAAAGGACTTTGGTCCAGTAGGTAGTTTTGCATTCCATTAAATATCCAGGTATTTGATTTGAAAATTTTTCTGCCTCACAAATGCAAATAGTAATTATAAAAATTAGCCAACTTTCTTTTGTCCCTAATACCATTGATTTCAAAAATCATCACATGAAGGATATGTAAGCTACAAGTGTGTGTTCCACAGCTATGTTCTGCATCCATGTTTTGTTTCCTGTTATTTGTTTTTAAAGTCTACTAGCCAAAGAAAAATCCCTCATATTCTAAAGGGAAATACGCTGTCAATAAAAACCAAACTAGATGGAAGGCTGATGGATTGTTTACCGTACTGTTTAAGTTGAGTATTTGAATATGAATGTGACCATTTTTTTCTCCACAATATGCCTATGTTAAAGAATAGTGATGAGCAAATTTGTCCCATTTTGCTTTGCCAAAAAATTAATGAAACAGCTGATAAATTAGCAAAAGAGGGAAAAATTTGTGAAATGTGGCTAACACATGGCTTTTTTGGTGCAAACTCGACTTTTCTCATGTGACCACAACATTTTTGTGAGCATGACTTTTTCACTCCAAATACATTAAAGTCAATGAGTGTTTTTCTCTGCAATTTTTTTTGTCACAATGGGTTTTCAACAGAATTTCGCAGTGAATCCATGTCTGGTGAAACAATTTGCTCATCACTAATAAAGGTCTTATAAGTTCTGGTCCATATATTATTAAGTCATACAGGAAGTATACCATCAATACAATATAATTGTTCTAATTTTGCAAACGTTTGTATTGTGTTAGTCTTTATTTTTACTGGTTACAAGGTTGCCCTTTAATGTGGTCAATTAAGGGCAAGACTCCACAGAGTCCTTTTAAGTTTAGAAATACAATATTCCTAAGTATATTTAAGGCAGAATTATTAAAAGTACATGATTTTTAACCACAAAAAAAACCAACAAAAGCTATTTACACAAAGCACACATCATTCAGTTTTTCTTAAGGAATCATTTACTGATTAAAGTGTACCTACATTTCTAGTGTTTTTAAAATGGATAAGCACACATGTCCTCTTAAAAGCTTTCTCTAGTTATTTTAAAATAAGGTTACTATTTAGGCTGAGGGCATATGGGTGTATTTTCTGCTGGTGAATTTCAGATGGCAGAAAATGAGCCCTGTGTCAGAGGATAATATGCCCCCTTGTGCCAAAGCCCTTAAAAATTCATATCATATTAATACCACTCATCTGCCACAGTCAGCCCCCTCAAATGTCTAAATTACTGGGCTATACTGACAAAAAAATGAATAAAAAATGTCAACCACCAGTTTGAAATACATGGTAAAACGCAGCACAGTGGTAACTTATTTTATATTCTAGCAGAGAGATGTTTAGGTTAGGGCATTATATTGCACAGATAATCTAATGAGGTAAGTCTTTGACTGGGAAAAGGACAGGCAGAAAATGCCTGCTTTCGCATTTTTGGGCCAACCTCAGGCCCGTTTCTATGCGTGTTCCTGCAAGTGAGTGGATGCTGTGCAGATCAATAAAGTGGCGTACAGGAGCATATCCGCTTCTCTCAGGCTGGAAAAAACACCAGGCTGAGAGCAGCGGAGCCAATGCTCCGTGGGGCCTTACCCATAATACTACTATTAAAAGAGAAAACAGAATTGTTATAATGATTTTTGTTCACAAAATGTTCAAAATTTATGCTGATCCCATATACTCTATCTCACGGTTTAGATGGAATACCTATGTAAACATTCATGTCTGTTTAAATGACTTTGTAACAAAAACAGTTAATCCTTTCCCTTGGATTTACTTGTTATAGAAGGGCAAATTTGGAAAATTCCAGTTATTTATGTTTTGGCCACCGATATGCTAAGATTTTTTTTTTTTTCTAACAGTTTTATAATTTTGTATTATGTTTTTGTATTCCTGAAAATGTGCTGTAATGCTTCCTAAATTAATTTTACTAACTTAGAATGTTAGAGATATTAGCAATTTATTAAATGATGTGAGATGTGTATATATGTAAACCATGCATCTTTGTAATCACTAATTTACTGCATAAAGTCTGCACAATACGATTTTGTAGAAAAGTAAAAGAAAAAAAAAAACTCTAATCACAAATCCATACGTTTTACCTATTTGGATTATTGGTCTTGATGTTCTATGTTATTGAATAACTATGGATTGTATGATTCATACTATTGTGTACACATATTTTAGTTAAGGAAAAATGTTTAAAGTTTGGAGGCCAGTAGTCCATTGTGCTACATCAATCACCTGTAGATAGAGCAGCAGTTCCACTAGTTTGTTTAGGGATAAAGAGAAAATAATGTGTGTAAATATTTATTTTCCAAAGCTGTAAGGCTTGATTTTGTAAATGTTTAACCATATCCCCTTTTTGGAAAAAAGTCACACTCCAGGCTGATTGCCCCACACAGTGCTTGTTTGTACAGGTATGGGACCCGTTATCCAGAATGTTCGGGACCTGGGGTTTTCCGGATAAAGAGTCTTTCCGTAATTCGGATCTCCTACCTTAAGTCTGCTAATAAAATGATATAAAAAGTGAATAAACCAAATAAGATTGTTTTGGCTCCAATAATAATTAATTAAATCTTAGTTGGAATCAAGTACAAGGTACTGTTTTATTATTAGAGAGAAAAATGAGCAGTGGCTGGCAATCAAGCTGGTGTAATCTCATAGGAGCAGATTTATCAAATGAATAAACTGTAGAATTACTTCATTCGATTTTCATTTATAGATGATTCGATTAAAAATTAATATTTAGCATTACTTTAACCTTTAGGAATTTATTTCAGACCCATATAATGGGCATTCTGAGATCTCAAACCCCACTGGAGGCTATGGATGGTGTAAAAACTTTTTTTATCTTTTTTGCCAGTGGATTAAGTAAAAACTGATTAGATTTTGATTTGATTTTGAAGCACAACCACAATATTCTGTAGTATGGGTGTTGGTGCCAACCGTAGGAAGACTTAAGCTGGCCATACACGTGGCGATCTAACGATATTTCGTGCGACTATCGGTCGCACGAAACATCGTCAGATCCGCCACACACAGTCAGGGCTGAAACAGCAGATAAGGAGGTAGAAACAATAGGATTTCTACCTCCTTCTGCCGATTCAGCCCTGACGGCAGATTTTGGTCAGGCGCCTTCTATGGAGCCCGATCAAAATTTTCTAACCTGGCCGATCAGCGAGTCGTCCGATATCAGCAGCTTCCTGCCGACATGCCATACACGCACCTAATATCGTACGAAACGAGGTTTCGTATGATAGTATCGGTGCGTGTATGGCCAGCTTTAGTGAGTTGACAAAAATCACAAGGAACTGGCACAGAAAGTCAGACAACTTAACTAGTAAACCATTACTTCACATTTGGTGCTTTCTTGAGAAATGAGGTTGGCTAGTTATAAAAATGTAGTGATTGCTTTTAATTCAATTCAAACTTTGATTTGTACTATTTAGAGGCGTATAACATTATATTTTTGTTTATACAGCACCTTTATTTTTCATATATTTGCAGAGAATGCTTAATTATCAGCATCTGTTCTATCCCTACTGGACTTACACTCTCATGGGAAGAACATACCAAAGGACCCAGTCAGCTCTTAGCTCTAAGGCAATACAATGACCTGTTACATCTGCATTGAATTAAGTGTAAAATAACATCTATTTAATGCACATCACCATTACAAATTCTTATAACTTACTCACTCCACTGTAATTCATATGGCTGAATTTTAATTAAATACAATACAATTAGGGGTATAGTTATTATAGTGTGTAAGCCAACATCACCAGTGATCTTGCTCATAGCAACCAATCAGACTTTTGCTTTTGTTTTTTAACTTGTGGGTGACTGTTCAAATCTAATTACTTATGGGTTACTATAGTTTGTCACCAGTGTTATCGGCTTATACAGTATAATAAATATGCCCCTTTGTATTTATTGATATTTTGATTCCTTGCTTTTTTCCTTTGTACAAACAATGTGGATCTGCTGCTTTAAGATAGGGGGTTACTTTCCTTGATAGAGTACTGTGATTTACAGAATTATGTTTATAAAAATATAAAAATGTTTTGGTAAGTCAAAATTCAAATCAAACAGGGGCACAAAACAGAAAAAGTAGGCCGTCTCAAAATAACTTAAGCTATTACCAAAAAGAAACAAACAGACAAACAAAAAAATGCCTTTGCTCATCTTAATGCTGGACCAAAGCTCAATGTATGTAGTATGCACATTGTATAAAATGGCTATATATTGCTGACAATCTTGCAATAGTACACTGTCACTTAGGGAAAGAAAATTACACATACATCCTCATAAATGTATCACACTTCTATATCTGGCAGTGTGTAGACTCAGAGCAGAGTAAATAGATATGTGCAGAGGAACACTACCAGAACACTGAAAGGGTTAAAACCAGGAATTCTGAGGTCTCGTTTTCAAATATAAAACATGTTAACCCATATGAAGCTTTTGTTTAGTGCTTGTACACTTTGCAAGAAATGATTCTCTGTTGTAACTCATGTTTGTTTTCCAATCAATGTGCATATGATATGTATGTGCACCTATGACAGTAAGCCAGGTTGGAATTAAAACGCTGTGTTAAGTTGTTTTTATTTCGCAGCATCCAACGTGCTAATGGAAAAACAGCACTGTGAGATTATGTTTCTTTATCAGGAGGATTTTTATAGATGGACTTGTGACCAGTGGGGGAAAGAAAATCATACTGGAAATCAGAAAGCTCATTACTGCTCTGACACTGAAACCAAAGCTGATTTAACTGCACATCTTGCTTTAAAGTTTATAGACTGAAATAAATTCTGTAATTAATCTTGAGCAATATCTGTATGGTCAGTAAAGCTGCACTTTGTGTATTTCTTAACAGCTTTGGATTTGTCACTTTTAATTTGTACCATAAGAATAAAGAATTGTTTGACATGAAAACTTTATATGGAGTGTCCTGTAAATGTTACTGATATTGCTTATGATACATGTATAAATGTAATATTCATATTTATACACCTGTAAAATGTAATTGATATAATTCATAACACACTTATATAATTTTTTTAACAGAACATATTATACCCTTTCTGCAGTCCCCTGGTTTCATTTTCGCCTGGGTATGATACTATGTCAATGCTCAATGCAACCTGTTGGGCCTTTTGAAACAACTACGTACCTATACAACCATGGGAGAAGTCAACATTCCTTTTTCCACCTCTCCCTCTCAACCCTACATAGCCCTGAGTTAAGGAACAGCAACACCAAAAAACAAAGGTGCTTTAAAGTAATTAAAATATACAGTAATGTATGTTGCCTTACAGTGGTAAATGTTGTGTAATTTATTCAGAAACAACATGTATATAAACAAGTTGCTGTGTAAACATGGGATGGCCATTCAAATTGGAAAAGTAGGAAAGGCATGACTTACATAGCAGATAAGCTCTGTAATAAAATCATAGTAACATACTAAAATAGTAACTTAAGTTGAAAAAAGACACATGTCCATCAGGTTCAACCATTTATGTTTATATAAAACCTGCCTAACTACTAGTTGATCCAGAAGAAGAGGAAATCCCTTCTGAAGCCACTTTGATTTGCCTTCGAGAGGGATAAAATTTCTTCCTGACTCCAAGATGACAATTGTTTAACTAGAAATAGTGATTGGGAGACATGAGACCGCAGAGTTGAACTGCAATGTGCAAATTATTCCACTACATGTTTTGTGCTTCACAAACCCTTTATAAAGAATTTGAAAGCAGAATTCAGAATTTAAACCCACAACCCCGTTGGTGACTTCATAGCCCCTCCTCTAGACTGTAAGTGCTCATTACAGCCTACGTTAAATGACACCTAAACTGGCAACACTGAGCCCATATCTGTGCAAAGTTACATAAAGTTTATTGTATAAAGTCCCATTTATAAGTCCATAAAGAGTTCAGTTGTGTAATGTCCAGTTTTAACATGATTTAATGATACTTCCAGGCGGCCTACTCGGGTTTGCTGTGAAGGCAAAACATGCTGTGAATAGGCAAAAGCAAGTCTTACAGTTAACACTAGCTGAGTTATTTACTATAATACTTACCACATTCAGAGTAATACCTTGGGTTTTCTTATTAATCAAGACTAGGGCAGCCATCAATATCTGCATAGGAAAGGATAAAAGTGTAAGTAGGTAACTACAAAAAGCATTTTTTTCTCCACTGTTCATTTATCTCTAGTGGATACAGAAAGTCATGCATTCTATTTATTGGAGCAATTACATTGCCATATTGCCCCCTCTAGAGGGATATTTAACCTTTTCCAATACTAGCCATCTCGTCTGAGATACACCATGGTCATTTTTTAAAAAAGTGTCTCAAAACGAGTGTATCTGTTTATGTGTTGGCTTTGAAATTTTTTAAATTACCCCTTTGTTCTTTGAATCTCTATTTTACCTGTCTACATGTTTGACCAATGTATGAAATGCCACAGGGACACTTGAGCATATAAATTACATATTTTTCCTAACAAATTGCATAATCTTTTAATCTTATAGTGTTACCATCTTCTTTTATTATATTTTCTTTTTGCCTAGAAAGTCCCAAGGTTTAACCTCATAGGGAAAAATAATAAATAAAAAACCCAAATACAAAAGTAATGTAGAAATTATACCTATATTGGCTAAGGATCAAATAGAAAGCCACTGTTGTAGCTCAATAGGGAAGGTTACTTAAAAAGCTTGCCAACATTTTTATTTTTGTTGGAGCAGTGGCCAATATCTTTTAACTATAGCTAATGCTACGCATAGCGTATTTTGGCGAGACTTTACATAACTGTGGAGACTTGTTCCCTCCGATTATCACTCTTGCCTCGTTGCACCTAGCAGACAAAAGACGCAATGACACCGTTGTGTGGGTGGAGTTCGGCCACAGCTTTATTATCAAATACAACGTCCAAAATTAGTTTGTGCCATGTATATTCAACTTTTCCAAAACAATAAACCATTTTGATAATGAATGCCGGCCACTGCGAACACAGTGGGCATGTAGAAGCCATAAGACAACATCAGAACTTAAATGGCCAAGGACTACCCCCCGCCATTTGCTGTGACAAACCACAAATTTGTATTGATTTGACAACATTTTTTTTTTTTTTATAAACAGAGTGTGCTTAAACAGAGTGTGCTTAAACAGGGAGGGTGGGAGGGGGATGCCGCTCGGTGGAAATCAGGAAGCAGAGTGGCAGCAGCAGCATGGGAATGCAGGCACAGGGGAGGGAGGAGGAGCGAGCAAGGGGGGGGCTGCCCTTTTCTGACTGCACTGGCTGGTAAGTTAACCCCTTACAAGCACGGAGGGAACTGGGCCACAGCTGGCTTCACAGTCCCTCCGCGCTACATGTGCACCTGAGCGTATTCAATGGTTTTGGGCGCAGGCAAATTTTTAAGCATAGGCGCATATTGTCGGCAAGCGTCTTTCAGCTTTACAAGAAATACGCTACATTTGGCATTAGCCTATACTCTCTTTTTTTTTTACTCTGTTGAATATATTTTGTAATGAATGGGAGCCGGATGTTACCGCCTTTTCTTTATGTGAGAGTTGATTATTACTGTCAATTAAGCCCACCTGTTCAAAAATAGAGGTTACTGCTTCCTTCCTATATCCAGCATCATAGGAAGTCTTTTTCGTGAAGCGCCGCAAAATTATGATGCTGAAAATTCAGTCATGTCAAAAACATTAGCGTTTGTGTCATAAAAAGTCGTGTCCGCAAAAAGCAGTGGTCATGTCAAATTGGGTGTGGTCGCGTCAAAATGGATCCGGTCAAAGCAAGTTGGGCACAGTTGCATCAAAATAGGTGCGGTGCATCAAAAAAGTTGGATGCGTAAGTTTTGCAAATTTTTTGGTGAAGCAAAACAGGACAGATTCACACATCACTAATGACGGAGCATCGTGGGAGGAAACTGAGGACTATATGGTCTAGAAAATACTGGCAAGTTATATCCAAGATGGCAATCGGACCTGTCCATGGATCAACTTGAGCTATTTTTAATAACCCTTGATCTTCTCGTTTTCTAAAAAGCCATCCAACCCCTTCTTAAAGTTATCTAATAATTTAATGTATCTGTCAGTATGACTGATTCAGGGAAATAATTCCACTTCACTGCTCTTACTGTAAAAAAAAAACCCTTTCTGAATATTTATGATAGGCATGGATATTTTCATAAAAAATAGAATTTGGGTTTCATGCTTAATTTGAAAGGGATTTTTTTTGTCTGAACTTTTATTTTAAACACTCTACACAAAATGGCACAATTGCTTTCTGCACCCCATTTTCTGCAGCCCACACATAGTACTGGCCATTTTTGGTATGGTTTACTTTTTAGGAGGTAGGAGAGCAAGCACCTCTCTGTGGCAATTTTGTATACACCAACAAGTCATTCAGTTCCTCCCAGCTGTCCGCCATTATTACTGGGATAGGGATGATGTTGAAATAAATATATGCTCTGTTGCTGCTAGAACTTACTGTGGCAATCCTATATCTGTCTAAACCTTGGGAAATATTAAGTAGATGGATCTCTTAAGATCCCTACAATATGAAATACTGTTTTATATATGGGCTGTTTTATGTGATATATATATATTATAGAGACATTTTTTTTGCATAGTTTACCTTTAAACTCGTGGGTAAGGTTGAGGATTACTCTCTTAACCAGTTGGTAAATTTTGGTGCAGGTGGAGGTCACAATAAAACAATTCTGGTGAGTTATTTTTAATGCATCTTTAAACAAAGTAGCAAAGCAAGTAGCAAATGGCAGCAAATACACTTGGTCATACATGGCTGATAAAAGCTGCCAATGATATGAGTTGGCAGTTTATCAGGCCATGTATGGGGCCCTCAGACAGGCCTACCCCAACTTGGTTTTGGCAGGTTTAGAAGACCAATTGAGACAAGAAGTGCATCAGCATGTTGATGCGTTCTTATCCTGATGGTCTGTATACCATCAAAGTCAAATGACTGGATCAATCCAACATTGCCCACCTCAAGATCGGCACATTTTTAATGTACATAAAACATATACTCGTTTGATCTTGCCAAACGAATAGATCTTCATGTGTATGGCCACTGCTCTCAAGATATTTCAGCATTTTAGGGCCATAACACACGGGGAGATTAGCAGAGCCGCGACAAATCTCAGTTGTCGCGGGCCACTTTTCTCCCCATGTGTTACGGCCCTTAATGTGTTGCATTTGATCTAAAATGAAAATATATAAAGATAACTATTTGATTAGAATCTCTTCTGTTATAAAACTATCATTGAGGAACATAAAACATTTGCTTTAACCTTTAGGAAACTTGAATAGAAAGTCAGGATAAAGCAAGAGCTGTGTATGTGAAAGGTGTCAGGTACTGTATATGGGGATGTGGTGTATGTGCTTTTGTGTTATCGATAATGTGTTGGGTATATGGGATGTGTTGTATGTGCTTATGTGTTATTTATAATGTGTTGGGTATATGGGGATGTGGTGTATGTGCTTATGTGTTATCTATAATGTGTTGGGTATATGGGGATGTGGTGTATGTGCTTTTGTGTGTGTTATCTATAATGTAGTGTTTATGTGTGGTATGCGCGTTTTGTGTGCATGATGGGTATGTATTCGCTTGATGCATATGTTTGTGTATGTTTTTTTTTATGTTTTCAGGCAAATAATTAAAAAATATATTATTTGATGAAAACTTTACAGTTCTGCCAGGTTTGAAATATGTACAGTATAGTTTAGAACCTTTGTATTAATAATGATATTTTTATTTCGAGATGACACAGTTCTGTTGGACAGAGACTGGCACTTTGACACTAGTGCCCAGCTATTCCACATAGAGATCACTGGCATGCTTGAAGAAGTAAATTGAAAAAGCAGTTAATACATAGTAACTTAGACAACTTAAACACATAAAATGATAATGTGAGAAAAAATTGTATTACTTGGTTTATAGAGTTTATTCCTATTTATTGCATATGGGCGAGTAAATTATTTTATCAAAATGAGAACATATTCTGCAGTATGTATACTGATTTATGGCGCAAGTGCTTGTAGATTTGAGGGGCAGACAAAGGACTTAGCAAAACATTTTATGCAGACAAGGAATAGGAAGGAAATATTGGAGAATCCATAATTTATAGGAACAAGATTTATTTGCTGACCACATGGGATAGATATAATCAGGAATCCAATGCATTTTTTGACATGTTTAGTAGCAAAATAATAGAAAAATAACTTTGTGTAATGTTGTTTAAAACATAAACCTCAGTGGTGTGAACAAGAAGAAACACATAAATTCTACAATAACCAGGCAACATGCCAGTGGTAAACATTGATTTCAATTATATTAAAGATGATCATTTAAAAAATATTTCTGCAATAACTTTGTATATTAAAATTTGTTTTATATTCTGTATATTGTATACACAGTGCATTCAATTTCTTACAATGCATTAGCAATACATATAATTTCATAATTGATTAGAAAGCATATTTATAATAGCTTGTAATATGTTTTACACCAAAAACAGGTGGAAAAAGGTAGTGTAATTTTTTTTTTACAAAGATGTGGATTTCTCCTTACTCCTGAAGGCAGAAGCCATGACATTTAAAAGGGGTGATATGCCACTTAGACATAAAGGATGAACTTGGATGGACATGAGGGTTTCTTTAACCTCATCTACCAAGTTATGTGTATAAATGGGGTTATTTTGATTTACTCCAGAAAAGTATAAATGTCCTCCTCTGCTCGTCAAAACCAGGATTTTAATTTTCTTGTTTAGTTCACAAAATAACAAAAGGCAGAGAATAGGAAAAAAGTAGGTTTTATTAATAAAACTCCGAAAAAGTATATGCTGATGCATTAATGACCACTGTATAGTGAGGGATATGTGTTGTCTTAAAGTGATACTGACACCAAAAAATTTCTTTTAAAAAAATGAACCTACTTCCAAACCGACCTATAGGTCATGTTGACTGTTTTTTCCTAAAAGTCCTGTTTCTCTACATAAATTCTACTGAAGATCCTGAACCCGACTGTCTTGACAACCCGACCGTAGTTTGGTAGTTTAGGGTATAAAGTATATATTTTTTTCTGCAGTTATCTTACTCTTAGGGGCTCATAAGACACTTATGGTAAGTCTACAGTATACATAGTGGTCTTTAAAAGGGACCTGTCACCCCAAGACATAACTCCAAATTATTTTCTAAATTGTTAGTTACTTACACTATATAAATAATATAAATCTTGTTTCCATCTGTCTTGGAATTACTCAATCAAAGCAAGCAGACAGGCACCATTTTGCGGACACTGTTATGAAGGCAAACTTTGTATCATGCCAAAAGCTTGTTTATGTGCCAGAATGGGGGACCAGATGCCCATGCCCTTGCACTGGCTACACAATTAGATGATGAGACGGGAGGGGGAATGTGAGATGTGCAGTGACATCTAGGTAGTGCTGAATGGAAAGTGAAAGTGATTGTCTGCCCCGCCTCTATGCCTAAGGCATAGAGGTGGGGAAAGCAATATATGATTGACAGCTGGGATTTTTAAATGCCTTTATAATGGGTTTGGATGTGTTAATATAAAAATGAATTTGGGTTTCATGTTTAATTTGAAAAGGACTTAATTATACAGCTGATTATGTCTGGGTGACAGGTCCACTTTAACAGCTCAGATGACCCCTTGAACTATTTAAAAAAATCTTCCTTAAAATGATTACTAGAAAAAAGAGTTGTCTGTAATAAGCACCACTGTTACACAGTACTGAATTATCCACAGAGCATACCTCACAAGGTCATGCCTACAAGTCTCCAAACTATCAGCATTCTTATGGACAATCTATGCTTCAAGCATGAGGTAGGGACATTCTTTTATATGTTCTTGACTCAGAGATAGTAAATTTTGCAAAGCAGAATCTATTCATACCCAGTGTCTGGGACTGATGGAGAACATAATGTAGTTCCAGGTGTTCTTCTATGCCAGGAAGGCAATAGTGCTTCTCCAATTTCGGTACACTGGCAATGTTTAATAAATGATGCCCTTCCTTTTCTACAGTACTTAGTTACCAATGAAGAGTTTGTCTGGACAAATTTGATAAAATATACAGCCCCTGGACAGCTGATTCTACCATGACCCTAGCTCAAGAAGGCAACTAATGTGTCAGGTGTAATCCAGGTTGTTCCCACTTGTTGATCACAATATAATTGTACCTAATGAATCACTTTTCATCTATTCTTTTTTAATCTCCTCTGTCTCTATCCAGTCTATTGTTGTTACACTGCTCTCTATTGTATATTGTAAACTGGATCACTTGCTGGATCTTCACCTCTGTAGGGCTGTGATAACTCTTTTACTTTATTTATGTTATCCTGGTTAACAAAATTAATATGACTTCATTCTATGAAAGAAATGCTTAAAATTGTAAAAAAAAGTATTGATATTGTAACACAATTATGAGAAAGGTCTGGACACCATTACATGTATTATCAACAGTATATGTTAGTTATCAATAGTCATTTAAGGATAGCTGTAGGTGGCTTTGACGTCACTAAGACTAATAAGGTATCAATAATAAGGTAATATCTCATCTTCAGTTGGAGGTATGCTACTGATGGAGTGACTGGAATAACACACAGGATCCATTCAGCTGTGTGCCATTCAGCGGTTACAAAAATATATTATTATTTCTGAAACATTTTTTCACTTTTATCATTTGTCGGGATGAAATGTTGCTACAAGTTACTGTATTTTATTTTGTTTGTTGGTCAATATTTGTGGCAGTTTTATACAAAGGTGCTTGCACCCATACATGTTCCATTCACCTTGCAGTTGTTTGTGGGGAGTAGTGCCATTTTGCCTGTCTAGCCTGCACTGCTAAGTTGCATGTAATTGAAGCCTGGAATTCCAAAACCCCAGACTTGGTGGTAATTGTAGGATTCCACTTCCTGATTGCATCCATGGATGCAACCAATTGGCCAATGAATAGGATCCTAAAGGTGCTAATAATGTAGCATGGTGGAAACGACAAATTCCCACAGCTTGAACAGTAGCTTCAACTTGCTCCTGATTTGCCAAAAGTTGCATCTAAATTAGCTCCTGCAACCTTGCAGGATAATAAATTAGGCGCTGAGAGGGAGCTAGAGCATGAAAAAGGAATTTCCTCTTTTTAACTCTGGAGCAAAACTACTGCCGTGAGTGTATACAATAAGAAGAGAAATTCACAATGAATAATATGTTCTGCATCCTTGATAATAGATCCCCTACATGTATACTGTTATTTTCCTTCTCCTGCTTAGTTGAAGATGATGTCTGCTTAGTTTAAGATAATGTAACATGAAGGGGATAAAAGGTAAATATATCTTTGCAGAAAGTAAAATGATTGAACATAGAAATGTTGTATATAATGAAGTTAATGCAGCGCTATAAATCAAAGAAGCACTGTACTGTACCAGCATATCCCACAGCAAAGCATTAGTCACAACGCAACAATGAAACTATCCATAATGGGGTTCTTTTGCCCTTTGCACCCTCTCCTGCACACTAAGGGGGGCATTTTCTAATGCTTAGATTTTTTTTTATTCAAATTTTTTAGTGCTAAAAAAAGTTGTGATTTTTTTTTTCAAATTTACTGTGCAACAAAACGGCTAAAAATCCGAATCCGACAATTCGTCAGCTAAAACTTTATGTAGAAGTCAATGGCAGATATCCCTTCCCTTCCCTGAAGGATTCTTCTTTTGCTTCAAAACGTTAGAGATTTCCGATTTTCAATGCTGGTTTTTCATGAAACAATTCGAAAAAGTAAGAAAAAGGGTTAGAAAAATTCAGTTTTTCTTGCACAGACTTTTTTAGTTCAGTAAATGTCAGACATTCGTGAAAATAGATTTATTTGAATTTATAAAAATAAAAAAAATGACAACAAACTGACAACAACAATATCATTCACTCAAAAAAAAAGCAAAGGAACATGTTTAACACAGTAGAACCCCCATTTTAGGTATTTTAGGAGACCACTTTTACAGTTATGGGACCAAAAAATAAAATTGTAAAATAATGGAAAACTTAAAATCAGGTTTTTACTGTAGTTCATGCATGTTTAATGCAATTAATAAACATGAATTGCTATATTTATTAAAAAAAAACTTGAAAACTTCAGCATCTGAAAGCTTGTGAGTAGTGATGGGCAAAATGTTTCGCCAGGCATGGATTCGCGGCGAATTTCCGCGTTTCGCCATTGGCAGATTGTTTTGCGAAACGGATGAAAATTTTCGCCGCAGAAAAATTCGGCGCACGTCCAAAAATTGTCGCCGGCGTCAAAAAAGAATAGTCGCGGGCGTCAAAAGAATAGCCGTGCGCCAAAATAATAGCCGTGAGACAAAATAATAGCCGCGGGCAACAAAATAATAGCCGCGGGCGACAATTTTTTTTGCCGCGCAACATTTTCGCCGTTTCGCGGATCTTTTGAAAGATTTGCAAATTTTTCGGTGAAGCGGAACAGATTCGCTCATCACTACTTGTGAAGTCATGCTGAAGTCAATAGGAGCTGTCCTAGGCAAAACTGTAACTACTTAGTCCATCTGAGTTTTTTTTCAAGTTTTGTGACCCATTAAAAATTACGCAAAAGTTAGATGTCGGTTTTATTAACTTGCATTTTTTTCAGAGTTTTTTTTTTATAAATAAGCTAGTATGATAGATACAGTTTATGGGTTTTATAGGCTCCTACAGCAGTGCATTACAGAAACTATTTAAAGTGATGCCCGGTTGTTGATTGTTGGTTTGAATAATAAATCCTCTGAGTCACTTAAACTAAGAGATGTTGAAAAAGATAATTATCCGTTTCATGCCTTTTTTCAAACAGGCCTAACATTTTCCAGAGGGCATTATCTATAGACAATGCTGTATGTAACTGTCTTCCAAATCTCACTGTTCATTGGCTAGCTGCCTCTCAGCATGATATAATGCAGATTTACAGCTTCAATGTGCTGCAATCCAGAGGACTGTGCTGTCTTAAGCATTTTAGATAAATATTTCCCCTTGCTCTCAAAGTTAGGTTAACTATTGGCAACACAGATAGCAGCTTTAAGCACACAGTAACAATTTCTACCCAAAGTGCCTAAATGGGTTGTTACACAGCTAAATTGGTCTCTAGTGAGAAAGTGGATGCCAGGACTATTTATCAACACTCACATAAATAGGGGAGGATTTGACCATTTGCCAGGGAATTTTTGTATTCACACTTTTCTTTTGGCAGAATCATACATCCTTTAACTAAGCAAAAGTCACTGTATACAGTTGGCATTATAGATTTTTTTCCAGCTAGTGTTTTAGCTATATTTTAAAAGCAATTTTGCTGCAGATAAATCACTTAGGTGGGCCATTTACTAACGCTCAGATTTTTTTTTGCAATTCAGATTTTAAAGGAAAACTATACCCCAAACAATGTAGGTCTCTGTAAAAATATATTGCATAAACAAGCTCATGTGTAAAACCCTGCTTCATCTAAATAAACCATTTTCATGAAAATATACTTTTTTCGTAGTATGTGCTATTGGGTACTCCTAAATAGAATTAAGGGCTACCTCCTGGGATCATAGGATTCCCAGTGCACACAAACAAGCCAAGGCACACATACATGCTAGGCCACATCTGCCAATTAATGAACAGAGCTCTGTCTTTTGCTTCCAAACTTCTTCCTGTTACAGTTAGAGCTGCATTATTTCTGATCATGTGATCTCTGAGGGAACACACAGCCCATCACTAAATGGCTCAAGGTAAAGGATGTAAACGGGGCAATATTTACTGATATATATATTCCAGTTTGGAGAGATTCTTTAATCACTTAACATGACAAAAACTAACTGCAGACCTCCCAACTGTCCAGATTTTCCGCAGTACTGGATTATTTCTGAAAAGTCCCTCAATTCTCTTTGATCTCCTGCACTGAACCTGCACTGAATGCTAAAAAAGATACAATGTTTCTCAAACTTAATTAAAAAAGTATCTTTTGGCAGGGAGCCAAGAAAAGTTAACAAGCTACACCTGCACTTCCTGTAGATACAATTGTAACTAATAAGCTAAACAGGTCTCTTGGGGGAACTGAGACTTGCAGCTTAAAGGGCAATTTCACCTCTTTTAGCAAAGCTGTAATTACACATAAAACAAAACCCCCAGAAATGTGTTCAAACTTTAAATCTGCCAAATTTTGTAAAATAGGAGTGATATTTTGGGCATGTGGTCACAAAAATGGGCGTGGGCAATATTTTTTCTCCATGCTGCACAGCATTTCTTTTTGTCCTTTACATATTTTCAAATGTTGGGGGGCTGTATCTGTTGGTTACGTGTCACTTTCCTCCCCTGGAGGATGCTTCATTTTATGCAAAACTTTGGAGGTTTCAGATTTTTGACACTGGTTTTTTTTGTGCTAAAAATCATGAATGGGCCTCCCAGAGTGTGTAACAGTCAAAACTAGAGCCAGAGCAGTCAGAAGGGGTTGGACACCCCAAATGTATGGACCTTAGTGGAAAGGGCTATTATTCATATCCGTGGGATAAATTCACTGATGGTACACTTAAGGAGTAAACCTGCTGCTGAGACAAAAATTCTAAAAATCTGTATAAACCTCCCTTTTGGTTTAGTGAGAGAATACCAGATTTGCCTGTCATATTAATGCATGCGATCTACTTTTAATGTCAGTGTACTAGGGAAATACCGTGTTTTTGTTTATGTCCTGTTAAACAATTTTTCTGTTCCTGATAAAATCTAATGGTGAGCTGAGGGTTTGGGGTTGGAGCACCTGGATTATCCTTTTCACCTTGGTGAGTTCTCTGCGACTTATGGATGCTAGACATAACTATGTGTGTTTAAAACTAACAGTGCCCTAATTTTGACAGTTCAGCTACAAAACCTTTCCAATATAATTTTGTTAGGGTTCCTGACCGCAGACTGCAAGTGTAGTGACCTGAGGGAGCCCTCCTGCCAGGACAAAGACTTGCACGGAAACAAGAAGGACACAACCACAGTGGAAGTTCAAACTTGTTCAGTTTATTCTTACGTGATCATAGCTTTTATACCCCTTGTGTACGTGCAGATACAAAGGAATCATTATAAAAAATAGAGTAGAACCTCATTAGCTTCAAGGATGGCCTTCAAGGATGGCTAATGCGGGACAGGAATTTTAAGGAGGACCCAAGGAGTAAAAGATGCATCAGTGCACAGATAAGATTAAGTTGTTTTTCAAAACATACTGTATATTTCGGAAGGTGCAAGGGTACTATTTGGGAAAAACAACTATTATGGGATGTTCAAACCTTGCTGTTTGCTGTTACAAAATGGAGATACATTTCTAAAATGGAGTATGATATGCTAAGCATCAAAGTATATGAAAGTTATCAAGATACATGCATATATAAATATATGATTATATCGATATGAAAATACAGGATATTATATCAAACCTCACACATTTTTTTAGCAGTTTTGTTCAAATCCCTTTAGTAAATTTTTGCACATGATGTGAGTGTACAGTGAGCTTTACAGATACAGTATACTTGTTTATATGTATAAAGACTTTGTCCTCTGTGTAAAACAGACTTAATTCATTTTAAAACCTCATAATAAATCAGTGATTGTATTAAAGACGCAACCAAAATGAAGCAACCTAAAAGACATGGTGGCAATCTATGTCAAAGCAACTGTGCAGAATGAAAGACATTTATGTATTTGATATTTATTTGTCATTATACATTTTGTATTCTGTTTTACTTTACAGTTTCTTATTCTCTCTCTCCATAGTTACTAAAGGTTACTGTGAATTCTCACTTTTATCAAATCACATACTATTAAGCATTTATTGCTTGAAATTAAAACGAAAATACCAGTTAATAGTTAAGAAATTGCAAACAATAGCATTTTCTGTAAAAAGGTAAATACAGTGTACATGTGTTCAGAAAGCTCGGTCACTATTATTATCTCTCACAATTTGTAGCATCTCCATGGTGACTTCCTACCACTTAAAATGCCAGGTTCCTCACTTGATCTTCACAGGATAAATGTGAAAAGTGTCTCTTAAAGGTTGTCATTAAGGGCTCTGCTTGGACTGACCAGAGGGTTGCATGTGTGAGGCTCTCAGCAGGATGGGAGCTGATGTTTCATGCCTGAGAGGAGCATTAGCATTAGGTGCCTCAACAGGGGAGATACAGTTGTTCAGGTTAAATGGTAAATGGATGTAGCATCTGCCTAGTGAATTATCTTCAGTACTGAGTTCCTAAGCAGAACAACATAATAACACATCCCCATACATCAAACTCATGGATGTCTAATGTTTGTTAACCTTACTTATGGCCAAGATAAGTGTTTAACATTCATAAAAACTCTCTGATAACATGGTACAAGAAATAGCTGCAGAGAATCAGTTGTATTCTAGAAAACTGATGAAAATAGGTTTGTTCTCTTCCACACAATTCATGTTTTGATCTCAGATATAAAGCTGTTAGATCCTTATTGCAATGAAATCATATGTTGGATGCTCCGATAAAGTCTGATTCATCCTTATATGCAGAGTTTTTGCTCAGAATATTTCTTTACTTTGTAATCATACTGTATTTATGCTTATTGGCAAGAGCCTCCAGTTTGTTGACTTTATCTGCGCACAAATTAAGATAAATTCTTATACTGAACTAATAAAAGTGAATTACCTGGCTTTTAAGCCCACACAAAAGCTGCATGCTTGATTTTCTGTTGACACTTAATTTGTAGTTTAAAAAGACTGTGTACACATGGTTACGTAGTTATTTGGCTTGAAAAAAGAAACTAGTCTATAAAGTCAACCCTCCCAAGTATAATGGAAATTCTGTTACTTAAGTCTGTGTCATTTTCTCCTTTGTTTTAGTACCACTAGGGGAACATTCTAAATAGGGTTACCACCTCTCTGGGTTTTGCATGGGCTGTTAATTAAGATGTTCCTTGCTCAATAAACTTTTAGCTTAATTACACTAGCTCAGTTACAGTTGTGCAAATTTCCATGCAATCAGCCCTGCACTGTTTTTGCATGAAAATCCCATTGCTTTTGTTTAGTTACCCCCAGCTTGCACTGACCTTCTTGCTTCCTTATCTGAATTGAGTGCAGTTACACCTATTGCCATGATGCATGAAGTGCTGCAGCGCACATTTCACTTGCACACCTAATGCTGGCAAAGGTCATGAATAAACTTACGAACTTACAAATTTGCCAATAGTGTTGAAGCCTTAGCAGTACTGCTGTATTGTGGAGCATTATGGTAAAATAGATCCTATATCAATACAGGAAATGAAATGAATGAATGAATGAAATGATGCCAATAAAATGGCATCTATGCAGGATAAAAAATGGCATCTATCTAGATTTCCATATACATGAAAACATTATTACCTTTTGTGGCATTGTTCTTCTCTCAGGCAACAGCTGTGGGCAAACATAAGCACAGTTAAATGACCAGTAAAAATGCTTTAAAGAAATGTTGCAGCTTTGTTAAAAATCATCCTTATAACCCATATACTCCAAAACAAGTGGGTTTTTGTCATTTTCACCATAGTTAAAAAGAGATCTTTTTCTAACTCTGTAGTCCATACCAAGGTAAAACATGGACTTCATAATAATTTCCTATGGCATAATATAACCTACCAAAACAGGGAGCCAACAGTAGAGATCTTTGAACTTGTACTTTGTATTTTGAGTAATTTCTCTTGGATTTTGTTAAAGGCTTTTGGGTACTTTTTGTTTAAATACATTTTTCCCTATAGAAAAAAAGTAAAACAATTATTTTTTTTTGCATGTTGGAAATTGTGCCATAGTGTGATCCCCAATCTAAATACAGTGTGTGTTTTATCTTTTGTTCATAGTAAAGTATATTAGCCAGTAACTCATTTACAAAAAAAGTGTAAAAATAATTTTGTTATGCAGGGCAAAAATGTACCTATATTTATACCTATATATATATCCCTATATACCTATATACACCCTCCTTCTTTTGTGCATTTTCTCTATTTTGTTTTCTTCAGATATCATTTTTGTTTCCTTCACTTCAGTTTAAATCATATGTTTTAAAAACAGGCAGCTGAATAGAAAGTTTTTTCCCTTTTCTGTTAAAAGTGCACATTTTTTCATTAAGCTCTCATAGCATAACTATACCTTGTATCTTTAGAAACTGTAGAGTGCTTTGACCTATTGTTTAAAAGTTGAGCACTCAACCTTTTACAGCACTTCAGTAACTGTGTTTTCTCTTTCCTAAATAAAAGACAAGTTAAGGGGCAGAAAGCTGTAAAGCCTAAATCTTATTAAAAAATATATATTTATATATATATATATATATATACATATATTAAGCTGTTAAGCTAAAAACGTCACTAAACTGGCAGGCAACGCATGTAAAAAGAAGAACCCCTGGCTTATTGTAACTGGAACTGTAAGACAGACAGGAATGAGGATGAAATGAATCCCTAAACAGGTACAGCAGAGAATGGCCAATGCAGACAGTGCAGCAGGTAACATGACTGTGGAGACTTATTCCCTCCCTTCCAACCTTACCCTGATGTACCCAGCTGACACAATAAAACCCGCTGACACCATTATGTGGGTGGAGTTCGGCCACAGCATTATTAACGAATCCAAACATCACAATGGTCCTTGCCATGTATTTCAAACTTTACCAAACATCTTAATGAACTTTATAGCTGTTTTAAAATGAATGCTGGCCACTGTGAACACAGTGGGCATAGGAAACCATCAAACAACACCAGAGATTAAATGGCCAAGGACTATCACATATTAAACTTCTGTAACTTTAAAGGAGATATCCACCCAAAAGCTGTTTTTGCATATTTGAAATAAAATGTAACTCTAAGCAACTATTTAAAATAGTTATTTGTATATGTAATTACTATTTAAGGCAGTACCTGTGATTGTTTACTGTATATTACTCTACATATCTCCAGTTTTATTAAGGGAGGGAAATTGGGAATTGTGTCTTTTAAAGGGCTCCTATCACCCTAAATTTGCTTCCCCCACCAGAGGTACACTCATTTTTTTTTTAAATAAAATAAGTCCCCACCAGAGTTAGGCTGCCAGGAGGGAGCTCCCATGTTATTTAGTGAGCATGTGCATAATGAGCATGTTCATGTGTGTGACGTAGGAGTGGTGGATGCGTTTGCGTGCGCAGAATGATTTGTGGTTCTTGCTCATTATGCTCATGTGAGTGCCACAACATGGATGCCTGAACCTGAAGCTCCTTTCCAGGGCAGGCAGCCTAACACTGTAGTGGGCTATTTTTTTAAAAAAAAGATGTGGGCAAATGGAATGTGGGCCCTACTAGAACACACCTCTGGTGGGGGAAACCATTTTAAGGTGATAGATGCACTTTAAGCTTGAAAAGGATGTGCATCATTAAAGGAAAAGTAACGCTAAAAATTTTTAACTAAAAAATCTATTCTGCCCTCCCCAAATAATTGCCCTATCCTGAAAACTATTTGTTATTTATAATGCTTTAGAAGAAAATACCTGTTAAACTTGGCTTCCGGTCATTTCAACAAAGCCGATATGGCCATGCAGGAGAAAGTATCGGGTGAAGTTTAACTATGCGGTGATCGATTGATCGAGTGTAGCCTGACTCCTTCCTATACAGAAGGAAGGCTAGACTCGATAAGTCAATCGCAGCATAGTGAACACTTCCCCTGAAACTTTCCCTGCGTCGCCATATCGCCGTTGTTGAAATGCCCGGAAGCCAAGTTTTTTACAGGTATTTTCTTCTAAAGCATTATAAATAACAAATAGTTTTCAGGATAGGGCAATTATTGGGGGAGGGTAGAATAGATTTTTTAGTTAAAAATTTTTAGCGTTACTTTTCCTTTAAGAGTGGCCTTCAGATATACAGCAAAGAATGGGGAAACAGCAGCACTGGGAATATCCCACCTTGCCTGTGGATCACTTTCATGTGTTTTGACTGTACAGATATGTGACCTGTTATCCAGAATGCTCAGGACCTGGGGTTTCCTGGATAAGGGATCTTTCCGTAATTTGGATCTCCATAACTTAAGTCTACTAAAAATCATTTAATTATTGAATAAACCCAAAGTACAAGGTACAAGAAAAAAAGGAATGGAGTCTATGGGAGATAAGGGGTTTCCGGATAAGGGATCCCATATCTGTACTGTAATGATTATATTGTTCTTATAATATCATATCTGATAGCTGTCTGACATATTAAAGGACCTGCAACTTAGGAATGATCTGTTTGCTGTAGAAGATGTCATAGGATTCTTTATCCTGTAGGATGCAGGGCCCACCTTATTAAGCAGACAAGAGGTAAGATGCTTACAAAGGCTTTAGTATGTAAGCCATAGTAAATGGGTAGAATGTTTATGACTCGACACACATATAGGATACAAATATTAATACTTTTTTTATGTGGTAGACAGAAAAATATATAGTAACCAAATACTTTTTTTTACATTTGTATCCCTAACATTTTCAATAGCTGCTTCTATACTGGAGACCTGAAATCATTAGTTACGTCAAACTGGTCATTTTCTGCTTACTTGATTGATATTGAAAATTGTTAATTAACTGGTTATCAAAAAGGAAAGTTTGTTTTTTATTAATTTAGGCAAATCTTATAAAAAAACTGAGTTAGTTCATTTTTAATATGCTTTGTGTGTCAGCTGCAACATATTTATATATACTTACCTAAAACATTGTAGAGCAAGCTTCTGCTATATTGTTCCAAGAATCAGAACTCGCAGTGCAATCGGAAACAGTATTTTTGTTTCTTTCTACAATTACATTTACAAATAAGTTAATCCCCAAGAAAACTGTTTAATTATTTTACACTATACTAGAAAGTTGCCTAGAATTACTTTTTTATTGTGCAAAAATAAAGGGGGGGGGGTGGTGGAATAATTTAGGCTGAAAAAGACGCATGTCCATTGAGTTAAACCAGTTAGTAATATTGATTATCTTTTTAGTCGAATAATAAATCCCAGCTAACTGCAACAATTCAGCTTCTACTAGTTTAAGTTTTGAGAGGAAGACTTTAACATACAGTATTCACCACTGATATGGAGAAATAATATCTGGATTGGAAAAAAGCTATCAAATTGATTTCTAAATAAAAACAGATAAAATATATAATCCCAAGGAAGCATTCATGTTATGGGCTTCTATATAGCAAATCCTACCATTTGGGCTAATTATTTTGTTCTAGATAAGCTAAGAATGCCTAACCTGGAACTTTTAGATGCACTGATAAAAAAGCATTTTTTTCACTTCATCTTCTTTTAAAGTTTTCTTCAAGAAATCAATAAGATGAAGTTAGGAGAAAAATACTTCTTTGTCTGATGACAAACACATTACATTGTCATTAATATTGCAAGTGCTTTTTTGATGTAAAAAAAAAAAAAATCTCAGCTTTATTTTAAGATAGTTATTATGGTTTATTCTAAGATTTAGAAAACACTGGAGAGTAGGGCCTTGAACACAAATGCATTTACCTTGACGGAATGAATTTGAAATTGCTCTACAGAAATGGTCAGGAGAATACTTTGAATTCACCATGGACCTCTTTTTAAAATCCTGCTGTAAAATGGAGCTGGTATGGATGTGAAACCACACCCACTACTTCTGCTCAGAGATCAAAGCAAATGAATAGGTCAAGCACCTGACATATTTCTATCCAATATCCAGGGTAGAATGTGTTCATTTTCTGACTAATGGCATGTCATTTGGCTGAAGCCTTTGGTCACAAATTAATCCTAGAATCAAAACAGATTTTACGGGGAGCAATCTTCCATCAAGTATTGATTTTTTTACACTCATGGAATTCGTACTCCCTAATTTAACCTGACAGTTATTCTGCACAATGGGCTGGGAGTACCTCTGCAACTCACATTAGAATTTTAACAGATAGTTTTTTTTTCTATAAAGAGAGAAAAAAAAATAGAGATCAAAATGTAAACAGCACATACAGATCGGCCACAAGAGGACTAACAGAAAATGTATGCTTTCTTAGCTTTAAACATTTTCTATGAAAATGAAAAATTACTTTTATTTAGAACTTAAAGATAGTAGAATAAGCATGGGCACTCCAGGTCATATTATAGGCCCATTAAACAATCCAAACCCTTCAGATGACAATAACCAGAAGTGGTTGATTAAAACATATACTTTCCAGTCCACTGCCAATGTGTTACCTGCCTACATGTACTACTGTTCTATTGTTTATAGAATGATGTTACAGCCTGGCTGCGTCAGCACTTTGCATTAGTGAAGTTATCAGGTCATCCAATAAATATCTTGATGGATGCAACAGTGTAATTCTTTAGGGAAGGTCATATTTTGTTTAGTGGTTTTAAGGAATTTACTCTTATTTGCAGCAGATAAAAGTGCATTACACTAACTGAACCTGTTTTTTGCTACAGTCGCCCTTTAACCTATAAAACATCCTTGCTTAGATGATGCCTAGCTTTGCTAATGGATTGCTAAGTGTGTACATATCCTAGCAAAGCCCTTTTGCTCTAACTGGGTTCTCGGTTCTAAAAATAATTAAATAGTCAAAGAGCCATAATATGAACTTGAATACACACTTGTAACAAAAATTGGAAAATAGAGTACATTACCAAATAAATACAACTATAGCTAAAGTTACAGCTAAAGATGTTTTAACTTCTTAGTGAATTCAGTCTTTTTTCTATTCTCTGCCCTGGTGGCTCTGGCATTTGAAACAACATAACACAAGTCACAGATTGACAGACCTGCCTTGCTGGAGGAGCCTGGCACTTGCAACATTGTTTAAAAAGTAACAACCAGGAGTTCACCAAATGTTGCTTTCAATAGCAATTACATTTACAAATAACATTTAAAGCATTCAAAACTTTTAATAAATTCATATTGGAAATTTGCTTAGAATTATGTTTTCTTTTACTAGGCAAACAATAATTTTTGAGGTTGATGTTCGCTTTAAGACAATACATTTTTACTTATTAGTGTAGTAATACTGAACTGTTCTTTAATTTTTTCAGTCTTATTTTACGCTGTGTTCGGAACATTTGTTATTTTCTTTCTTTTTCTGAAGTTAAGAGAAATATGGTTTAAAAATTTTTGGAACGACTAAGATTTTAAAGTTCTGAGTTTTCATATGCTGTTGATAAAGAACAAACTGCACTATACTTAAATATATCTTATTGTATTGTTGTTCATGTAGCACCTAAAGGAGAACTAAGCCCCCCACTTACCGCCCTCCATTGGCCCCCCTCCATGCTCCCTTCCTGCAGAGTCTATTTCATGGAAAACCATCCATGTTTGTAAACCTGATATATGGACGCTGAGTAGCACAGCGAAGTTGCCATCTTTTGTATCTAGCGGTTTCATCAACACTGAGGTTTCTGGTGCATGCAAAGTTGCAGCTAGTCTGGTATTAGCTTTGACTGCCCATGCGCCAGATGCTTTGCTTCTCAACGAAGTTAAAGAAGAGATACAGAAGAATCTCTTCTTTCACTGAATCTTCTAACACATTTTAAGATGGGGAGCTCCTGTATCAACTTTAAAGGCCTGTACCATTACCACTATAGATATGATAAGCTGGTGCAAAAAGTTTAGTATATAAAATATGGTACTATAGTTTTATAGAGTACTATAAGCACAAACTTCTACAAGTGAACAGAACCAACCAAGACAGTTTAGATACTACCTTTTACTATAACTATGGGTTAAAAAGCGGTAAGGTTTTAGGGGGATACAAATGAAAAATCAATATTATTCATTAGTAGATAAAATTCCTTAATTATTTATTTGTGAAATCAAACTACAAGGCTTGTTCGAACTGGTATAGAATAATATTGAGTAATAATACTGTTTTTCACCAGTCTTACACACCCTATGGTTAAATAGGAACAAAATAACAACTTAACTCACAGATAATTGATATCATATTAAGTGACCTATTAAAGAATCTTACCAAACTGCAATGTATATGCCAGTAAACGTTGCCATTTTACATATTTTACCTTGAGCTACCATTTTGTGATGGTCTAAGATCACCTACTACACCTAATATTTAAAATTGCAGTTTTTCAATTTAGGATTATCCTATGGTACATACATGTACTACTAAAATGTCTATTTTTTATATATTTACTTACATGAAGCATTGTTTTCCATATGGGTTGTTACAAGATATTATATATTATACTATATTATAGAGATCAGCAAATGTTCATGGGCATGATTGCTTTTAAGCCCTTTCTCTAATAATACCCATGAAAAACTCCCCATATTGAAAGAGAAACTGAAATGGATCTGCAGACTTGTGGTGTTCCCACGGCCCTAAATTTGTAGAACACCCCTGTAATATGTGTGGAATAATATTTTTTGAATATTTTGTTCACTGTAAGCATTTTGTTTTAATGTGGGTCCCTTCCAGTCATACATATACATGATGTCCTGACTGCTCATATGAGGAAAAAAGATGTATCTGAGGAAAAAAAAGATGTATCTCTTGTCTCATAACTCATATTACAGTTAGTCAGACCAGCAAATAATGAGGAAACTGGAATTCCCACATGCCCTTAAGCTATTGCAAGAAATTGACTGTTCTTCTTTCATAATGGGAAGTGAAAGGACATCCTTTACATAGTGACATTACAGTGACATTGTCATCTAGGGCCCGATTTATGAAGCATCTATGTTTTTTTAAGTACTAACTATGATTAATAAACAGTTACCTTTGCTTTTCCATAATGATACATTTTTTGAACTTGTTGATCCCCTATTAACTTGCACAGCATTCTTTTTAATGCCTGTTTCAGGAATTAAGGATTTAGTGGTGTAAGAGCTTAGTGTTTCTCTGAGCACTAAGCGCAGAAACACTAGAAGAGGTTGGTGCTCAAAGCATTCACACATATTCTTTCGAACTGACGATCTATGTCAATTTGTTTTCCTTTACATGGAAGTGTTACTACTGAAAATCATTCATTATTTTCCTTTTTTCAAAGTTCAATAAATCTGTCCTGTAATATTTTTGTATAAAATCTAAAGAACTGGGGAAATACTAATTAAATAATACTATTTAATCCTGGAAAAAAGGTCTATAACAAGATGGTACTGACCCCATGGTGTTACTAAAAGAGTTTGGCTCTTTGATTGATATTTTTAGGACTGGCTCAGTGCCAAGTGATTGGCAAATTGCTAAAATGTAGTGTCATTATTCAAAAATGGATCCCTTTCTCAGCCTGAAAAGTATAGGCCTATTAGTTTAACATAAGTTGTAGGAACATTTTTGGAAGGAGACACAATACTTTAACATTGAGAAGAACAATACTATGAGTTTATGCTGGCATGGTTTTATCCATAATAGATCTTCCCAGACTAACCTAATTGCCTACTGACTCTAGATTGTCTAATTGCTTACTGAACCTAGAAGCCTACTGACTCTGGGGTGCCAGAGGATGTGATCTACTTGGCCAAAGCATTTAATACAGTGCCACCCTGAAGATTACAGAGAAATTGTTAAACGATTGATTACAATGAGAGAGTATCGGCTAAATTGGAGAACTGGGAAGCAAACAGGGAAATGAGGTTCAATGTCAATAAATACACTTTCGTACACTTTCGTTCAAATAACATAATTTGGCACCAGTCCTTAAGAAGGATATTGGTGAGCTGGAGAGAGTGCAGAGACATGTAGCTAAACTGGTAAATTAAATGAACGAGTTATACTATAAGGAAAGCAGTGGGACAACTACCGGGGAAGCAAGGGGGTGCAGGCCACTGGAGCCGCTGAACTGAAGGGAATTCCTACGTGTGTGTAGGTCCTATAAGAAAATGTCTGTATAGAGGGGAGTGGGGGCAGGAATACATCCAGCATCTGGGCCCAGGGTCGGACTGGGCCGCCGGGACACCGGGAAAAATCCCGGTGGGCCCCGGCCTTAGTGGGCCCCAGCAGCCCAGTCCGACCTTTGCCGGCGCTCCCCCTACTGACGCGTTCAATTTATACGCGCTCGGGGAGGATGTCAGGCGGGGGCCCTTCGGGTGGGTTAGGGGGGCCCCGTGGGGGGGTTAGGGGACGCGGCTGGGGCACCTGCAGGGCCCCTTGGGCGGGAGCCCCGGTGGGCCCTGCACCCCCCAGTCCGACCCTGTCTGGGCCCACCCAAGGTTTGCTACATTACTGAAGGAAAGATTGCATGGGGTTGTTAACTCTGGAGAAAAGGCACTTGTGAGGACTAGTGATCAAAATAAATAGTCGCGCGTCATAAAAATAGTCGCGGGCGCCAAAAGAATTGTTGCGAAGCGAATTTTTTCACTGAACGAAATAAGACAGATTCGCCCATCACTAGTGAAGACAAATGATTAGTCTGTACAAGTACATCTGAGGACTTTATAGATCATATGTGTCAAACACAAGGCCTGCGGGACGAACAGCGGGAAAACCTTTCCGACTTTGATCCTTCCGTGCATGATTTTGGAAGCCTCCCATAGGAATCAATGGATTCCTGGTGTGCACCAGTCTACCTATGAACGTGTTTTCAAATGTGGTAGCACCCTGGTTGATTTGCTAAATGCAAAGGAGTATGGAATTCATCTGGATTTTTATATATATATATATATATATATATATATATATATATATATCTGCAAGAAAGCATTACACGAATTGGGTCAGACAGCGCCACCTACTGAATTTCTTACAGAATTGCTCAAATTGACTCTTAAATCAAACTACTTTAGATTTTTGAACCAATTTTATTTACAGTGTTTGGCTACAGCAATGTGTGAGTCCATACCAATCCGTCCTATGCTAATTTATTTATTGGTAATCTCGAGCAATTGTTTTTCTTAAACCATCCACAGATTTTTATAAATCTTTTATTGCATAGAACAATTAGGCACCTTTGGCCTTTGGTATCCTCAGATGACAAACTGCCCTTTAAAAACATTAAAACGTTGACTTTATATTTTCATAGGGGCCCCAATCTGAGAGTCTTACCAGTCTGCACAGACATTTTACCCCGTGACACCAAGGGGGGTAAAAGTTCTTGGTTTCCCAAACCTAAAAATGAATGTTACAAATGCAACATTTCTATTCTATGCAGCTCCCTTCTGACTGAGGAAAGTTTAACCAAACCTCACTCTGGCTCAGAATTATTCATAATATGTCTGAGTTTGTGGTTTATATGTTGGTTTGTCCCTGTGGGTAAATGTATGTAGAAAAACCATTACCTTGAGGGAACGTTTAAGTAAGCACAGGACTGCCATCAAGAAAGCAATTGCTGAAAAGGACTCTATATCTGATTCCACACAAGATTTGGACATATAATTGGAGGAGCAGGAAGGCTCTAAGGGCTCTGGCACACGGGGGAGATTAGTCGCCCGCGATTAACTCCCTGTTCGCGGGCGACTAATCTCCCCGAGTTGCCTACCCCTGCCATCCCACCGGTGAACATGTAAGTCACCGGCGGGATGGCAGACGCGGCGGGGCGATTTCCGGAAATCGCCGAAAAAGACTCGCGAGTCTTTTTTGGCGATTTGCGCGAAATCGCGCCGCCGCGTCTGCCATCCCGCCGGCGACTTACATGTTCGCCGGTGGGATGGCGGGGGTAGGCAACTCGGGGAGATTAGTCGCCCGCGAACAGGGAGTTTTATCGCGGGCGACTAATCTCCCCCGTGTGCCAGAGCCCTAAAAAGAAACAAACCTGGGAGCAACCTGCAGCAAGATATTTTGCCAAAATGGCTCATCTCTTACCTACCCTTCGCTGCATGGCTATTGACTTTATTCCACCCCCACCCCTGATGGATAGGCATTAGTGATGAGTAAATCTGTTCCGTTTCACTTCCAAATGACAGGAAAATGAGGCAAACGGCGAAAAATCAGCGAAACGCGTTTTTCACAAGCGTCTTTTTTTGTCGCAAACACAACCAATTTGATGCAAAAATGCCTATTTTGATGCAAGACAAATTTTACTGTGGCAAATTTGTGCGGAAGTTTCACAAAACAATTCGCCAATTGTTATTGCACTAATCGTTTAATCCTATACATGTCCTCCCCCTATGAATGTCTGAAGAAGGGGGGATCGCCTTGTGGCTGTCCCTTCTCTAATATGCACAGTAAGAAAAGTGGACCTCCTTGATGGAATGAGCACTTGAGAGAGAATGCCTCTCCTGTGGAAAAATATGTATCTGTGGGTTCCCCTAAAGTAAGGAGTCAAGAGTTAATATTTAATTTATTTAGGACAAAGGTTAAGCTTAGGCTAATAAATACATTTCTCCGACTCCTTACTTTAGGGGAATCCACACATAAATATTTAACTTATTGTTTCTTGTATTACAGGATATGCTCTCATGTCAGCCAAGTCTGCATTTCTTAGTGAAAAGTGTACTTATTTGGTATGCCTGGGCTGTGTTCTTCATGTAAGAAAAAGGTCTGACTGGTGGGGCTGCTGCCATCAAATGGTCCCTAAGGTGTGGAATTATGTGCTGGGAGTTGCTGTGCTATCCACGGGGGAAGGAGGAGACATATGAATTTAAGGGTGAGTCTTAATATGACATAATATAATTCTTTCACATATGAACCATGGTTGATATCCCCGCAGTGAGGACCAAGCATTTGGGAATTTGCCTCGCTAACACTATTGTGATAACATGGGTGTGGTTTGAAGTGGGTGTGCTTTAAAAAGGGGGAGTGGTCAAAACTAGCTTCCATTATGTATGCTAGAGAAATGCCGGGCCTCGGCACCACAGAAGTTGGACAGCACTGTTATATGTAATTGCTACTGCTTTTCTACAGTATGTGGTAGTATGTCCAATAGTGATAAGTGAATCTGTCCTGTTTTGCTTCGCCGGAAAATTTGCGATTCTTTCAAAAGATTTGCAAAATGCCAAAAAAATTGCGAAACTGCCCACGACTATTTTTAAGACGCGCGGCTAAATTTTTGACGCTTGCGACTATTTTGATGCGCGACTATTATTTTGACGCCCGCGACTACATTTTTTTTATGTGTGACAATTCTTTTGATGCGCGACTATTTATTTTGACTTTTGAATTTTCCGCGGCGCATTTTTTCATCCATTTTACAGAACAATCCCCCAATGACGAAACACAAAAATTCACTGCAAATCCATGGCTGGCGAACATTTCGCCCATCACTACTGTCCAACAGAAGGTGGGAAGTCTGGTAACATTAGTCTCAAAATGGCTGGGAAAAAATGACAAATGTTGTACTGGTAAATAGTTTCAATAAAGAATTGGTTGCCTTATTTTAAAGTGAGAAAGTCGTATGTTTACTGAAATGATGTTTTATTGTAATTTTCATATTTATGGAAAATCTTAAACAGGTGATTTGTCATGATAATAAATGTCATTGCAAAAGCAATATGCAACTGCAAATAAAACTCACACATAACAAATTGCTTGAAAGCTGAAAATGGATGGCAATGGCAATGACTTATATGGCATAGTGGCTTTTTTTGCCACAACTTTTTGAGCAATGTTTCAACAGCAATTTTTTGCTGCAGTTTTCTCTAAGCTCTGAAAAATAGTGATATCAAATGTTAAATATTTTCCCCTCTGTGGCAAATAAGAGCTTTGCCTTTGTCTGGATCAATTAACCCTTTCACTGCCAGCCATTTTGGTCAATGCGGAACTTGTATTGCCAGACAGTTTTTGAACATTTTGCACTTTAGCGGCCTTTCCTCGGAGGGACTTTTAGTTTATCCAAGAAAACAATATATTGTTTTTTACAGGACAACCTAAGCTTTCAAAATATGGTAGAATTTGTGTGTAATTCCAATTCTGTAACAAGATATAGGCTTCTAAATGTCTAAAAATGAAAAAAAAAAAAAAATATTTTATACACGAAAATACAACTGATTTGGAAAATCCCATGTCTCCTGAATGTGCCAATACCAAATATATATAGTTTTATGGAGATTTCTCACTTGTATAGGTCACAAACTCCCAGCAGCAAACTACCAAAAAGCTGCATACTTTAGATTTCAAGGCCAACAATTCCACTAACAGAAAGTTTATCCCAGAAAATTGTACATTTTTGGAAGGAACAGATTCTGGGGAATACAGAATAGGCACAACTGTCTGTCTACTCCAAACTACCAAGTCACAATGCTTTCCTAAAGTTATTGGTTTTTATCAAAATTTGTGAAATTTTTTATAAATTGCTTCAAAGCTTCCAGTCTATAGTATCTTATCTCCTACAAGTCATAAAGTAACCAAATAAGACATATGCCATACGTCATTGGCAGAAAAACAGTTTTTACTTTGATAAACATGGTGGACATGAGTCTTTTTATTTACTATGTAACTAGACAATTAGAGCTTGAGATGCAAAATATTAAAGAAGCCATACACCAAATTGGGCTGATCTTTGGTGCAGTTCTTTCAACTATGTGCTAACCTATATTATACCTATGTTATACTTTATTTGTAAATAGTGATACATACCAGGCATTGTCAGACAAGTTTGCAACAGAAGGGCAAGGATCAGCTCATGGCTGAAAACACTCTGACATCTTAGCCACAGCTACCCCTTTACATGAACAGCAGAGGGTGGTAAGCGGGGAACACACTTTGGAATCTGTGTTCAAAGACGAGCTGAGATACATGAAATCACCTCTCCATCCGGCTTCTGCCTCCCTGCCTGCCTCATTTGTCTGCTCTTTACATACAGAAGCTATTATTTATGAGGGAAGTCACACCCGGATTTGTGGCAAGGCCACAAAGGCCTGGGCCTAGGGTGGCAAAAATTTAGGGCGGCATGCCACCCTGTTGCATCAGAAAATTTTGCCCGCATACGGAGCAATGGGGAATGAAAAATTTGTGGAACGCATTTGTCACATGATTTGTCGTCCATGTCTTTTTATGTCGTCCACGTCTTTTGTGATGTGCCCGCTCCCAATTTGTCTCAACCACGATTTTGACGCGATTGCGCCCTTCTTTGATGTGCGACAAAAAATATCCATGCAACAAATTTTTCTGCAGTCGAATTTTCACAGAAGTTACGCAAAACAATTCGCCAATGGCGAAATGCGGAAATTCGCTGCAAATCCATGCCTGTGGCACCTGAAGGTAAACCAATATCTTTATTTATGTAGCACTACTGTATATGTAATATATTACAGTAAGTTCAAAACAAATACTGCAATAAATACAAATGCATGTAACAAAAAGTGTTGTATGTTAATAGAAGGAGAGAGGTTTCTGCCCCACGAAAATAAGTAACATTTAAAAGTGAGTTACGACTGCTTTTTAAGAAAGTGATTCCACTAGGCCTCTTAATGAAATTGGCAATACAAATATGCTTCTTTTATTTAAGGCACTGAAAAAAATTGACAATATATTTCCCTTTCACAATTCTCACTTTTTACAGCACCTTGTGCAGCTTTTTGTACCGCTCATGTTTGACATATAGTTAGTATTCTACTGCCACCATGTGGCTTTTATTAAACATTACTAGTAAATAAACCCAGGTATTTTTTTGTCACCATGAAATATATTCACGATCCACTAAATAAGATGTTTTACTGGTTTAAACAGACAACCAGTAAATCCTACTAGCTGATTGGTTGCTATAGGTAACTAGAGCTGTAATGAACTTTGTACTTTTTATTATAGGACACCATTAGTGATGAGCGAATTTTTTCGCCAGGCATGGATTCGCAGCGACTTTCCGCATTTCGCCAATGGCCTTTTTGTCGCGCATCAAATTGGGCGCAGTCACATCAAAAAGGGCCCGGTCGTGTCAAATCGGGCGTGGTGCCGTCAATTGGGCAATTGGACAGATTCGTTCATCACTAGACACCATATTTTTTTCACTTATTGTGTGCCCAGTATGCCAAACCATATCACTAAAACCTAACTGACTATAAAATAGTAGATGCCATAGTCTCAATTACCTCTGACATTCATTTGATACCTAGCCCTGCATCCCACAGGTATTATGCTTGAATCCACAACCCAACTGCCTTATAATGATTCTGAACCCAACTTTACACCCAGCTCTACCTTCTAAATTTTGACATTTTGTTGTTCACAAAAAGAACAATCCAGCAATAGTAAACCTACACTAAGGGGTCCATTCACGAATTTTGGATGGTTAAAAGCACGATTGGAAAAAATTCGGAGTAACCGCGATAATTTCAGATGTGTGAAAATGTCATGAAAATTCTTTTCTCTGTCGTACGAAAATATCGTGGTTGTTTTCCGAAAGTCACAAAATTTTCAGATCTGAACGTTCGTAAATGGCGCAAAACCTTTCTGGCTTTGAAACCTTCAATGTATGATTTTGGAAGCCTTCCAATGGCACTCTATAGATCCAGCCTGGCCAATACCAAAGCTTGAATGAATTCCGAAATGTAGTCTTTCGTGGAAGTTAACGAAAACCATGAAAAAGTAGTGGAATTACAATGATATTATCGTGGACATTAAAAAAAGTTATATAAATTAGAAAAAATAAGTTTTATCTGAAAAAAAACCTGTGGTTTCATGAATGGACCCCTTAGTGCAATTTATTATATTTCCCCTGCAGCACTTACCTTAAAGCACTTCGACTGGCTCTCTTTCGGACCAGGACCTCACCATAGACCCTAACACACATTCTCTGCCCCCAACACACCCATTCCTCGCCCCTTTCCCTGCCCCACTCCCCATCCTCCTTGATACCACAACCCTCCCTTGACGCTGGGCAGTAAATTTGGGGCAAAAAGGTGGTACCCCTACCTAAAGGATAGCTTTTGACAACGCAGCTAAGATAAATTCTCTTATCTATAACATCCAGTTCAAAAATATCCTATGCCTCATTTTGACCACAAGATGAAAATGCCTTTGATAGGAAATCCTGAGACTTTCTCAGGATCACCTTGTCAGAATATGATCTGTGACAAAATCATGGAAATGGTGGCAATATACAATAGTCCACTAAGCTAAGTTGTAAGGCAAAAAGCTAGCTTTTTTTTGCTCTACTTCACATGTGCCCTTTTCTGGGGCCGTACAGAGGATCGATGTACAGTAATATCCTCGGTCAGCACAGCTTTCAGTGAACAGGAGCAACCATTCGGGGTATTAAACTTATTGGAGGGCACCTGACAGGCAGACTATTTAGGGAAATTCTTTTTATTCAGCCTTGGCTCCATTTCACTCTTAAAGTGCCATGGAACATAGTCCAAGTATCGGACCCTTTATCCAGAAACCCATTATCCAGAAAGTTCAGAATTATGGACAGGCCATCTCCCATAGACTCCTTTGTAATCAATGGCATGGATTTGTGGCGAATTTCTGTGTTTTGCCATTTGTGGATTGTTTTGTGAAACGGATGAAAAAATTTGGCGCGCGGCCAAAAATTGTCGTCCGCGTCAAAAGAATAGTCATGGGCTTTAAAAGAATAGTCGGGCATCAAAAGAATAGTCTCGCATAACATAAATAGTCGCGGGCGGCAAAAGAAATAGTCGCACGTCAAAAAAAAAAATGAGTTGAATTATTTGAATTTTCAGCTCCTGTGTCTCTCTCTTAATCAGGGGCAGGTGCACGTCTGTCCAATGGCCACAATCCATCCAAACCACCGTGTAGAAAAATATCAAACAGCACCTTCTTGTCTCCATTAAAAAAGCCTTTATTTAATACACATGGCTTTTGGATAAAGCGACGTTTCAGGCCTACAACTGGCCTTTTCTCAAGCTTACCAACCACTGAAAAAAGCAAGCCTTTTATACAGGACATTGCCACGCCATCTACTGGTCATTATTCATAGGCACTTTAATTAGATACAGAACTTGTTACATTGCCACATTTGTATACAAAAACTGTTACTTCTTTACAGATTATCCAGACCGTATTCCCTATTTAATCCTTGGGGGGTCAAGGTCTCAAGTTTCCTAATCCACATAGCTTCTTTTCTTAATAACATTTTTGTTCTATTTCCTCCTCGACGTAGGTTTGGGGACATGATCCACTACCTGGAATTTTAATTGTTGAACCCCATGGGGCAATTCCACGAAATGAGCTGCAACTGCTTGTTCCACTTTCCCTGTTCTTATAGCGGACTTATGTTCACGATTTCTTTCTCGTACAAAACGGCATGTCTGCCCCACATATAATCAACCACAAGGGCATTTAATTACGTAAACTGCAAATATTGTGGCATATGTGTAATATCCACCTATTTTAATGGGGGTACCCTTCCGTGGAAGGTACACCACTTCTCCTTTTTGGTCGCGTGTCAAAATAAATAATTGCGCGTCAAAATAAATAGTCACGCATCGAAAATTAGTCATGGGTGTCAAAAGAATAGTTGGACGTCAAAAAAATGTAGGCGCGCATTAAAAAAAATTTCAAAATCAAAAATAAATAGTCCTGCGTCGAAAATTAGTGGCGGGCGTCAAAAGAATAGTAGCACCATTGGCGAATTGGCGAATAGTCATGCCATTGGCGAATTGTTTTGCGAAACTTCCATGAAAATTTGCTGCGGAAAATTGTGTCACTCGGAATTTTTTTTGTTGCGTGTCAATTAGACACAGGCGACAAAAAATAGACGCGGGCGACATTTTATGGGGAAGTGAAACGGGACAGATTCGCTCATCACTACTGACAAGTCTAGATAAAACAGGCACACTGGTCACATCGAATCAGGATACAATTCACAGTTTAGTCCAAAACACCAGCCTTGCCATGTTCTCTGCAGTGGGACTCCAACAGTGTTTACTGCTACATGCCAAATCCCATGTACGTTATACATTCTTAAAAAAGTTATCTTGTCTGCAGTTAGCAAAGTGCAATTTTAAACGCCATTGCCATGTTTTTCCCCACAATGCAGAGTTTTTTTCATGAAATTCCAGCATAATTATATATATATATACAGTATATACAGTATCACATATGCATTTAGTTACAAAATGGATTTTGTCTGGTGTCATTTACGGTGTTTGGCGTGAGAGTGACAAAGTGTGGGACCACAACTGCTCTTGAAGCCATAAATGAGCCCTTAGGAGTTAGGAAGCAGAAGACCCTGACCTACAATTCAAGGCATCTTGGCAGTATTAATGCAGTGGGCTCCTGAAGGTAAGGCGGTGGCAAGCACAGAGTGGCATATGGTTTAAAGAATATTGACGTTATCAATGTAGCAAGCTTTAAAAAGTGTGACAGGATCTTAAAGGACGACTAACTAGTATTAATGTATCTTTACAGTATATGTAAGATGTAGAGAGAAGCCTTAAATCTTATTTGTTTTTAAATATCTTCTTTAACTACAGTAGCAGATTCTTTAATGCTGTTGGGCACCTGTACTAAGTGCCCAAGTGTAATTTTTCCCTGACTTAAACTTATAACTGAACATTATTGTCAAATGAAATAAATAATGTAAATGCAATGTGTGTACATGTATGGGATCTATTATGCTAAAATCCTTTATCCAGAAAGCTCCAAATTATAGAAAGCTTTTCTCCCCATAGAGACAATTTTAAGCAGCTAATTCTAATCGCTTTAAAAATCATTTCCTTTTTCTTTGTAATAAAAAATAGTGGGCAACTTAGCTGCATGAATCTATATTGGTGACAAAACAATTCTTTTTAATGGTTTTTGGCAGATATGGTGATGATGAGTCAAATTACGGAAAAAAATCATAATTAATATGTGATAATTCCTTTTTCAGCAAGATTAAATCCTTGTTACTTCATACGGTTTCATGTGTATAGAAACCAAAGATGCATTATTGTACTCAAAAACACCTTGCTTTTGTGTTTTGCATGTAATTACTTTCTGTTAGGGGACCAATATCAGTTAGGGTGCAAATGCTGCTCATATTCTCTTCTCCATTTATTAACAATCTATGATAGAGATAAGTGGAAATAGTAAACAGTTTTGAAATTCGCTATATTTTGTATTGTAATTTAATATACCACTAGATGGTACTCTTTCTCTGAGAATGTAAACTGGTTAATAGCCACGGAGGCCCCATAAATATATAATACACCTTTAAATGTCTGATGAAGACACTTAGGGGCACATTTACTAATCCACGAATCCGAATCACGAATGGGAAAAAATCATATGGGAAACGAAAATTTCAGAAGATCGCAAATATCACGAAAATGCTTACGAAAAAATCGTATTAGTCACAATAATATCGTATTGGCGATCCGAAAGTCACAAAATTTTCATACCGAACAATTGTAAACAGCGGTAAAACCTTTCCGATTTTTTCGTGCAAACGTCCGAAAAAGTTGTGCGGTGTACGAAAAAGTCGATTGGACGCCCGAAAAAATCGGCGAAAATACACTCGGAGCATTCGCATGAACGCTCGAGCGTTCGTGTTTTTGTAAATGTGCCCCTTATAGTTTATCTCTTATATTGGACCATTAAAAAGATATTGATTGATAGATAGGTAGGTGGCAATAAATAGTAAGTTAAAAACATGTAAATCAATCCTTCAGATAATTATAGGTGATATAAACCCTCTTTACAAATATAGAATATGTGCTCAAACTGCCTTTATTTTCTATTTACTTTTTAATAGATATATAAATTATTATGCTGCTTCCTGACTACTTTGGCGCAGCAGACTATTTACAGCGGCCTAACCCACTGCTCCTGGTCACAATGTAACATCACTGGGAAGAAAAAAAGGATCTTCAGGATCTCTGCTTTACAATGACATATGACTTTGTAGGGTTTACTTAGCTTTTGAGAAATTGATAATAAAGTTTGTTTGCAGAGGCCAAAATGTGAAATCACAATTTACAATGTAGGAGTCCTCAGAAGTTACAAACTTTGAATACCCCATAACTGTTGCATATCTATTTATTTAGAAGCAATGAGCTTTTCATTTTTTGTTTGTAAAGATGTGGGATCCATTATCCAGAAACCTGTTATCCATAAAGTTCCAAACTTTCTGGATTTCTGGAACCTCTATTTTAATCAAATACAGGTATAGGACCTGTTCTCCAGAATAATCAGGACCTAAGTTTTTCCGTTTTGTTTCCTCTATACTAAAAAATTGTTATAACATTAAATAAACTAAATAGGATTCTTTTTCCCGCAATAAGGATTAAATATATCATAAAGAAACAAAGGACTCAGCACTCACAGGACTTGCAGAAAAAAAAGCTCCAAAGATGTGACCGAAACATTGATATTGCACATTAAAGAATTTTTTTGATTTTTTTCTGCAAGTCCTGTGAGTGCTGAGTCCTCTGTTTCTTTACATGGAGGCTACCTTACCCAGCACCCAGGCATATTTTTGGTGGTGTGTGCCCTCTCCTTATTATGTTATATTTATATATATATTAGTCCTTGCAGTGTCTGCACTCTAAGTCAAAAATGTATATATCGCGGTGTGCACAACCAAGTTTGATTATTCACAGTAAATATTTCACAACTGGCACACCCTGTTTATTGCAAACACTTTGTATAAAAATAATCTGACAGGCCAGGACTAAATACACTACTTTGCTAATTGAATTGCTGAGTGCCACCTATTCTTGTATATATATATATAGAGAGAGAGAGAGAAAGAGAGTCTAAATAACTAACATGGTGACCCGATATGTCTCCTAAGTTCTGCTATTTCATCTGTGTGGGGTTTCTTAGTCCTTCATTTTTGACCAGGTTAAAGAAGAACAACACCCTCCCCGGCTATAAAAGCCCCCTTAACTGGGGAAATTGAAACTTCTGCCAATCTTACAGCTTACAGCTACACCCCCCGAACTTGAATCACATAGTCATGGGGTCAGCCTGAATGAAAATATGATAATTGTTGGATGCCCAAAATTAGGCGGAGCTGTGAACAGCCAATCAGATTTTACCTATTGACTTGGTGAAAATTCAACCAGGATTTAGGCACCAGGTAACTGCGGTTCAAGGTTAGAAAAAGTGGGTGGGGCCACCAACAGCCAATCAGATTTTACCTATTGACTTTCAATGGGGAAATTCAACCTGCTGTCATTCTCACGGTATTAACACCAGGGTCCCCAAAATTTTCACAGTTGGTCACTAGGGAACTGCAGTTTTAGTTTTAAAAAGAAGGCGGAGCCACCAACAGCCAATCAAATTTCACCTATTGAATTTTATTGGTTTGATGCCAGGGTTTCCAAACTTTGCACAGTCAGTCACTGGGTGACTACGTTCTCAAGGTTAGAAAAATTTTAACTGCTGCCATTCTCACATGTCTAATGTCAGGGTCACCAACCTTTGCACAGTTTGTCACTGGGTGACTATGTTCCGAGAAAAGTAGCAGGGCCAGCAACAGCCAATCAGATTTCACCTATAGAGCTAGTCACCAGGTAGCTACAGTTCAGAGTTAGAAAAAGAGGGTGGAGCCACCAACAGCCAATCAGATTATAACTATTGATTTTCAATGAGGAAATTCAACCTGCTGCTATTCCCACAGTATTAACACCACGGTCACTTGGGGACTGCAATTTTAGGTTTTAAAAAGTGGGTGGAGCCACCAACAGCCAATCAGACTTCACCTATTGAATTTTTTTTTATTTAAAATGCTGCCTTTCTCACACTATTTATGCTATTTATGTTAGGGTTCCACAGTTAGTCACTGGCTGACTACGTATTCAGGATTAGAAAAAGTGGGCAGAGCCACCAACAGCCAATCCATTTCCACCCATTAAATTTCAATGGTTTCTATTTAAACTGATGCCATTTTTTAAGTATTATTTTGAGGGTTGTTAAACTTTCCAAAGTTAGTCGCTCGGTATTTGCCTTTCAAAGTTAGAAAAACTGGGTTGGGCCACTAACAGCCAACCAGATTTCATCCATTGAATTTTATTGGTTTAAATTTAAAATGCTGTCATTCTCACACTATTTATGCCAGGGTGCCCACTGTTTGTCACTGGGTGACTTCAACTCAAGGTTAGAAAAAGTTGGAACACCCACCAACCACCAATTACAATTTATCTAATGACTTTTATTGGTTTTAATTTAAACTGCTGGCATTTTTTAACTATTAATCCTAGGGTCCCTAAACTTTGCAGAGTTAGTCACTGGGTAACTGCAGTTCCAGGTTAGAAAAAGTGGGCGGTGCCACCAACCGCCAATCAGATGTCACTTGTTGACTTTCAGTGGGGAAATTTAAATTGCTGACATGTATACGCTATTAAAACCAGGGTCCCAGATCAGATTTCATTCAGTGACTTCACATTTTTCCAACCAACATGAAGTTTTTTCTCAAACTTCCCGCAGTTATTATTTTTGTACTAGACAGGGCAAACAGTGAAAATGAAAGTTCTTTCTACCTATAGTTCCCTCTTTGCCCTGTGGTCAGTTTCAAAACAAGTTAAATTTATTGAGCTCACGTTGAACAAAGGAAGGCTTAAACTGCCCCTTCAAATAAAAAAAAAGAAATCTGAGGTTGCATAAGTGTTATAAACCTGTATTGAGAAAGTCCTAATGAGGACATAGTTCCCAGTTGCATCCACCAGTGAATCATTTATATAACTGGGACTTATTCTGAACAAAACCCTACAAAAATCAATAAACAAGGGAAAGAGTACAAAACGATATCTAAGGGGCAGATTTATCAAAATTCAAGATTGCATTTTTTCCCATTGAAAAAAATGCTGCAATAAAACCAAATGCAAATGTCCTTGAGAATATTTACTTAAAATTGTAGCAATTTATAAACAACAAAAGGTGAAAATTTGAATGAAAGAACATGGCAAGTAACAGCTGTTTCAATAGAACTCAATGGGAATTGTCTGAAACACCTTTATTTGGTTACTTTTATTTTTCCCAGTTTATTAAAACTTTTAAGATTTTTAGATGGCAGTTACACTAAACTACTCAGTAGTAGGTCAGTAGCTGAGAAGTAAAGTGCACCAATCAACCATACTCAAAGCTCTGAAAGAAAAGTTTTGTGGTCAGATGAAATCCATTTTCTTTTGTGAAAGTGCAAAGCATTTGGTGTGGCACAAAAACCTCAAAAAATATCATAACTACAGTGAAGTATATTGATAATGGCATCATGCTATGGTGCTGCAAGAACTGGGTAAATATAAATAAAAATGAATATTGCAAAGTACAAGGAAATACAGAACCTTATCAGTCTGCTACACAACTGAGGCTTGAGCAAAATATGAAGCATCTCATTAATGATGTCTAGCACTTGCAATATGAAGAATACATAGGTATATTAGCATTCACCAGTACCCATTTGGTCATAACTACGGACACATTTACAGTGTTAAAGTTCAAGACATGCACCTTGAGTTGATTTTAATTCAAAAACTTGTGTTGTTTCTGATATTTAGCAATTTTGAATGTTTTTTTTTTTCTGGACAGCCAATGAGATCAGGTGTACTGAAATCTATTTTATACACGTTGATACAAAAAAAAATAATGCTTGACATTTCTTGAGATGGGTCAGGAAATCTAGTCAATAGAAGCCTGAGTCTGAGAAAATTGCTTTTTTTAAGTTCTACACACATCTTGTTCTAAACTCCAGGATACTGCTAAAAACGAAATAACCGTGCTTTTTTATGAACCAGAATCGTAGACAATGAAAATGCTATGCTTTATTGACCTCTCAAATAAAGCATAGAAATACTATATTAGTAGCCAACAGCCATAGTTGAAAACTAAATAAGGAGTAGGTGGGTACTATCAAAGAATAGCTTGATCTGCAATACTCCTTTAATCCAGACCCAGTCTGATAGGTTCTCACAAACACATCTTATTTGGTAAAGACATAATTAGATTGTATTGTTTAATATAATATAATTAACTTGTTTGATGACTTATTTTCCTGTATCGACAAACACAGTGCATTGAGTTACAGAATTTGTGTTCTTTAAGTGGGTTTTGGATGACTGTATTGGTTGATACAGTAAGGATTATATCAAATGCGGCATCTTCATCTTTTGTGCTCTACAATCATGATAGTGGTCATATGCCATTGACTGCCTGTCACTACTTCCAGTTGAAAATCATTTAAAAAATGTTGCTTATAGCAGTTCCTGGATCTTACCTTTTTTTGTAAAATGTTGTGTTTTTTGTGAAAATTAATATCTATAGGTTAATATGTACAAAGATTACCCACATTATTACAGATATGGGATCTGTTATCCAGAAATATGTTATCCAGCAGTACCTTGTATTTGATCCTAAGATATCCTGAATTTTTATTGGAGGCAAAACAATGCCATTGGGTTTACTTAATGTTTAAATGACTTTAAGTAGATTAAGGTATGTATATCTAATTTACAGAAAGACTCCCGGAAATTCCCAGGTTCTGTGCATTTTGGATAACAGGTCCCATACCTGTAGCTTCATTTTTAAATGATTTAACCATCTGAGGTCAATTTGCATGACAAAAGAACACAGACAGGGAGAATTCTTTTCATATCAATGCAAACAAAATGGCTCTCTTAACATTATCTTAATGCTATAGCAACTATTTTCTAGGTATTGCTAGTATTTCTTCTTCTGTATACATAAAAATTGTTATAATTCAGCAATTACAATGAAAGACAATGTTAAGTATAATCTATTACAGCCAACAAATAGTTTGTAGTTAAGAGCTTTAACATTGCTTTTTGGATTTATTTTATCTGAGTGCATGCTTTTATTCCTCTTGACTTATAAATTTAGTATAACATTATTTCAATATTTTTCATATAAATGCATTATCCCTCCATTGACTTCCTGGAAATTATAAATTGTCTAACAGGCATAATTTGCTCAATTAATGGCAGACCATAAATATAAGTAAACAGATATGATATGTTTTGATAAATTTTCTAGTGCATGTGCCAGTTCTTTTTGACATTCCAGCTGATCTGATATATTGGCTAGCGGGTGCTTCTACTGCCTATACCCAAGTTAGTTACATAATGACACAGACCAAAAAATTCACAGAACATAGATGATTTTTATTGAGGAGACAGACATTTTGGCTAGCAGTAAAGGGTTTCTATAAAAACTGTATATGGTATGAAAGGTGAACAGAAAGTGAATGATGGCCCCTGATATCAGAAAAGTGAGCCACGTTACAAAACCCACAAAAAATAGGAAAAGGTAAAATCGAACTTTTGTATTAGACTATATTGTCACATGAATATTGATTATTGTTAAAGTTGAGCAGTATTATAGAGGACTTCATAGCAAAAGCTGTAGTAAGCCATCATGTAAAATCTCCAAAATCCAAGAGAAAATGATGCTCTCTTTATTCAGGTAATGAATAATATGTGGTAAATTTCATATGCATTAATGCCATACTTTAACAAAGAGTTTATGAGTAACAGAAGCAAACCAAATAGCCAAGTCAATCACCTGGCACTATACATTCCTCAAGTTGCATATATTGGTGCCAGGGACTGAGGAAACCCACATGCCCTGGCTAACACATTAGGGCCGATTCACTAAAGTGCGTTAAAACGTGTGCTATTTATAGCATGCGGTAAAATTTTTATCACGTCTAAATTTTCGCGACAACGCACGATTCACTAAAAGCATACTTATTTTAGTTGCAAAGACTATTTTCGTGCAGTATTTGACGGTACATGCGCTAATCAACGCACCGCGTATAAATAGTAGCCGCATATAAATAGTCGCCGCATATAAATAGTTGTGCAAATAAATGCCATATTAGCCATACTTGCCAATACTTGCGGAAAATTACCGTACTGAAAATGACCATTTCCCTGCAAACTGGAGGCTGCATCACTCTAGGACCAACACATACTTGAATAAGTAACACTGCAAAGTCCATATTGTGTTGCCAAAAGCTCATGACCTGTACTTTTCTATAATTACTGCCTGCCTCAAGTAGGTGTTAATTTTCGCACAGACTAATGCGATATTTAGTGCGTCTAAGTGTTTGTGAATCATGCGTTAGTGTTATTTCGGCACGCAAATTAACGCATGCATTAAAATTAACGCATGCGGTTGTGTGTAAATTAACACATGCGATGTGCGACTTAACGCACACGGTAATACTTTAGTGAATCACGCGTTAATTTTCGCGTCTATTTTAACGCAAAAAAGCGTGCAATAAAAATTAACGCACTTTAGTGAATCAGCCCTATTGTGTCAATTTTTATACATTGGTCACAATTGTGTCAGGCGTAACTCTCTCTGGTGACAGCAATGGTGCTGAGATTATGGGGGGGGAAACACTGCATTGGGGTTAATAAACATGGCAATTGTGTCTGAAATCGCACTTGGCATATTGTCAGTATAAGTACGTATACCACAACTGTGAATGAAAACCGGCTGGGCGTTTTTTTCTTTTTCTTCTTTTTCTTTACCCTTTATTGCTTTACCTTTTTATTCCCTCTTTTCTGGTTGGTCCCGTTGGCCTCTTTCTCCCTCCCCAAGGCTCCTATTGTAACAACTGGGTGTCATTAAGCTTATAGGAGATATCACTACAGTAAATGTAAGCTTAAGAACTAAGGAAGACAGTGACTTACCTTCGGATATCAGAGACCATCTTAACACTCTGATCCCTGAGAATACAAAATTAGGCTGCTTCTGCATGCTTCCTAAAATCCACAAAGAGGGAAACCCTAGAGGGACAATCATTTCAGGAACAGGTACATTGATAGAATCCATCTCAGGTTGGGGGGAGAATATCCTGATGCCTCTGGTCAGAAATACACCCAGTTACATTCAGGACACCACAGATCTCCTGAATAGACTTGCCACTACATGGCACCTGCCAGAGGGAACCATCTTAACCACAATGGATGTTGATCCACATATGCATAAACTCATAATGATGGAATTATAGTTTGCCAGATACAGCTGCAACAGCACAATATACCACCAGAACCAGTTATGCACGTGTTGGAGTTTACCCTCACTCACAACGCATTTTCATTTGCCCAGGATCTACCTGCAGAAGATGGTGACCACAATGGGCTGTCAATTTGCACCACAGTATGCCAATCTGTTAATGGCTAAATTGAAGGAGGAGTTCATGTCATCCTCTGCTACCAAACCTATGGTCTCCCTCCGCTACATTGATGATATCTTAACAATCTGGACAGTGAGTGAAGAGGACCTCCTATCCTTCCATAGAAATTATAGCTTCTTTCACCCCACCATAAAATGAAAACTACTCCAAATCTAAAATCAATTTCCTACACACCACAATTCATATAAAAAACAATACCCTGGCAACACCCATTTACTGAAAACCCACACAGACACATATTTCTCAGAAATGACAGCTTTCACCCCAAACATATAAGGAAATCCATAATTTACAGCAAAGCAATAAGATATAATCACATCTGTTCAGACCCCTCTGATTGGGATAAATGGTCTGAACTTAGGAGGGACTTAATCTGACAAGGATGTAGCCCTGGCATGACAGAGCAGTTGCCATACCCAGGGAAGACCTCCTTAAATAAAACCTCCTTAAATAAAAACAGACAGACAACAATAACCGGATCCCCCTTGTTGTTACCTAAACCCCCATCTTGAGTCCCCACGCAAAACCATAATGTAGACAGGGTACCAATACCACATCACAGGAACATCAGATAAAAGGTTAATGTACCTGCAAATCGGACAACGTGGCATACCTAATAATGTGCTTGAAATGCCCCAATACAGGACTCTATGCGGGAGAAACAGGACAAATGATACGCCAATGGATGAACTCCCACAGGATTAACATCAAAGATGGCAACACAGATGCCCCAGTGGGAGCACATTTCTGCAGCAATAACCACAGATCTTCGGGTCACAATATCAACGGTTAACTTTAGGACACAACAAGAGCATAAGGAGTGGAAATTCAAACTGATGAGACATTTAAACACTCTAGAAAGTTGCCTTAACAGAGACAGAGCTTGTATGTCCAGGTATGAATTTAATTAAGAGCTCTGCCACCTAGGAAAACACAGATAAGGACAATTTACATCTCAAAGGACACTTTCCTTCGGTTGACTTCACCTTACAACAAGGTGCTAATTGTACTAGTATTGCTTCCTTGGCAGAGTGAAGTTAAAGTGTTTACCCTGGGGGCTTATCAATATTAATGGGCAAAATTTTTTGGCAGACATGGATTTGCTGTGAATTTCCTCGTTTTGCCAGTGGCGGATTTTTTTTGCGAAACTGTGAAACAAATTTGCTGTGAAAAAAATTGCTGCGTGACCAAAAATTGTCACCTCGGGCATAAAAAAATCATGAGTGTACATTGGCACATGCGTAAAAAACAAATTGGTACATGAGTCGTTCACAACACATTTTCTCTGTTTTGCAAATCTATTGTAATATTATTCTGCATAGCGAAACAGGACATATTCCCTCATCACTACTTATCAATATCTGGCCCAAAATATTATCTTTTCTTTTCAGGTCAAAATTTGCATTTGTAGTTTATATATTACAGTCTGATAAGGACTTATGAAAACCCAGATCCATTTGTTATCCCATCCCATGGTCACTTTGTCTTGTATCTTTTTTTTGTCCAATTCTTAGGGCTCTGGCACACGAGGAAGTTTAGTCGCCCGCGACAAATCTCCCTTGTTGCGGGCGACTAAACTCCCCGATATGACATCCCACCGGCGAAAATGTTAATCGCCGGTGGGATGGCATACATGGCAGCGCAATTTGCAGAGATCGCGCCGCCGCGTATGCCATCCCACCGGCGATTTACATTTTCGCCGGTGGGATGTCATATCGGGGAGATTAGTCGCCCGCAAAACAAGGGAGTTTTGTCGCGGGCAACTAATCTCCCCGTGTACCAGAGCCCTTACTTGTGCCCTCTCTTGTTAACCCCACCCTATTCTGTCTTGGTCTATGTCACACTATGTGACCTGACTGAATCCAGACCCCTGGACTATTTAAAACTCGCTTAAATTACTTTCTTATATCTATAAGTTATCTCTATCTATTTGTAACTTCCTACTTTATTGTCCATTAACTTTTCAATGATTCAATGATCTTACAGTATATATACTGTGCCTTCCATCTTTTGATTTGTATTTTGCTTGACAAATGGGCCTGGGTGCTCTGAAAGCTTGCACTTTTTAATTACTCAGTTATCCAATGAAAGGTATCACCTTACATTGTCTGTATTTTTTCAATGGATAACATGATACGATATCTTAAAACCAGGGAGATATCACTGAATACATGCAGTTGCATGATGGGTTTGGTCATTATATGTATTTGAAACAAAATGTAATAGATCTTACTGAAATGGAAATATTGTACTGTATCTCCTATACTTAATAGAATGTACAGATGTGGCATATAGAACAGATGTTATATTATAATTAGCCAAGACATGCTATGTTTGCTGTACACTTCAAATATTCTCATTGTGCTTACATTTGGCATCTGTCATGCTTCATTAAAATGGAAAATTGATAAATAAATAAAGAATATATAAAAAAAGATATAGGGCCAGCAAGCTCTACATGTGTGCAGTAAGTGCAGTCAGTACATCAGTAGTATCCTAGTTTGTGAGACATAAGCCTAATCCATTGAAGAGTCATTTGGTAGCAACAGACAAGATTGTTTATAACCAAGATAACCCTAAGACTGGAAGTCCTATTTTTTAAAAGAACTGACCAATGATTAAAGAGCAGCCTAAAACGTGTCTAAAGTCACCCTTAGTGCACGGGTGTTTTGGTTCGAAGCATCAAATGCATCTGCCAGTGTGAATGAATTACTGTATGTCTATTTACACAGGTGATCCCAGAAGATCCCACCGGCAAAAACAAAAAAAAGCAGGAGATATAGAAGACAAAACAAAAGTGTCCATACCTAGGACCATAAACAACTGGTTACATGGTTTTACAGTTTATGCTAGTGGCTTGTGTGAAAAGTTCCCTTTAAAAGCTTCATCTTTATTTTGTTATATGAAACTTATATGGAGTGCTTATAGAACATATGGAGGCTTATCATGGTTACGTTATGATGAGCAGTTCCGTAGAAGAATGGCAGCCAGGGCCACAATGAGGTGGGATTGTCAGGATATGAGCCTCTGGCTTTTAGTAATGACACCTAGTAGACCAAGTTCACATAGCTTTCATCATGCTGCCGGCACCCCAGGACCAGGAGTGCCGGCAGGTACCACCAGAAAAGGAGTCCATTGGCTTTACAATGAGAGCCATTGCAGGTGGTATCCATCATGCAGATTTAAGCACGAATGCTCACATTGTGGAGGCACACACCCAGGCATTAGATGTTTTAAAAAGGCAAAGCAAAATATGGCAAAGCAGGTGTCCAATCCTACAAAAGGCGATGACACCAGTGATCGTACAAAAGATGGTACCGTGGCTAAACAAGTATCATAATAGAAGAGAAGCCCTTATTGTTTGGTATGGGTTTGAAATAGGATTTTGGAATTCTTTTCAACCTTCCGAGACACCATTATTTTCTCACAATTTAAAATCAGTAATTGAGAAGTAAGACATAGTTTGGGATAAATTAATGAAAGAGGTTTCACCTAGTAGAATGGCAGGCCCATTTTCGGATCCACCTTATTATAACCTGAAAGTGTCACCCCTGGGTTTAGTGCCAAAAAAGGAAGAGGGAAAATACAGGTTAATACTTTAATCATTTATCTTACCCCAAAGGTGATTCTGTCAATAATGGAATGGATAGAGATGACTATAGAGTCCAATATGTGTCTTTTGACAAAGCTTTGCAATTAGTCAGGGATGCAGGTCAAGGAGCTTTGATGGCAAAGTCTGATATTCAGTCAGCCTTTCGCTTATTGCCTGTTCACCCTGAATGTTTCCATTTACTAGGATGACATTTTATGGATTGTTATTTTGTAGATATGAGCATGGGTTTTTCAATATCTTGTTATTATTTTGAAGTCTTCAGTTCCTTTTTAGAATGGGTTACGGGCCAAGTATCAAGTATACATTCCATCTTACATTATCTAGACGATTTTTTATTTGTTGGTCCATCACACACAGGTATATGTAAATTAGTGTTACATACATTTTAAGAAAGTTAACTTAAAACATATGCAAACATTGTTGGGCCACCTTGTTTTTGCCTGCAAAGCTATTCCCATGGGTAGACCTTTTTGTAGGAGACTGTCATTAGCAACAAAAGGCATAAAAGCAAATCACCATTATATTAGGATAAGTAAACAAATGAAGCAGGATTTAGGTGTGTGGCAAAAATTCTTATTAGAATATAGTGGTAAAACATGCTGGCAAATAAAAGATATGTCTAATTCAGAGCTACAACTTTTTACTGACCTGTAACCTTAAATTTTTGGAACTGTTCCCTATATTGGTATCAGTACATTTATGGGGAGAGCAACTTTCCAATCATAGAGTAATTTTTTGGTGTGATAACCTAAGTGTGGTACACATAATAAATCACTAGACATCATCATCCCTACCAGTATTATCGCTCCTTAGGGATTTAATATTATGTTGCCTTAAACAGAACATATGGTTCAGGGTCAAACATGTCCCAGGAGTGGATAACTGTCTCGCTGACGCTCTCTCGTTTCCAGTTTCAAGAATTCAGGAGATTGGCCCCTCAGGCCGAGAGAGAAGGTCAGATGGTACCATCCTAATCATGGACGCTCACTTCCATCAAATGATGTGTTTGGTCATGGATTCCTTATCTCCACATACTTGGGCGGCTTATTGCAGGGTATGGAGGAGTTGGTTGGCGATTGCAGATGCGGAAGCGGGCATCCAGAACCACAAATCTAGAGTATTGGCAACTGTAGTATACTTGCTCAGTTTATATGAAGCGGGTATATCAGGTGGGTCAGCAGGAAAGTGTTTAGCTGCTTTGTCTTATCTTTGCAGTTTATTTCAATGGAGAGATATAACAAAAGAATTTGCTATACAAAAAATGGTAAAGGGTTGGAAAAAGAAAACTAAAAGAACAGACCAAAGAAAACTAGTGTCTTTTAACATCTTAGAGAAAGTCTTAAACAAACCAGCAATCATTTGCATTTGATTCAAACGGCGTTTTCACTTACATTCTTTGAAGCATTCCGCATTAGTGAAATCATTTCACCATCTGTCAAAAAGCCAGGTGGTTTGATGATTTTTGATAAGACAATTACCAACAATTCACTGCTAATAAACATAAGGAAATCAAAAACTGATCAGGATTCCAAAGGAAGGCTAGTAACACTACGGCAAGTAGGTGGTAACATGTGCCAAGTGAAGTTGTTGTTAAGATACATAATGAAAAGCCCAAAATATAAGGGACCTTTACTCATCCATAAGGATGGCAGTTACCTTTCCAGATACCAATTTTTGACGGTCTTCAGAACCTGTTTGTCAGCTTTATCATTATGCCAATTACAGTACGGAACTCATTCATTCCGTATTGGAGCGGCTACTGAGGCTCACCGGCTTGGTTTCAGTGACCAGGCGATAAAAAGGGTGGGGAGATGGAAATCTCAAAGATTCAGATTTTATGTAAGACCCCATTTAATATAACTACCCCATTCCCCACGACTTTTATTTCCTTATTTTTCAGATAGCACACCTATTACAGTTTGGATTTTGGGACACTAATACGTAAAATGGGCAGCTAAAAGGGCTGAAAGATGCAGATATGGAAGGCACTTTGGCTTTACATCACCGAAAATTCACATTAGATGGAGAGGAATTCCAGGGCTTGCATGGTCCCATATTATCCCAGAGGTACTTCAGCTAAAAAGTATGTCAAAAAGAACTAATATACTTCTCATCCATGCTGGGGGCAATGATATGGGAAACAGAACAAATGTGGAGAGGAGTCAGGAATCACAATGCAATTAAACATTGCAGAAGAAAATAAAATATTGCAGTTTCTGCATTTATTAAAAGTATAGGGGGTATTTCAATTAGGCATACGGAATTGGAGAAAGATAACAGACCATTACTCAGGAGAGATGGGGTACATATAAACCACATTGGCTTGGACATATTAAATATGGATTTCCAAAATGGTATTGAAGAAGCCCTGGCCATGTTGGGGCGTCCTGCCTGCTAAGCAGTTCAGGTTGGTGGCGGTTTTTGAACATGTCCAGGTCTGTTTTTGGTGGATCCACAAGTTGGTGAGTTTAGTCACGGGACCGCCGGTAGCCCACGGCTTTGGTGGAACTGCCGGCGGCTTATGACTCCTGTTTTAAGTTATGTTTGTTCGTGCCTGTTGCACTCGCAGCAGTTGGCATATTAAAAATTGATATCTTAATTAATAATAAAGCTGTGGCCTTTTTCTTCCCAATACGTGTCTGTGTCCATTTGTTATAGTGGGAAGATATGGCCACAATGGCTCCTTTTGGTCCTTTGGCGGCCATATGATTTTGCATATATTAGTAATTGGATATTTGGTATGTACCATACCTATTGCTATGCAAGTCTGTGTTGCTTGTACTTTAAACCTTTTTCTAATCTAGGTATATTTTTGCCATTATCCTTTTTTCATTAAAGGAGAAGGAAAGGTAAAAACTAAGTAAGCTTTATCAGAAAGGTCTATTTAAATACAGCCATAAGCACTCACAGAAATGCTGCACTGACTTCTCTGTTAAAAGAAACAGGATTTGTTGTCTCTTTGTTTTCCTGTGCCAGAGACACGCAGCCCTCTCCCCTCTGCTGCTCCCCCCTCCCTTAAGAATGTTAAGAACTCACTCCCCCCCCCACTTAGGAATGTGGATCTGAGCCAATCAACAGGAAGCTTCCTCATAGTCTTACAAACTGAGCATGTACACCAGTTTTGGTCTTGGTGCAGAAGCGAGGCATTATAGGAACTTTCTTTACAGAGTGCAGACTTTTTTTTTCCAATGAGGCTTCTGATCATCTGAACGGGAGACATATGGGGAGACTTAAGGGCACTATTGAGAGAACTGAAGGGATGCCTGCAGCTTGAGATTAACTCTTTATTAGCCTTTCCTTCTCCTTTAAAGGGATTCTGTCTTGATTTTGATGGTGTCAATTTTATCACTATATTTCATCATGTACATTTTTCAGTGTTACTACTCTTATAATTATTTGTTTAAAGTAGCATTCTAGCTCTCATTAGTCAGGGGCAAGTCACAAAACCGGTGTACTTTAAATTTATAATATTACCTCAAAATAAAACAATAAGAAATTAGCTCTGAGTAATTACTCAACTGGTGTATTACATCTAGTGATGAGTAGAATATTATATATATAATCAGGTTTCACTATGTACAAAAAAGCTGCGCAGCTTGTACAATATGCAGAGAAAAAAAGCTATTGACTTCAATGCGTTTCATGAATTTTTGCCCTTTTTTAAAAAATTTTCAACATCTCACTTTATGGCTGCAACATATATGTGATGTACCAAACAAAACACAGTTTAGCATCTGCTTAGTAAATCATGGCATGTTGTGGAATATTTTTTTCTAAAGGCTAAACTCAGAAGATTTTGATCAAATTTTGTGGGTCAGATTTCAGATCATACAATACCATGCAACACCACATGATTTTGTAATATCCTTCAAAAAAAAAACAATCTCCTTAGGCTGTAATGTAACGTTGGATCAAAGTCAAATGGTTTGAGTGGCCTTAGGAGGCTTTACATGCCGGATTGGCATTCTTGCTTTGTCTTTGCACCCAATAACAATAAAATGCTGTAAGTGTACAGTAAGGGCTACATTCATGAAATCACGAGTTCGAATCCCGAATGGGAAAAATTCGGATTGGATACAATAATTTCTGCTGATCGCAAATATCACGAAAATGCTTTTGAAAAAATTGTGTTAGTCACGATAATATCATATTGGCGATCCGAAATTTTCGTACTGAACGATTGTAAACAGTGGGAAAACCTTTCTTACTTTGATCCTTCTGAGCATGATTTTGGAAGCCTCCCATAGGACTCAATGGCACTCTGCAGCTCCAACCTGGCCCAAGGAAAGTCACGATAACGAAGCTTGAATGAATCCGAAACTTTCGTACTCGGTTATGAAATTGTCGCAGAAAATATGCACGCAGCATTCGAACGAACGCTCGGAGCGTTCGTGGATTAATAAATGTCCCCCTAAGTTTAGAAAAATTGTAGAATGATCATTTTAGCAAAAAAATGGAGAAATAGACATTGCATTTATTTACTTAACTTATTTTGAGATAAAAAACGGGTGAAAGATATTTCTTAAAAAGCGTTACCATGTTTGAAAATCGAAGTATATATATATATAGGACATAAGGTTATACTTTAAAAATATACTGTATATTTTGGCCTATACTTATTTTTTGGTGCATTCTTTAAAAATACTCTTGTGAATTTTTGATCACTACATGTCAGGAATTGCCATAAAACTATACATAAGCAATAATGCCATGCATATGGGCTTATCAATTTTTGAGTTTGCGAATTCAATTTTTTTTCTAATTTTAGAAATGCTAATGCTTGCTTATTTATTAAAATGGTAAACTCATTTATTATTTGAGTTTACAAACTCAAATGAAACTCAAAAAAACAAATATCTCAAATTGAAAATATAGCTTGACTTTGCCTAGCACAACTCCCATTGACTTCTACATGAACTTGCAAACTTTTCTATCTATAGATAGATAGATTAAAACAATATGCAAAAAGCACAAGCTCTATTTAATGAACTCATCATAAACAAGGGGGTATACTGTCCCTTCAACAAAGATTTGCAGTGAAACGGCTACTGTTTAAACTAGACTTGCTAAATTACATTTTTTACATTTTCTTTGTATGATAAATTCAATTTTGTGTTTCAGCAGTATTTAAATTTAGGGGACTGTGCATATGGATTTCTAAATGCATGACTTATTACAGTTCATAAATATAGATTGGCCTGTGTAGACACATACATTAATGATATTGCATAAAAAGAAAATAAGTAATAATATGTGCCAGCAAAGTCATTTCTAAAAACATCAAAATCAAATGCTGATGTCTGCAATATAAGTCCTTAGGCTAAAGAGTTTGCTTAGGGCCTTACGTGTAACCAAAAAGCAGCATATGCATTTTTCAGTAACAATGTTAATCTCTGAAGTAGATTCTCCACTATTAAAAGTTTATAATGGGGATATTTTTACCTTAAATATAGCTCTGCATGTAGAGTTTCTTAGTTATGAGTTATAACTGTATTTCACCCTGTATAAACCCACTGGGGATGACTCACTAAAGGGCGATAACGCTTATTGCATGTTTTTTTGCGTTAAAAAGCATTCGATAAATAACTACCGGTTATCACCGAATTTCTCATGTGATAATCTGCATATCGCATGCGTTAAATAGCGCATTACTGCAATGCATTATTTTTATTCGAATGAAAAGAATACTAATGCATGATTCACAAAAGCACATGAAGCGTTAAACATGCTAAATATCGCGAGAAGCTGTTCGAATATTAACACCTACTTAAAGAACATTGCGCCTCATGAGCGTTTGGCAACACAACATGGACATGCAGTCGGATTTTTCTTGCCTTGTGAAGAAGAGGATCAAGTATGTGGTTGTCCTAGAGTGATGCATCCTCTAGGACAACCACATACTTGATCCTCTTCTTCACAAGGCAAGAAAAATCCGGGAAAAAAATCAGGGAAAGATCAACTCTAGAGGGATTATCAGAGGAGGAAATAGTGAGGCGCTATAGGTTAAATAGAGCAGCAATCTATAGCCTGTATGAGGTACTAGAGCCTTATCTGCAGCGACTTGCACGCAGAAGCCATGCTGTTCCTGGCACTGTCAAACTTCTGTGCTGGGGTTGTGAAAATCCACTTCTGATGCCTGGACAAGTCAGGTGGAAGCCTGATGTACAGCCCCAGTAAAGTGGCACAAATTGTAGTAGCCTTTGCTGTACTGCACAATATTGCCAATCGTCATGGATTGCTTGGGTTTGTGGCTGAGGATTAGATGACCCAAATCATCCCGTATATCGTGTACTAAGTGCAGATGACAGAGGCAATGGAGTACGGGGAGAAATCCTAAACAATTACTTTAAGTGTAAGTACCTACAATCTTTACTACAATAAAAAACAAGCACAAAACAACATACACTTAATTTCCTGTGAAAATAGTTGCACACTTTAAAAAAAATGCTCATTTATTTTATTGAGCTCAGCAGTAGTGAGTGGCAATATGCAACATTTCTGCATTCACAGTAACTAGGATTCACTAAGCACTTAAAGCGGACCTGTCACCCTAAGAAATAAGTCCAAATTATTTTCTATATTGTTAGTTGAGCAAAATAAACTTTACTTACTCTATATAAATAATATAAATCTTGTTTCCTTCCGTCTTGGAATTACTCAATCAAAGCAAGCAGGAAGGCACCATTTTGTGGGCACTGTTATTAAGGCAAGCTTTGTATCATGCCAAAATCTTGTTTATGTGATAGAATGGGGGACCAGATGCCCATGCCCATGCATTGGCTACACAATTAGATGAGGAGGAGGGAGGGGAGAAGTGAGATGTGCAGTGACATCTAGGAAGTGCTGAATGGAAAGCTAAAGTTACTGTCTGCCCCGCCTCTATGCCTAAGGCATAGAGGCGGGGCAAGCAATATATGATTGACAGCTGTGATTTTTAAAAGCCTTTATAATGGGTTTGGATGTGTTAATATAAAAATGAATTTGGGTTTCATGTTTAATTTGAACAGGACTTTTATTATACAGATTTTCATGTCTGGGTGACAGGTCCACTTTAAGGCTCGTGTCCCTTGGAGCGGGTGAGCCCCCCCACAACAAATAGTAAAAACAAAAATATTTAATTACATAGCACTAGAATCACATAGGACTAATGTTTGCATGGGTCTTGCATTATCATCAACAATAAACCTCGCTGTTGGCCAAATGTGAAGGTGCACATATTTTTTTTTGTTTTTCTGTTGAGTTTGTGTTGTGTCATATTTAGTAACATCTGAACTGTCACTGCTGTCAATATCATGAATAGGTATTTCAATTTTCAATTAAAGGGACAGTAACACCAAAAAATTAAAGTGTATAAAAGTAATTACTATATAATTTAATGCTGCCCTGTACTGGTACAGCTGGGGTGTTTTCCTTAGAAAGACTACTATAGTTTATATAATAAAGCTTCTGTGTATCCATGGGGGCAGCCATTTACAGGAGAAAAGGCACAGGTTACTTAGCAGATAACAGATAAAACCCCATTATATTCTACAAAGCTTATCTGTTATCTGCTATGTGCCTGTGCCTTTTCTCCTTTTTCCCAGCTTCAATGGCTGCCATTGTGTTGACATAGCAGCTCATTTATATAAACTATAGTAGCGTTTCTGTTGCAAACTTACCAGTTTTACCAGCGCAGGGCAACTGTACATTATATTTTAATTACTTTAAAACACTTTCATTTTTTGGTGTTACTGTTCCTTTAACATTTACTAACACTTACATGTTTGGTGGTTTGGGCTAAATCTCTGATCTAGAAGTTGCTTTGTTCCTTTCAGTTTTCAATTGTGTGTTTTGTGTATTGTGACCTCTGTTTTTTTACTGTGTTTTTTACTGTTGTGAGCACTCATGCATCCTTCATGTTATTCACTTGTTTATTACCGCCACTACTATGTACAATATTGCTGTTTATTTGGTCGCTTCACAGGCGCTAATTACGCATCTGCACCTTCTGCACTCTCCATCTCAAGTATCACAGCAGAACTGAACAAAATGGCGGAAGTCATGTGGTACGCGATGTATAACGCTTACTTGTGGAATATCGCGTGGTAATATTGCATGCGAAATATATCACACGCGGCGGAAAATACCACTTGAAAATGTGTTATCGCCAGATAAATAACGTCAATAAAATCGCTTCTTAATTATGACGCGTGTCCTTTTAGTGAATAGAGTGGTAAGTCGCAAAAAATAAGAAGCAATAAAATTTTTAATACATGCTATAAATAGCTCTCGTTGTATCGCCCTTTAGTGAATCAGCCCCACTGTGTTTATTGTCAAGCAATCTTTTCCAGACACATAGTTACAAATTGTTTTGAGGGCAGTGAAGCACATTAGTAAAGTTTATAAATTTGCAAAAAATGTTATGTTTAGGAATTTTTAATTAAATCTAATGAACCAGGCAGAAGGGCAAAAATTGTTTTGCTTCTATTCACAGTGCTGCAAGAAGGCACTTATTCTCTGTTGTCATAAATTGAGAAAGAAGAGACAGCTGGGTAGCTTGGAATTGTTTGCTAGCATAACACTAATTTGTAGGATGCTACCCCTGAAAGTAGGATGCTGTAATAAAAAAATATAAATAGGAAATAAATGAAAAATGTTAATAATAAATATTAACTAGAAAAGAGTTTAGATAAGCACATGAAGAGATGAAAGTAATATACAAGTGCTGACCATTTTCTTTTTGGCAGCTGTGGTTTTATTATTTCATTCAAAAATGCTTAGGCATGTCTTCTGCAGTCTCTGGTAGCATCTTCTTGTGTGCACTCAGTGATGGCACTGACCGCATGGATGTTTAAAGTCTGAGTGTTTTATTATGAAAAACATGCCTTTTAAGACTTGCATATGGAGCATATAAAGATAAACGCTTTGTTCACGTGTCTGTACAGGCAAGCCAATTATGTTCAGATCCAACAGCTTGCACATGTAACCAGAAATCCTATTTACTGATTTATATTGATGCAGTTTGTATGAGTGAATCTCACAAAAGCTGCAATATACTCCAAATAACAGTTTTAAAGTACCTGCTCTATGCTATATAACAAATTATAGTTGATCTGTATTTGGCATGTTTCTGATCTTGCTCATTTGATGCCTGTCAAGGCCTTGGCCTTTCTCTGACTTTGCATTAATACTGTTCTTAGCCTTAGCCAGTCCCCATTAGTGATCACCTTAAATAGCAGAAACATAATAGGGTTGATTCACTAAAGTGCGTTAAAACGTGCGCTATTTATAGCGTGCGCTAAAAATTTTATCGCGTCTAAATTTTCACAACTTAACGCACGATTCACTATAAGCATACTTGCGTTAATTTACGCGCGATACTGCATGCGTTATTTTCGTGCGGTATTGGACGGTACATGCGCTTATAAATGTATAAATAGTCGCCACAAAAATTGTCGCCCGCGACTATTCTTTTTTGACGCCTGCAACAATTTTTGGACGTGCGGCGAATTTTTCGCCATTTCACTACTGTTTATATGCGGCTACTATCTACAGTATATGCTACTATTTATATGCTACTATTTATATTGTACCATTTATATGCTACTATTTATATGCGGCTACTATTTACAGTATATGCGCCTACTATTTATATGCTACCATCTATATGCTACCATTTATATGCTACTATTTATAGGCGGCTACTATTTATATTTTACACAGACTTGAATAAAAAACACTGCAAAGTCCATATTGTGTTGCCAAAAGCTCATGAACTGTACTTTTCTATAATTACCGCCTGCCTCAAGTAGGTGTTAATTTTTGCATAGACTAATGCGATATTTAGCGCGTCTAAGTGTTTGTGAATCATCCGTTAGTGTTATTCTGGTGCGCTAATTAACGCATGTGTTAAAATTAACGCATGTGTTTGCGCGCAAATGAACACGGTAATACTGTAGTGAATTGCGCGCTAATTGTCGCGATAACAATTAACACACTTTAGTGAATCAACCCTAATATCTCAAATTTTAATAAATTTCCCTTTAGAAGGGAACAATGAGATTCATTAACCAGTGACAGTAAGGATATCAATACACTTAATAACAGAGTGTTGTAACTAAGAATAACATTCGAATACACAATATCAGTATGTGTTTGGGAGTTGCAAACAACTCTGGCATTAGGGTTTAAGCCCATTTTGTTTTCAATCAGTTGATCTTTCTTAACTCTTAAAGGACCAGTTAAGTGTAAAAATTAAAAACTGGGTGAAATAGACAGACTGCGCTAACTAAAAAATATTTCTAATATAGTTAGTTAGGCAAAAATGTAATCTATAAAGGCTGGAGTGAGCAGATGTCTAACATAATAGCCAGAACACTACTTCCTGCTTTCAGCTCTCTAACCTCTTAGTTAGCCAGTGCCTAACTGACTATCATGGGACATTAATGTACAGTTAGTTTGTGAGCATGAAAGTCAGATTCAAAAGCAAACTAACTAAACAGTAATGCCCCATATGCCCCCTCCCCCCTTAAGTCACTGACTGCTAACATCTTACAGAGCTTTAAAGGAGAAAGTAGTGTTCTGGCTATTATGTTAGACATCTGTTCACTCCAGCCTTTATAGATTGCATTTTTGCCTAACTATATTGAAAACATTTTTTATTTTGTGCAGTCTATCCATTTTACCCAGTTTCATTTTGACACTGAACTATTATTTTGAGAAGGTTACAGATAAAGATACAGTACATAAAACATTGTTATATCAGCCACCTTTCTTATAGGAATTCTGTATCTTCTGTAGTCCAGAAATAGGAATTTACCCAAAAGGTCCCCATAACGGTCTCTTAGACCGATTCGGCAGCTAATCAGCCCGTGTATGGGCACTACCGACAGATCTCGATCAGGCAGGTTTAAAAATCTAGTCGGATCGGAGACCGCATCGGCTATTTGATGCGGTCTCCAGACCAACTTTGCCTATACCTGTCATTATAATTCGATCGTTGGCCCCAGGGCCAAACGATCAAATTAGCCTGGATTCTCCTGATTCGCCCACCCGTAGGTGGGGGATATCGGGAGAAGATCCGCTCACTTGGCGACATCACCAAGCGAGCAGATCTTAAGGTGTATGGGCATCTTAAAGCTCACTCCAAGTAATACAGTATTTATGCTGCTAACCCCCCCCCCCCACACACACAGCCCCAAAAGACAAATTTTAGCTCCCTGGGGCAGGGAGTTACATGTGGGGAGTTGCGTCGTGTTTTAATGAAAGTAACCACACATTCCATAATTAATGATAGAGCCTTGTCCCCAGGATTCCTATTAACTTGAACAGACCCCCAAATGCAAAAATGCAGGAAAACTGTGTAACCTTCAATAACCTTTACATGATTACAAATGTATTTGTAAATGTTTAGTTATTTGAATAAATAACTCAATAAAATGTGGATAACTATTGGACCAGCTAAACACACAAAAAGTAATTCTAATGTACATATATGTAAATATATATATATAACCAAATATAGATTTAAAATCTACACTTGAATATCCCAAATACAATATATATATAGCATATAAAATAACATTGTGACACTATAATATTGTCAAAAAGTGTACAGATTTAGGATACATAAAGCAAAAAGCATAAATACAGCCCCCAATCAATATAAAAGCTAAAATATATAATAAAAGAAAAAGGCCCCATATCCAGATATATGTTAAGTTTATTATGCTGAAAACTGTTAAATATAGTTCTAGTAGCATATACCAAAGGAGTATTCAGCAATAGTAGGAAAGGCAAAATAAGGTTTCCTTTGTTTACCCCCTGTGCTCCTGTCCAAGGCACGGTAATCCAATACAAAAATGATGGAGGAAGCAGGAAGGCAGTTCTATGCTGCAACTAACAATAAAGGAATTTTGCAGCATAGTACTGCCTTCCTGCTTCCTCCTTCATTTTTGTATAGTTTTAGTAGGTTTCTTGTGTGTTGCGATTTCATTAAATTTTCACAACAAATTTTCACAACGGATTTTTATCTAATCGAATAAAAATGTCCCTTTTAAATGGCTAGCATGACATTTTTTATAATGTTTTATTGAACCTTAAATTAACTTCATTTCCTTATACAGGTATGGGATCCCTTATCTGGAAACCCATTATCCAGAAAGTTCTGAATTACGGAAAGACCATCTCCCATAGACTCCATTATAAGCAAATAATTCAAAATTTTAAAAATGATTTCCTTTTTCTCTGTAATAATAAAACAGAACCTTGTACTTGATCCCAACTAAGATATAATTAATCCTTATTGGAGGCAAAACAAGCCTATTGGGTTTATTTAATATTTAAATTATTTTTAAGTTATGGAAATCCAGCTTACAGAAAGATCCCTTATCTGGAAAATCCCAGGTCCCAAGCATTCTGGATAACAGGTCCCATACCTGTATATCCCAAGTAAAATATACAGCACTCGATAATAAAATCACAATGATCAATGATACATAAAAAATAAGCATAGAGTAAACCAAACTTTAGAACAATAGAAAAAAGTAATTATAATCAACAATATAATACAGAAAGCTGACATAACTAGATCAATGTTAAATCTGTTACACTGTAGATTGTTTAATTTGAAAATCCAGACTGTTTTTTGGTTGTTGCAATCTGATTAGCCAATCACTACTTTTGAGGTTGGGGAAAATGTCCTCTAATTCAATAAAAATGTCCCTTTTGGATTGCTAGCATGCCACTCTTTCTAATGCTTTTGTACAACATTATAAACATTACTCAAACTATTTCTTTATGTTCTCCCTACATATACAGTATGTAGCTTATTACATATCAAAAGGGGTATTACATAAATGGACCTACAGACTTAGCAGATATTTATCTGATGTTTCTTAGGTATGACAAAGAAAACAATATTCCCAATATTCCCAGTATTTATAGGTGTCTTTAATAATATATAACGGGTAGGAATGAGCAAATTTTTTTGAAAATGTGGTATCATTTATGGTTTTAAGAGTTTTTCAAATGTTTGCAAATTTGCCAAGCCATATGTTTAACATGCCCATTGACAATGCATTTGGAGTGAGCAATTTTTGAGAAAAAAAATTCACAAAAAATGTGGTCGTTTCCCTTATCACTAATTTAGTGGGTGCTAGTGGGAGTTTTTTTTTTTAAAAGGCTGATACTAAAAAAAACTGAAATATTTGCTTAATATGGACTGTATAGGGGATGTCCTTTACATAATAAAAAGGGAGCTACTAGAGGCCATTATGGGAGTTTTTTAACTGGGTGAAATATGCTGGCTAAAACTGCTGTTTCTGGTCCTAAAATGTTATATTTATCCAGTAGTAATTTTTCAGGTATGTTTCTGTGTTATATACAGGTATTGGATCCTTTATCTGGAAACCCATTATCCAAAAAGTTCCAAATTAAGAGAAGACCAACTCCCATAGACTCTATTACAAGCAAATAATTCTATTTTTAAAAAAATGCTTTTCTTTTTCTCTGTAATAATAAAACAGTGCCTTGTACTTGATCCCAACTAAGATATAATTAATCCTTGCTGGAGGCAAAAACAATCCTATTAGATTTGATAAATGTTTAAATGAGCATTCTGGATAACAGGTCCCATACCTGTAGTAAATCTTTTCCATATATTGGGGTGCATACACTTACCCTGACACGGTAGGCTAAAGGCACTTTCGCACACAGTTGCCATGTTTTTTTCCCACAATGCAGCCCCAGGATTCATGTGTCATTGCACTCACAAGGAGGGCATTGAATGCAACTGCACTGTCTAGTATTTGCTTATGCCAGTTCTGTTGTTCGGTGTGCAAATGACATTTGTGCCTAATTAGCCACACGTGCACTGCGTCTATTTATGCAGGGTGCTGAGGGTATCCTGGGGCTACCTTCTGCTTGAAAGGTGACGGTAGCTCAAAGGTTTGCATAGTGCCATGTGTCAATAAGCACACCAGCACTCAATTCAGAATGGAAGGAAGAAAGGACTGATCACCACTGAGCGCAACTATGTATATGGAAGAACATAGAAGAACCATATCTAAGGTTTTTCCAGAAAGGTGAATGTACTCTTTCACTTTTTAAGCCAAAAATTGTCTCTTCTTCGAATATCAACCAGGAAATGATTCTTCCTTTTCCTGAGAAAAAATGTTCAGGAATGGATGATAGACTAAATCTACTTGATGTGGATCCTTGAAGAAGTATATTGCTTATATTGTGATTAGATGAGAAGGAAAGAGTTAAAGGAACAGTAACACCAAAAAATTAAAGTGTATAAAAATAATTAATATATTATGTAGTATTGCCCTGCACTGGTAAAAGTTGTGTGTTTGCTTCATAAACACTACTACAGTTTATATAAATACCCTGCTGTATAGCCATGGGGGCAGCCATTTAAATTGAAAAAAGGAGAAAAGGCACAGGTTACTAAGCAGATAACAGATAAGTAGCATAGATTCCCATTGTATTCTACACAGTTTATCTGTTATCTTCTTATGTAACCTGTGCCTTTTCTCCTTTTTTCAATTTAAATGGCTGCCCCCATGGCTACACAACAGCTATTTCTATTAACTACAGTAGTCTTTCTGAACCAAACACACAACTTTTACCAGTGCAGGTCAACAGTACATTATATTTTAATTATTTTAAAACATTTTTATTTTTTAGTGTTACTGTTCCTTTAAGGCAGGAGAAGGCTGGCCTGGAGGGTGGAGAAAGAGAGGGATGTGATGTCAGAAAAAGAAGCACTCACTTCCTTATCTTCTGAGCAGGTAGAAACATCCCACCCACCCTCCCCCTTTTTGCATATTTTGCAAAATGTCAGGAGTTTTTCTTCTTTTTGTTTTCATATTATCTGTTAATAACTGAATGTGGATGTTTTCCTGAATGCATTGTTATATTGTGCTTTCTGTGTCTTTATATGGTATAAACTTGAGAGTCAGCATTGTATTTAATTCATGTTAACTACGATTGCTTGATCCAGGGAATGTTTCCGATCACCAAGGGGGTCTTGAGGCATAATTGGCACTAGCTTCAGGTTGGGTTTTTTTGCCTTCCTCTGGATAAAAACAGTGGATATATGATAATATATTTTAAGTTTTATTTGTCACAGCAGCGGTAGGACCTTGCCAGAGTACTGCACAGGTAATTTTAGGAGAATTTTAGGGAGAAAGGAGGTTCTCTCCTGTGACTGCACAGTACATTGATAGATACAGACGCTACTTACTACTGCTTGTGCTAGGTGACACCCTGTTTGGATTTTCTATCATCGAGACACTGCAGATCCAGGACCGGTAGCAGGGCTGCTGAACTTCTCCCATGGTTGGTAATGTAGCTCCTGCTGGTAGCAGAGTTCGGGGCCATCCTCTCTGTAGGTAGAGGCAGTGAAATACTCATTCAAGTCATCAGCGAGGCATGGCAGAGCATAGTAGTGACCTCTTATGGAATTATGGCTTTAGAATATTGCCTTGGGTTATACTGGCAAGGTCCTATTTATTTGATAAAATGTGAATAAATGCTGTGGCCATTTTCTCCACCTCTGTCTCCTGGTGTTTCATTAAGGTATGTAACAAGGGGGTTCAGTAGGGTGCCTCAAGGTGAAGGGTCAATTGAGGAGTCCCCTTATCAAGAACTTTCACCTGTTCTCATGTGCAAGATTAAGAGAATGTTCCTGTTGTCATTAGTTATAATCAGAGGTTAGTGATGTAATTTCTGTCACATGACTCACTAAAACTTGTATATAATAATAAAGTATCCCTATTGAAAAATATACTTGGCCTTCGGCCTCATGTTTTTAAATGTTCATGGAACTCCTCGGTGACTTTTAATGGGACTTATAATATCCCTATATTTTACAATAGGGGGTACTTTATTCACTATATATAATAATATATATTTATAAATAAAAACTATATTCATATGATTACTGTTTTATAAGATGTATTGCCAGAATAGTATTGTTAGTACAGCTTAATGTGATCTTACCTGTATACTGAATTACTGTACCTGATGCACCAGTTCACATGTGAAGTGAATGTTCCTGTTGTTTTTCAGCTCACTGCAGTAAATGAAATTACTTACCCTCCACGCACACTCTGAATTCTGAATATGTGCAATGCATATTAAACATTATGTCAATATTAATATTTAATATATTCAATAAAGTATCATGAGACAATATTTTGGTTGCTACAATTTAACAAACAGTTGCTTTTAAAGGAGAAGGAAAGGGTAGTAAAGAGTTAATCTCAAGCTGCAGGCATACCTTCAGTTGTCTCAATAGTGCCCTTAAGTCTCCCCATATTGCACCTGTTCAGATGATCAGAAGCCAAACAGGAAGAGAAAATGCTGAGCTGTGTAAAGTAAGTTCCCATAATGCCTCGCTCCTGCACCAAGTCCCAAGTGTACATGCACAGTTAGAGTATGAGTCAGCTTCCTGCTGATTGGCTCAGATCCAAAAAGGGGGGGGGGAGTGAGTTCTTAGGGGCACATTTACTAAGACACGAATCTGAACCGAATTGGAAAAATTCCGATTTGAAAACGAACATTTTGCGACTTTTTCGTATTTTTTGCGATTTTTTCGGCGCCTTTACGACTTTTCGGAAATTGTCGCGACTTTTTCGTTACCAATATGATTTGTGCGAAAAAACGCGAGTTTTTCGTAGCCATTCCGAAAGTTGCGCAAAATCTGGCGATTTTTTCGTAGCGTTAAAACTTTCGCGAAAAGTTGCGCCTTTTTCGTAGCGTTAAAACTTAAAAGGCGCGACGTTTCGCGCAAGTTTTAACACTACGAAAAAATCGCAACTTTTCATGCAACTTTTCATGCAAGTTTTAACGCTACGAAAAAATCCCAACTTTTCGTGCAAGTTTTAACGCTAAGAAAAAATCGCCAGATTTTGCACAACTTTCGGAATGGCTACGAAAAACTCGCATTTTTTCTCGCAAATCGTATTGGTAACGAAAAAGTGGCGACAATTTTCCGAAAAAATCGCAAAATACTGATCATTACGAAAAAAACGCAATCGGATGCATTCGGCCCGTTCGTGGGTAAGTAAATGTTCCCCTTAGTATTCTTGATGCTTTCAGCTTAGGGCTGTATTTACATAGTCCTTTCTGATAAAGCTTACTTAATTGATGCTTTAAATGGATAAAACTGTCTAATCATACATACATGGCAAATGTTGGTATTTTTTAAAAGGAACATTATATTGAATATGTGGTAGCATTTTAAAAAGTCACCTTGGAGTGATGGCTAGTTAATTGTCTACATCTGTACATACATTTGTATAGTTTAATTTCAGTTTTGAGGGGATCATTATAAACTGTATAGCTGAAATTTTCAACATCTTAGGTGCATTGCGTATCCATTACCCTGTTTCAGAATGCATTCATAAATTTGTACACAAGAAGTGTCCTAACACACATGGTCAGAACATAAGGTGTACCTTGCAACTTATTTGTACCTGTGTGCATATGCAATTTTGTTAATTTTGACAAACTGATCACAGGTGTGACAGATGCAAGGCTGCACTCTTTAATTGTGGGTAAAATAGTACATTTTTGGAAAAATCATGGTGACTTGTGCTCAAAATCCCACTTTGCACTTTTTTGCAAACTTTAATACTTTGGTTTCGGCTTACCAAATGTAACCATGCAACCTACGGGAAATGTACCAAGCAACATATCCAGCTGCTGCCAAATTTTGAGCGAGAAAACTCTTGGGAAAAAATGCCCATTTGGAGCAGATAAAAAAAAACGAAAGAATATATGTACATTGACCAAAGCATTTGAAGTGATGCACTTCTTGATAAAAAATGCCCATTGATTTCAATGCATTTGGAGCGAGAAAAAGCCGTGACAGCATAGAAGTGTATCAGCAGTTACAGAGAGCAGTGATGTAGACAGAAGATTGCTTACAAGTACAGAAAGTTCTCAGCTTATATACACTTTTCATAGTAAGTTTGCTATATTATTGAATGAAAGGTTCAAAAGTACATAAATTGCATTAACAATCCATTACATGTTTTTAGGAGAGTGCAAAAGTTCCTATAAGGACATTGATATGTTTGTTCCATGCATAGATATTTTTGTTCCATACATAACATGACTTATCTGATCACCTGAAGAATATATATATATACACTTATTATATGAAGGTCTGTCCTGTTCCTACCAGACCTACCTGTAGGACACATAAATTAGTTACCAATCCATTAGGTTCCTATGAAAGAGAGGTTTTAGACTTGGCCCGTCCCTGGTAGTTATTATTACATTATTAAATCTCATAGGTACAGGCCGTGTGTTGGTTTGTCTACAACCATTTTTAACTGCTTACTGCTGTTATTAGTTAAGAAAAGATTATTAATAATCAGTTTGTCCACTCTCAGTACACCTTTATAAAGAGGCTGTCAATGGATAGCTAAAATAGTATGAGCATTCCAAGCATTACAGAGAAGGCAGCAATGTACGCTCCTCAAAGTTATATAGTTTTGTATCCAACTAGCATCTCTTTTCATTACTTACTTCTTTATCATTACATTTAATTATTGAAGTGTTATAACCATGAAATACATTTGATACTAATGAACTTTTTTGTAGTCAAATGGCAAAAATTGTCAAATGCGTCAAAAAAAAAAATTTTTTTGCCACGTGTGATAATTTTTTTTTTTTACGTGGGCAATTTTTTGTTGCTCGTTTTATGGAAAATCTGCCAATGGTGAAACATGGAAATTCAACGCAAATCCATGCCTATTATTAATTGAATGTGGATCTTTTCCTGGATGCATTGTTATATTGTGCTTTCTGTATCTATATACAGGATAAACATGAACATCAGCATTGTATTACTCAATGTTAACTACGATTGCTTAATCCAGGAAATGTTTCCAGTTGACCCACTACTGGAAGATACCACAATGTGCCACTAATGCTTAACATGCAGCTTCTTTAAAGAAAATGTGCACTACAGAACAGAAACAGTGTACTTCGGAGGACTGTTATATTTCCTAGGCTGAAGAATCATAAAAAGTAACTTGGCCTCTGTTGTATTAGATGGAGCAACTATTTAGAATGAGGATCACCCCTAGCTTGTTTGCAGCAATTCTTAAGCATATCGAATTTGAGCCATGGCTAATGAATAGAGACATTTTTATAGACCATAGGAAGCAACTTAAAGCTAATGCCAGACAAGTCGTAGGGTGGATATGTATGGCATGCGGAAAAGCGCTTGCTGAAAATTCCGCTCTACGCCTCCTACATGCACCTGCACCCGAATGAATGAGATACGCTCGGGTGCAGCCACATGTAGCCGAAATACGCATAAATACGCGAGAGAATGTCTCACATTTTTATGCGTACATCGGCTATGTGTACCTGCACCCGAGCGTATCTCATTCATTCAGGTGCAGGCACATGTAGGAGGCGTAGAGCGGAATTTTCAGCAAACGCTTTTCCACTTGCTGAAAATATCCGCCCTACAACTTGTCTGGCATTAGCCTAAGATACCAAGATCAGTAGCACCAAAATGTACCTTATAAAATTTGATTTCTAAAAAAAACCTTATTTCTATGACAGTGTTTTTGCTTTAAATTCTAGTGTGTTCACCTTTAATATATTGTTCCAGTAAACCTCACTATGCCTATTGCCGGGCTACACAGTTTGGAAATCTTATTGGATAACTCCACTTTTTCCCAATGTATGAAAAAATCTTTAGATAGACAAAGTAGCAGGCTCTTCAAGTAATACACGTTTTATATTTTAGCTTAGTATTCCTACACACATCTACTTCCACATGGTGCTCAGATGTTCAAGCATTGCTTATTTTGTTTATTATATAAATCAGTGCTGTCCAACTGGCGGCCCGCGGGCCGCATGCGGCCCGCGACCCCCCTCTGTGTGGCCCCCCACCTGTCTGGCTGCTTTGATGGCTTACTCTTGTGTAAGCTTTAAATGGTATCAGTACTGAGATTAACTGCCCCCTGCATGGTTCTCACCTCAGATTCAGGCTGTAATCAGGCTGTATTGTTTAAATATGTAATCCCCTGTGTTGTTCACACCTTTTAATCTCTGCATTGTTCACCCCCTGCAGTGTTCACACCTCAGGCTCAGGCTGTAATCACCCCCATTGTTCCCCTGTTCACACCTCAGGAGCAGTAGAAACCCACAAATAATCCCTGCACACTACAAAAAGAACATATACTGAGGTGGTACTGCAATTAAAAAGTTTTTTAATATATAGTTATTGTGCAGACTGTAGGAGCAGTGCCAGCATTGTGTCACTGTAGGCTGCCTGTGTGTGCCATACAGTATGGCACACACAGGCAGGGTAAGGAAGGCTGAGTATGGCACACACACGCAGAGTAGGGCAGGCAGAGTATGGCACACACAGGCCAAGTATGGCACAAACCAGCCAAGAATGGCACACACAGTGAAAGTATGGCACGCAGGCAGGGTAGGGAAGGCAGAGTATGGCACACACAAAGGCAGGGTAGGGTAGGCAGAGTATGGCACACAGGCAGGGTAGGGCAGGCAGAGTATGGCACACACAGGCAGGGTAGGGAAGGCAGAGTATGGCACACACAGGCAGGGTAGGGAAGGCAGAGTATGGCACACACAAAGGCAGGGTAGGGTAGGCAGAGTATGGCACACAGGCAGGGTAGGGTAGGCAGAGTATGGCACACAGGCAGGGTAGGGCAGGCAGAGTATGGCACACACAGGCAGGGTAGGGCAGGCAGAGTATGGCACACACAAAGGCAGGGTAGGGTAGGCAGAGTATGGCACACACAAAGGCAGGGTAGGGTAGGCAGAGTATGGCACACAGGCAGGGTAGGGCAGGCAGAGTATGGCACACACAGGCAGGCAGGGTAGGGCAGGCAGAGTATGGCACACACAAAGGCAGGGTAGGGAAGGCAGAGTATGGCACACACAAAGGCAGGGTAGGGTAGGCAGAGTATGGCACACAGGCAGGGTAGGGCAGGCAGAGTATGGCACACACAGGCAGGGTAGGGCAGGCAGAGTATGGCAGGTTTTTGCTGTACTACAACCATTAATATGGGTATGGTCATGTGATAACATGGGTGTGGTTTCAAGTGGGTGCGGTTTCAAAAAGGGGAGTGGTCAAAACTGGCTTCCATTATCGGCCCTCCACCACGTAGGTCGGAAAAATTCCGGCCCTCGGTACAACAGAAGTTGGACAGCACTGATATAAATGATTACATTCCTGTGAGAAACCTCAAGTATTACAGCTGATCCAATGTGGCAACTGCTTTTGATTTTTTTTTATTATTTTTTATTTTTTTTTTTGGAATGGGGATAATCTGTTTAGGTTTATAATCCGTTTAAATGTTGAAATCCAAGGTTCATCTCAGGTACTTATTATACTTACATTTCGGCTGACATTGTTTTGTGTATTTGCTCACAGTTCAAGTTCCAAAGAGATGCTATAGATTCTATGAGGAGTTCAATTTATAATGGATAGTCCTAGATAGTACAACCCTAATGTGAAAAAACTTTATATATATTCGACCCTCAAGCTCTATATTGTTTAAGCAGCTCACAGGCCAATTTGGTTGTAGATTCATGGGATGTAAATAAAGTGGACTCAAATATTAGACAGAAGACCAAGGTTATAACGGGTTATTAGTACTGATACTGAGATGCACGTATCATGAAATGGACCTGATTTAGATATTTTCCACCAGTACAGAACTGCCTAATTTGGGAAAGGACATTAATAGGGATTTTTCAGGTACGGGTTTTTCTGTGCATCACTATAAACTAATCAAGTCTTCTAAAAAATCATTGAAACTTTTACTACAATAGGATTGTTTTGCTAGTATGATATGGAATTATGCAGTCACAGTTACATCAAATAAAAGGTACTGTTTTATTATTACAGAAAAAAGATGATAATTAAAAAAAAATGTTGAATTATTTCCTTTAAATTGACTTAATGTAAGATGGCCCTTTTATAACATGGAGCTTTCTGAATATCAAGTTTCCAGATACGGGATCACATACCTGTAATACAATTTTTTTCTTTTAACTGGACAAATCCATGTTATTGGGCTAGACTCAATTCCATGACAAAATTTAATTTAACAGTTTATTATGTAAAAACTTATGGGCAAGATTCAATTTGAGTAAAACAATTCCCATAATTCAGTTACAGTTTTTCCCATAGGCTTCAATAGAGTTTTCATGTGATAAACAGCAAGATAAGTTTTTCTCTTTGAACTGCATCTAGCTTTGTAAGAAGATCTAGAATTGAATTAGGAGATAAGCTTTTCTCATCAAACTAATTCTGGCTCATTGTGTGGCAAATTAATTTAAATGTAAGATATTTTTCCAATGATTTGAGAAAATCATGGGAAAAAAATGTGTTCTCAAATGTCTTAAATAAAAAAAATTCAAATAGAAGTTATTTGGAGGTGTCTATTTCAATAAAAGTAATGCAACTAGTATATGCTAATTAGGTTTTGGAAGCGAGCGTTTAAAAATTTTCAACTTTCGTTTTTACGTGAGAAAGGCACATGATTTTTAGGATTTAGATTCGGTTCGGCCAGGACTGGGGATTTGGCCGAATCCTGCCAAAAAGGCAGAATCATAATTTGCTGCACTCCAGAAAATATTATTTTCCTACCCAATTCCAACAAGCATATAATACCGCCAGAAATGGAGCCAATCCTTAACATCAATTAAAACTGTGCCTAATAGGGATGTAGTGAACCTCACAAAAAAAGTTCGCGAACCCGTTCGCGAACTTCTGCCAAAAAGTGCGAACTTCTGCGAACTTTGCGAACCCCATAGACTTCAATGAGAAGGCGAACTTTAAAACCTAGAAAAGCCATTTCTGGCCAGAAAACTGATTTTAAAGTTGTTTAAAGGGTGCCACGACCTGGACAGTGGCATGCAGGAGGGGGATCAAGGGCAAAAGTTTCTCTGAAAAATACGTTGTTGACACAGCGTTGCGTTTTGTGCTGTAAAGGGCAGAAATCACACTACATTTCTAAACTTGTGTAATAAACTGCTTTAAAACGTCCGGCGTCTACATGCCAATCAAGTCGTGTAAAGGTTACAGCCAGTTCACACGCAAAGACAAAACGCCGCAGTAGTGGATACGGAATATATTATTGCTGGTGGAAAAACGTTGCTCAGGTGATTTTTTTGCAATGCAATGTCACTACTATGTGTAACGTATTGGGTTACAGCAGATGAGATCAGCAGGACAGCTGTCCCCAGCAGCTACATACAGAGCAGTCGAAAATAGATTACTAGTCAGCAAAGCTACCTAAACTGTCCCTCAAACCCCTGCACAGCTCTCTCCCTATGCTAACTCATCAAGCACACACAGGCAGAATGTAAAATGTCTGCTGGGCTTCGGTTTATATATGGAAGGGAGTGGTCCAGGAGGGAGAGCTGCCTGATTGGCTGCCATGTATCTGCTGGCTCTGGGGTGAGAGGTCAAAATTTGGCTCCAGCAAAGGCGAACTTGCGAACTTGCGAACACCCGATTTTCGTGCGAATTAGTTCTCCGGCGAACAGTTCGCTACATCTCTAGTGCCTAACACATATTTAATCAATTTCTATCAAGCTTTATCAAAGGTTATCCTCCAAGAGAGAAGAATATGCCCAAAGGCAGACCTCCATGATAGAAAACCTTTTCTATTTAGGCAAAAAGTACATGCAAACCTGCCATATAACCAAGCTCTTAATAAGGGCAGAGACCTTTATCCTTGTGATAAGTAGTAGTTTATCAAGTACATGGCAATTATGCTGCCATGTAGCATATCAAAGACAGATATCCAAGGTGATCACCTGCCAGCCTAATAAGGTACCCAATACTTTTAATTGGTCTTTTAATTTAAGTCTAAATCTTACCTTATCTAAAAAGTTATAAACTATATATAATCTATAATCTATATAAGGATAACTACACAAAAGATCACAACGCTTTTCCCAGACAAAAAAACAATAAAGGTAGAGAGCAAACATTAAATCCAAATGAGGGCAGTGTTTCTTGTGCCATGCACATTCAATCAGTCTTTCAACTGCATTGCCATTTAAGCAAGTCAACAAGTCACCTGAGTCTATGTCCCATTAAAGCTATGTGCTTGTGTATACAATATTTATTACGCCAGCACCCAGAGCAATACACAATATATTATACATAATTACAACTTATCCAGAAATGCTGTTTACTGGGCTCAGATCCACTGCTCTGCACAATGGAGAAACCTTGCTTTGCCTGTCTTACTCTAAAAATTGTGTAGTGCCAGGTCCCAGAACCACAGCCATGGCTTCAGTAGGCTGCTGTGTACTACAGGGCTCAAGAATCATTGCAGTGTGTAATCCATCCACTCAGTTTGCTTGCTGCATTTAGCAATCATCATGCATGATCCCTGAATCATTGCAGGGTGTAAGCTACAGTTTTAGTTTAGTTGCTGCTTAAGCAAGTTTAATACAAGTAAATTTTTGGCTGCTAATATCTGGCAAGCCATTATGCCAGGACCAGAACCACTGTAGATCAAAATTAATAACATATACTGTTACATACTAAACAAGCATATAATGGGGTCCAGAAATCAAGCAATCATTTTGCAAGATGTGAAAATGAATATAGAATAAATTTGGAGTCACATTTTAATAAAATGCTCCTTTAGAGCTGAAAATCATTAATGACAAATCCCATACATCTGAATGCCAGTTTTTAATTTTGTTTCCTCCACTCTACCCCCAAATATGTTTTTACATCAAAAATTTAAGTAAAGCATTGCCACCAGTTTAACACCATGTTTATAAATTTAACATTATTAACACCTGCAAAATGGAGTTAATAACCCCAAACTAGTCTAAGGGGCACATTTACTAACCCACGAACGGGTCGAAATGAGTCCGATTGCGTTTTTTTCGTAATGATCGGTATTTTGCGATTTTTTCGTATTTTTTGCGATTTTTTCGGCGTCTTTACGAATTTTTCGTTACCAATACGATTTTTGCGTAAAAACGCGAGTTTTTCGTAGCCATTACGAAAGTTGCGTAAAATCGCCCGATTTTTCGTAGCGTTAAAACGTACGCGAAAAGTTGCGCCTTTTTCGTAGCGTTAAAACTTAAAAGGTGCGAAGTTTCGCGTAAGTTTTAACGCTACGAAAAAAGCGCAACTTTTTGCGCAAGTTTTAACGCTACGAAAAATCGCCAGATTTTACGCAACTTTCGTAATGGCTACGAAAAACTCGCGTTTTTACGCAAAAATCGTATTGGTAACGAAAAATTCGTAAAGACGCCGAAAAAATCCCCAAAAATACGAAAAAGTCGCAAAATGTTCGTTTTCAAGTCGGAACTTTTCCAATTCGGGTCGGATTCGTGGGTTAGTAAATCAGCCCCTAAGTTGTACGCCAGATTTGTCTGGAGAAAATCAGTACTTCAAATTCTGATGTAAACAAACTGCTGATTCACAAAATGAATTAAGGCTTTTGTGAATTGGTAGTTCTTTCATCTCCAATTTAATTCCAATAATATTTTTTTGTGAATCCCATCATCCCCCCCACCGCCTATCTTGAAGTTCCTTTAACTACACTCTAAGCTGCTATGGTATGTAGTGCAAGGGGAACCAGGCTGCAAACAATGTAAACATGTTGCATGGCACAAATACCATAGTCTTTAAAATTAAGAGGGGTGTAGGGGCCACGTTCACCACTGCTGCTGGATGTGGGCCCTTGCTGGCTGCCTAACCCCCTCCTCTAAGAATGCGTACAAAATTTTACGATATGCATGCTTGGGGGAAAGCTATTAGCGGCCCCACCGGGTTTTTACAGGTGCCCTGCTGGCCCAGTCCGACCCTGTTGTCAAGGCTATAAAGTTTAGGGAAAGGGGGCTTTCTGATGAAAACATTTGGGGCGGGGACAACCTATTAAGTTCTGTTATGGAGATGCCCAAAGAAATGTTAAAACTTTAGTTTTAAGAGACTAATAAATCCCCTGTAGAATACATTTAAATTCAACTTGTCAGTTAGAGGAGTGCTTCCTTAATGATGGAATTCCCTGTACTGTAAGGATAGAATGCTAACTCCTTTCAGTACTTAGTAGTAATTGCATATTCTTTAGATTAAAATAAATTGTAATTACATCTTCAATCTTATCAATCTTCCCTATCTTCCCTAATGCTTTCCTTAGTGGCTATGTTAATGTATTTCACCCCTTTCTATTTCTGTCACTAGGGCACAATGCTACAGACGAAGACATTTTCTGAAGCATAACTAAAATAACTATTTATGCTCACATAATTATGATATAACTCTCACTGAGTTTAAAGGCCCATGACAAGAACATATTAAAAAAATAAATTTGCAATAGACACACTTTTTTTGATTTTTAGACATAATTCTTATTATAGGACAAGGAAAGCTCCAAATCTAAAACCTGGACAAACAACAGTCCCCTAAAATCCCTCACTGAACGCTATATTGATTTAGCACTAAACCGCTTACTTTAACTGCAGCAATCCTCTGAGGTTTGCTCTTTCTTTAAAGCTTGTGCTCATTTGTTGCTTCCACTGATGTCATTGGACACGTCACCTTGTTCCACCTGTGCACGCGTGCAGGTTTCCAGGCAGCAGATGCACGCATGTGATATGGTCTTGTTCCTGGAGTGCTCAGTGGGTGAATGTGACATCAGCCAAGCCTTGGAGAAATGTTCATCGGCTGCAGTGCTACTAGAAGAATGGAGTATTTTTGGAGTGTTTGGTAAATGCATATGGACTAATAGTAACACCAAAAGACAAGTGTTTAAAAGTAATTTAAACATAATGTACTTTTGCTCTGCGCTGCTAGAACTGGTGTGTTTGCTTCAGAAACACAACTATAGTTCATATACGCAAGCTCCATGGGGGCAACCTTTCAGTCTGAAAAGGAGAAAAGGCACAGGTTACATAGCAGATAAGCTTTGTAGCATACCATGGATTTTGATTCCTGTGTAAGAACTGAACCTATTGTATTCTACAAAGCTTATATGTTATTTGCTATTTAGAGGAACAGTAACACCAAAAAATGAAAGTGTATAAAAGTAACTAAAATATAATGTGCTGCTGCCCTGCACTGGTAAAATTTGTGTGTTTACTTCAGAAAGTCTACTATAATTTATATAAATAAGCTGCTATGTAGCCATGGAGGCAGCCATTCAAAGGAGAAAAGGCACAGGCACATAGCAGATAACAGATAAAACACTATTGTATTCCACAGAGCTTATCTGTTATCTGCTATGTAACTTGTGCCTTTTCTCCTTTTTTCCAGCTTGAATGGCTGCCCCCGTGGCTACACAGCAGCTTATTATATAAATTATAGTAGTGTTACTGTAGCAAACACACCAGTTTTACTAGTGCAGGGCAACAGTGCATTATATTTTTATTACTTTAAAGGTCTTTCATTTTTTAGTGTTACTGTTCCTTAACTTGTGACATCTAGCCCTATTTTAACTTAAAAGGCTACCCCCTTGGCTATATGGCGGCTAATTTATATAAATGATAGTAGTGTTTTTGAAGCAAACACATAGCTTTTACCAGTGTAGGGCAACAGTACATTATATTGTAATTAATTTTAAACACTTTCATTTTGACATTATCCTTCCTTAAACAGAAGGGTTAGCGTTGTCCATAGTGTAACTGGAAAATGGGACTATCGCAGTGCTCTGAATGGTGCTTTGACTCTTTTCCACTTTTTACATTACTGTATAACTGAGGTTGTTCCCTTGATCCCATGCTGAATGGCTAATCAGCAATTAGGATATGTACTGCATGACTGTACTGCACAATAATCAATGCTATCTACAGCACAAATCTAAACAATTGTTTAAGATTGTTTAAGTTATTGATTTACTGTCTTTCTGCTGTAAATGGTATAAAGTGGCAACTGTACATGTGAAACACAGCAAATTTTGAATCCAAATAAGTAAACAATGTTTAATAAAATCAGACTGCTGGTTTGATCAAACCGGTAAAATATTTAAATGCATCAGGTTTCTACCGTATCTATTCAGAAGAGGTCATCTAAAAAAATTCTGTTACAGGGGTGATTGCTATTTAGCTCTATCCCATGCTAAAATCTCATTACCAGACATAAAATTGAGTCCTATATGTATGTACTGTATGTATATTTATGTAGTGCTAGTTATGTATGCAGCACTGTCCAGCAGAACAATATATAAACAATTAATAGAGCAAACGGGTCAATACAATAGTGAGTATGCATTAATACAAAGTCCAATTACAATTAAGATTAAGTGCTAAGGGTTAATGAGACTAGAGGAAGGAGGAAGCTTACAATGTATAAAATATGCATGCTATACATGCTTTCCGTAACTATACTTAAAATCATTAAAACATTAAATAAACCCAATAGTATTGTTTTTCCACCAATATAGATTAATGCAGCTTAGTTGGGATCAAGTAGAAAGCATTGTCATAGTATTACAGGTATAGGACCCATTATCCAGAATGCTCAGGACCAAGGGTTTTCTGAATAAGGGGTCTTCCGTAATTTGGATCTTCATACCTTAAGTCTACTAAAAAATCCATAAAACATTACTTACCGTATATAATCGAGTATAAGCCGATCTGAATATAAACCGATCTACCTAATTTTATCTAACAAAACTGGGAAAACATATTAACTCGAGTATAAGCCTAGGGTGGGAAATGCAGCAGCTTCTGCTAAGTTTCAATCAAAATAAATACCAATAAAATTACATTAATTGAGGCATCACTGGGGTATATGGTCTTAAATATTTATTTAAAAGAAAAACAGTAAGTTAGTTCTGTAAGTGGAGAAGAGGGTCAACAAAAACAATATGGTAACAACAATGATACCTTAAGAGTACTACCCCCTTAGCGCAATCCTTCAAAACTATATATAGTTTATATAAAATATAAAGTGCAATGTCTAGTACAGAATGGGACAGGTGAGGATGGTAGATGAAGATGAATATGGGAGCGGGCCAGGGCACAGGAGGGTCTGGTTGCAGGTGGCCTAATTTGCACACAAAGGACAGAGGGTGCTAGTCTAGAGGGACCTATGGCATCTGACTCGAGTATTAGCCGAGGGTGACTTTTTCAGCACATTTTGGGTGATGAAAAACTAGGCTTATACTCGAGTATATACAATCCCAATAGGATTGTTCTGCCTCCAATAAGGATTAATTATATCTTAGTTGGGATCTATTACAAGGTACTGTTTTATTATTACAGAGAAAAAGGAAATCAATTTTAAAAATCTGAATTATTTGATTAAAATGTAGTCTTCGAAGATTTCTGGATAACGGGTTTCTGGATAACGGATCCCATACAGGTATCCTATCTGTTATCCCGAAACCTGTTATGCATAAAGATCAGAATTACAGAAAGACCATCTCATTTAGACTACATTCTAATCAAATAATTTACATTTTTAAAAATAATTATATTAAAAATAATAGTATTGCACAGTAGTTCTGTAGATATAGTTATTTGATTCAGCAGCCTGCTGTCAGAGTTTGACCTATAATTTTACTGGGCCTTATCCAGTTGCGGATGTCATCTATCTATAGAGAGAGAGACAGAAAAGGGTTGATTCACTAAAGTGCGTTAATTTTTATTGCATGCTTTTTTGCGTTAAAAAAGACGCGACAATTAGCGCGCAATTCACTACAGTATTATTGCATGTGTTAATTTGCACGCAACCACATGCAGTAATGTTACTGCATGCGTTAATTAGCGCGCAGAAAAGAATACTAACGCATGATTCACGAACACTTAAGACACACTAAATATTGCATTAGACTATGCGAAAATTAACACCTACTTGAGGCAGGCGGTAATTAATGAGCTTTTTGGCAATAAAATATGGACTTTGCAGTGTTATTTATTCACGTCTGTGTTGGCCCTAGAGTGATGTAGCCTCCAGTTTGCCGCATATAAATAGTAGCATATAAATAGTAGCCACATATAAATAGTGCATATAAATAGTAGCCAAATACAAATAGTGCATATAAATAGTAGCCACATATAAATAGTGCATATAAATAGTAGAATATAAATAGTAGCATATAAATATTTATATGCGGCTACTATTTATATGCTTCTATTTATATGCACTATTTATATGTGGCTACTATGTATATGCTACTATTTATACGCGGCGACTATTAGCGCACATAATAATAGGCGTTAATTAGCGCGCATGCGGTAAATGCCGCATGCAATATCGCGCGTAAATTAGCACAAGTATGCTTATAGTGAATCGTGCGTTAAGTGGCGAAAATTTAGACACGATTAAATTTTTATCGCACGCTATAAATAGCGCACGTTTGAACGCACTTTAGTGAATCAGCCCTAAAGTGTGAGGAGGGGATTACAGTACAGTTGCCCCTGTGAGTGTATCATGGACCATATGGCAGACCTCTCTCTTACATAATGTTTTTAGTTGCAGTATATACACATTTACTCCTCATTATACTACTAGCATTGGGGGTAGAACTATTTGGGCAGGCTGCTCAATAGTGGTTTTCTTGTTGTTGTTGCAGCAGTTAATCCCACTGTTGTCACTTAGGCAGCAGGAGAGTCAGCCTTGGTCCAAAAAGGCATCCTCTCTTTTATATATAGAAATCCAGGCTGTGACACTGAGCTGCTGCTACTGGCAACTCATCAGAGTACACAGAGCAGTAGTTTGAGTTTACAGAGAGGAGATTAGTCAGGAATAGGGCAAAGCCTGAATACAGTAACTTTCCCAGACTTTGGTTTAATAAGTCTGTACATTGCATGGTATTTCTATAGATATAGTTCTCGATTTAGCAGCCTTTAGTAGGATCCTTACCTCTAATTTATTGAGTCACAGATTTCAGCTCATGCTCAGAGGACAATCCGCTGCTACTGCAGACAGAACCTACATATAGCATAATCCTCTTTTAGCACGTCTAGTAGGTGTCCAGATAACGGGTAAGTATAAAAAACAAAGCCTGCCTATTGTAGCTTAGCTGGGTTGCAGCCGACTGGTAGTGTGGCAGGTGCTTGATGGGCATGGGTCCCACAGGAGTGATGACAATTGGCTGCCACTTGCCCACCCAACCCCTAACGGTTGGGTGGCTGGCATGCCAGGTACCCTAGGAAGGTTGATGGTGGTTGATTATTGGCAAGCATTCCCTCTGGAAAAAGGTTTGTATAAGAAACCCACAGCGCCTGTGAAAATACCATACGCTTAGCACAATGTCGCTTGCAGTTTTAGGGCAGTCGCTTGCAGTTGGGGGGAGATTCAATTTCACCATATCTGTGCAATTATATAGAATTAGCAACCTGTATATTATACGGGCCTACTTACTGTAGCTTCCCTTTGCGTGGGGGGTAGACATAGGCTTATTATATATATATTTAAGCTGATCACTTAGCTCCCTGGCACAATGCTAGCCTTTAATTCATAGAACTTATTTTTAAATTTTCTGGGCAGAAAGCAATTCCCCATTGTCAGTTTATCATAAGATGATCACCTGGGGGGAGGGCGATCACAGAGTAAGCGTACTGCAAGCAAGAAGCTAATAGCCCCCATTCTCAACAAGGTTATCATTTCTTTCTTTCTGTGGCTAGTTGTTACTACAGTGACTATAATATCAAAGCCCAAGAAAAAGTGGTTGGTTAACCTTTTCCCTGAGCTGGGCCCTTATGAGCTAGGCTTGCGGTCTCTACACAAAGGGATGGGCTGTGGCAAAAGCATAGTAGAGTGTACGGGAGCAGCGACAGGAGCAGTTTGGCCTTACCCTCAAAGCTGAGCATCCACAACGTGGAAGGGCTGCTATTAAAGCAGCACAGTGGAGTGGTTGGTTGGCCTTACCCTCAGAGCTGGGGTAGAGTGCACGGGTGCAGCGTCAGGAGCTGTTTGGCCTTACCCTCGAAGCTGGGCATCCACAACGTGGAAGGGCTGCTACGGAAGCAGCATGGTGGAGTGGTTGGTTGGCCTTACCCTCAGAGCTGGAGTAGAGTGTACGGGAGCAGTGACAGGAGCAGTTTGGCCTTACCCTTAGAGCTGGTGTTCTCTGAGCTGGGTCTCCACATGCGTGGAAGGGCTGCTGGGGAAGCAGCATGGTGGAGTGGTTGATTGGCCTCAACCTTAGAGCTGGGGTAGAGTATACGGGAGCAGCGAGTGTATGGGAGCAGTGACAGGAGCAGTTTGGCCTTACCCTTGAAGCTCTGACTCCACAACGTGGAAGGGCTGCTACGGAAGCAGCATGGTGGAGTGGTTGGTTGGCCTTACCCTTGGAGCTGGGGTAGAGTGTACAGGAGCAGCGAGTGTACAGGAGCAGCGACAGGAGCAGTTTGGCCTTACCCTTGAAGCTGGGCATCCACAACGTGGAAGGGCTGTTACGGAAGCAGCATGGTGGAGTGGTTGGTTGACCTTACCCTTGAAGCTGGAGTCTCTGAGCTGGGTCTCCACATGTGTGGAAGGGCTGCTACGGGAAGCAGCATGGTGGAGTGGTTGGTTGGCCTTACCCTCACACCTGGGGTCTCTGAGCTGGGTCTCCACATGTGTGGAAGGGCTGCTACGGAAGCAGCATGGTAGAGTGGTTGGTTGGCCTTACCCTCACAGCTGGGGTCTCTAAGCTGAGCCTTCACAGTATGGATGGGTGGCTACTGGACCAGTATGGCAAAGTGGTTGGATGACCTTACACTATGAGCTAGGCATGTACAGCCGGAGGGAGGTCTCCATAGAGTGGATGGGCAGCTACGTGAGCAGCATGACAAAGTGGTTGGTTGACCTTACCCTCTGAGCCAGGCATGTATGACTGGAAGGAGGTCTCCACAAAGAGGACAGGCAGCTATGGGAGCAGCTTGGGAAGTGGATGGTTGATCTTACCCTCTGAGCTAGATGTGTACAGCTGGAGGGCATGGTAAGTGGTTGGTTGACTTGTGCTCCATTGTTATTAATAGAAGTGCAAGTTTGGTATCCAGGATGGAATCAGATTGCCCTTGAAAGGCTGTGTTTGCCTACCACATGGGCAGAATACATGGTAATTTGCAGCAAAATAATGCAATGAATTTTTAGGCAAGTCTCTTGGCTTGCTCCTGTGGTTTTGGTTTTTGTGCTCATCAAGTCCTCTAGATGAGAACTGTTTGGGCTGATATGCCAGGCATCCTATCGGGAAGATTTGCCTCGCTGTAACGTGTCCAAAAAATATACATCCATAGCTGGCCATGTTGTTAACTAAAGGAAAGTATTTATTTATGCTTTTCATACATAATATTTATACCATAGAGCTAATGGACAGTTTTATTCTATCCTGTGGTACAGTTTGTGTGATAAAAAAAATGTTTTATAACATAGTTATAAAGTTATGGTGGGGACAAACCCAAGTGAAGGTTTTCAATTGGGCTTGTTGTGGCGGTAGGACCTTGCCAGAGTACTGCACAGGAAATTTTAGAAGAGGGAGAAAGGAGCTTCTCTCCTTTGACTGCATGGTGGGTTGTTTGATACAGACGCTACTACTGCTTGTGCTAGGTGACAGCCTGCTTGGATTTCCTATCATCGAGGCACTGCAGATTTAGGACCGGCAGCAGGGCTGCTGAACTTCTCTTATGGTGGGAGATGCAGCTCCTGCTGGTAGCAGAGTTTGGGGCCATCCTTCTGTAGGTAGAGGCAGCCTAATACTCAGTGGTGGATATAATGACATAGTGCTGATCTCAAGTCTTCAGTAAGGAACAGCAGAGCATAGTAGCGATCTCTTATGGAATTCTGGCTTTGAATATTGCCTTGGGGTGAGGCTGGCAAGGACCTATTTATTTGATAAAATGTAAATAAATGCTGTGGCCTCTTTTTACCCATTTCTGGCCCCTGGTGTTTTATAAAGGTATGTAACAATGGGGTTCAGAGGGATGGCTGAAAGCGAAGTGCAATTGAGGAGTCCCCTTGTCAAGGCATTTTGGCATTTTACTGCCAATAAATTAACCCCATTAGTGCAAGCTAGAACACTATATTTATTCAGCAGAAAGCTTTACCATACAGTACCTGAGTAATCAGCCCTAGAAGCTCCCTCTGTTAAGGAAGCAGCTGCCATTTAAGCTTGGTCTTTCCGTGCTGCAGATCTGGCTGCTGGTAGCTTAGATAACACAGAGTTGGGAGGGGGGAGCAAATTCTGATGGGAGAGGGGAGGACAAGTATTTACATAATTTCTGATAAAGCTTACTTAGTGTTTACCTTTCTTTCTTTAAAAATTCCACTAAAATAATTTCCACGAATGTCTGACATTTCCTAAAAAAATCTGGTAGCAGGAACTGTGACTTTTTCAAACTGTTGCCCTGAAAACTCGAATTTTTCGAATTGTTGCACAAAAGCGTTAGAAATTTCAAAACTGCTAAAGTTTTGAGGCAAAAGATGGATCTTTCAGGAAAAGGAAGGCACATCTGCCATTGACTTCTACTGGATCTCGGCAAGTTTTAGCTGGTGAATTGTCAGATTTGGATTTTTAGCTGTTTGGATGCATGATACGACTTTTAGCTCTAAAAATCCAAATCGAAAATATAAAAAAATCATATGGTTAGTAAATGGCCCCCTTAATGTTTAGATTATTTTTAGAAGCCTTAAGGTTTGGTGATCCAAACTACAGAAAAAACCATATCTGGAAAGTCCCAAGCATTCTGGATAACAGGCCCATACCTGATTATATATCCTGCAGCACAGAAACCATGATCTTCACTAAATAACAGCAACATGTGGCAGTTAAAAGGATGTATTAGTTAGGGATGCATCGAATCCCGGCTTTTTCTTTAAGGATTCAGTTTCGGCCGAATCTGCGGTCCCAGCCAAACCAAATTCTAATTAGCATACATTAGCATATGCTCATTAGAATTCGGAAATGGTTAAATGGGCAGTGAAAAAAAAATTTGCTGCGCCCTGCGATTTTTAACCCCTTCCAATCCTAATCAGCTAATTTGGATTTGGTTCAGGATTCAACCAAATCCTTCTGGGTGGATTCAGGGGTTTGGTACATCCCTAGTATTAGTCAGTAAAATAGAACTGTAACTTGCAGGCAAATTACAATTTCACTATTACAATCTTAGGAGTGCCTTGTAGCAGGTCATGCTTTTAAAGCTGGACACATAACATATGCAAGCCTTAATATCTCTTTAATTGTGAACATATGCAACATAAATGACACAAGCATGTTTTCAAATCATTGCTGCTGTAGATGCATGTTATATGTCTCCAGTTAATTGGTTTAATTATCAGTTTACCTAAAACACTTGCACTGTAGAGGTCTGTTACAGTACAGAAGTCAGTGTGCAAAGTGAACAAAATGGCTGCAGCCTGCAATTTGTTGCATTTTGCTCACTGCCTTCTGGTGTTTCTGAAATGACTGCAGGTCTTTCACTCCTGTACCCCATAGTATGGGGATCCCCAACCTTCTTTACTTGTGAACCACACTGTAAAAAGTGTTGACGAGCCACACATGCATGAAAAAAGTTCTTTGGGGATGCCAAATAAGGGCTGTGATTTGTCTATTTGGTAGCCCCATGTGGACTGCTAGCCTGCCAGAGGCTCTGCTTGGAGTCTCTATGCTTCCAAAACTTGCATCCAAGCCAGAGATTTTAAAATGGGCACCTACTTTGAGCCACTGAGAGCAACATCAAAGGGGTGGTGATAAACATGTTGCTCCTGGGCCATTGGTTAGGGATCACTGCCTTAGTGCTTTAGCACTTGCACCCTAGGGAAAATAACACTTATATGTCTGAAAAATTATCATGTTCAGAATGCAGACTATTTTAGATTCTCCTTAACCATGCTAAATTTATAGGAGTCACTTTAAACCAAACATCTATGAAATCTTCATGTTTCAAAGCCGGTAATTAATTCAGACGTACAGTGCATGGCTGTTCAAAGAGAAATGCAGCCTTGTAACTAAAAAATGAACACTGTTTTCCTACCATCAAAATGATTATGAGTTTTCAAATAACTATTTGGCACTCATATCAGAAACTGTTCATATTAAAAATATAAACTAAATGTTCAGTAATATGCTTGTATGTAAAAAGTAAAAGACAGACATTACATGATTTAAATGCATTCTGCTCTTTGTCTTAGTGCAGAATTGCATATTATTTTACCTTAAAAAGAAGCACTCCTAGATTCACATATTGCGAAAAGATTGTTTTATATGAATGCCTAAGTAAATAATATAAAGTAGAACACTTTCCATGCTAAGACTGAAGAATGCAGGTGTCACCTCCTATCTAGGGTCAAGTGACAAGCTTATAGAATGCACTGGAAAACTGATAAAATTGAGTTGTCCAAGATCATAAGATTATCATAAGAGGGGGAATAAAATCTGACTCAGCAAAATTTTAGTGATAACAAATGTTTTTATGAGTTAGGATGAGTAGAGATGAGCAAACATTTTTTTTTTTTACTATAATTTTGCAGCAAGATTTCGCCAGTGGCAAATATTTTCACAAATCTTAGATAGAATCTCTCCATGCAATGTTTCACCAGAAAAAGAGCAGGCAGCATCTACCCTTTGCCTTCCACATCTGCTGCTTCTTTGGTACTTTGCAGTTTCTACAGTGGTACAATTAAAAAGGTTTTGGTCAACCTGATGACTCCAGTGGCTTTTTAGAGACATTAAGCAGTTTCATAAAATGTTTTGCCCATTCATTTCACTCATGACTACTTATGAGTGGCTTAATGGAGGAAGATGGGAAAACACCTTCAGTAAAGAAGATAAGAATGTTTTAGGGCTAGAACATTACTATTCTCATTCATTATTATTTTTGTTCATGTCACTATACAAATTAACAGCAGAGCCAAAATTAGGCAAGCAAATTTATCTTGCATTTATCTTGTTCAATGACGCATCTATGGGTGAACTTGCCACAGTACTTAGTCAAATGTCTAAATGGGAGCAGCCTATTTTTTGACAATAATACTCGCACATATATTATGAGCAAAGCAAAGTTGGATGCTTGTAAAGTGAAGTTGGGTTGCTAAGCTTACATCTTATGAAGCTGACTTGAAAAATGCTCCAGGAACACAGAAGACGCCCAAAGTTTCCTCCTGCAGGCAACTTCACATGACTATGAAAATCTGAAGTAATGCTTTGGCCTTTTCACTGGCGACTTCTATTTTTGTCAGTGGAAAGGCATTTCGGAGCTATTTGTCTTCTGCGATAGCTGAGATCTTTTCTGAGCCACTTACTCCAGTACTCTGTGGGACATTAGCCTTACAGTCATGGCTTTACAGCCAGATAATGTGTTTGCTTAATTCAATGTGTTCAAAATTGAATCTTGAGTAATTTCTGAAACTTTTAAAACACAGAAAACCCATTTGACATTTGTTCTGCCAAAGTGTCAAAAATGTGCCTACCGCATGTTGATAACCCTAAGAAACTTTTCACTTCCCTACATTTTCTGCTCACTTTAAATTCTCCTGTTATTGAAATTAAAGGAGCAATTTCATAAAATGAACATTTAATATAAACACCTCATAGAGATAAGAATATAAATAAATATAATACTTTTTACATTTTGTACTGTTTCTTGGTTACTCCACAATCTTTCTCACTACATGCAGCTTTGTGTTGGAATTTGCTATTTTAAAAGGATACTCTAACACATAGTCCTTTACTTTTTACAAAATAATTGAAATAAGTGGAATAATTAAATTAACTTGTTTGTTTGTTGAAGGCATAATGCTCACCCTTGCATGTTTACCATGGGAATAACTACATATGTTTGGAAATCTGAATCACAAATATCTTAGGTCTCCCTGTTCATACCTAAATATTGAAGATAAGTATTAGTTAGAACTTTATCTACCTACCCTAAAAAATATCTTTAAGCAATATATTTTGAACATTTTAATAAATGAGTGAAATATCACTCTTGATAACTACATTTCTTTAAACCAACTGATTTGGATTCTACCTAAGCTTAAGTCTTTACCTCTCTGCATTTTTCATATACTGCCAACCTCTTTTAAGGCATTGTGCTCCTGTTTTTCTTACTGAATTTGTATAAGAATGGCATCACCTCACACACACAGCATCAATAATGGCCTTTAAGCAAGTCAATCATAACTGTGAAAGAAATGCTAAGGCAATAGTGAAATTACTAGTAGGTCAAGGCTGTTGGTCGTTCCAGGGTTTTCTTGCATACATGTTCACAATTGTGCTCAGTTCATAAAAAACTTGTTCTCATAATTAACCCACAAGGTCTTTTATAGATGCCAAACTAGTTGTATTGTAAGAGTGCACCATTAAAACCATGTACCTACCAGACTAGTTAAGTATCTTGCCTTATGACAGTTCCAGTAATATGTACAGAAAAATGTTCCAGCATAATTTTCTGAAATGTGGTAATCATTTTCTATCTTTAGAAACTCAGAATGAACCATAAAAAAAGAAAAAAAAAGACAAAATGCATGTATATAACCAGAATAGAGACAAATTATGCATAATAGTTTAGAGATTGAATCATTTTGCATCTACATTATTTATCTACATCATAAAAGAAAGGGACATTTGCTGGACAATTATTTTCAAGAACATGAAATTAGGGTAAGGATACTAAGAAGACATTCTTGAGCAAACGGCAAAACAGGTAAAATTAAAATAAAGTTATGCAGTGCTTAGTTTCAAGCATTTTATTACATATATACATACACACACACACATATATATATATATATATATATAAAAATAATATATCTTCCACACATGACACACTGCTTCAAACACTGCCCCAGGCTCATGGTAAAAAAAAGTCCAATACATAGTATACAAAGTGCAGTTTAGATGACCAACACAACCAGGATTATGGTGACCTCTTGGGACCTTTCTCAAGGCAACAATTGCTTTAACAAAGCAGTGTAAATACATCCACGAGGAAGTTACATCAGAACCAAAGGTGTGTAGTGCATGCAATGAACAATTTGAATAAAGTTGCATCATACAGATTATAACAGCATTCTGCAACATTTCATTATAGCATAAGTATTAAATGTTAAAGTAAACAAACATATATATATATATATATATAAATTATATCTATCTATAACTTATATTTATATTATAGATTTAGGGTAGCTGGGACTATAGTCACAGCACAGTTTCTATCAGCCTTTTAGCACAGGGTCTGTTAGGAGGGATTTTTCTGTTCCTCTCTCCAGTCACTCGGTTCTATATCAAAGTTTCAGCTCACTGTGAGAAAACACAGCTACTAGCTTACACAAATACTGAGAAATGATGTTTAATTTGCCTGCCTGAGTGCAAGAAAAACTGCCTCTGTACATGGCCTGAATTTATTCAGACTGAATTTTGGGACAGATAAACTGGTGTAGGGACTGTTTCAGGTATTCTGTCAGTCATTCTATTACAATATGTATATAATGATAATACCCAGCATGGAACAGTGCAGTCCAATTGGTCACATGAGTAGCTATGTAATTTTGAGGACAGCGGATTGAAGCTAAATGCCTAAACACCTAGGTACATATTTTGTCCTTTGTCATAGTGTCCTGCTGATTAGTTATTTTATATTATGCAATGGTGCAATCTGATTGATCAGATGGTTTAGCATGTGATCTCTGGGTATAAATGGGTGGCAAATTGAAGATTAGCACCTTTGAAAATGCTGCACATTATGGATCATTTATAAACACTGGGCAAATTTGTAACTGGGCAGTAACCAATGGCAACCAGTCAGATGTTTATTTTCATTGTTCAACTTGCATCTGCCTGAAAAAAACTAATCACTGATTGGTTACTATAGGTTGTTGTCCAGGTGCCTGGTGTTTATACGGTATATGAGCCATTGTATGTTGCTCAATTGTGCTTTTAAATGAGCCATTGTGAGCAAAAGTCAAGTAAGGTGCAAGATCCTATAGATAAGTGTAATGTCAAGGTAATATATGCAGTTGAAACTCAAAGGAGTAAAAATAGTATGGAATTCTCTTTTTGTTTGTATTTAAACAAGTTTCCTCAAATTTATTAACCCATTACATTTTAAAAAAAAAAATTATGCTAGGGATCTTGGGGATCTTGAGCGTTAGAGGCCATGTTTGTTACTCTAATAGGATGTAAACAGATTGTCTACAAAGTGTCTGCAATTTATGGCTTTGAATTACTAAACTGTATCTGTGCTAATAAACAGCTCTGGATGCATAGTTGGTCATTACGGACGTGAAAATACCTGCTATTTTCACAAGATATATATATTTCTTGCATTAAGAAGGGTTTTTTTTCCTTTCATTTTCAGTGAGTTCAGGAACCAAATCAGAAATATCCAGAAATGTTTAAATCAATAATAAAGCTGAACTTAACAATTGTATTGGTGAAATTTGGGAGTGGAAGATTGTGAATATAATATGATCTGCAACTGAATATGTGAGGGTTAAACTCCTAATTTTTAAACATTCAAAGTTTAGTATAGAAAGTTTACCACTGCAGCATTTTAACTATAATGAGGTTTCACAGGTCTAAAAATAGTAGTTAAATTAAATGTCTTTAAAATGCTACTAAACAAGGCCGGCAAATATCAAAGCAAAAAATACCAAATAATTGTTTACATATATAGAGACTTTTTAAATATAAAAAGAGGGGGTGGCTGTGGGACACTTGTTATCCAAGTCAGGCAAATTGGAAGCATGTAGAAGGCATTGATTTTGTCCGACCCTGATGTGGCATTTTTGACATATGTAGTAGGAAATATGTTAGATATGATATTAAAGAACCCTTTTGGAATACAATCTCAAGGAGAGGTTTTTTTTTTATCTTCAGTAGACCACCCATTGACAGTAGTTAGACTGCTTTGAATTTTAAGCAAGGCATATAGTTCTTTACCATAGAGGCTCTGAGGTTGTATATGTGTGACAGTGCACTTATCCTAATATACAGTATTATATGTTAGATATGATATTAAAGAACCCTTTTGGAATACAATCTCAAAACACATCATTATTCAGTAGGCATTTTATTGTCCATGCTGCATTACATCATTGGCAGACTGTTCGCTACAGTAGTCTGCATTACCACAATCATCGTTGATTGGCATCATGGGTAACAGAGGAGATATTGAAAAAAAATGAAAAAGAGGGGAGGGAAGAAAGGAAAAAGGTGGAGTAAATATGGAAACAGTTGTAGCGGCTGGGACCTTTTGTTTTGGTGATGTGGGGGTACCTTTCTTTTTTATTTCTTTCCCCGGTTATTATGATTAGTAGTATGGTTCTGTGGTTAGGCTCTGATGGCCATAAATAGTTGAGGGGAGAGGTTTTTTTTTTATCTTCAGTAGACCACCCATTGACAGTAGTTAGACTGCTTTGAATTTTAAGCAAGGCATATAGTTCTTTACCATAGAGGCTCTGAGGTTGTATATGTGTGACAGTGCACTTATCCTAATATACAGTATTATATGTTAGATATGATATTAAAGAACCCTTTTGGAATACAATCTCAAAACACATCATTATTCAGTAGGCATGTGCTAGCCGCCATGGTTTTATATGCAGCAATTCCTGTCAAACCGATTAACTTGCCTTTTACAAGGAGGGAAGTGGGTGTGGTTATACTTATGTTACGTTAAAAAAAATTACACAATTTACTGCACAGAAGGTAATTGGGTGAATTAGGAATATTGCCCTTGAATGTACTATTCATACTTGTATAGGGAAATGGCTGAAAGAAAGATTACAAATAGCAAATGAATCAGTGTTGAAAACATCTGTTGAGTACATCTGTCCTTGGTCCTATGCTTTTAAACATTCATAAATGACCTTGATTTTAACAATACATATACTGTCTGTGTGCTTGCTGATGGTGTTAAATTGTTCAAAACAATATGTATGTTTCATACGTGATGTTTGCTAATTGCTAATTATACACTAAATGGAATTGTGTTGGGACTTTATTCATTGACATAGATTTGAGGGTAACTGTGTACAATTCTACAAAGGGTCAGACAGTGTCTGTTAAAGCTAGATGAGTATTTTCTTATATAAAGAAATTATTTTTTCTTTTTATAGATCCCTGGTAAGACCTTATCTTGCAGAACAGTTCAGTACCAGTCCTTAAAGAAAAGATATAAATAACATGAAAAAGTAAAGGAATGTGAAACAAACTAGTAAAATAAATGGAAAAAATAAGTTATAGGTTTCACTGAAAAGACACCTAACAGAGACAAAAATTATTATTAAAAATTATTGATAAAGAGAGGTTTGGTTTTTTTTTTTAAACTGACAATTTTTATTGGTTTTATTGTCCATGCTGCATTACATCATTGGCAGACTGTTCGCTACAGTAGTCTGCATTACCACAATCATCGTTGATTGGCATCATGGGTAACAGAGGAGATATTGAAAAAAAATGAAAAAGAGGGGAGGGAAGAAAGGAAAAAGGTGGAGTAAATATGGAAACAGTTGTAGCGGCTGGGACCTTTTGTTTTGGTGATGTGGGGGTACCTTTCTTTTTTATTTCTTTCCCCGGTTATTATGATTAGTAGTATGGTTCTGTGGTTAGGCTCTGATGGCCATAAATAGTTGAGGGGAGAGGTTTTTTTTTTATCTTCAGTAGACCACCCATTGACAGTAGTTAGACTGCTTTGAATTTTAAGCAAGGCATATAGTTCTTTACCATAGAGGCTCTGAGGTTGTATATGTGTGACAGTGCACTTATCCTAATATACAGTATTATACTACTATATATATATATATATATACACACACAGTAAAAAAGTGGGAAATAATAAGGTAGTCAGGGGTGTTTTTTTGTATTCTACTGTCTGTCAGTGATGCTGGGTGATACACAGGAGGGTTAAACTTGACAGATAGGTTTCAACCCAAATTATCTTCAAATTTGTAGTGATGAGCAAATCTGTTCCGTTTCACTTCGCTGAAAAATTTGCGAAATGGCGAAAATGTCATGCGGCAAAAAAAAATTGGCGCCTCCGGCTATTATTTTGTCACGCGGCTATTATTTTGTTGCCCACGGCTATTATTTTGGTGCGCGGCTATTATTTTGTCTCCCATTGCTATTATTTTGTCGCCCGTGGCTATAATTTCGTCGTGTGGCTATTATTTTCTTGTCCACGGCTATTATTTTGTCGTCCACGGCTATTATTTTGTTGCGCGGCTATTTTTGGACGTGCAGCGAATTTTTCCGCGGCAAATTTTTTCAGCCGTTTCGCGAAACAATCTGCCAATGGTGAAACGCGGAAATTCGTCGCGAATCCATGCCTGGATTACAAATTTGCATATTTTCATTGGGGGAATTTGCCATTGGGTAGATTTCAGAGCTACTGTGCTGCAGTTTTGGCCAGGTAAAGGCTAAAATCCCAACAGTATGGGACTGATTTACTAAAATTAATTTTTTTCTAGCCTTCAAAGTCTTCTAAACTCATCATGGGATAAATTTGAATTAAACTCGATCACTGTTGTATTTATAAAATGTTGCGATAAAACTGTTATTGGTCATACAAATATTTTGAGTTTACGTTAGATAATCACAAATTGAAAGTATAGTTAAAATTTAAAGAATTTGAGTTTAAACAGACGTTTGTTTCCATGAATCCTCTTTATTTTTCCCAAACAGGAATTGCTCCAGCAGCCATTGTAAGAGCATTGGCATTCATTCTTGGAAAACAATAATGTGTTTAAGTTTCACAATGATGGGAATAACTTCCCCTTGAAAGTGTGTGAAATAGAAAACAGTGATGGAATTAACTTCCCGTTCAAAATGTGTGAAATAGAAAACAATGATGAAAGTAACTTCCCCTTGAAAGTGTGTGAAATAGAATACAATGATGGAATTAACTTCCCTTTGAAAGTGTGTGAAATAGAAAACAATGAGGGGATTAATGTTAAAGTAACACTAACATTTTTTAAGTAAAAAAGCTATTTTACCCTGCACCAATAACTGCCCTATCCTGCAAACCACTTAGTATTTTAAATGCTTTAATAGCAAATACCTGCTAAAACTTGGCTTCCTGTCAATTGAAGTACGGCGATACGGCGAAGCCTAGCCTTCTTTCTGTATAGGAAGGAGTCAGGCTAGGCTCGATCAATCGATCGTCGCACAATGGATGCAGCTCCTTCCTTCGCCGTATCGCTGTACTTCAATTGACAGGAAGCCAAGTTTTAGCAGGTATTTTCTATTAAAGCATTTAAAATACTAAGTGGTTTGCAGGATAGGGCAGTTATTGGTGCAGGGTAGAATAGCTTTTTTACTTAAAAATTTACATTTCCTTTAAATAGCCATTGAAAATGTGTCAAGAACAGGCTGTCACTGACTATTCTATTCCTCTACTATTCTAGGACTCCAATAGGACTCAATGATACTTGACAGATCAAACCTAGCAAATTTTTTTCTCCAAAAAAAGTAACCAAAACGTTAATAAATCTCAAATTATTCGAGTTACTTTCAAAAACCACAGATTTTTTGGGGAAGGGCTACTGAATACTATGATGACCAATGTGCATTGACTTTCCAAAGTATGTAGGGACCATAAAATAGAGTATATGATTTTTCCTGGCTGTCAATTCAAATGAAAATAAAGCACACAACCTGCATAATATGGGGTCGATTCACTAAAGGTCAATAACGCTTATTGCATGCGAAAAAAACGCACCATCGCATACGTTATTTACCTCGCATTGCATTAACTCTTGCATAGAAATAATACTAACGCATGATTCACAAACACATATGAGGGTTGATTCACTAAAGTGCAATAACGCTTATCGCATGCTTTTTTGCGTTAAAATCGAGGGGTGAAAAAAACGTGATTCGCTAAAGTATTATCGCATGCGTTAAGTTGCATATCACGTGTGATAAATAGCGCACAACCGAATGTGTTAATTTTACCACATTGTGTTAATTAGCGCGCAGAAATAATACTAACACACAAACACTTAGGGGCACATTTACTAAGACACGAATCTGAACCGAATTGGAAAAATTCCGATTTGAAAACGAACATTTTGCAACTTTTTCGTATTTTTTGCGATTTTTTTCGGGCTCTTTACGACTTTTCGGAAATTGTTGCGACTTTTTCGTTACCAATACGATCGTAGCCATTCCGAAAGTTGCGCAAAATCTGGCGATTTTTTCGTAGCGTTAAAACTTGCGCGAAAAGTTGTGCCTTTTTCGTAGCGTTAAAACTTAAAAGGTGCGACATTTCGCGCAAGTTTTACCGTTACGAAAAATCGGCAGATTTTGCGCAACTTTCGGAATGGCTACGAAAAACTCGCGTTTTTTCGCACAAATCGTATTAGTAACGAAAAAGTCGCAACATTTTTCCGAAAAAAATCGCAAAATACCGATCATTACGAAAAAAACGCAATCGGACGCATTCGGCCTGTTCGTGGGTTAGTAAATGTGCCCCTTAGACGCGCTAAATTTCGCATTAGTCTGTACAAAGATTAACACTTGGGGCAGGCGGTACTTAAAGAAAATTGTGGTTCATGAGCTTTTGGCAACACAACATGGACTTTGCAGTGGGATTTTTTCAAGTATGTGTTGGCCCTAGAGTGATGCAGCCTCCAGTTTGCAGGGAAATGGTTATTTTCAGATCAGTAGTTTTCCGAAAGTAATGGTTACGTGCATAAAATTGTGCGCTAATATAGCATATAGCAAGCGGCAAAATATATTGCGCGCAGCGGAAAATAGTGCACACGGCGGGAAATAACGCAAGAAAAACACTCAACGTGAGTTAAATAACACAAAGAACATTGCGCCTTAATTATGATGCCTGTCCTTTTAGTGAATCGAGCGAAGTCGCAAAAAATAAGAAGCGATAAAATTTTTAATGCATGCTATAAATAGTGCTCGTTTTATCGACCTTTAGTGAATCAGCCCCTATGTGTGGTAAGACCCCCTAACAAAACCGCAGGAAATCATATTGATTGGAATATACATTTTAAAAAAAATCAAAACTACCAATCTACAAAGCAATACTTAAAAAACACTTAACAAGCAGTAATGCAATGATACAAAATGGAATAAAACCACACAAATCTATGAAATAAAATATTGGTCTGTGTGGTTAGTTGTAAAAATAACTGGTCAAAATAAGTCACTGTGAAACATACAATTTTTAGGTGAAAACAAAAGACAAAATGGTAAAATTAATTTAAAAAGTGTGTAGCCTGTGGTTACTAAAAGTATAGGGTTGATTCACTGACTTCTGATAAGCGTTATAGCATGCTTTTTTGTGTTAAAATTGATGCGAAAAAAACCATGCGATTCGCTAAAGTATTATCGCATGCGCATAAGTCGCATATCGCGTGTGTTAAATAGTGTGCAACCGAATGCGTTAATTTTACCACATTGCATTAATTCTCAAGCAAAAATAATACTAACGCATGATTCACAAACACTTAGACGCGCTAAATATCGCATTAGTCTATGTGAAGATTAACACCTACTTGAGGCAGGCGGTAATTATAGAAAAGTACAGTTAATGAGCTTTTGGCAATACAATATGGACTTTGCAGTGGGATTTATTCTAGTATGTTTTGGCCCCAGAGTGATGCAGCCTCCAGTTTGCAGGAAAATGGGCATTTTCAGAAGAGTAGTTTTCCGAAAGTAATGGCGTGTATGGCTAATATGGCGTGCGTTTTTTCACACGCGGTGACAATGTGTGCGCGCTGTGTTAATTAGCGCGCGTTGCATCAAATAACGAACAAAAATAGTCTTCTCGACTTAAATAACGCAAATAGCATCGCGTCTAAGTTAACGCAAGTATCCTTTTAGTGAATCGTGCGTTAAGATGTGAAAAAAAGACGCAATAACATTTTTAACGCATGCTATAAAAGCACTTGTTTTAACGCACCTTTGAGAATCAACCCTTATGTATGTATATATGTATGTGAGCATACAAAACAAAAAAAAAAACTTTAGTAAAATGTGTGTTGTGTGTGTGTAAATGTTTATTCATGTGTTTGTGTCTAAATTAGCTTTTGTATCCTTTTTGGAGGACTGTTGGCAGCAATGGCGAGTCCCAACCTTGCAGTGCATTGTGCAGCTGAAGTGCAGGGTGATGTGTGGAGCTGCCCAAACAGCATACACCTGGTTGTCATATGTTTACAATTTGATAATCGCGCTGGACCGACATGACAGCTCCATTGGCTAGTTGCAGAGGGAGCTTGTCATCACTCCTGACTGTACCACAACAAAAATCATTGGTGTAGACAGTCAGCCAACGAAAAAAACCACTGCTGCCATAGAGAAATATTAACTGCCAAATAATGTAACTAAGATATTTTTTTGGCAGTTGAAGCCTTTTTCCTGCCAACCTGCTTGGCAGGCAAAAGGTTAATACCTGTTCTTTCTCTTGCTGTTTATGAGTGCATTCCTAAGCCTTGCAGTGTCTCTGTCCACTTATTGTCTTTAACACCCTGTGAACACACTGTTAATACTGCACCTGCTCCTGATGTAGTCAGATGCTATAGGATTAATAAAACTGCATCAGGCTTTAAAAGCTTTGAAAGCTCATAGTTAAGTACTAGCAAATGGTATCTGAATTGCATTTTTTTAAAACCATGACATTTTCTCGACATTACCTTAGGGAACAGGTGCATGTAAGGTGAAGAAATAAAGAGAGACTTCCAATGTATATGCAGTATTAATTGTTTACTACTACTATTGCTGCACTGTTGTTCACTACTACAATTACTGTATTTTTTTTTAAACTTTGCTTTTTTAATAATATACCCATAAATATATCTCCACTGAAGGATTATAATTGTAGTATGTAGTCTTAGTGGCAAGGCAATAACATGCTCAGAAATTATACTACATAAGTAAAAGCCAATATATGTCATCTCAGGTTGTGAGAATGAGTTGCAAATGACTTTTTAAATGGTTGCTGTAACTGCACCCATACTGAATATGCAGCCTATGGATTTTGAAAGCCAGCCTATGCAATAAATGAAATAGATTGTTGTCTATTTATTAAACAGTGGATCTAAAGCTTTTTAATTGTGTTTGTGACATATTTATTGCAGTGACCTTGTCACACTCTAATGCTATAATTTTGAACATGTCTTTTCTGACCAGCCTAATGGATAATGTGCCTGTAAAGGATAACTGGCAAAATGTTCCTTTAAAATGTCAGAGCTCTTTGAAAATAACCATGTTTCAAGACTGAGCAAGTAGATGGGTTGTTTATAGCTGTTATTCTAAAGAAAATAATAGTAATTGATTTATAAGATAAGATAATTTCTATTTCAAATCTTTGGAGAACACCAATGGAGGTAGAAGTGCATGCAAAGCTATATCCTTAAAGTGAATTAAGTATGGATACTGGAAGCAATTTAACAAAAAAACCCATATATCTCTATTTTTAAGAACCTACTTATATATTTTAGCCGCTATGAGGGAAGGCAAATAGTGACTAGAAAAAAATAAATGACAAATAAAATCACTATGAACTCAAGGTTACATTAATAAAGAAAAAGAAAAAAGGCAGAGGCAGGAGGGACTATTAATGAGTTTCTTTGTGTCTACAATACAAGACCTCTAAGAAATAATAGACATAGCATTCTACATTCTAGTGTATCTTGAAACAACAACAAGAAAATAAATAAGTTCTTTTTACTCCTAATGCCAATGGAAGAAATTTTAAGAGTCGTAACACAAGCAACTGCTGCCAGTAAGAAGGCACAAGAGGCAACACAGGCAAATTAGAATAGGCAAGTTGGATACAGGAACTTTTATTCTATATATATATATTCATTTATAACTATTATAGATAAAACTTTTGAATTGTTTACAATTTTCTAGAGGAAAAGAACAACATAAAGCAATGTGCAAATTAAAAAGTTATTTGTGATAAATACAGGATGGCCAAGTGAATACAGGAACACCAAGATTCTGGAGGTCTTAATTCTTTTAACTTTAATCAAGCCCAGGCATTTAATACATAGATAACACATTAAGGGTAGAGATGTAGCGAACCTCACAAAAAAAGTTCGCGAACCCGTTTGCGAACTTCCGCCAAAAAGTGCGAACTTTTGCGAACTTTGCGAACCCCATAGACTTCAATGGGAAGGCGAACTTTAAAACCAAGAAAAGCCATTTCTGGCCAGAAAACTGATTTTAAAGTTGTTTAAAGGGTGCCACGACCTGGGCAGGGGCATGCAGGAGGGGGATCAAGGGCAAAAATTTCTCTGAAAAATACGTTGTTGACACAGTGTTGCGTTTTGTGCTGGAAAGGGCAGAAATCACACTACATTCCTAAACTTGTGTAATAAACTGCTTTATAACGTCTGGCATCTACATAAATTACAGTAGCAAAGTAAAAAAACACAAATAAAAAAAAATGATGTGGATGTGTGGTTGGTGCTTAGTGCACTACTATGAGCAGCACACCTGTCTCCAACACACACAGACGGAGCTGCAGTACACAATGAAAAGAAGAGTAACAGTAATCAGAAAATAAAAGCAGTCCTTACAAGGACTATTGGGTTACAGCAGATGAGATCAGCAGGACAGCTGCCCCCAGCAGCTACATACAGAGCAGTAGAAAGTAGATTACTAGTCAGCAAAGCTACCCAAACTGTCCCTCAAACCCCTGCACAGCTCTCTCCCTATGCTAACTCATCAAGCACACACAGGCAGAATGTAAAATGGCTGCTGGGCTTCGGTTTATATATGGAAGGGAGTGGTCCGGGGGTGGTCCAGGAGGGAGAGCTGCCTGATTGGCTGCCATGTATCTGCTGGCTCTGGGGTGAGAGGTCATAATTTGGCTCCAGCTAAGGCGAACCCAAAATTGCGAACTTCGCTAAAAGTTCGCGAACTTGCGAACTTGCGAACACCCGATTTTCGTGCGAATTAGTTCTCCGGCGAACAGTTCGCTACATCTCTAATTAAGGGGCACATTTACTAACCCACGAACGGGCCGAATGCGTCCGATTGCGTTTTTTACGTAATGATCGGTAATTTTGCGATTTTTTTCGTATTTTTGGCGATTTTTTCGGCGTCTTTACGATTTTTGCGAAAAAACGCGAGTTTTTCGTAGCCATTACGAAAGTTGCGCAAAGTCGCGATTTTTTTCGTAGCGTTAAAACTTGCGCGAAACGTCGCGCCTTTTAAGTTTTAATGCTACGAAAAAGGCGTGACTTTGCGCGCAAGTGTTAACGCTACGAAAAAATCGCGACTTTGTGCAACTTTCGTAATGGCTATGAAAAACTCGCGTTTTTACGCAAAAATCGTAAAGACGCCGAAAAAATCGCAAAAAATACGAAAAAAATCGCAAAATTACCGAAAAAGTCGCAAAATGTTCGTTTCCAATCGGAATTTTTCCAATTCGGATTCAAAATCGTGTCTTAGTAAATCAGCCCCTATGTGTTCATGTTACTTAAGCAATATGAACCAAACCAAAGTTAATACTCTTAATCAAATTGTTTTATTTCATAAGATGATTCTCTTATCATTGATTACTAATGTGGTGTCTTTTATAGAACAGACACAAAGGGGCAGATTTATCAATACACGAACGCTGGGAGCGTTCATCCGAACGCTCCGAGCGCATCTTCACCGATTTTTTCGGGCCCGCGTGACTTTTCCGGAGGACCCGCACGACATTTTCGGACGCCCTCACGATGCTTTCACGAAGGATTCGGAGAGGCTCTGCCGCTGTTTGCAGTTGTTCGGTGCGAAAGTTTCGCCACTTTCGGATCCCCAATGCGATATTGTCGTGACTGGTACGAATTTTTCGGGGGCATTTTCGTGATGTTTGCGATCTTTAGAGGTTTCTTTAGAGGTTTCCGAGTTTTTCCCATTCGGGATTCGAACTCGTGTATTGATAAATCTGCCCCATAGAGTTTTCTTTATGTGTGAGCACAAGCAACAAAGAGTTAAGGTTTCCACAAGAGTTGCTAAGATAATAACCTCTCATTTAGAAAGTACATTGGCTTTATTAGTTCTATTATTCTGGATATTTTTTAGCTTAACTAGCCTTATGTTATTTTACCTCTGCTCCCTCCTAATAATGTCTGTCTACTCTGAGGCTTGCTTTATGACACTTGTAATAAATCACTTATGTTAATCATAATTTGTTATATCTCATTAGGCCTTATCGTGCACATCAAGCATTAGGCAAGTATAAGCACATGTAAGTTCTAATGAGCAGCACTAGCTTTACCTTCTGTATCAGTTAGTATTTTGTATATAACTTGTATATTTTATGTATACACACTCCTGTTGAACAGTGCTGTGGAATATGTTCAGGTTATAATAATAATAATAATAATAATAATAATAATAATTGAAATAATTATTAACAAGAAAGAGAAAAGCATTAAATATGGTAGAGAATAATGAAGGAGGAAAAGCAAAGATTTTGAGATGGCAATATAGTTGGGGCTGTGAGGTTCATGAAACCATCAGGACATGGAAGTAAAGACTTGGCACCAGGGAACAGGCTAAGTCTCATAGCATGGTATCTAAAGGGTTTAGTATAATACAATTCAGATTTTAGTAGACAGAAAACAGACCTAAAATCAATAAGCATAATTATAAAGATATAGAAAACTCTCAGTAACAAAGCAAGACCTACAGTATAAGTGGTCATTGAACCAGGTATGGGCTGGGATTGAAATCTTGAGTTTGCCAACAGTATTTACCTGGTGCTGGTGTGATAAAGTAAGAAGCTGTATGGCCCTCTATATTCTTAGTACGTCATATAATATTGTATGACCTTACAGGAACATAAACTCAAAATATATGTTATATTTAAATATAGACTAGGCACTCTGTGCCTCCTTTTCCAGCCTTTTGTTTCTACAACTTAAAGAACTTTTAGGGCAACTTTTTGGGCAACTCTTGGATAGATTAATTTATAACTAATAAATGGTAAGGTTAACGGAGCTGTTAGAAAGATTTTTATAAATCTTTTAAGAAATAGTAGGGTGGAACCCACTTATAAAACCTGTTTTGCATATTTTGCTGCTGTCCCTTTTGGACTTTTCAGGTGATATCAGAACTGCGTATATTGAGTATTCTGCATTCTAATGTTCTAATTTATTTTTATACTAAATTTCAATTATTGCAGAAAATGATAATTGTTATATTTGATTTTCATACATTCATAAGATATAGAGATGTTTGCATCAATATTGGTAATGTGCCAGCAAATGTATTCATACCTTTAGATGATGAATAGTTTAGATGGCCTTGAACTGCCATTGAGTCATGAAACAGACTTCTTTCCTGGTATTTACTGTATATATTTGCACTTATATTGTAGTGTCACCCACTGTGACCTACAGCACTTATATTTGCCAATTTGTGTCTGTTAGTTACCCTCCCATATAGATTGTAAGCTCTACGGCGCAGGGACCTCCTTCCTCTTGTGTCCTCGACTCTTATCTGTATTTATTGTTAGTAACACCCTGTTTGTATTAATCTATTCTACTGTACAGTGCTGCGTACACAAGTAGCGCTTTATAAATAAAGATATACATACATACATACATATAGCATACATTTCTGCACATGTCATTCCCTATCCTAGTGGAGCTTACATTCTAACATCCCTATTATATTCACACACAGAAGGGCCAATTGCATCAGGAGCAATTGAACCTGTCTGTATGTTTGGAGTGTGGGAGGAAAACATGCAGACATGGGGAGGACTTACAAACTCCTTGCAGATAGTGTCCTGGCTCGAAATCGAACTCAGCACCCCATCTCTTCTTAAACTGTATCAATTATTTGCAAAAGTTTGCTTTTACTTGTCTACCCATTAAGGCTATATGTACTTTCCACATATTTAGGCACATTTTCTGCTGTATTCTTGGATTTGTTTTTACTTTTCTTATTATAGCTTGAATTCTTTTATTATAATTGTATTACATTTTAAAATAAATTATCAACTACAATTATGACAATAAGCATAATGGGACCAGCTCCATGCCATTAAACACTTAGCTGCCATTGATCAAGATTCCATCAACAAACAGGTTTTACCCTTAATAGGGCTCATCGGTGTAACAGGGTTTTCTTATCAGCATATCTAGAGCCAGAGAAGTTGGCTCCACATCATTAAAAAGCTTTATAAGTGCACTATTTATAAGACTAAAACCAGTATATACTGTAGTTGGAATCCTATTAGGAACTGCTCCATCTATTCATTAGAGCTCAATGGGGAGGCAAAAGCTAATAAAGTATTCGATGAGAATGGCTATTTTCTGTTTATTATTTATTATTTCTGCTGTCAAGCATATGGAAAGTTTTTAACTGACACACTTATGATGTGTTTGATTGCTTTGTGAAGTCAAGGCCATTTTGATCTATTGGAAGGTAGAGTTTACAAATTGTGAATGGATTTACAAGATTATTCATAAAAAAATTGTTAAAGCTAAACCCTTTATGTTTTACAGAGCAGTAGAAATTATCAAGGGTAGTGATGCGCGAATCTGTCTCTTTTCACTTCGCCATAAAATTTGTGAAACGGCAAAAAATTTGCGAAACGCATTTGTCGCACAATTTTTTTTGATAGCAATGCCTGGCATTGCTTGCTACAGCCAAGATTATTATCTACAAGGACTCCAAGGTCCTTCTCCATTATGGATTTACCTAGTGCAGTCCCATTAAGGGTATAAGTGGCTTGCATATTTTTACATCCCAGGTGCATGACCTTACATTTATCCACATTAAATCTCATCTGCCACTTAGCTGCCCAGATTGCCAGTTGGTCAAGATCCTGCTGCAGGGATGTCACATCCTGGATAGAATTGACTGGTCTGGATATAGTAAAATTGCATAACAAGATAATTGCAGTTGTTTAATAAGTATTATTTTGCTATTTTAAAATTACCTTCTTGGTCTTTCATAACAATTCTAAATGGATTAAAAAGTACTATAGACACAAATGACATGAAACATGAAGAATTCCAGCAATTACTGGAGACCTTGATTAATCATACATGTCCTAGCATATATTCCACTTGTTTGAGATTTTTGAGTAAGATCCCATCTTAGGTGAAAAAATAATGTGCTGTTATTTTATACTGTATATAGTGATGAGCGATTTTTTTTCTCCAGACATGGATTCGCAGTATCCACTGCCACTTGCAGCCAAAAAAAATTGCACAAAAGCAAAAGTAAATATACATACCTGCAACCTGTATGAACAACTGTACTTATTTAACCTTAAAAATGGATACTGTACCTTTACATTGACTTTGTAATGCCTTAACTTGTTATTAAATAAAAACATAGTTAAAAAAAAAATTGCACAAACACAAAAATGCCACAAAAAAAACACACCCATTTACTCGAATACATTTGGGGGGCACATTTATTAAAGTATGATTGAATCCAAATACAAAAAAATATTATGTATGTATTTTTTCTAAGTTTTCGTACTGTGTGTATTTTTTGCAACTTTTTTGTTAATTTGCATGACTTTTTCGTACCTTGCAACAATTTGCATGACAATTTGTGTGACAAAATTGTATTTGCCGCACCGAGTACGAAAGTTTCGGATTCATTAAAGCTTCGTTATTGTGACTTTCCTTGGGCCAGGTTGGAGCTGCAGAGTGCCATTGAGTCCTATGGGAGACTTTCCTTGGGCCGGGTTGGAGCTGCAGAGTGCCATTGAGTCCTATGGGAGACTTTCCTTGGGCCGGGTTGGAGCTGCAGAGTGCCATTGAGCCCTATGGGAGACTTTCCTTGGGCCGGGTTGGAGCTGCAGAGTGCCATTGAGCCCTATGGGAGACTTTCCTTGGGCCGGGTTGGAGCTGCAGAGTGCCATTGAGCCCTATGGGAGACTTTCCTTGGGCCGGGTTGGAGCTGCAGAGTGCCATTGAGCCCTATGGGAGGCTTTCCTTGGGCCGGGTTGGAGCTGCAGAGTGCCATTGAGCCCTATGGGAGGCTTTCCTTGGGCCGGGTTGGAGCTGCAGAGTGCCATTGAGCCCTATGGGAGGCTTTCCTTGGGCCGGGTTGGAGCTGCAGAGTGCCATTGAGTCCTATGAGAGGATTCCAAAAACTTGCACAGAAGGATCAAAGTCAGAAAGGTTTTCCCGCTGTTTATGATTGTTTGGATACGAAAATTTTGTGACTTTTTCTTTTGTGATACAATATACTAACTGAGCCAAGGGTTACTTGAATTTTTAAAGGAGTATTTTAAGCCTAAATATTTATGTGAAGGTGCTTCAGTTTTTGCCTCCTGATGAAAGTCCCAGTGGAACTGAAACGTTGAGGCTTGCTATGTTTATTTTGCTCTTTTTTTCTCAATAAATATCATTTTATATACATTTGTATGAAACCGTGTGTGTGCTGGCATTACTCCTGCAATATTTTAGTTTATATGGCTCTTGCACCCAGGTTGTATTTTTTGTTAGTGGCGTGCACCATTATGATCTCTGTAAGAATATAAAAGAATATATGGTCAGCACTCAAAGGTAGGAACAGTTTATCTATACAAAGAACCAATATCAGGGCTGTAAGGATGAAAGATCAGGTAGTAGGGACTGAGTAGGAAATTAGTACTGGAAAACAGCAGACTAGGCAAAACCCAATAAATATCCAGACAAAGTCAGGGTCAATCAAATCAAGTAGAGGTTAAAGGCAGAGCGTGTGGGTTGTTGCGTAGAGCAACAGCCAGTTGAAGCAGTGAAAGACTGCAATCCAAACAACGTCAAGCAAAGAACCAGTCTAATAATCAGACTGGATCAGCAAGGTAATCAGTGATAAGGGCAGGGTGTATCACAAATGAAATAATCTGAAAGGAAGGGAAGGGAAAGGAAGCTGGAAGATTTCAGATTTTTCATTATTTAAGGAAAGGTAGCCTAGATCTGCTACAGTACCTAATATCTGTGGATATGGGTAAGTGAAGAGGACCTCTATTTATTTTTAGTATGAATTATGTAGTACACCCTGTCACCTCAAATGATTTATTTCCATAAGCAGGTAGGTTTAACGTGAGGTGGTCGCTATAGCTTTTGTTCTAACAGTTGGGTAGCTCATCTTCTCTGGGGGTGTTCCCTGAGGGCCATGACACACGGGGAGATTAGTTGCACCGGTGGGATGGCATACATGGTGCTGCAATTTGCTGAAGTTGATCCAGGCACTCTTTTGAATATCACATGCGCTTATTAGTTTCAAACTGTCCCTGGAAGTAATGTCAGCACAAAAACTATTCTTTTTCTAGAAAAACTATTGTTTCCCCCAACCAGAGTCTCTATTAGCCTGCACTTCCGATGTGGGAAACAATAGGGGGTAACAGTTGCCCTCCCTTTAAAGGGATAGTTCACTTTTAAGTTATAGAATGTTATAGAATGTCCTATTCCTAGCAACCTGGCTTTTGCTCTTTGTTATTCTTTATAGTTTTCAAATTATTTGCCTTTCGCTTATACATTTGACTCTGACAGTCAAAAACTATTGCTTTCTGAGTTTACAATTGTATTATTGTTACTTTTTATTACTTATCTTTCTATTCAGTCCATCTCCTATTCATATTCTAGTCTCTTATTTAAACAAATGCCTGGCTGCTAAGGTAAACAAAACCCTAGCAACCAGATGGCTTGTCTGAGAATATTATTGTCTACATTATAAGTGCAAAGTGGATGCAGTAGATGTGGGCTTACCAGTAGTGATGGGCGAAATATGTTGCCAGGCATGGATTCACGGCAAATGTCTGCGTTTCGCTATTGGCAAATTATTTCACGAAACAGATGGCAAAATTCACCACAACAGCAAAAAACATTGTTGCATGTAAAAAAAAATTAAGCACCACATTTTCACCGATTCTCGGATTTTCTGCCGTTTCGCAAATCTTTTCAAAGATTTGCAAATTTTTGTTGATTCAAAACGGGTAGGTGGAGAAAATAAAAGTGAACAATAACAGTAACATTTGGGACACAAGGCACAGGGCCTAAAACAGAAAAGGTTTTTTGGATTTGTATAAGTTTCAGTCTCAGATCTTCAATTCTGCTTTTTCCAAAAATAGTTCATTAGATGGCTTTGGGTGAGTATGAAAACTATTTCATTTTCTTTTTTGAAAAATATTCTATTAATAAACACAAAAGAGCCAATCTATTTAGATTTTAGATTAAGTCAGCAAGATAATAAAAACATAGATAAAACTGCAATAACTGCTTTGTGTACGTATGCACTAGAACATCTGCTTTTGAACAGTACTCTTAGGTTGCTAAATTCTTTCAGTTATTTGTATTATTTGAAAACACAGGGACACTGTGCATATTTATCAAGCAGCATTTTATAGCAGCACTAACACTATGACATATTAAAAATATTTCTCAGATATATAAAGGTATTGTTGTAAATCATAATAGCAAGGTCAGGGTGACATTTAATAAAAAAAATATGACCTGAATGACTTAAGAATATAATAATAACAGTTTTATTTTCATCTGTGTGTACATTATAGGCTTTGCAACTTACTGTCTCAAGACCATCCCTAAAACTAAAAACTAAAATAAGGAAAACAACCAGAGAATCTCACAGAACTAGATGTGGTATACTTTGTGCCTCTGAAAGATATGCACCAACAATCGACCTTTGGAAGAAATTTAATACTGTTTACTTAGCTCTGTATTTTTTAATAAACTTTTTTTTTTATTAATTTATACTTTATTATTTCTTGATCACTTATTTGCAGATTATGAGATTGAAATGACTGACAAGCCAACACATGATGACATTAGTAGTTCATTTTATTACAGTGTACTGGCTTGACAGTCATTTCCATAATGCTGTCTGCAGAGAAGCTACTGCTTTAATAGACTGGATTGAGCACTGCATGACACATTCAGTATTTCAGCTGGTTTTATTACTGGTGATAATTATTTCAATAAAGCCGAAGAGCTTCTAGCCAGTGTAAGGAGAACTTATTCATTAATACAGTGCTTTTCTAAACGGCATTGTGATTAGGAGCCCTTATTAGGAAACTTGTTAGGTCACTTGTTTTGGCAGCATTTAAAAATATAATAATAATATTTATCTGTAAAGATTATTGCATATTATAAAACGACCTAAATATATTGTTTTGTAAAACTTCAACACCTTTTAAGTAAAATAGCACTTACCACACATGCTTGTTGATATACGGTTCTGAAGAGCCTCACATACAGTACCATTGTAATTTAAGTTAAAAATGACAAATGTCCATTGAGTTTCACCCTTCGGTATAATAAAACTTGCCCAACTCCTAGTTGATCTAGAAGAAGGTAAAAAAACTCCAACCAAATCCTTTACAAAATCCCTCCTAACTACAATCTGGCAACTGAATCAGTCCCTGGATCAAATTTTTGTTATTTTTGTAATTTAGCCCCTTCTTAATCTATGTAATGGATCTGCCAGTACAACCACTTCATGGAGAGAATTCCACAACTTCACAGCTCTCACTGTAAAAAATATTTTTGGAAAATTGATATTTTTTTCTACTCTCATTGGATACCCTCAAGTCTGCTGGAAGAACTTACTGGTGAATAAAGAATCAATGAGTTTGGAGCAGAAAGACATGTTTACCAATTTTACATTTGTCAGACTGAATACTTTACAAAAACATAAGGTTTATTGGGTTAATCATACTGTATATGTTTGGCCTTGCAAATCTAAAGTAATATCATGTAGGGGTGCTTTAGAATTTGGTATCACACTGCTGGAAGGTTTTGATCTATACAAGTCTTCCATAAAACTATTTGGTATTGGCACATTCAGGAGGCAAGGGAGTTTTCCAAATCATTTGTATTTTCATGAATTGTTAATGTTTTCAGTATTAGAGCTCATTTATCTTGTTACAGAAATGGAATTAAAGAAAAACTTAAAACAACATTTTAGATAGTTTAGTTTGTCCTAAAGAAAATCATACATAGATTTCCTAGGTAAAGTAACAACCCCTTCCAGGAAATTACCTTTAAAAGAGAGAGAGAGAGAGAGAGAGAGAGAGAGAAACAGCAAAAAAAAAATTGCAGGTGTAACTAGTCTGTGCAAATTACATGTAACAAAAAGCCCCCCCAGAAAACAAAACCAAAAAATATATATATAATGGCAGCAAGTCATAGAAAGGCTGGTCCCATAAAATCCATGAATAGGAACATTTTCACATGTGTAAGAAATTGGCTGAAGTAGAAATGTATTTAACCTGTAATTTTGTGTTAATGTTTTTATGTCAAAGGTTCATTGGTATATGTTATGTGTAATGTTTTTCAAACCAAGCTATAATGTGGCCAGAAGCAGAACTTCTGCCATTTTAGGGTTATTTTCATATATTTAAGTGCTTAAATAAGTGTGGCTAGTGATAAACACATTTTTTCACCAGGCACGGATTTGTGTTGAAATTCTGTATTTCATCATTGTCATATTGTATACGTGTGTCTGTAAGAGGATGTTTGCAGTGAGCACAAAATGCATGTTTTTGCAGTTTAAAGGGCACCTATCGCCCTAAATTTACTTCCCCCACCAGAGGTGCAGGCTAATAGAGCCCAAACTCTGGTTGGGGGAAATAATAGTTTTAAAAAAATCCATTGGCAGCTGAGTCAAGGGCTAATGTTATTAGCTGCTGTATATACACATTAACTCCTCACTATACTGCTGGTTTTGGGGATAGAATTATTTGGGCAGGCTGCTTGTTAGGCTCTTGCTGTTTGTTTGCAGTTTTACAGCAGTTAATCTCACTGTAGTCACTCAGGCAGCATGGAAATCAGCCTGGGCCCAAAGAGTATCCTCTGTATTGTATTATATAAAACTCCAGGCTGTGACACTGAGATGCTGCTACTGCAACTCATTACAGTATACAGAGAGCTGTAATTAGAGTATACAGAGAGAGTTAGGGGCAAAGCCTAAATACAGGAACTGCCCTGGCTTTTGCTTTATTATGCCTGCCTGTTGCATAGTATATCCATAGATATAGTTACCTGATCAAGCAGCCTGATTCTGACCTCAAATTTTTTTTGGGTTCATTAAGTCCCTAAATTAATCTCTGTAGAGATGATGTTGTCCATGCAGAGCTTCTATGCTAGCTATATATGTATTTGGACAACGTTCCAGCTGCCCCTGATAACTTGTTATTATCTAATGTGCATGAATTCTTTCTTTTAAACTTAGGAGTACTGCTTATCTGTTTATTGCATCCCTAGATAGGTTTTTAGTTCATAGTTTTTTTGGAATTGGGTTGCATGGGGGGGGTGAAGATTAAGGGTGCAAGCAAGAGAAATTAATACCCCCCATCCCAGTCATGACAAGGTTAGCAATATTTCTTTCTGTGACTAGTTGTCACTGCAGTGACCATAATATTAAAGCTTAACACCAAGGATTTTAGCAGGAGTATGTTTAATTAACCTCAGGGAAACTGCTGTATGGTGCTCTGATCCCGAGGTGGGTGGCTGCAGTGTGGTGGTCTTACTCTCAAGGTGGATGACCGTAGCATTTCTTTAATGGCTATGGTGATAGCAGTGTGTCAAAGAGATAGGCTGACCTTGCCTTTTGAGTTGGAAGTTTTTGTGTAGAAAGTGCATGGACTGCTATGGAATAAGCATGGCAAAGTGGTTGGATGACCTTACCCTCTATGCTGTGCCATCTGAGCTAGGCACCTGCAGCTGGAGGGAGGTCTCTACAGAGTGGATGGACCACTAAAGAAGCAGCATAGCAAAGTGGCTGGTTGACTGTACCCTGTATGCTGTGCTTCATGAGCAACCCCCACTTTCTGCTTACTACTTCCTCGCACAGTAATTCTTCTTTTTCCCATTTCTCATTCATTTCCGTACCTGCCATAGCTCTCCCAGACCAACTGAACAAAGCCATTTCTATTCTCCTTATCTGTTATGTTGCATAACGCATTCTGGGAGATATGTTCCTTTCCTCCTAGGTCTTTCTAGTCAATGAACCTCAATATTTAAATACATTCAAGATATCTCGACTCTTATTTGCTCTTATGCTAAATTAAAGGAACAGTAACACCAAAAAATGAAAGTGTATAAAATTAATGACAATATAATGTACTGTTACATTGCATTTCTACAACTGGTGTGTTTGCCTCAGAAAGACTACTATAGCTTATATAAGTTAGCTGCTGTGTAGCCATGGGGACAGCCATTCAAAGGAGAAAAGGCACAGGTTACTTAGCAGGTAACAGATAAATCCCCATTATATGGGGCTTATCTACTAGTTATCTGCTATGTAACCTGTGCCTTTTCTCCTTTTTTCCAGCTTGAATGGCTGCCCCCGTGGCTACACAGCAGCTTATTTATATAGTAGCTTTTCTGTAGCAAAAACACCAGTTTTTTGCAGAGCAACAGCACATTATATTTTAATTACTTTAAAACACTTTAATTTTTGATGTTACTGTTCCTTTAAAAATGTAGTGAAAGTTGGGTTGGTTCTTCTCTTAAAAACAGTCCAAATAAACTTGGAGATCTTTTTACCTTTTTACTAAGAAAAATGTTGGTGTGCTGCTGGATATTTTCCAGTACCATTCTAGAAAAGTAATTTACCTTTTTGTTGTTAAGATATATTTGATACCATAATGACACTTCACTCCTCTGCTCTTGACTACATTTCTTCACTGGTCTCCCTGAACGTTCCTGAGCCTCCGTCTTTTTACACCCACTGCACTCTCTTGTCTTAAACCTTTCTATCTTGCTGCTCCTTACCTCTGGAATTCTATCCCTGAATCCCACTGTAGGGAACACTCACTCACTCTCTTTAAGAAAAAACCCAGATGCTACCTTCTGGAGCACTACAACATTATTATGCCTAGTCCTGCGCTTAAGGGCAAATGCCCATACCTGATGCACTCTTACTTCCAATATGTTACCCAACCAACAACACTGCTCTACGGACAGGGACCTCCTTCCTACTGTGTTGCATACCACGTGGCACTTACTCCCTGTGTATTTATACATATTTATTAGTTATACTAGGGGAAGAAGAGAGTTTAGCTCATCTGGGATTTAGTCAGTTTATACTATGGCAAATGTTGACAGTTATTGATTGAGGTGCACTCTCCAACCAGTGATGTCACTCTGCCAGGGCCATATTGATGACAAGAAATTTCTATATGCCACTATCTTAGCTCTGCGCAGAAGAAGTATGTTCAGGATGCAGTTTGTCATCAGTCATCTATGAAAAGAATAGCTCCTGCATAGATATCCACAGATATGTCAATTTAGCTGTTACAGAACATAACATTTATGATCCGGGAAATAAAGGACCAGATTGGAACAAATCGTAAATTGTATAATCTTTCCTAAACTGTGATGCAACTAAAACCTTGAAATGTATGACTAATATTACAAGGGCTTTTGACCCATTTTGCTTTGCATCTTGGCATTTACAGTATTAAGTGTCCACTTCGATAAAGGTCTGGGCAGGTCTCTTATCACTATGGATGTCAGAGTTCATGACTTGATAGTACTGACAGGACTAGACATACTAGGAGTACTGAGGCTTTAGGAACAGTCAGTTCCAAAGTTTATTAGAATGGTATATAGGGGATAAACAGAGTGAAAATCAGAAGGTCAGACATAGGTCTCAGTAGGCAGCAATCAGTAATAATCAGGGACAAGTCAGCAAATAGAGCACACTCACACACAAACTATTACAAGGACCTATAAGAGAACCCATAGGAGAGTGGTACACACAGAGCTCTTAAGAAATACTACAACATGCTTTGAACAGGTGATGACCAAAGTAGAATTTCTTGCACCACACTTATGAATGAAGGCAATAAAACTGATACTACAAGTGAAAAAATACTTCGCAATATCGAGAAAGAAAATTAACATTTTCTGGTGTAGTAATCAATAGAAAGTCACAAAATGATAGCTTTCTAGAAAGCAGTAGTAAAAGTTATGTTTTAAATTGTAGTAAAACCTTTGACATTCTCAGACAGCACAACAATAAGACAAATGATTTTCACAATTAATTTTAAAAGGCCAAAATGTAGTTTTATAGAATTTTTATTTCATATAATAAAATGTTTAAAAACTGTCAGGGATTTTGTACAAATAAATCATGTAGGAGCATGGGTGTAAGCAATAGTGTATATTGAAAATTAGCACTCTCAGATAACCACAGGAGCCATCTGACTTTCTTATAATTCATAAATACCAGGAAAATGAAAGGGTGTGCTAGAAGAAGCAATATCTAATTGTTTCATTATACTGGGTAGTATTAACTAAGGTAAAAATGCATGGTCATATCAATACTATACACAACTGTTTTAAGGCTTACAGGGTAGTAAAAATGTTATAATTTAGGTAGAGACATACTTCAAATGATCATATATTAAAAATAGCAATGAAATTATTTGTAAATATATGACATTATTTACATCTAGCTTTGCCGTGTCTGTCGGGTAGTACCACATAGATGACTATAGGAAATAGATTCTTTGATTGCTGGATTATATCTCAAAATAATTCATATACTAGAGGTACTCTGGTCTTGAAACCACTTGCATTTCAATTCCTTCTGTTTTATCTCTAATGGTGCCACCGAGTTTTCCCGAATTTCTATCCCTGCAATAGATAAAAATAAAAAATAATTACATATAACAGAGCTGTTTACATTAACGTCTAAAAGAAAGTATTAGGTACAGTATAAATGTATAGTAAGAAGTAGAAATAAGGCATAACACTTTGCGAGGATTCATATATTTGGATTTTTGTTATTGTAAGGGCTGATGTAGGCTTGGTGGTGGCTTATAAATGTATGTAATTTCTTTGTACCCATGTAAAGGCTAGCTCTATTACAACTACAGTACTATGCTCTTGGGCAATAAGTGACTTGGGTCAAAAGCAAAAATATGGCAAAAGTAAAAAAAAAAAAAATTATGTAAGTACATTTTAAGTAACACTCTGAGAAAGTTTCCTTACCTTCAGCTACAAGCTAAAGTATTAATGGAGTTGCTTCTAACATATTCAATAAACCCTGGGACAGTTGACTCAGCCCTCAGAAATAGCTATTGTACCAAAGGTGCCAACTTTTAAATTATTTAACATAGAGTATATTAAAGTAAATAAAAGGCTACACCTTCTGATCAATCAGTCCTGGCCCTCCAGCTCAAGAATAGTGATTAGTGATGAGCAAATCTGTTCCGTTTCGCTTCGCCGAAAAATTCGCGAATCTTTCAAAAGATCCGCAAAATGGTGAAAAATTCACGAAACGGCGAAAATGTCGTGCAACGAAAAAAATTGTCGCCCGCAGCTATTATTTTGTCACACGGCTATTGTTTCGTCGCCCACGGCTATTATTTTGTCGCGTGGCTATTGTTTCGTCGCCCGTGGCTATTATTTTGTCGCCCGCGGCTATTATTTTTTCACGCGGCTATTGTTTAGTTGCTCGCGGCTTATGTTTTGGACGTGCGGCAAATTTTTCCGCGGCGAAATTTTTCATCCGTTACGCGAAACAATCCGCCAATGGCGAAACGCGAAATTTTCCGCAAATCCATGCCTGGCGAAACTTTTCGCCCATCACTAATAGTGATGAGTGAATCTGTCCCATTTTGCTTTACTGGAAAATTTGGAAAACTTAAGGAAAATCTGCATGCAAAACCACAGGAAAACTTGCGAAATGACAAAAAAAGGTATAAAAGTCAACGGGGTTTTTATGTAGCAACTTTTATTCATGCAGAATACAATGGAGGCTATGGGTTTTTCACACAAAATTCTTTGGGGGTCTATGGGCATTTTGTTGCTGGATATTTATGGCAAAAATGTCTGTGGCAAATTTTTGCTGTTGTCAATCATAAACAATCACTTATGCTGAAATGCAAAAAAAATTAGAGTATGAGCTATACACTGAATGATGGTATGTTGGTGGAGGATGTGATAGACAGATTGCAGGGGATCTTATTCTCATATAGAAAAGACCTATGAACCAGAGGCCACCTTTTTAAACTTGAAGAACAGAAACTCATTTGAAACAGAAAAATTGGTTCTTCCGGGTGAGGAAAAATGTGTATTTATTCATTCCAAAACTTTCTTTTGGAAGGGCAAATGTATGTTTATTCATTACAAAACCTGAATATAATAATTGATTTAAAAAACAAAAAAAAAAGTGTTTTCACATTCTGCTCGTCATTTTAAGTGGGTCTACAAACTTTCAAAACAAACAAAACATTTTTTTTATTTTTCTTCTTTGATTCTGAAGTTTTACATTGGAGTTTTTCAAGTTTTTTGTGCTTAACAAATATTGACATTTGTGTTTTGGAAATTCTAATTCTAAGTTTTAGCCAAAAAATTCTAATCAAGGTAAAAATTCAAATTTAAGCATTGATAAATGAGCCCTTTACTTTAGTATAAGCCTTGGAATACAAGTATAGAAACAAGGGGGATCAAGGATATTTTTGTTATTTGGATCACCACCATACCTACTAACAATAATTTAAGCAGTAAATAAACTCAATAGGATTGTTTTGCCACCAAAACACTGTACAGTTTTATTACTATAGAGAAAATAATTTTTAGAATTAGAATTATTTGCTCACAATGGACTTTGTGGGAGACTCTTAACATCTTTACTGAGACCGAAACATCAGTTCAATAAATTACAGTTTTTTTCACTTGATGCTATTTATATATGCAGGTATGGGATCCTGTATCTGGAAACCCATTATCGAGAAAGCTCAGAATTACAGAAAGCCTGTCTCCCATAGACTCCATTTTAATGAAATTATTCAGAATTTTAAAGCTGATATCCTTTTTCTCTGTAATAATAAAACAGTACCTTGTAATTGATCCTAAGATATAAACAATCAACAATCCTACTGGGTTTAATTAATGTTTTATTGATTTAGTAGACTTAAGGCATGGAGATCCATATTACAGAAAGACCCCTTATCTGGAATGCCCCTGGTCCTGAGCATTCTGCATAACAGGTCCTATACCTGTATATATACAGTATATAACAGATGAAGGCAGTCATGTCTAAAATAAGATTAAATTTGCCTGGGTGCAGACTAATACATGTTATATAATCTTGAAGGGAAGGTACCCCACTCACAGGGTTTGTAGAGAAGTAATGAAAGTTTTACAATTTTACAATATGAAAAAGTACACAGAGCAAAGACAGAATTTTAATAAATAATTGTTACTAAATAAATTAGCGATCAAAGTACTGTATATTAACTATTTGCAATTTATATTAATAATGTTTAAAAAAAAGATTTTTGCACCTCCTAATATCTTGAGTGTTTACAAAGAGCACCCCCTATTGTTCTGTGTGGAGGGGCCAAAAAAAATGCCAAAAATTATGAGGACTACTTTTTTAAATATTGTAAAACCCCTAAACCCTAGCTTTAAATGCTGATATGCCTTAACAATATGCCTTTGTGAGCGTATACATCTTGCTCTTAAATCTGGTAGCTCAAAACTGCTGACATGGAAAGAGTTTTTTTGTTTTGTTTTACTGATCTACTGATCTAAGCCACGTTTAGAGCCTTCTTCATTGCTCATAAACTTTGCCACCAACACAAGCTAAATATGGGTCAAAATTAAAAACCAGGTCAAGAAATTACCTAATACTGAGCAGGCATTTGGTCAACTGCCAACTTGTAGTTGTATTGGCTACATTTCTGCTGCGTCATATAACGATGGCAGGAATTAGTGCTACATTTCAACACATGGTTGTAAATCAAAATAAAATGAAAGGTTTACCTGGATAAGCGACAGTGTCTGTTACTGAATACACAGTAGATTATTGGATTAATGGCACTGTTTAAAAATGGTAAATGCTGAATAATAACAGATGCATAGAAACGTTCTTTGGTTTCAGGGAGCATTTCAAAGTTGTCCAATATATCAAATAGAAAGTAAGGACTCCAACAAAGTATAAAAGCTGAAGTGGAAAGCAAACAAAACATACATGTGAAACAAGGGTCTAGAATTTTCATACCTTAGAATTAAAAAAATGGTTGCTGTTACTACCTCTTACTACCTAGTACTAGAATCTTTAGAGCTCATTATTTATTTTACCAGCTGTTTTTTAGCTGTTATGCATTTTTTCGCAATGCAAAACATTTTCATTTAGATTTTATCATGAGTTTTTCCTCTGTGATGATTATGTGCAAGTTGAGAAAAAAGGAATTTATTTCTAAAAATTAGAAATATTTGTTTAAAATGAACACTATTGGAGATGGTCTTCTTGTAATTTGTAGCTTTTTGGATAACAGGTCTGTAGTTATATTATGTCATTTCAAACCAATCTAATATGAAGTGAAGCAATGAGAAAATATAATCTCTGTACTCTATGTACTCACTGGAGGAACAACAGGATTAGAGGCAGATCTATAATTATGCACCATATAGAATAATTTTCTAGTTATGGACAATTCATCTTGAGAAGAATATTGCTATACTGGAGACAAAAAGGGCTGAAAGCTTAATTAATATTCTAAAGCAGAGATCAGGGGAGTTTGGAGTAGGGAACGTGTAATACAGAATCCTGTATACAATGTACAACAAGGAAATAAGAACAATAGCAAGAGTACCTAGGGAAATATTTCATTTTCCCAATAATCAGTACAGTATAGATGTATGTAATGGAAATGTCAATGGTAAGGTACAAATAAATTAGGTTGAGGAGACTGCCTCATACAGACAAAAGCAAACAAAAGGAATTCTGGGAATGAACTCCAAACTCTTAAAAAAAAAAATCCCATTTACATGGGTTTATCCTATAGGCTACAGCTCACCCACTGGGTACATGATAGAGCAGTTGAGGAGTTTTATTAGACATAACTGACAGGTTCTCATTATGCCAATTTTTATATGATTATTTCATAAACAATTTCTTTTTTTAAGAGTCCATTCTGAAGACTTCAAGATGAAAATGTAAATAAATACATTGATATAAAATACAGTTTGCAGATGTGTTATATAATATAACCATGGCTGCTGCTGTCATGACTTCATGAGACTAAATGAAATGTGCTTAGAACTGATAAATTCAAAACATGTTGTGTTTCAAGCAGCTGCTCAGCTACTCTTGGTTACTATAGCAATGAAAATTTAAAATACCAAGAGCTCTCAGAGATCTGCTACTTGATGGATAAACAGAACAGTTGTTTTCTTATATAAAATATTGGTTATCCATTGCAACTTGGTCATATCAATGCTTGCTGTCCACCTTTAATAACTAATAGTAATAAACTAAGGAACTGACATATCCAGGTACAAAAATTATTATCCTGCCGGTTATTGCCATGTGTTGCATGCCGTTTATTATTTTTAAAATATTAAGTTGCTTCTCTAGTTGTATAAAATAATTTTTATTGTCTTTTAAATTATAATTGAATAAAGAAAAGCTTGCATTAATTTACACATGCTAAATATCTAAAATATGTGTATCTCTTCTCCCACATTTTATATGGCAGCTGCTTGAATTTCGACCAAACCAGGTTCATGTAAAAGCCTACTTTAATTTGTGTCAGTTCTTCTTCCATCTAGGTCCTGTTCCAGCTATGAATGGCAGCCTGTGATAAGCTAGTTTTACTTTTTGATAGCTATCTATTTGTGTTTCATCTCCCCCCACTACAGCATTTATCTGCTCCACTAAATTTAATGTTCCCTTCTTCAAATTTATAACTCATTTTACCCTCTTCCACTCCTAAACTACATTTGTCATTACATTTATTGCCACTACCTTTCTCTTTGTGTTCCTGCACATCTACATCATGACAATCGTCATGGTGCATGCTCATGTTCAAGGTGTTTCAATAGGTGAAGTTTTAAGCCTTTTCTTCTTTGCAAAGTGATTATTTATTTTTTTTATGTGACACTGAGCTTTTCTCTTAATTTCCTGTAGCAGTTGCTAAACTCGGCCGCTTGTTTAACTAGATACTTGGATTCCTTGTTTGATCTTCTGTCTGTGTGTCTGCTGTTTAACTTTTTACTGCCTGCCTTTGGTCTGTTCCTGCAGTTTTTAGCACTTCTGCCACTTCTCCATGTGACCAGCCCTGTTCTCACTACCAGGTACAGTTGTATTATGGGTGGTGTATATATTTTGCTAAAAGAAAGTAAAGCATATGCTATTGTATTCTCCACAATGACCATAAGAGGCTTGTAGTACACACCTGTTGATTACATGTAGAGGAGATTCTTTAACTTTAAGTGCTTTTATGAAATGAGTGAGTTTTTATAAAGCTGTTTATTCAATTTTGTTATCAGGATAAAAATCTTCTGATTGAATTTGCACATAAAATGTCAATTGTGCTCTTCTAATACATATTCAGTAAGGCAAAATATCACTATGAAATTACTTTGATTGCACTTTTTGACATTAGAAAAATGTGTCACTTACCAAGAATAACCACAATGCTGTATTTAATAGCTTTCATTTTAGCTTTGGAAATTAGACCTCGGTGACTGTAACTAGTGCAAAAATTTCCATCTAAAAGAAATATATATATATTTTTGTTTTCATAGGAAAGGAGACATAATACAAACAAACATTACTTAAATCACATGCCCACTATAGCAGATCCTGCTGCCCCTGTGTTACAGGTTATAGGTCTAACAGCTAAAAAGGTTCATTTGTTTTAGGGCACCAACCTTTTCAAAATAGGCAGGTTGGCAGTCTCCCTAGAAAGGGTTGTTATAACAGTTTTGGGAAAATAAATATAGATTATGCAAAATGCTAATTTTTAATATAAAAAATACCCACCAGGCGAGTGTTTGGGTGACTCCATCAGCTGGTAACTGCCCATACTTATAGTAGCTTCTCCTACTGGTATGCAATTTAAATGTAAAAAGCTATTTAAATTTTTTACTAATCTCTACCTCACTGCATACTTGGTAAGAAAAGTAATGGTCAAAAAGACATAAACCAAGATCCATTTTTAAGTTACCTTAATCGACATGTATTACATTATAGCACCTTCCTATTAAAGGATTGCACCTTCCAATTAGTTTGAAACACTTTTAAGTGGTGCTTTATCAAGACCTAGGTCTTAGGCCTCAAGCTTGGGTTTTGGAAAAACACCATTTATTTTAATATTTAACTGCTTCAATGGTAAGAAACAAATCTCATATTTTTTAACAGATCTAAAAGTGATAGAAAATATAATATTTTTCATTGATTTCAGTAACAGTTTTTTCTGTACAATCACATTCCATCCTCCATTAATTTTAACAAGCAGTCCAATCCCTTCTGATAAAAAGCTGTCCAGCATGATACTACCAGTATCCAGTACCGCTTCAATATTTATATTCATCAGTCATATCAAGACTTCTGTATAACACTCTCCTATATAAGGGAGTAACATCAAAACAGCCATTACTAAAATAAATCAAATGCAAACACATTTTAAGTTTGCCAAAAAACAAGGTTTTTTGTGGGAATGCTTTTTGTGGCAAGACAAACAGCAACCAAACTGAGGAGTGCTTGGTGAAATAGGCCTTACATGCCTCCAAAGATACCCCAGTAGCTCCCCATCTTCTATTCTACTGATTCACTGCACATTCTCTGTGCTGCTGTCAGTTACTGAGCTTAGTAAATGAAACACAATATACTGTATATACAGAATTTAAATGTCACAATATAAGGCTGACTAGAAAATCACGACATGGCAGCTCAGAAATTAGTATAATTAGCATCAGAATTTATTAATCAGCTCTATAGCATTATTTACTGGCCAATCTCATTTTTTGCTTGATAATTTGTGGTGACCCCTAAGCTTAGCTTCTCAACAGTTGCTCAAAACACACTGAACATGTGAGTGTAGCAGACACTTTTTCTAAGATGAGGAGCTCCTGTGAAAACTGTAAAGAACTGGATCATTACTGCTATTGAGATGCTGAAACTTAAGGCTGGTTCAGTAAGTTCAATATATAAGATATGGCATTTTTAACCATATTCATTTTAAGGGTTTAGTTCCCTTTTAATGATTTAAAGGAGAAGGAAAGTCAAAGTCACTTGGGGGTGCCAAAATGTTAGGCTCCCCCAAGTGACTTAGATCGCTTACCTTTTACCCCGGGCTGGTGCCCCTGTTCAGATAGAACAGCACCAGCCCGGGGTAGCTGCGAGCGCTTCCTTCTTCCTGTATCACTGCGCTCGCATGCGCAGTAGAGTGAAAAGCCGAACTTTAACAGAGAAGTCGGCTTTTCACTCTACTGCGCATGCGCCTGTCCCGGACAAACAGTAGCAGCGCGAGTAGGAAGGAGGAAGCGCTCGCTGCAGGTACCCCGGGTTGGTGCTGTTTTCTCCTAACAGGGGCACCAGCCCGGGGTACAAGGTAAGTGATTAAAGTCACTTGGGGGTGCCTAACATTTTGGCACCCCCAAGTGACTTTGCCTTTCCTTCTCCTTTAAATGCCAAGGAAGGAATTCCCTACCACTTAGTTGAACTAAAGAAACTACTCAAATGAGTAGTGGTAAAACAATTGCAAGAAAACTCAGAAAGTCCAGTTGATTTGCACTTACTTCTAATAGATAGTAAAGAGCTAATCTGTCCCATTTCGCTTCGCTGAAAAATTAAAAAAATCCGCAAAATGGCGAAAATGTTGCATGTAAAAAAAATGGCCCAGGTGCCATTTTATTGTTGTGCGCTACAATTTTTTGATGCATATCTGTCCCATTTTGCTTCGCCATAAAATTTGCGAAATGGCAAAAAAAATTGTCAAACGACGAAAAATTCGCAAAACGCATTTGTCGCACAATTTTTTTGTCGCCCGCGTCTTTTTTGTCGTCCGCGTCTATTTTTTGTCGCCCGTGCCGTGAAAAAAAGATTCTGCGCAACAAATTTTTCCGCAACGAATTTTCACAGAAGTTCCGCAAAACAATTCACCAATGGCGAAATGCAGAAATTCACTGTGAATCCATGCCTGGCGAAAAAATTTGCTCATCACTATACAGCAGTGACATATTTAGTGACATGCCAGAAATGTAAAAGACAGTGGGGCCGATTCAAGTGTGTTTTAACGTGCGCTATTTATAGCGTGCGTTAAAAATTTTATCGCGTCTAAATTTTTGCGAAATCGCACGATTCACTATAAGCATATTTGCGCTAATTTATGCGCGATATTGCATGCGTTATTTAACTCGCGAAAACTATTTTTGTTCGGTATTTGCCGGTACATGCGCTAATTAACGCCCGCGTATAGTCGCCGCAAATAGATAGTAGCCGCATATGAATTGTCACCACATATATATGTTAGCATATAAATGGTAGCATATAATTAGTAGCTGCTTATAAATAGTAACTGCTAGGGATGAGCGAATCTGTTCCGTTTATCTTTAGCGAAAAAATCGCAATGTCGTGCGGCCAAAAAAATTGTTGCCCGCGACTATTTATATGCGGCTCCAATTGATGAAATGTTTCGCCAGGCATGGATTCGCGGCAAATTTTTGGACGTGCGGCGAATTTTTCTGCGGCAAATTTGTTCATGCATTTTGCCATTGGCAGATTGTTTTGCGAAACACATGAAAAAATTTGCCGCGGAAAAATTCGCCACACGTCCAAAAATTCGCCGCGAATCCATGCCTGGTGAAACATTTCATCAATTGTAGCCACATATAAATAGTCGCGCGAATAAATGCACACCATGTTAGCCACACATGCCAATACTTTTGTAAAATTACTGTATTAAAAATGACCATTTCCCTGCAAACTGGCGGCTGCATCACTCTAGGGCCAACACAGACTTGAATAAATAACACTGCAAAGTCCATATTTTATTGCCAAAAGCTCATTAACTGTACTTTTCTATAATTATCACCTGCCTTAAGTAGGTGTTATTTTTCGCATAGCCTAATGCGATATTTAGCGCGCCTAAGTGATTATGAATCATGCGTTAGTATTCTTTTCAGCGCGCTATTTAACGCATGTGTTAAAACTAACGCATGCGGTTGCGTGAAAAATAATGCATGTGATACGCGACGTAACACTCGCGGTAATACTGTAGTAAATCGCGTGCTAATTTCGCGTCTATTTTAACGCAAAAAAACGTGCGATAAAATTTAGTGAATCAACCCCAGTATCTTGATTGTACAATGCAAGCTCTAAAAGATAGAATCTTTTAAAAAGTTTTACCCATTTTTGAGTTGCAAAGAATTTTACATGTTTCACCCACTTTTGTTTACCAGGGGGTGCCTCTGATATCTACTCTATATGGACTGTTCACTAAATGAAAATTTCTTTGTCCCTGTTTCCTTTATTTTAATCATATTTTTTCCACTTAAAATATAAGGCTTGGGTAAAGGTTCAGCATGGCACTAATCCCAAGACGCTCAAGTGTGAAATTTCTGGCCTGGAATCTGCTTTTTGTTCACAGTAACAGGCAATGAAATTGAAGTCACTGACAACAAGTCTGTGTGGTATCAAGAAGGACTGGTATTTTCTCCACAGGTAATTTTTTGGAGAGAATGACACATGCTAAATCTAAACATTTTTTTGTGTTAGGGAAAATCACCAATTATCTTAATGAGAACATTAGTTGTTTTTAGCAATTTTATATCCTAGCAACAGAGAAGCTCCTTTTCTTGCTTAAAAAAATTGTTAATTTACCCAGCAGACTATGTGCTGCTTTTTTGCTCTTCTGGGATGAGCCTCTCTCACCAGGTAATAATTCCTCTAAATGCTGTCACCGTACTCAAAGGTTGTCCCTGTAGACCTTTCTTTGTTGTTCAAATACAAGTTCAAATCAGCATCCCACAACAGAAGCATTACTATATTTTACAGAAAAATATTTTAGGGCTCTTATCACCCCTAAACTGCGTAAACTAAAATAGCTGTAGTTAAACAAATGCGTATACATTGTGTGGTTCATTTGCTATTCTGGAACTACAACTTGACAGCCTTGACTTTGTTTCTCCTGACCAATGTTCGGGAAGAAAATTGCTAATAATCTACCACACAGAGACAAAAAACGTTAACAAAAAGGAGAAGACAAATATATAGCTGTCACCAAAGCAAGACATCTGATTGGCTGCTAAAAGCAACATCACAAAGATGTGCTTTGGCTTATAATGAAAGTAGTGTAGCAGTCTCTGCTTTTATCTTAAAATGTATGTTTTTCTACAGGTGGCAGTTTCAACATATATAAAAACTTTATTTCTGTATCTGTGTATAATATGGCATTCATTATGTTCTTTATCCATGTTTTGTGTATTTATTGGAAATCTACAAGATACAGAATTCAGTTCATCTGGCAGCAGTTCTTAATGCGTCATAGTGAAAAGCATCCTTCTGAGCTAGATTGTCTTTGCTACGTGGGCTATTGGATTAAAAAGCACTTTGGTTTTCCAGAACATTTATCATGTTGTTGAAGAATCAAAATACAAACAAATTCTAATAAATGAAAATACTTTATGTTTATATCTTTAGCTATATGGGCCATAGACTTACTTTTACCCAGAAAGTTTAGATTAAATGGTTTAAATCTACTGAAATGCCCTATCTACTGCAAGTCTGAACAGAGAGGTATATGTCCCCATTTGGATCTGCAAGTAATGTTCAGATGACACTACCAGAGTTGTCAACCAGCCCTATGTCATGAGTGAGATAATGATCCAGTCCTGGTCTAATTAGGCCTGAATTTCTCTTCATAATGATAACATGAAATGAGGTCTCAAAAAGGCATTTTCAGTCAGAACTGCATCATTTCTGGTGCTTGAAATTAAAATGCCATTTACAACTCTGCCACAACCCACTGAAATTGCCATCATGTTCAGGGTGGCAGATACTCCAGGGTTATATAGCATCAACTGGCACAAGTAATGATATTTCATGTTATTTATTAAACTGGCCTGAAAAAAATCCCTCATGTCATAAAAGGCGATTTCTGTGGTGCAGTAGCGCTGTTTTACACAGGTAATGAGAGAAGGATGTTTAGGTTATCCGACACTTGGACAAGGAGACCTAAAAACCATAATGTCCTATGAAATAGAGCAGAAGTCAGTTAAAACAATTGCATTTTCAGATATGTGGGCTGATTAACTCTGTGAATTAGGGCTCTTACACACTACACTGACATGCAGCATCTTCATGCAGTGCCATGGCTACTGTTGCTATAGGATAAAATGGGAACTATTGACTCATTTGTTCCCTTTCTGTAGTGTGCATAAAAAAACTACCAAACATCAAGAAACGCATAACAGGGGTATGCAGTAAGCTCTGTCAGATCTGGAAGAAAGAAGTCTGATTTTTTTTTCTTTTTCTCCAGGCATAAATTCATGGCAAATTTATATGGTTTGCCATTTATATGGTTTGCCTCGAAGGCCCTTTTTTCAATTGACTCCATTATAACCAAATAATACAAATTTCTTAAAACAATTTCCTTTTTCTCTGTAAAAATAAAACAGCACCTTGTATTTGATCCTAACTAAGATATTATTAATAATTATTGGAGAAAAAAAAATCCTATTAGTATTTAAATTATTTTTTAGTAGGTATAGAGATCCAAATCACAGAAAGATCTCTTATCCAGAAAACCTTAGGTCCCAAGCATTCTGGATAACAGGTCCCATACCTGTATAATAAATTGAAAACTGTGTAATTTTAAAAAGAAAGTGTTTGTAATGATTATCCATAGTAAGTTTTGACACTTGAAATGTTAACCATAAATATTTCATATAGAGTTACAGTATATAATATTATATAAATACCATCATCCTTATCTATTTTGCACAAGACATCTGATGTACAGTATGTGGGCTAAAAAAAAAGATTTCTTACCGGTATAGTTGGAAATTATCACTGCATGTCCTTTACTTTTTACCCATATTGTTCGTATTACAATGAAGTAAATCACACTATAAATTGAAAAAGAGACGGTTATAATTAGGACTTCCTGTATGCAATTTAGTATCTTGTCTATCACTGCTGCTTTTTTAAATTTACACTTTTGAAAGTAGAGAGATAAGAAAATTACATGATTAGTTTTAATTCCAACGTTTTCATGTCTCGGATGTATTTAGCAACGAACCCTTTCTTTAAAAAAAATAAAGGGTTTTCTTAATTATTTCTCTTTTTATTTTGAAATTGGAATAAACTCTTTTAAACAGATGTTTTACATTTTATAAAAAGTCTGGACTAAATAGGAACAAAGAAGCAATTTTTTGCATGACAGTCAAGTAATTTCTATAGTGTGCTATAAGCAGAGTGTTATACTCGCATTGGCAAGCAATGCTTGATAATTTTGGCATTTTGACCCCCACTGAGAAGTAAGGAGGAGTGTCTGTCATTGGCAAAGTTGTCTAATCATCTACAACTGCTTTGGTTTATTGCCATGGCACTTATATATCTGGCGGTTGCAGCTGTTTAGACTCTGTATCAAGATGTTATATTGTGACATTGTATGATATAATTAATGAGCCCAAAACAATAATTAATGTTCCATTTACAAAAAGTTTAAAAGGACCATCATGTGCACAATTCTACTTATCTAGATACAACTTTTTCAATTCACAACCAAGGCATTTGTATAATAATACTTAAATATAAACTTTGGCCATTAACAGTTCCTTTTCCAGGGAGTCAGATTTATTAAAATTAGATTTTCAATATTTTCCAGTTTTTTTATTTGGAAAAACTTAAATTACGTGAAATGATTAAATAAAAAGACCACACTAAAATCACATTCTACTTTTCATCTTCAATAAGTCTTCAAAATCTTGAAGTTGTTGTTCTCCATCTACACACTGTCTTTGGGAGATCTTATCCACTCATTTGGCTTTAAATATCATCTGTATGCTGATGATATCCAAATTTATTTTTCGACCCCTTCATTAACAGCTGAAACTGAGACTCAAATCTCTACCTGCCTCATAGCTATCTCCATTTAGATGAACCAATACCACCTCAAACTGAACTAATGATCTTTCCGCCTAAGCCTAGTCCTACCCCCCCCCTTTACTATTTCTATCGATGGCATGCTCATCAACCCTGTTGACTTGGCACGTTGTTTGGGGGTGATCTTTGACTCCTGACTATATTAACAACACTATCAAAACCTGTCACTTTTTCTTATGCAATATTGCCAAAAATCCATCCCTTTCTTTCTACTGCAACAACTAGGCTGATTATGCATGCTCTCATCCTATCCAGACTAAACCACTGTAATCTGCTACTAACCAGCCTCCCTAAAACCCATCTCTGCTGCTGCCAGAATTCTTCTCTTCTCATCCAGGAGAGTTTAGGCCCTTGCACTGCTAAAGTCCTTATCATGGCTTCCTATTAAACAAAGAATATCTTACAAACTCCTTCTCTTAACCTTCAAAGCTCTCCATTCCTCTGCCCCTCACTACATCTCTTCTCTTTTGTCTCCATACGTTCATGGCCGACTCCATTCCTCACAGAGCAAACGCTTGGTTGCACACCACACTACTAATGCCATTTACCGCCTTAAACCTTTCTGTCTGCCCTTTACATTTGGAATGCCCTCCCTGAGAGAATCCTCCCTCAGTCTTTTAAAACTAAACTTAAAGACTACCTTTTGGAGCATTCGCCCAGCAGCTGATCTGGGAACTAGCACTTACATTGCAGTGTCATCCACTGTAACCTACTGCACTTATATTCTCCTATTTGTGTCTGTAAATTACCCTCCCATCTAGATTGTAAGCTCTATGGGACAGGGACCTCCATCCTCTTGTCACTTTGACTCTTAACTTATTGCAACTGTACCTTGATTTTATTTGTATTTATTGTTATACTTTGTATTTATCTATTATATTAATAACCCCCTGTTTGTATTAATGTATTCTACTGTACAGCGCTGCGTACATAAGTAGCACTTTATAAATAAAGATACATTTACATATATACATACATACATACATACAGTGGCTTGCAAAAGTATTCGGGCCCCCTTGAACTTTTCCACATTTTGTCACATTACAGCCACAAACATGAATCAATTTTATTGGAATTCCACGTGAAAGACCAATACAAAGTGGAACGAAAATCATACATGATGCCAAACATTTTTTACAAATAAATAACTGCAAAGTGGGGTGTGCGTAATTATTCAGCCCCCTTTGGTCTGAGTGCAGTCAGTTGCCCATAGACATTGCCTGATGAGTGCTAATGACTAAATAGAGTGCACCTGTGTGTAATCTAATGTCAGTACAAATACAGCTGCTCTGTGACGGCCTCAGAGGTTGTCTAAGAGAATATTGGGAGCAACAACACCATGAAGTCCAAAGAACACACCAGACAGGTCAGGGATAAAGTTATTGAGAAATTTAAAGCAGGCTTAGGCTACAAAAAGATTTCCAAAGCCTTGAACATCCCATGGAGCACTGTTCAAGCGATCATTCAGAAATGGAAGGAGTATGGCACAACTGTAAACCTACCAAGACAAGGCCGTCCACCTAAACGCACAAGCCGAACAAGGAGAGCGCTGATCAGAAATGCAGCCAAGAGGCCCATGGTGACTCTGGACGAGCTGCAGAGATCTACAGCTCAGGTGGGGGAATCTGTCCATAGGACAATTATTAGTCGTGCACTGCACAAAGTTGGCCTTTATGGAAGAGTGGCAAGAAGAAAGCCATTGTTAACAGAAAACCATAAGAAGTCCCGTTTGCAGTTTGCCACAAGCCATGTGGGGGACACAGTAAACATGTGGAAGAAGGTGCTTTGGTCAGATGAGACCAAAATGGAACTTTTTGGCCAAAATGCAAAACGCTATGTGTGGCAGAAAACTAACACTGCACATCACTCTGAACCCACCATCCCCACTGTCAAATATGGTGGTGGCAGCATCATGCTCTGGGGGTGCTTCTCTTCAGCAGGGACAGGGAAGCTGGTCAGAGTTAATGGGAAGATGGATGGAGCCAAATACAGGGCAATCTTGGAAGAAAACCTCTTGGAGTCTGCAAAAGACTTGAGACTGGGGCGGAGGTTCACCTTCCAGCAGGACAACGACCCTAAACATAAAGCCAGGGCAACAATGGAATAGTTTAAAACAAAACATATCCATGTGTTAGAATGGCCCAGTCAAAGTCCAGATCTAAATCCAATGGAGAAACTGTGGCAAGATCTGAAAACTGCTGTTCACAAACGCTGTCCATCTAATCTGACTGGCAGCTGTAATTGCAACAAAAGGTGGTTCTGCAAAGTACTGACTCAGGGGGCTGAATAATTACGCACACCCCACTTTGCAGTTATTTATTTGTAAAAAATGTTTGGAATCATGTATGATTTTCGTTCCACTTCTCATGTGTACAACACTTTGTATTGGTCTTTCACGTGGAATTCCAATAAAATTGATTCATGTTTGTGGCTGTAATGTGACAAAATGTGGAAAAGTTCAAGGGGGCCGAATACTTTTGCAAGCCACTGTACATACTCAAGTTTACGAGTTTAAGTCAGGTTTGTTAAGTCGAAAATTAAAGGTATTCCAGTTTTTTTTTTCAAATTAGTTTACCACATTAATTAATAAGTGAGCATTCTAAATGCAAGGTTATTCGGTTTAGAAAAACAAACGTGAATTCACAAACTCCAAAAATTTATATTTAAGCCCACAAAAAATACAAGGGCTTTATATACATAAATTTTACGATTACCCAGGGGAGTAAGCAAAAGTGTAGTGCATTTATGGGTTCTATGTTGTTGTAAAGTAATAATTCGAGGGAAAATATATCATAATATAATCATGTTTGTCTTTTATTAAAGACTTCAGTTTTGCAGGCAGACATGAACTCTTTTCAGCATATTCTTCTAGTGTGAACTCTGTTTAAAGGAGAAGGAAAGGCTTTTGAAGGTGTTCTCACCTTTAGATAAAGCCCCCTCCTGCCTCCTAAACCGCTACATCGATTTCCCTATGTGAGACCTCCTGCTGCTGAAATTGCACTTCAAAGTTCTACGCCGTTCAAAAAGCTGGCGTCGCCATTTTCGAAGCGCTCCATCATTTCCCCTTTCCCCTGCGCATGCGCACACTGTTTTTTCCCCCCTGAATCGCTGACCTGGCGCGTCACGCTGCTCTGCAAAATGTAAACAAACGCACGTGCAGAGCAGCGTAGACAGAGCCGCATCGGTCAGCAAGGTAACCACTGAACACCAATGTTGTCTGCAGCCAAAACTAAATATAAATAAATTGTGTATATATATTACATTAAAATCTGTGTGTGTCACCTGGCTGTGCAGGACTTGGACAGCACTGTCATGGAAATAATACATATGCGCCGTGATTGGTTGATTTGGAAAAGTGGGCGGTGCTAAAGGGTCAAGATTTTCGGCGAGACTGCAACTGCTTAAAAAAAAAACCCAAAACACAGGAACAGCTCTGCAGGACAGTGCGCATGCGCTGGCCCCGGGAATTTTGTGCTGCAGAGCAAACGGAAGTTTCTCTGGATGAGACCAGGTATGTGTTTGTTTGGCAGACTTTTGCAGATTCAAGCTTAAGGAAGCAAGGCACAGCTAAGCTAGGGCAATGTCTAAGGTATCATATCATATTTGGAGCTTATGTTGTTTTCAGACTTTCCTTCTCCTTTAATGAGGTTCACCTTCTTGTCATTGCTGCTATTGTTAGGCATAATAGATAAATCCATTACACAGTGAATTAACTGGCAAGTGAATCTTCTGCAATGTCTCTGAAAACTCCAGCAGGAATATGTAAGTGCATGTTGAAGCTGTTCTTCACTTGAAGTTTTTTTGTGCTGTTTAATATTGCAAATCTGAATTCAGAGCATGCCCTATTTCTTGAACTCATGTTGAACATGGCTTGCAAAAAAACCCTATATATCTGATATGTTTTTTTATAACAGTAAAATATGTTGAGAGTGATTAGTGAACATAGGTGCTAAATTGCAAAAGTGCAGTAACTTTTTGAATTTTACATTTATTATTTTCTTGCTGTCGTGATTGTGTTTTCTTGATCACATTTTTGAAAAGGTAATAATAAAAAAATGAACTTCAATTTCACCCCCTATAACCAGCCAAGGTCAAAGTTTTAGAAAATGTAACAAAAAAACACTATCCACAAATTAAATAATGATCATTGTGCCAAAAGGTAATCTCAAAAGTTAAAAAATCAGCCAATTTATCTCCATTATCTTCAATTATATACAAATTAGGGCAGTATGTATTCTGTGTATTACTTTGTTTCTGTATATACAAGTAACAGTAGAGATCTTTTTATATAAAGAAAACAACAAATGTAATAATTCAACATATGTTAAAATTTTATTACAAAGAAAAAAATTAACACTAAAAGCTGTTTTTCTGACTATTCTCCACATGTATCCACATTTATAACATTGTTCTTGTCGTTTAAATAGGTCACATCACTCAGCCTCACTCAGACTAATGTCTTAAATTAGTAGAAATGTTATGGTTTTTCAGCAACAACACAAAATTCTTAGAATTCATTGCACCAACCTGTTTTTTGTTAGTAAGTACTAGTTAAAGAGACTTTTGTTTCCGCATTTCGCCATTGGAGAATTGTTTTTATCGAAACTTCTGTGAAATTTGCGTCAAAAAAGTCGCATCAAATTGGCCATGGTTGTGTCAAAATAGGCATGGCCTCTGCAAAAAAAGATGCGCATGACAAAAAAACCCACAAACGTTGCTGATTTACAGGCGTTTTGCAAACTTTCCTGTCGTTTCGAGTATTTTTCAGCAAAGCGAAATGGGACAGATTCATCACTTGTAATAGTTGGTTGTACATTTTCACAGCTATCAGTTTCATAAGGTTTGTAAATAGATGTTTAAATAAAATTCTTTAATACATCATTATCTCTTCAAGTTTAAATAGACTGTGGGTAGTCACACTGAGCAAATGTTAGTGCAAAACACAAATGTATGCATTTGCGTGCCAAAATATGCTGCATTTTGTTGATACTCTTTTATTCACCTGTGCCACTAGATGGAGAGGCCCATTTATCAAGATTCTCATTTTAGTGGTTATAGAGGTTTATGAAACCACAAAAAAACATTTTTTTAAAAAAAGTATGGACAAAAAAAAAATGCTAATGCAAACTTTTTTTTGGTTCTTACATTTTTCCATTAATCTTCATTGACTTTCAAATGAAAAAAACTCTAAAACCACGAATTAAATAAAGTTGCCCATTAGCAAAGTTTTTTGTTTTTTTTTTAGTTGGTTTTTGTTTTGGTGCAGACTTTATTTTCAGTCTATTTGCAATTAAGGAAAACTTTTCTGGGATAACCATAAAGAATCCAAAAACTTACCTTATAATAATCAAAGGGATAAAATAAACCAGTAGAGCAACAATTGTCATATAGGGTGTCCAGTAAGAGTCATCAGGCCAAAGAGCCCAGCATTGCATTTCTCCATTAGGTAGTTTGAGTTTTCCGAATATAATAAATGTTGGAATTGAAAATAAGAATGATAAAGTCCATGAAACCGCAATTAGCACTTTTGCTTGTTTTTCTGTTGAATAAAAACAAATGTATGTTTTATAAGTATATGGTAGAGAAATAAACATATGGTCAAAACAACAGAGGGTTGCAAAGAACAGTAAATAAACCCCAAATAAAAAAAAAAATTGCTTATAGTAAACAACTTTCTATAGCATTTCTGGCACAGGCACTCTGCTCCCGGTTTCTTCATTCACCATTGTGTTGCACAGAATGTAAGACAAGCCTAAAGGGAATAATCCTTTCCATCATTAATTTCCCAATTTTTAGCCTTCAGTTTCCAGAAGGTCTCCAAAATGTGCATTGGAAGCGCATTAAAATAAAGAACATGTGAAATTATGGTGTAATATTTCTTAAATAAATAAAATACCCACAAGTGCAAGCTTGAAAAATGTGACCACAAATAAATAAAATAATACATTTTGTCCACCAGTGCGAAATGGTGAGCTGATGCACTCACCAGATGTAAAATACAGCAAGGCAAAGTAAATCTGCAGACCCTTTATGGTAGTGATAAAGCGGGCACCTCAAATGACCAACAATTAATAATCGGTCATTGGCTTAGGGTTGAAAGGCACGTACAAGTGCAATAAGAAAAGATGTAGCACATGCTCATACGTTACCCCTAAAACATTCAAAATAGAAGGGGTACCCCCTAGTCAATCCTTTATTACTTGTTGGTCCACTTATATAGTATACCTTTTGATTTGTCCGTGCAGTAAATTATACGTTGGCAGGGCTATGAGATCTGTCGGTACTAGGGTCTTTGAACACATATGCAACATCAAGTTAGGTAAACTTAACCATGGGGTGTCCCGGCATTTTAAGGAAAAACACAATCGTAATCCCACATGACTTTTGTTTATGGGGTTAGAACAGATTCCCCCGCATTTTAGAGGTGGTGGTAGGCTCATTAAGCTACGCCAATGAGAAACATATTGGATATTCAGATTAAATATGCTACGACCACAGGGTTTAAGCTTGGATTTGGATTTGGCTGCATTTTAACCATTTTTAACATTATATTAATAAAAGAATTAAAAAAAAAAAATCTCTAACCATTCACATTTTAACCTACTATTTATTTCATATTCTCTTGTTTTATTATAGTAATTTATTTTTATCACTTTTTAGTGTACATTCCTTTGGGAGTTTTAGTTTAACAATAGCAACATGGAAGTTTGTTATTTGTAATTTCCCATATTTACTAGTACACAAATTTCATCTTTTGGACTTTTAATAAGTTTATTCAGTAAGATAGTTCTTAACATATGCATATGTAAGATTTGATAATTTTTACATTTGCCTTTTTTGTGCTCAATATTTGCTAGCACTCCCTGTTACTTCATCTTCCATTAGCGTGTAATCGCTGACGTCACTTTCGCCTACACATGGCGACATCACTTCCAGTTGTTAGAAACGGATGTTAAGGGCTCAATTAAGGTGATTAAACAGGTATATAAGTACATTATGTTATCAGGGGGCATTATGATCCGGCTCCTGAGGAAGCGTGACGGAATCACGCGAAACGCATACAGCTTGTTCTTGTTTTTGCTGATTTGTACTTCAATCCTGTGAGTAGCCTGTATATGGGCTGATTTTATTTATAATAAATAGTATTACACTATTTGTTTTCTCTCATTTTATCATAATTTGAGGTGCCCGCTTTATCACTACCATCAAGGATCTGCAGATTTACTTTGCCTTGCTATATTTTACATCTGGTGAGTGCATCAGCTTACCATTTCGCACTGGTGGACAAAATGTATTATTTTATTTATTTATGGTCACATTTTTCAAGCTTGCACTTGGTGTTTTATTTATTTAAGAAATATTACACCATAATTTCACATGTTCTTTATTTTTCTGCGCTTCCAATGCACATTGTTTGGAGATCTTTGAATACCCAGTCAAAGTGGAGTCGTTGAGAGGAGGCTGCACACAATCAACATAGATTATACACACTTTATGAAGACCACAAGAAGCGCTAAGTATTTCTCTTCTTTTTTTTTAGTTTCCAGAAGGTCAATATTTATTGAGCCAACTTTTAACTTTTTAGTGAGTTTAGATTGTTTAGCCCAATTAAGATATTTTTAGTTTCTAATTATGAACTTCACCAAACACAACTATGTTTTATTAGGTCAAAGCTCCTCTATTTGGCAAATGCTAGAGTTGGAATCTAGCCCATAGCTGGCTGTTTAGTTAAAGGTTGTTGCATATTATATAGGACCAAAACGTCACGTTGCTGGTCTTTTTCGTCTCTTTTGTCTTATTTTTACCGTGCACCTGGGTATATAATTTAAGCAGTGTGCCACCCTTCTGGTAAGATATATATATATATATATATATATATATATATAGTTACTAAACAGCATACCATTCACTTGGGATAATACCTGGGTGCCAGTGCAGAGGATTAATAGACATTCGAGGATAATGACAGCACTCACAGGAGTTTTCCCATGAAAACTCCTATGAGTGCTGTAATTATCCTCGAATATATATATATATATATATATATATATATATAGTGCTTTATTATTATTTATTTATATTCACTTGTAGCTGCTGGTCCACAACACAAAATAATATTATTATTATTATTACTAATAATAATAATGGACCAGCAGCTGCAAGTAAAGAAAACTGATCATTAGGGACAAAAACATTATTATACTATTTATATAGCAACAAATTGTCTCAAGAATATACTCAAGCTTCCCATGCGCTAAGCTTCCAGCAAAGTGAAGGCAGCTTTCTTCATCCTGTGCCAATTAAAAAAATTATGGCTATTAATATGAATGATGCTCTAGGTACAGGACACCCAGGGCCAAACCATGGGCTTATAGTACAGTGCTTGCCATGTGCATTATGCCTACAAGCACATTTAGCTGTATGCTTAAAAACATATTTGATTGAAGTATGGAATTACTTTTATTTTTATGCCTACTATTTTGCCTTATTTAAAGCATCACTTAAATATCACATAAAGCACAATACCTCCCATGTACCATGCTTTATTTTTAGCTCAAATAGCTAAACCATTTTTTTTCTTTTTAAATCTTTAACCCCTTGTCAAATATTTGCATTCACCTTCAATATTGCCTGAAATTACAAGGACCCAGTCTTTAAATTTGTGCCTAACATACTGTATGCTTTTGGGCACCACAAGACAAATGGCTAAGCATATTACAGATATTGGATAGTAACCTGGCCTGTTTCACTTCACCAAAAAATTCACTAAACTGCTAAAAAAAATGCGGCTACTGCAACACTTTGATGTGTGTGATTTTTTTATGTGACCGCAAATTTTTTTCCTAACTCGCCAAATTTTTGTACCAGAACATTTTTGCGGCAGTCACAGCGATCCATGCCTGATGAAAAAATTGCTCACCACTAGTATTGGATCTTTTATCGAGAAACCCAATATGCAGAAAGCTCAAAATCACTGGAAGACCATCTCCTATAGGGGCACATTTACTAACCCACGAACGGGCCGAATGCGTCCGATTGCGTTTTTTTCGTAATGATCGGTATTTTGCGATTTTTTCGTATTTTTTGCGATTTTTTCGGCGTCTTTACGATTTTTGCGAAAAACCGCGAGTTTTTCGTAGCCATTCCGAAAGTTGCGCAAAGTCGCGATTTTTTCGTAGCGTTAAAACTTGCGCGAAACGTCGCGCCTTTTAAGTTTTAACGCTACGAAAAAGGCGCGACTTTACGCGCAAGTGTTAACGCTACGAAAAAATTGCGACTTTGCGCAACTTTCATAGTGGCTACGAAAAACTCGCGTTTTTTCGCAAAAATCGTAAAGACGCCGGAAAAATCGCAAAAAATACGAAAAAGTCGCAAAATGTTCGTTTTCCAATCGGAATTTTTCCAATTCGGATTCGAATTCGTGTCTTAGTAAATCAGCCCCATAGAGTCTATTGTAATCAAATAATTCAAATTACTTTTAATTATTGTAAAGTGGGTTGTAAAATCCAGTCTTCTGCTTTTAAATATGAAATCACATACCGGGGGTTTTAGAAAAATATAGTGGTCAGTGTTTGAATAGGTTTCTTAGCTAAAGCATTAAGCTTAAAGGACAAGGAAAGGTTAATTCACTGGGTAGTGCAAATATGTTAGGCAGCATAAAGTAGGTGACTGGGACATATTTGACACAACTGTAACTTTGTGATGCTACTTTTTGCCACGACCACAACTTTTTTTGTGCGACCGCAAATTTTTTCCTTGCTTGCTGAATTAAAAAAAAAAAAAACAGCCTTGGCGAAATTCTTAATTACGCAGCAAATCAGCCCGGTGAAAACATTTGCTAATCACTAACTGTTATGGAAATTTACACCAGCCCTTGTACCATTTTTAATTTATGCCTAACGTATTCTTGTAGGTTTTGGGGGGTTTGATGACCTGAAAAGATTATGCTTTGGAACTCAGCTGGTTAATTTCTTAATGATAGCCAAATTTGCCTCAGTGTAGAAGAGGGGGAAAACACACGGAGCTACTAGTAGCAACTATTTGTCACTGCTACAGAAATAGACAATTCTGATCATTTATTGATAACTGTCGCTATGTGTGTTGTACCAGAGGCAGTTCTAAATATTGTCTATGGCAGGGTATAAGTGGCTCATAGATAGTTTAAACTGCATAAAACCGAGAAAGTAACATGGGTTATTTTTCTTTAACTTTTTAAATTTGATGTTCTGGCAGCCTTTTTTACAATGTCAAATAAGGTTAAGGAATAGTGATGAGCGAATTTTTTCACCAGGTATATATTTGCAGCAAATTTCCACATTTCGCCATTGGCAATTTGTTTCGCAAAACTTCTCTAAATATTCACCGCGGGAAAAATTGTCGCATGTGAAATAAAGTCACAGTTGTGTCAAAATTGGGCGCGGTCACGTCAGGATGCTGTCGCACAAAAAAAAGACGCGAGCGACAAATAAAAACGTGGGTGACAAAAAAGTTGCACGACAAATGTGTTTCGCGGATTTTACGCTGTTTCACAAATTTTATGGCGAAGCAAACCGGACAGATTCGCTCATCACTATTAAGGAATACTGTGACAAGTAGCTGCTACTTAGTAGTTCCATGTGTCTTCATCCTAAGCTATTAGCTTTAGTCAGTCTGCAGTATGTAGTATTTTGAAAGCAAGTCTATAATTGGTTGCTGTGCACTGGATCTAATTTGCATATTAATATTAAATGATACCCAGTATCTTGTAAGTATGGCACTGTATCTATATGAAAATCTTGTATTTCCCTTACGTCCCATACGGCAGCAACCATGAGATATATTTTGGACTTCTTGTCATGTAGGACAAGTGGAAACAAATAGTTAAACTTTTCAGAACCCCCACCCATAAATAGAAGCAACCAACAGGTTTTTTTTTTGTCCTACCTGCTGTAGGCAAGTGGGTTTTTTCTTTCCTTTTGTTTTTTCCTAATTCTGTTTTCTTATTTTTCTAGGACATCTTCCGGGTGCCTAGGGGGGCCCGATGACCGTAGAATATGCTACCCTAGGGGTAGTTCATTCAGGAGCTTAATTACCCCTAAGGTTCCGGAGGACACAGGGTGGTGATAGTGTTGCCCCTTTTAAAGATAGCTGCCACGTGATAACACTACCCAGGGTAGTGTGGGGCTGTGCCCAACTTGAAAATGGTGGATTCTGGTGGGAAAACACACATTTGGATATACATGAGTATGGTTCCAGACCCGTATGAATGACGCCATGTCCAGCGCGCGTGTAACTTCAGAGGAAGTTCGGTGCAAAAGAGGTGATTTAACGCAGTGACGTCCAGTTAATGCGCCTAATACTTGGAGCAAAATTTTAATACACGATGCTGCTGCTGTGTATGTCTGCTGCCTTAAGCGCAGCCCCTTGAGCAGGCTGTAAGGTATAGTGGCCCCCCTCTTCTTCTCTGTGAAGTATGCTGTGTGTTATAGTTCCTTAATCAAAGTGTTTTTCTTTCAGATGTCCACCAGTCATTCCGAAGCTCCTTCTGCAAAAAGACACAGGAAGTCCAGACACTTACAGTTAGGAACTTCTTCCTGAATATTATGACAAGAGATTTTGTAAATCCTGTCTTGAATACTTAGCCCAGAAGGAGTCTGGCAAACTTGCTGAATCATCTGACTGGATTAAAGAATTTATTAAAACGACTGTACGGGAACTATGTTCTCAGATGAAGTCAAATCCTATGTTACCACCCTATTCAGGGGTAGAATCTTCACTCAGAGGACACCAGAATCCTTCCCTTATGCTTAACCTGGATGTTTCTGTAAGTGATTCCTCCTCAGCAGAGGAGGAGACTTTGACTCTTTTCCCACCAGAGAATAGTCCTAGGTTGGCTTAAAGAGTCAGATTTACCATTGAGGCTCTAGATGGGACTGAGTCTCTGCAGGTTTTTCCTGTCCACTCTGTGATGAAAGACCCGATGATAAAGGAATGGAAAAATCTGGAGAAGGCACCTAATATCAGCAAAAGACAAAATCTTGGGAGTCCCCTCCTAAGGTCGACGTTGCTATAGCAAGGTTGTCTAAAAAAAACTCTAATTCCGGTAGAAGATCAGGTCTTAAACATCCTATGGATAGGAAAGCAGAGAGTATAATGAGAAGGTCTTATTCCACGGTGGCTGCTCTATGTAAGCCTGCTCTAGCAGTCTCTGGTGTTGCTAGATCTACTAGACACTGGCTTAAACAGCTCTGTGAGGATGTCAGCAACAAAGTACCAAGGGAGGAGTTGTTGGATTCACTCTCCAAGATCAATTGAGCTGTAGATTTTGTGTGACGCCTCCCTAGAGGCTGTAGGTCCAAAAAAGCTAGCTATAGAACAAGCCATTTCAGAATTTATTCTGGCAAGGGTACTCGAACCAGTACCCCCCTTGGAAGTTAATTTAGGCACCTATTCAAAAGTTTTTTTGGTTCCAAAACCAAACGGGAACTTCAGAACGATAATAGATCTCAGATTTGTCAATCAGTTTATCAGGAAAAAACCATTTTGAATGGAAATGATCAGGTCAGTTATCAACATGATAGACAGAGGCGACTATATGGCTTCTTTGGACCTCAAAGATGCATACCTGCATTTTCCTATTTTTCGAGGTCACAGAAGGTTCCTGAAAATTGGGGTATTTTTAGAGGGGAAGTTACAACATCTCCAGTTCAGAGTACTTCTGTTTGTAATAACAACTGCTCCCTGAGTTTTTACCAAGATAACTCTGGCAATTGTAGCAGTTCTGAGATGGAATTGCCATCATGGCGTACCTCGACGATTGGTTCATATCAGCGATATCATGTTCTCTTCTTCAGAAAAACTTGGAAAAGACCGTCAGCCTACTGCAGTATCTGGGTTGGTTGATAAATTGGGAGAAGTCGGTTCTGATTAGTGATGAGCGAATCTGTCCCGTTTTGCAAAAAAAATGTCACGCGTCAAAATAAAATTGTCGCCCGCGGCTATTCTTTCGTCGCACGGCTATTCTTTTGTCGACAATTTTTGGATGTGCGGCGAATTTTTCTAAACATTTCGCCCATCACTAGTTCTGATTCCCTCCAGATCAGTTCAATTTTTGGGTTTTCTAATAGACTCAGATTGACGGATGGAGATTGACCGGTCCATTTTAGAGGCACAGGAGCTATCACTGGAAGTGATAGATATCCTGTTACATTCCAGGAAAACTTCAACTAATAAAGTTTGGGGTCTCTCCTTGGTTTTGAAGAAGTTATGTGAAGGACCCTATGAACCTTTGCAAAAATGCTCGATTAAATGTCTTTCCTTTAAGACTCTTTTCCTCCTAGTCATCACGTCAGCCAGAAGAATTGAAATTCAGGCTCTTTCAGGAGAAATTCAGGCTCTTTCAGTTAAAGAACCATATTTGACATTTTTTTCGGATAGGGTGGTGTTGAGGCTTTTATCCACCTTTAGACCTAAAGTTAGCTCTTTAGTCAATTTGAATCAAGAAATTGTCCTTCCCCTTGTTCAGGAAACTCAAGAGAATTACGGTCGTCTTCACCTTCTGGATGAGCTCTGAAAATCTACCTAGACCGTACTCAGATTTTCAGGAAACAGGAAAATCTCTTTATTAGCTTTATGGGGAAGAACAGAGGTTGTAAAGCTTTGAAACCCTCCTTAGCTCGCTGGATTAAAGAGACCATGAGATTAAAGAGAATCTTACTCCTCCCTTGAAGGTCAGAGCTCATTCTATCAGGAAGATGGACCACATATGTAGAGCAGCAACATGGAGTAATCCTGAAACATCCATTCATCACTACAGGGTGGAGATCTTGGCTGCTCAGGAAGCGTCTTTTGACAGTAGAGTCATCCAGAGGGCAACATAGCCAGTGAACCCACCCTTATTACTCGTTAACTCTCATGGTTGCTGCCGGATGGTATGTAAGGGAATTAGTAAATTTATACTTACCAAAATTTAGTTTTTCCTTAGTCCCTTCGGCAGCAATTTTTTTCCCCTCCCAATTAAATTATCGGCATAATTCCTGTGTGGTCTACTTTTCAATCACTTTTTAACCACTTTTTTAACACTGTGGTTTCTTATTGGTTGCTTCTATTTATGGGTGGGGGTTCTGAAAAGTTTAACTATTTGTTTCCACTTGTCCTACATGAAAGGAAGTCCAAAATATATCTCATGGTTGCTGCCGAAGGGACTAAGGGGAAAGTAAATTTTGGTAAGTATAAAGTATGGCGGCTATTCAAAATTCATTTGTGTCATTTGTATTAGTATTTGTTTTTTCTACTTTGATTAACTTTAAAATGAAAAAGTGAATGTTACCATATTTGTTAGAAATCTGAATAAAAAAAATGTGATTGAATAGAACAGTAAAAAATAAAACTCAATTTTCTTGTAATTTTTAATGTCACAAAGCACAAAAAAAAATTAAAAAACTCAAAACATTTGTAAAGCTCAAATTAACTAAATAGTTAAAATATTACCTAGAACAGCTCCCATTGACTTGTATTTGACCTTGCATGCTTTCAGATCCCCAAGTTCTGCATCAGAGCTTTTTGCTATTTTTTTTTTTTGGTTAATAAATATTGAAAATGTGCAGTTTTAAAACATAATTTGTATTCATGATTATTAGTTCAAAAAGCAAATCACAGAAAAAAAAATACAGACGTTGATTAAACTCCCTAAATTGTATATATGAATACTTATGTGCACATGCATTTGCCCTCTAATATGCAACATAGGTCTGTAGAAAGGGAACAATGTAGCCAGTGCTCTTATCACAATACTGAATTTATATAATAATGGGATTTGTCCCACAAGGAATTTTTTATCTTTAATAAGAAAATTAGATGTGATTACATTATGTATTTATTTATTGACCTAAAGCAGATTATGCTAACTAACCACAAACAAGGAAAACGTACCTCCTTGGAGAAACTTCATTGGATGAACTATGGCATGATATCGGTCTATGCTGAGAGATACTAAAACATATGTTGAAGCATACAGAAGGACAACCTAGCAAAATATGGAAGACTTTAGTGAGTAAAGGCTCTTAGTAATTTCTAAAATGTAAAATATGAGTAACTCATTTCAGTACCAGAGATTTTTTTTATCATGCAGAAGAATGTTGCACAAAATACATAACTAAATGCATATTTTTTTACACTGTAATTAAAAACAATTACTACAAGCTAATTACCTGCAAGTAACGTACAGTTTTGCAGACAATTTCAGGGGCCATGAACTCGCCAGTAAATCGCCATATAATGTTTACAGAGATGCTTATTATTCCTGTAAGGTAGTCTTTTGAAAAGAAGAAACATTGTTATTAGGATTATTAATTAGTAGATTTTGTTGTTAAAAACTTTAAAAAATGAAAGCAGAAGCTTTTATAGATTCATTTGCATTGTTATAAGGAAATAACGTACTCGAAAAAGAAAGTAAATAGCCCAGTGAATTGATTAAAATCATATAAATGGTCTTTTTATGATCTTTTATACCATGTTTTAGAATTTATATGTTACATGTTCCTTTCTCTAAACACCTAGCAAATAGAGATGAGTGAAAATTCTCGCCAGGCATGGATCCATGAAAAAAAATTTGCCATGCGTCAAAAAAAATAAAAACAACCCAATGCACATGTCAACGAAGTTGTGCGATAGCAGCGTTTTCGCAATTGTTTTGCAGTTTTGCGACTTTTCACAGAAACGTGACAGATTCGCTGATCACTACTAACAAACCTTTTTCTTTTAGTACAACTTTGATCAAAGGAGTAAGGAATTCTAATAAGCAGTCCTGACAAACAAAAAAACACTGAAGGAAACAACCCTAAAAGAACATGTTGTTGAAGGTGCATAAGGGGATTTAAACAAAGCTCCCAACTTAATTTGCAAATAACAAGACAAAGCAATGTACTAATAAAACAAAACCTGCTTGACGAGTAGCCTCGCCAAATCTTCCAACTTATTAATACTCACCAAATGAAATGGCTAAAAAATACTGATAGTACAGACCTTGACTAAATTTTGACTGAAGTCCAAATGTAAGCCTTCACTAGGACATTCTTATATCTTTAGGAATTTACCAAAGGACCCTATATATTTACTGTAATGTAATAAAAGGAGCCACATTTGAATTAGGTTTGTTTATTGACCATCTGAAGTTTGCTTTCCAACAGGTAAATAATAAATGCTATGTGCTGATTGGTAACTGTGGGTTGCTTGAATTACACATTGAGATTGTAATGTCTCAATTTTCAGACTGATATCAGCCTGTATGATCCACATGCATTTCATCTTTGCCCAGTTTAGGCAAGGCAGACATGGAAGCACTGTACTGTATCTTGTTGTAGAGAGGGTGGTCATGCTCATATGTTTTTACTTTACAATAAAAAGAGATTTATATGTTCTGTTTGCTTTTTATCAGGGCAGGGAAGATTATAAGGGTTATTAACAACCAGTAACACAGTACAATCCCTAGTATTTCTCAGCAGTGAGTTCTCATTCAGTAAGGGGGCCTTTTACTAACCATCTGATTTTTTTTTTTAGTCAGAATTTTAACAGAATTTTTACGAACGTTCCGAATGTGACTTTTTCGTACTGAGCGGATTTTCTGCGACAATTTCATACCTTGTGCAATTTTTTTGTACCTTTGCGTGACTTTTTTGTACTTTTCGACAAAATTTGTGCGACAAAATCGTATTATCGTGCCGAGTAGGAAAGTTCCGGATTCATCCAAGCTTTGTTATTGTGATTTTCCTTGGGCCAGGTTGGAGCTGCATAGTGCCATTGATTCCTATGGAAGGCTTCCAAAATCATGCATAGAAGGATCAAAGTCGGAAAAGTTTTCCCGCTGTTTACGATTGTTCGATACGAAAATGTTGTGACTTTCAGAGCGCCAATACGATACTATCGTGACTATTCCGATTTTTTAGTAAGCATTTTCGTGATATTTGTGATCATCAGAAATGATCGTATCCAATCCGAATTTTACCCATTTCGGGATTCAAACTCGGGATTTGATGAATGTGCCCCTTAAAGTTGTGGGGAAAAAAAGTTGCGAATTTGCTGAGATTTACTATGCATCCCTATGGTTAAAAATCTTAATCAATAAACAATTCGCCAGCTAAAACTTGCTGAAATCATGTAAAAGTCAATAGCAAATATACACTGGAGGATACTTCTTTCCTTCAAACGAAGTTTTCTGATTTCAGTTTTTGGATTTTTGACGCTGGTGTTTGGGCTACAATTCAAAAAAGTTTTGGTTTTCATGCAACAACTTACAAAATTCTGGATTTTCTCAACTTTTCAAAAAAGGAGCTTTTTTTAGTTTAGACTTTTTATAAAATAGAAGACATTAGTGACATTAGACATTAGTTTATTCAAATTTTAAAATGTAAAAAAAGTGCTTTTTGCACTTCTGTAGAGTTGCTCTTTGCACCAATTAGTCCTTCCTGGACCTCTTTCTGGACCTCTGACCTGGCCCTCAAGCAGATTTGCACTTATTAATGCAGGAAAACCCTGAACCAAGTGGTAGATCCAGGGTTCCTCCAGCTGGCTGCGTGAATCACAGTAGCACCATGAAGTTGAACTTTTAGTTCAAGTGAGCTAATCTTAAAGCATTGGCCATAATTGCGCCAGATGCAGCTCCCCCAGGTGACCACAATGATGCTGGAATTCTTGGGAAAAATGCTGCATTGTGGAAAAAAAACATTGTGATTGTGATGTTAATAATATATTAACATAGTAGCTTTATCAGGTCATGACTTTAAAATGCTAATGCTTTCTAGTCCAGCATTGTAATTATTTAGCTTTATTTAGCTTAATTAGAAAAATATGACATATAAGTGCATGCTAAATGTGAACCAAATTATTTCAGAATGTTTACTGTATCTTCTTAAAACGTACTTGAGATTTAAATTTAGTAGAGTAGATAATAGCAAGGCATACTTACTAGCCAAGAGTCTAGGAGAACAGCTTTTCAGTACTCTGCATAATGAGCTTAAACATGATCTTAAATTGATGATTTAGTTATTTCTTTGTTTACAGCATATGTGATTTGTTTTGGATTTTTGTTTGTTTTATATAGTAAGTTTATAAAGAAATCATTTTAGTACCGTGTACGTAAGAAACAGAACATAACCTGCTTGCAAGAATTGATATAAAACAGAGGGCATTCCCTTCAGCTGTGCAACAGGTTTGAGTGTTTAAGTAAAAATGATATTTTAGTTCTTAGAATATCCCTTGTAATGTTGATATAAAATTCATTTTATAAATATACAGCAAACGAAATGTTTTGCACCTATAGTGAAGAGTAGATTACATATGTACGCAAAATTACCACTAAATCTTTTTGGCAAAAGCTTTTCAATCTCCCTCATCCTTCTACCTAGCTTTACATATATGTTAAGCAATAGCTGATGTGTTAGCCCAATTTCCAATACACGTAACATGTTCCAAGAATATATTTGCTGCATAACAAAAAATTGTCGTCCGCGTCAAATAAAATTGTCACGCGCATCAATTTTTTTCACTATTTTCTGAGAATATACAGAAAATAGTGAAAAACTATTGTCTATGAATATGCAGGTTTTGAAGCAACATATTCTGCCATCACTCAATGTCTTCATAACCCTTTCTTGGCACACTCCTGCAGAATACAATTATGCTTACTTTTTTTGGCTGTTACTTCTTTGCAATCCAGCAGACCCTGAAAACTCTTTGCTTATGAAAATTACTGGGGAACTGGGATTCACAGCGCAGTGCCTCCACCGAGTGGGCACTGAGGAGTATACCTCAGGGGAATTCCACTAGGACACCCACCAAGTTATAACAAGTTGTGTGCCATAGTTGCTGATACAATGATTATTGTAACAGTAACTATAGCTGGCTTTAACTCATCTCAATTGAATGTTTAAGATAGGGTGCATGCACTACATGAAATAATCATTGTAATGAGATACTGCAACCCTTGCAAGTTTGATTGGTTTAAATGTTTTTGCAAATGGTCTAATCATTGTGCAACCTGCCATCAAGCAAGCCATCAATGTACACTGCAATGCTGAGCACAGTGATAGGATGGAGAGCAGGTGATAAGTTCAACCTAGGTAGATGGAAGTACAGGTATGGGATCCGTTATCTGGAAACCCGACTCCATTTTAATCAAATGATTCAGAATTTTAAAACTGATTTCCTTTTGCTCTGTAGTAATAAAACAGTACCTTGTAATTGATCCCAAGATCCTAAGATATAATTAATCCTTATTGGATGCAAAACAATTGGGTTTAATTATGGTTTTATTGATTTTTTTAGTAGACTTAAGGTATGAAGATCCAAATTATGGAAAGACCCCTTATCTGGAATACCCTTGGTCCCGAGCATTCTGAATAATGGGTCCTATACCTGTACTACAGTCCCCAGGGCTGGATGACACTCCATGAAGAGGCGATGGTGGTCAGCACTAGTGCAGGACAGGTATGTTGTATTTGGCATACAGTTTTGCACTGCGTCTATGGCTATGTATGACCAAGTAGGACTATGTATGTTCCATCTACTACAACTCGTTGTATTCTATCCTTTAGCCAGTTCTCTGTCCAGGTATAAATACTACATTCCAGGCCAACATTCCTTAATTTTACCATTAACCTTCTGTGTTATACAGTAATTGTATGTATAAGTAGATCCCATTCACTGCCATCCCACGTTTTTTTCTGCTCACCTCCTCATTAAAGGGAAACCATTCCCCCTGAACAATGTAGGCATCTATAATATAAATTACTTAAAACGGCTCATATTTTAAACCCTTCTTCATCTAAATAAACCTTTTTCATATAAAATTACTTTTTTAGTGGTATGTGCCATTTGGTAATAAATAAAAAGCTGACATTTTAAGTACTAAGGGCTGCCCCCTGTGATCATACAATTTATGGTGTGCACAAACAAACCAAGGGCACGCATACATGTTAGGTCACATCTGCCAATAAATGAACAAAGTTCAGTCTTTTCACTGTCCACTTCTTCCTGGTACAATTAGAGTTGCATTATTTCTAGTCAGGTGATCTCTGATAGAGCACACACAGACCATCACAAAATGGTGACTCAAGGTAAAATTTGTTTACTGATGCCTCTGATGATTACTCTTATGCCTTATGCCTCATTACCCCCTCAAAAATATTTTCAACCACTGTTTTCAAAATATCTCAGGAATTAGTCATTGGCCCTTTGATTTTTTTAATTGTTTGTAAATGGCCTTGAGGTAGGCATTGTAAGTACTGTTTCTACTTTTTGCTGATGAGGCTAAATTGCGGAAAACTAATCCATGTATGATGCCACTTTGCAGAGCGAATTGACAAAACTGGAGAACTGTTCAGCAAACTCACAAATGTGGTTTACTTGTTATAATTGCAAGAGATAAATTTAGTGGATTAATAAATTGAAGTCCTAACATCCCACGGGATTAAATAGGGACTATGATTTATTCTTGTTGTTGTAATTTTTGTATGAATTATTTGTATTGTAATATATATTGCTTGATAGCTCCTATTCTTATGCTGTATATCAATTGATACACTGCTGGTCATTATAGTTACTATTAATTGATGGTGATTGACTAGTAATTTTCTGTGTATCCCTTCAAATGTAATCAACTGGGTTAGTTACATTGTTGATGAAGAGCATATACTCTGCTCCAAATGTCGCATACGTGATGTTATTCTCTTTTAATACATTTTTTTTTATTTTAAATATATATATATGCAGGCATCTACGCATTTTGATCCTATATATCAATATATATTCAACCACAAAAGCACACATTCTTGTAGTGTATTTACATTTTTTTTATATCATTCTGCAGCTTTATATGCTGTTGTTGTGTGGGTGTTTTAAGAAAACAGATAATTTTTATACTACAGAACAGCCGATATTAATATTTTTGTATTTTTTTCATTGCCTCACAAAGTTGAAATCATATGACAAGTTTTTATCCATCAATTAAATCCAGATTTAGTAACAGGAAAAAATGAATGTAGCTGCACATTGTAAGATAATTTTCATAAGTAACAGGTAAACAATGATTTATTTTACAAGTAACGTAACTATAATTTGTATTCCCTTATGTGTAAGTTATTAAAAAAACTATACATTTCTGCAGGACAATAAATCTCATTTCCTAGAAAACACAATTGAAATAAATCCTTCAGGTGGAAATGGCTTTAAGGGGTGTCTCTGATCCAGTTTAATTAGTGCATTCATTTTACTGACATAATGACATCATAGCAAATATTTTTACAGATTTTGATTGCCAAAAAAAAAAAACTGAATGGATTAAGATATCATAGTAGCTAAAATTAATTCTAAAACTAAAGAATAAAAAAGAAAGACAAAAATTAAAACAATTTATAGTAAAAGTAATAGATGTGACCTTTCAATTATATGAAATCTTTTTGACACAATGTTCTGTCCTGATCAGTCCAGTGAGCAATAATATTCTTTGCCTCACACATATCGTCTGAAACATTATTTCAGTCATCCTTAAATCAGAATGTCAGTAAAACTGAGCAGTGAATGGTGAATTGAATAAAACCACACTTGACAGCAGAAATGACACAGTGCGGGTTATACAATGATGAGTATAGATGTTACTGGCAATTTAAACTCTTTAATGTCTTTTTCAGACAGACTAGGCTTTGAATGTAAGATGCATGTTTTCAGATTTAATACAGATGGAGGGTACTTTGGATTTCTGGCACATAGTACCATGTACTTTTTCAGTGAATGGTATGCACAGTGTGAATTAAATTTCATAAGAAAGTCTTGTCCATCTATATATTATTTACATACTCTGTGCAAGTATGCATGCCAGTCAACATCAATAGATTCAATCTCCCTGGTGTTTGAGAGGTGCAGAGCTGAAAGATGGATTCAGCTCCTGGTGGGACATGAAAGTGTAAAGTCACCTGAGGACATGCATCATCACAATCATCGTCATTATTTATTTATTTACTTATTTAGCACCAGTTAGTTAAGCAGCTACACTGGTAACTGGTAACGCCTATGCTCATACCTTTCTTAATGTCACAAAGTCTGTATAAACCCAGTGCTGTCCTTGTTCTGTAGTTTTGACTCTTGGCTTTGTTCAGAACCCACTTACATGTCTAATAAACCTTACCTATTTATCTCTAATGACTTTCGGAAATGAATGAAATTTCCAGAACATATGTGATCATAGACTGTTTTGTAATTCTCACTATGTATTAGGTACATATTTCTTAGTATGAGCCTTTTCAAACACTTTGCTAAATGAAGTTCTAAAGATATATTATGCAAATGTCTTGCATGATATGCTGCTTAAGTTTGAAATAAAATTACTTGTATTTCATGTAACTTGTTTTAGGTTTGTTAGAATTATTTTTTTAATAAAAATATTTTTCATCCAAAGTGATGCCTTACAATATTGATATTTGAATGCTTACAACATGCACTCATGAAGAGAGCACCGTGTGTATTTGAAACACATTTGGGAGTGCCATCTGGCATAGTATGCAAAGCAGCCTGGTAGTTACCACCTGCCCTATGACTTGTGGTAATGATAGGGCTGCTCGACCTCAGGGGTCTTGCTTTGCTATGCACCTTAAACCAGATTTTTAATCAGGACCCCTTTAGTGATCTTGAAATGAGCCCTTGCATCCAAGGCATAGTTGAACCTTGTGCTGGGTTATCAATTTGGCTCAAGGTGTATATCGTAGCAATAACAGACAATAAGATAAGAACCTAATGCATGATTTGGCTGATAGAGCTCCATAACTAGCATATCTGAATTACATAAAGTTAGTATGGATTTGCTTAATACCCCCGAGTGCCTTTCATAAGTATAGCCCTCCAAAAAGCCATATGTGCTGTATTCATGTGTGTATTGCAGGTCCTTGTGAACTATTATGGAATTCAAATATCTGCTCTGGTTGGCAAAGTATCAGACAGAGGCAAGCATTAATATCCTTGCATTTTTTTTACCACTTTTTACAGCACCTTGCACGGTGCCATTAAAGGAACAGTAACACCAAAAAATGAAAGAGCTTTAAAGTAATAAAAATATAATGCACTGTTGCCCTGCACTGGTAAAACGGGTGTGTTGGCTACAGTAACACTACTATAATTTATATAATAAGCTGCTGTGTAGCCATGGGGGCAGCCATTCAAGCGGGAAAAAAGGAGAAAAGGCACAGGTTACATAGCAGATAACAGATAAGTTCTGTAGAATACAATGGTGTTTTATCTGTTATCTGCTATGTGCCTGTGCCTTTTCTCCTTTGAATGGCTGCCTCCATGGCTACATAGCAGCTTATTTATATAAATTATAGTAGACTTCCTGAAGTAAACACACAAGTTTTACCAGTGCAGGGCAGCAGCACATCATATTTTAGTTACTTTTATACACTTTCATTTTTTGGTGTTACTGTTCCTTTAACACTTATCCCCTCCTCCCTGCTAATTGCCAATTAACTTTAAGCTCAGACACAAGTAAGGCAGTGCTATTAGACTAATAATGCTAAGTAGCACTATCCCTACCATCTTTACTATGGCATTCAGTAAGGACAAAGTTGCCTTGCACCAATGAGTACTGCACTTTGTATTCTTGCAGAAATTCCTCAGACAACAGTTGCTGGGGTGATAATTTGCATCCTTCTGTACTCCAGGTTTAAATAAAAGGCATTGTTAACTGATCCACTATATCAAAACCAAAATGTTAAAATATTTATTTAAAATAACAAACACACATTTAAAATATAAACATGTCTATTTAATAATAAAATGTTAATATTTTTTTTCTTTTTGTAGATTTGGATGTCTTTTTATTTGATAAAATGATCCAGCAGCCCTTCTTTGATGTTGTTTGGTCTCACCAGATCCACACAGAGATATTATCCCACTGAGGAAGAGTTAAATATTTTGAGCTCCCTGTGAGAAACATCCTGGTCTAGATATGCCACAGGTCTTATTTGGGGGACTAAGAGGATAGTTGGGAGGCTGAGACTTCCTGATGGAAATCATGCAACTCCCTACCTGCCCTTTGCTTTTTATTCAGACTTTATTGTGCCTTTAATGTGGTTAGACAGAAACACTTCAGGCAATATATTTTTATCTGACCTTGAAGGCTCTTGAATAGGAACGTGGCCATAAGAATATGCCCAAATTTCTTCTCAGAAGATGCTGATAGTTCTACAGCTGGAATGGAAAAACAATAGGAATAGAAACTTATTGTACCCCCAAGGGTGCTAAAAGTACCCTTGGGGTACTATAACACTTTTATAAGCACTTTAAAACACACAGACTTTACACAGCACTTTAGAACACACAGACACAACTTTCCATTGCACACACTGAATTGGGTTATAAAAACTTGGTGTTTGTACTGAATGTTACAAATATTGCGCTAGGTTCTGTAATTATTATAATTCTATATTGTTTTTCAAAATAGGGGTACAGAAGAGAAGAGGGAAGCTTAGAGTTCCTTTTGGATGTTACAGACATTATCAATTTTTGGTAAGTATTGGACCAAAGAGATTATTATTATTATTTTTACCATAGCTTGTGGCACTGATCTATATTTTACCTTGATTTGTCTCTTATAGACCATGCATCTATCAGCTTTAATCATACACATGAAGATCACACAAGATGATGAACTTGATGTATGTATGTCTTTTTTCAACCTAACTTACAATGTTACTATGTTGTCCTGACAGGGGACAAGAGAGGGTACCCCTATAGGCCTCACCTAGCCCACAAAGAATGAATACAGTATTGACAACGCATGCAATGCTGCCTTAAAGGACCAGTAACACCATTTAGACACCCCAGCCCCAATCAATCAACTTACAGTTTTTACTTGAAATACTCTGCTGCATGCTGGTTTCGTATAATGTATCACTAAAAAATCCAAACCGACGCTTTCCTGTGGAGTATACAGGGTGTTCGCCATCTTGCAGGGCCTGCAGGCTTCTTCTCCCCTATGTGCGCGCTGCCGACAGCTTCTTCCTGCTTTTGGTTTCGAAAATCCCGCCTCCGTGACGTCACGTCGCTTAGCAACCAGCGAAGCTTCTCTGCCACCGGCTTCAGTGTTTCCCTTCAGCAGCCATTCCATCAGTCTGCCCCCCTCCCACCGGCAATCCCTGCAGCGTCTGTCCCTTCAGCAGCCATTCCATCAGTCTGCCCCCCTCCCACCGGCAATCCCTGCAGCGTCTGTCCCTTCAGCAGCCATTCCATCAGTCTGCCTCCCCCGGCCATCCCAGCAGCGTGTTTCTCCCTTCAGCCAGCAGCCATTCCATCATTCTGCCTCTCCTCCCCCGGCCATCCCAGCAGCGTGTTTCTCCCTTCAGCCAGCAGCCATTCCATCAGTCTGCCTCTCCTCCCCTGGCCATCCCAGCAGCGTGTTTATCCCTTCAGCCAGCAGCCATTCCATCAGTCTGCCTCTCCTCCCCCGGCCATCCCTTCAGCATGTCTTCTGCACGGCGATCGCTGCACTTCCTGGTTACAGCCGGATGTCCTGTAAAGAGGAGAGATGTCGGGGGCGCGCACACAGAAGGGCTTAGTCGCCATATCGCCTTTCTTCAAAACTGTATCCATACCATGGTGAGGAGATTTACTTGGGATTTTTTTGCTAAATAAAAGGTAAATAAATACAATGCAGCTGGACATGGGTATTAGTTAGAGGGTGTAGTTTTTATTTTTTAAATAAAATTTTTTACTGTTACTGTTCCTTTAATGCCTGAATTACAATAGTGTTCATATATCAATAGTCTGGGAACACATGCAAGAATAAAAAAGGGAAGCAAAAGATTTTGAAAACATGAATCTACCTCTTGGTAAGGTGCCATGATACCATGCTGCTATTCAAGACACTAGCACCTTCAAAGAGGGCTAATGGGATAGTCTTCAGAACCTAGGAGATATGAAATAAGAAATAAAATTTAGACAAATATAATTATGCAACATCATGATAGCTAATTTCAGGTGTTCTATATAAAATACCAATAAGGGATGCTATTTTGTGCACTTGGTGTGTTCCTTTTTATTTATTAATATTGCGATTAAAAAAAAAAATACAGTTGAAAAATATAAAATCTGTTTAATGAGATTACCATTGTTTCTCAAGCAGGCAACTCGTGCACTGAAACCGAATCACCTCCTATATAGTGAAGCCCCTGGCTTAAACTGGCCAGCATGCACATGATGCACCTTGAAAAAAAAATACAAAATACTTCCCATTAGCCCTACAATGCACACCTTTACACAGTTATCATATTAAATCTGTCTTAGTGCTAGAATGTGTGAATCTGTAGAAAATACCATATAGTCTCTCACACTTGGTATGGATCTGTGTAAAGAAAAAAAAAGAAAAATACAATATGTCTTGTAAGTAGGAAATTTAAAAAAAAGATAAAGTAAAACTTTTACAATGATAATTCATTATAATGTTCTTATTTAGTTTAAAACACTTACCAAAAAATGACATTGGCCTGGATGAATACATATAACATGAATACCTATAACATAACATTATAAAGAGTTATATTAGAAGGTACATACAACCAAATTTATACAGCAACATTTACAAAGGCAATAGTTAAACTGTAGTACAAAATAAAACATTACTGATTTGTAGGAAAGGCATTTTTAAATATACAGGTATTTAATTTGGTTATTGGCTATTAAGGATGCATTAAGTTGGATGTAAAAAAAAAAAAAAACATAGGACAAACATAGTGCAGCACTTATATAGGATTTTCTTTCTGTGAGGCTTAATAACACATAAACATGCACTAAAAGAAAAATCAATATTTTATAGGATATCTGCTGATCTATGGCATTTTGTAAATTAAATCTTGTATTTACTTTGCATTATGTATACCTTAATTTAAAAATAATTAAAATTATGGGGCATGTTTACTAAGACTGGAGATAAATATGATGTTGCCCATAGAAACCAATCAGATCTTTGGTTTTGATTTCAAACTTATAGGTGACTGTTCATATCTAATTGCTAATTGGTTGCTATTGGCAACATCACCAGTCATTTATCTCTAATCTTAGTAAACAAACCCCAGTCTATAACCTTGTTTCTAAGAAAAGAAAATAAAGAACAAATGTTTTTGGGCAAAAAATACAATATTTAAATACTATACCTCATGGGCAAGAACTTGATTTTGTCTTCAGAGCAGTATGCGCTATGAATGCGACCATCACATGGACTCACCGCTGTTGCTAATCTTTGAGATCATTGCAGTGTAGGTTATGAGAGGGAAGATAAATATTCTTGAATAGTAGGTGTCAGGTGCAGCCACAGGTGGGTGGCTGGCAGCCTATATGATGTGTAAAATACCGCCCTACGCCTCCTACATGTGCCTGCACCCAAATGAATGGAATACACTCAGGTGCAGGCACATGTAGTGGAAATAGGAATAAAAACGCGAGACTTTGAAACTTTCGTGTTTTTATGCGTATTTTGGCTACATGTGCCTGCACCAGAGCGTATTCCGTTCATTCGGGTGCAGGCACATGTAGGAAGTGTAGGGCGGTATTTCCAGCAAGAGCTTTTCCGCTTGCCGAAAATATCCGCCCTACACCTCGCCTGGCATTAGCATAAGGCTTAATGATCAAGCAGCTAGGAGTTGCTTGTAACAGCCTTATAAAGCCAGTTAATTGTCAGATTGCAAACACCTGGGCTTAACTAAGGGGCAGATCAATCATGCAGTGTAAAAAATGGTGACAAAATTAGCTACACAGTCAGGCTTAGTCAGCTGATTCAAGGCTTCAGGAATTTCATTTATCCAGGATTTTATTTTTATGAAATAACTTTAAAAACATAACTTTCCATTGAAAATATTTAAAGCAGGCAAAATTAAACACAAAAACTTTAACTTAAGAAAACAAATGCTAATACATTACTTTAAAATGAACAAGTATTAATAAATCAGGATTCCTTTATTATACAATAACATTTAGAAATAAAGCTTGACTATGAATTCAGATAAACATACATTTAAAAAAAAAAAAAAATCAAAGCTAAACACACACCAACAAACATTACTTGTACGGGATCTGTTATGCAGATATTGATGAGCAAATGTGTCCTGCTTTGCAAAACGCATTGGAGTCAATTGGCATTTTTATGGTAAAACCTGCTAAAAAAAATTGCTTATCACTATTGTGCACAAATGCTAGCACGAAAATGTTTGTTTTTTTTGGAAAAAAGCTAAATATTTTTATCTGAGTATGCCTATAATATTGGTTGTTTGTGTATAATCATGAACATTTTGTTCAGTGGATTCACATTTTGCATGTTACAGCATGGTTTCAGCACAATAATAAAATACACTGAAACAGTAATCACAACAGAAGTAAATCTGAGAAAAAATGTAGATGCTAAAAACAATGATGTGGCAACTAATCTGTCAGTGTCATGAGAATTAAATGGGCTAAATAATTGAAAAATGTAAACTTTTTTCCCTTGGGTTCTTAATCACCTTTGGAACAAATGGAGTAGCAATTAAAGCATAAGCATTATGAAAATGCATAACAAAACATGACTTGAATTTTAAACTAAAGACAAGGAAGAAAGATATATCTGAATATATATTTTAATGTAGAAGAATTAATTTTACATTATAAACCAGGTAGAAGAGGAGACAGGAACAATGCAAAACTAGCTAAAAAGTGCTTTTTATTTTTATGTAGTAGGTATGCATGTGAACCATTATATAACTGTCCATTAAGTTCAAACATTCTGTAAGATACTTTGATAATGTTGTATGTATAGTAGAATTATGCTGTGAGACCTAATTTGATATACAGATATGGGTCCTGTTATCCTGAAAAGAGCATGCAGGATAACAGGACCCATACCTGTATATCAAATTAGGTCTCACAGCATAATTCTACTATACCTGAGGTTTTCCAGATATTCTATTAAAAAGTAATTAAAATATTAATTAAACCCAATAGGATTGTTTTGCCTCCAATAATGATTAATTGTATCTTAGTTAAGATCATGTAGATGGTACTGTTCTATTATTACAGACAAAAAGGAAATCATTTTTAAAAATCTAAATTATTTCATTAAAATAGAGTCTATGGAAGATGGGTATTCTTTAATTTGGAGCTTTCTGGATAACAGATTTCCAGATAACAGATCCCATACCTGTAGTATTTTAGACCACATGAACACTGAATTAGATAAACAATATAAGAACTTGCACGTGTATATACTGTACATTTGACCAAGCATATGTTTTACCAGTATATGGATGTGAGAATGTATCACTTACCTTAATACACTGTGCACAATTAAGGCAAGAATACATGTCATTCTTAAATGAAGACTATATCACCAGAATGAATACTTAACCAACTGAAATTTGATATCATATTAAGTGGCCTATTGAAGAATCTTACCAAACTGAAATATATATTAATAAATAAAGCCCTTTTACATATTTCCCTTGAGCCACCATTTTGTGATGGTCTAATCACCTGACCAGAAATAATGCAGCTCTAACTGCAACAGGAAGAAGTGTGGGAGCAAAAGACAGAACTCTGCTTTGTTTTTGTGCCCTGTGAATCATATAATCCCAGGGGGCGGCCCTTAGTGACTGTAATTTCTGTTCCCTTGTTTATATAAGGGGGGGAGCACATGGTTCTACCTCTTTGAATTCTACCTGGTGCCAGAAATTGTGGTGTTTGGAAGCCTGGGGAAGTAGGCCACAGTAAGAAGATTAAGCCATCAGGTAACAAGCCTTAGTGAAGTCAAAGAAAAGGAACCCTATGAACAAGGTAAAGTTAGTAGCATATAGCTCCTCCCGAGCTTTAGTGTAGAATACTTCCGAATGTAGGGATGCACCGAATCCCCACTCCTGACCGAACCAAACCCAAATCCTTAAAATCACAGTTTTTGTCACCTAAACACGGAAGCTGAACATTTTTTGCTTCTTTTTTTAGCTCTTATTATCCTGATTAGGATTCACATTTAGTTTGGTATTTGAACAAATCTTTTACGAAGGATTTGGCGAAAATAGTGGATTCAGCGCATCCCTATCCTAATGTGACACTTACTAAATTGTAGGGACTCGAGTGGGTCGGATTCTTGGAGCACGCTTTGGGGATTCTGCTACACTGGCAGCAGAAACTTGTGGTGTTTATTCTGCAAGGGCTTAGTTGAGGTGAGATGTCACTTGTAGCAGTGCTCTACCCTGCAGAGCAGCTGGAAAAGGTGGTTGGTTGCCCTTTCACTATACTATAATGAAGAAGTTTGATTAGGGAAGGAATTAATGTACCACCAATGTAATTACTGCAGGTGAGTTACTGTAACATAAAATGCTGGGGAGGATACCATAATATGCTGCAAGACCTCTATAATGTATACAGGAAGGGCAGCATATAATTAGGACTCAATGCAAAAGAGAGCCCTGTATCACCTGGCAAGCATTAAGTACAGGCCTTTTATGCCTGCTAGTGCTGTGCTCTCTGACTCTGCACCAGATGGTGCAAGGCACAGAGCACATTATCACATATTAGCAAGTACTGCCAAGGTCATGATTAGGCAGTGCAAGCTAAGAGAGCCAGGGAAGACTATGCAAAAGAAAGCCCTGGATCACCTGGCAGGCATTAGGTACAGTGGTTTGTCAAAAAAGTCATGCTTGCATCAAAAAAGTCATGCTTGCATCAAAAAAGTTGTGCGGTAGATGCATTTTGTGATTTTTTCGTAATTTTGCTAATTTTTTACCAATTTCACACATCTTTTTATCGAAGTGAAAACAGGACAGAATCACTCATTACTAATTATAAATTATCTGGAAAAGAAAACACAAAGATACCAAAAACGAATACCTTTCAACTTCAATATTAACACCTGAGATAATTTATCTTAAGAGCAAATTAAGACTTATAAAAATTGTTTGCTCCCCTAACCACCCTAATAGAGTCACAAATTATATTAAAAAATGACCTTCCAATTTATTGTTATAAAATTCAACATGCTATTGCACCGAAAAATGGAAGAACATTTATATAAAGTAAGTGTATTTGTTGTATTTGGTGATTTTTCCATCAAAGAAATCTTTGACAAGTTTTTTTGCTTCAGTATTGAACACTAAATTACTGGCTTTTAAATTTTTTTTCATATCTATACATTCTGTATTGAATTATTGCCAGGTCAAGCATAAACATTTTAAGTAAGGATTATCTTTTATTTGTCACTTCGTGTATTGAAAAGGATTTAAACACCCGAGTGTACATAACCATTTTTTCTATAGACTGCAATTAGTCTATTTAATTCTCACAATAATGACAGCTTTTTGTTTGGTAGACTTAACATTGTTTGGTCATGTGCTTAATTTAGATTTCAAAAGCTACAGATATGCTGTGATCACAGACTGTCAGTATATGTAATTGTTGTGCTGAGTCCATTTATGAAGTACCATAAAATGGTAAAAAGTACCCAATGAATTCAGTTCATATGGTGCAAGAAAATCCGTAAGGCTCCCCCAAAGGAAATTCAACATCCAGTCAATAATACTTTGCAACGGTGCAAATTGCTAAATTTTTAATATTTGGGCTGCAGTTAAGGGCCATGGCAGGGGGAGAACTGTAACAGATCTAACCAGGTCTAAGCTTGAGCAATTAGGATCAGGATACAATTGTGCTGCCTTAGTTTCCTTATTACTCTTGCTATCACATGCAGTGGAGGAAACACATAAGCCAGGGTAAAATTCCACTGTAAAGGCATCTTTGCCTTTTTCTCCCTGACTGGCAGTTAAAGCCAAAATCTTTGGTGCTTTGCATTTCTCTTTTGAGGTCCACTTGTAGCACAATACCAATGGACAAAAAAGACATTTGGTTAAAGAGCACACTCAGAATGTTTTGTGGCTTAATTACTCAGCCCAAGTGTATAAAAACTCCCTTATGTGTCTTGCCACATGACACATGATACTCAACTTTAAATATCTGCACAAGTGAATGAATTCAATCATATCCCCAAAGTAAGTTACATGAGGTTGTGATGAAATGCATAGGGCACTAAACTCCAGGGTACAGCCAGCTCAATAGTAACGGCTAGATGGCTCTGTGTTTTCTGTAAACCACAATTGCTGCCTTGTTAACAGCACAGTGATCGGATAGTGTTGATAGCAGTAGTTAAGGGTACCACATACAGTATAGGAAGAGCAAACTGTCAGTGAATGCATTTGAACAAGTTCAGTTGTACTTCATTCATTTTGGATTTAAATGAACAATATACCCAATTATTAGGGCATATTAATCCGGTTTTGTAGTTTAATTTAGCCATGTACAGTGTTTATATTGCTGCTCTGATACGACAGCAAACTGGCCCATTGTAAAGCTAGATAGACAGAAATATAAAACTGCAAAATTAAACAGTGCACAGTTAATCAAGATATACACAATTGTTTACAATGAATATACAATTAATGATAAACTGTAATAATATCTAATAGATAATAATCTCTAATGCTACTGCAGGGTTAAGTGTTAAATTAAAGAAAAGCCTTTGTAATTTGCAAGTAATACACCAATTTCTCTGATCCTTGTTTGTATACTGGACTGTGTCCAATTAATTGCTTTCATTATTTTTCTTTCCTTGTGAAATATTTTTATGTTTGCTTTTTTTCTCACTGTATTGTTATATACCTTGTGTCAGATTCACTGAATCAGGTGGCTTGATAGAAGTTGTTGCAGAGACATAGCTTCCCCCTACGCCTCTCACTGGAACTCAAACCTGGTAATGAGAACAGGGAGAGCCCAGATGTAGAGTAGCAGAGGTGCCAACAGGAAATAGTACTTGGCATTTGCAGTCACCGGTAAAAGTCAAAGCAGTCAAACGTAAGCAGAAATCGAAATCGAGGAACAGGCAGAGGTCAGGACGGGCAGCAAACAGGAGAATCAGATGAACAGGCCGAAGGTCACAACAGGAATCAAGTCAGGAACAATGCTTAGCGTCTAACCAGAAAGGACTATCACTTTGCAGTGAACTGCAGGCCTCGGTGTCAATTTACACGCTGTGCGCCAAAACGTGCGTTAAAGTACACACGCTCGAACCGCCGCGCATGCGCAGAGGTGGCCGCGAACGCCAAGGCACGGAGCTGTGAGTTTGTTGTTCCTTACACCTTGCTATAAGATCCTTGCTATTGTGTCTCCTTGATGATTTATATAGTAGGCCTCTGTAATTTTGTTTATTTGGATACTTTGTTCTTGTTCTTGTTCATTGTTCTAGTGTTTTGAAACATCAAAGAATACGCCATATTGCTTTTAGCTTTAAGGAGTTTTCAGGAAAGATGTTTCATGTGTAGGTTCTATAACCCATGCAAGTCTGTCTGCAAGTAGTTGCTTATTATACTCCCAACCAATCTGGTCTCTGTATGTGGTTAATACTACAAGCTGCTAAGGAAACAGAGATGCGTAATTTATTAATGTTTTTTTTGAGCCACCACTGCATCAAGTTCCTGTGGTCACACAAGCTGGATTGTCTAGAAATTTGCTTTTTAATTAAAATGCTTTATCAGAAAGTTTGGAAGAAGTTTAATGTCGCAAAGCATGAAAAATATGATTTTGTCCCACAAACTTGTAAAATGTAAATCTGCTCCCCTTTGAAGTTTGTGGTTTGTGAAAACAGAGTCTGTTACAGATTTTACAGCAACTTTACATACATATACATTATAAACTTGTACACATAACAGTCTAATGCAGCACCTCTGTTTAGTGAAGTGTGAGTTTATTTTAGCCATAATGCCATACAGACTAATATTTTTTTCCTTTACTTACATGTGATTTAACAGGGTCAGTGTTTTTAAATGGTATTTTGTTTATTTTTACACTTAAAGGAGAACTTAACAATTACATTAAATACTAAAGAAATATATGTAACCATAGTATTAATACACTAATGTGTTGAATTTCATGAGTGCAAAATGACATTCCTAAGAACCTTGCCTCCAATTTCATTCAGCATTATCTAATATAAGTTTTCTCCATCCCAATCTCAGCCTATTTAGAGGGAAAATGTATGTCTAGGCTGAATTTCATACAAGGTACATAATCATATCTATGGAATAAACCTAAGAAGAAAAGAGTACCATTAAAAAACAGAGCACAGATGTGTGGATTATGCAAAATAGGTGACTTAAAATTGTGCTTTTTACTTTGGAATTATATTCATTTACTGCAAATAAATGGGTTCCTGATTGCTCTGCTAGGTCTTGGCTTGTTAAATTACCAGAGTAATTAATATTTTAGTCCATCTTACAATTTTTCTATCTTTTTCCAGTTGTCTTTTGGGAGACTCAGTATTCGAATTCACAGACACAAAAAGTAATTACGATGATATAAATCTATTTTATATACATTGCAAATTATTTTTTTTTTTGCAGTGATTTACTTTACTTTACTTTAACTGCCATCTTCTAAGGTTACTTTAGAAGATGTAGTTAAAATTTGATTTGATGTTTTTTAGAAACATTTTTATTGCTGGGCATTTCTTAACATATCTTTTCAGAAAATATGTTTGATTGATGTGTTCATATAAAAGACAGACATATCATATAAAAATTAAGAATGTACTGTACCATTGAATTATACTTCTCTAAATATAGAAGGTTTGTGCTTAAAAAACTTGTGTTTCAGACTGATTTATTGAGAAATTCCAACAATCCCCACTCGTACCGCTTCCTGCTGGTTAAATTCGCTGAATGTGCAGGAGGCCAGCAGCACTCAGCACACTGCATTGTAGGATAGAAACCAATCAGCAGCTAGACTGACCTGATAGGGAACTGAAGCCTGTCTTTTTTTGTATGACTGCAGGGCTGTGATTGGCTCTCCCCCTCCTGCTGTGCTTTTGTCAGAGACTGATAGGACATACCCACCCTTCATTTCAAACACAGACAGAGACCTGAGAGGATCTATAGGGAGCTCCAATAAAGGGGCCATTTTTGCAGACAGTATACAATTTCAGCCCAAAGTGAAACCAGCACCATATATTATTTATAACTGCCTACAAAATTAGGGGTTTGTTTTCCATGTATCCAATATGTCTCCTTTAAAAGAAAGGTTATGGGTTATGTACAGTAAAAAAGAACTCCCCTAACTTGTTCATTTGGTTTTTAAAATACATTTTTTAAAACATATTGGTACTACTTAGATTCAATCCTGTCCTCTGCATGCCTGGAGTGTTTTATAAATTCTATTGTTAAACCATCTGTTATTGGAAAAAGCAAAGTTTACCTTAAAAGAAGCAGCAGTTATTCAATTTGATACTTGTCAGAATGGTGCAGTATGCACTTATTGTAACAGATACACAATAAAATATTCTGCGACAGCATAAAAAAATCTATAATAGCATAGTCCAAATGGGTATATTGACAGCAAAAACAGCAGGCAAGGGTTGGTCTTTAAAAATAAAACAAGTTTTGCTTATACATTGTTTTTCTTGTTGCATTTCTCTTTTCAGTTGTATATCATTATCTTTTTTGTGAACCGATTTTATCCTCAGTTCTCATCCAGAGTCTTGTACACATTCATTAGTTTACTTACTTACTTACATGCTTACATGCTAAAGGAGACTTATTGATCAGGTCACCATGATTAATGCTTGTTTTGAAATTGTATTTCCTGAGTGTGTGTATATATATATATATATATATATATTTTTTTTTTTTTTTTTTTTTTCTTTTTTAAATTTTCAATATGCTTCCTTACCAAAAATATTCAGTCAGACCAGTACTGTACAACTGGCGGCCCCCTCTGTGTGGCCCCCCACCTGTCTGGCTGCTTTGATGGCTTACCTTTGTGTAACCTTTAAATGATATCAGTATTGAGATTAAATGCCCCCCTGCATGGTTCACACCCCCTGATTCAGGCTGCAATCACCCTGTATTGTTTAAACATGTAATCCCCCTGTGTTGTTCACAACTTTTAATCTCTGCATTGTTCACACCTCAGGCTCAAACTGTGAGCACCCACATTGTTCACCTCTTCACACCTCAGACTGTAGGAACAGTGCCAGCATTGTGTGCAGTATGCCCTATGCTGCCTGTGTGTGCCATACTCTGTCTGCCCTATGTATGTACTGCACTGCACACACAGGCAGCATAGAGCAGACAGAGCATGGCACACACAGGCAGCTAAGGACAGGTAGAGTATAGCACATACAGGCAGCATAGGGTAGGCAGATTTTGGCACACACAGGCAGCATAGGGTAGGCAGATTTTGGCACACACAGGCAGCATAGGGCAGGCAGAGTATGGCACACACAGGCAGCATAGGGCAGGCAGAGTATGGCACGCAGGCAGAGTATGATACACACAGGCAGCATAGGGCAGACAGAGTATGACGCACACAGACAGCATAGGGCAGGCAGAGTATGGCACACACAGGCAGCTAAGGGCAGGCAGAGTATGGCACACACAGGCAGCATAGGGCAGGCAGAGTACTGCCTGTGTGTGCCACTCTCTGCCTTCCCTATGTTACCTGTGTGTGCCATACTCTGCCTGCCCTATGCTGCCCTGTGTGCCATAATCTACCTGCCCTACCCTGCTGTGTGCCGTACTCTGCCTGCCCATTGCTGCCTGTATGTGCCATACTCTGCCTGCCATATGCTGCCTGTGGGAGGTGAACCTGGCAGGTGTTTGTTCTGGGAGTTTGTTAGCAGTTGGAAATAGCCATTAAATGGTCCCTAAGGTGTATAAGTATGAGCTGGGGGTTGCTGTGCTATCCACAGGGGAGGATGAGGCATATGGATTTAAGGGTCCATGTCTCAATATGACATAATATAATTCTTTCACATATGAATGATGGTTGATATCCCCACAGTGAGCACCAAGCATTTGGGTTTTTGCTGTGCTACCACCATTAATGTGGGCATGGTTTTGTGATAACATTGGTGTGGTTTGAAGTGGGTGTGGTTTAAAAAAAGGCAGTAGTCAAAACTGGCTTCCATTAGGGGCCCTCCACTATGTATGCAAGAGAAATCCCAGCCCTCTGCACCACAGAAGTTGCACAGACAGTCAGACCATTGACCAATTACTAATTTTACTGAATAACAAATCCTACACTTACATTTTTGTTTTATCTGCTATTTGAAAACATTGATACTGGGAAAAAAAGTTTTTTAGTTTGACATTATTTTGGTTTACCAAAAAATCATGTCTTAAGAAACGCATCCAAGAAATATTCTACAGGTTCGGGATCCTTTATGTCGAAACCCATTATCCGGAAAGCTAAAAATGACAGAAAGGCCATTTCCTATAGAGTCCATTTTAATCAAATTAGTAAAAATGATTTCCCTTTCCCTGTATTAATAATAAAACAGTACCTTTTACTTGATCCCAACTAAGATATAATTAATCCTGTTTTATTAAAGTTTACATTTTTTTTAAGGTATCCATAAGGAAATCCATTTCATATTTAATCTTCTTGTCCTTTACTGACCAATGTTGGATTTGTATATTGGATTTTTTTATTTACACACATGTATTCCTTTAGGTTTGAATTTTACTTTTGATGTTACTTGCTTTGTGTGAAAAAATATTATTTATTTGGAAATATGTGTACTTTTACTATGTAACCCTGTGCTATGTATTTTTTAACTTCTGTTTAACTGACTTTGTACCCAATGGAGTTAATTGAATGAAATGTTTGTAGTAGTGGGGGTTGAAGGCTACTCTACATTGATTGGTTTTAAATTTAGGTGGGTGTATGTTTTACCATGTATATATAGATGTGCAAACAAACTTTGGTGAGCCTATGATTAAGTGCTAGATTAGCATGAAATGCGTTAGGCTGTATATATGGGGGTATGATTTTTAATGCATTATAATAAAGATTTGTATTTTTAATTTTTGACTATTTTGCGGACTTAATTTTTCAATATTACAATGTTGGATTTGGCCATTGCATTTTGTGCTTTTGGTGTTTTTTTTTATGTATGATTTGAGATATTGTTGAAAAAGTGTCTGTTGCACAACTTTGAAATTAACATTCTAGATGCCTGTTCTGCCTCCCCATTCTAAGCATTGCAAGTGTGATCTCTATAACTTATCAAGTTGTCTTGAGATAGCAATAACTTACAACCTCAGTAGTGTTAGCAGACAGTTGACTCAATCAGAATGGCACCTTGGAGATCATTGAGAAGTTTATTCCAAACTGTGAAGATCTTGGTAACAGTGAACACTCAAAATAGGTCAAAAGATCATAATATGATCCACTCCAGCAAATACATATGTGTACATAAAATGGAGTCTAGAGACACTTATGGGGGTGGGGTTAACCACACAGACAGAAAAATGAGGAAACTACAGGGAGAGAGATGGGAACAAATGAATAGAAAGGCAAAGCATGAAACAACAATGCATGTGTAACATGACACTCGCCGTCTGAAATCTTTGGATTTCAAATTATGAACAAACTTTTTTTTAGTCAAATCCTAAAGTATGCGATGATCACTCTGTCCTGGAGCATCTGAAAAATAAGAGGGAAGGGAGGAACAAGGAAGATAATGCAAACATCAACATTAATACTTGTTACCATGTCCTAAGGCTTGGATGGTGCCAAGAATAGAGAAAAGTTCATGAGTCTATTTTTAAGACGCATCCTCATCTTTGGATAAAAGAAGCACCAGTTCATTAATAGGTCTGAAGAAGAGCTTAAGTGAGCCTTCTTTGATGACTTTGACTTCAACCTTCCGCACCTTTCCGTCGTTACTTGGTATGGTTTTTGAAATCAGACCCATAGGCCAATGGTTACGGTGAGCGTCTTTATCTGTCATCAAAACAATGTCACCAACTTGAAGGTTGGGTTTGATAGTTTGCCATTTTCTACGCCTTTGAAGGTTGCAAAGGTATTCCACTTGCCACTTGCGACACTCCTTACGTTCTACAGTACTGTTTGCAAAGTGATGAGCAATGTGGATGAGTCATGCGATAGCTCGTACGACAGAAGACCACTTTGAAAATCGTTCAAAACGGTAAGAACTTAACTTTGCGCTTGGTTTCACGGAGGTATTGAGTGTGACGGCAAAGGCTCTGATTTCCTTATCAGACTCAGGATTAACTAGATCAAATGTAGAATCTGCATGGCTTAAAACTGATGTGCCATTCAAGAATTCAGGTGGAGATGTCCATGAAGTGTCCTGAAATGTAGCGGCTGGTACTTCACGGGTTCCGTGATCGGCAGGGTTGAGGTCAGTGGGTATGTATTGCCATTGATCAGGTGTGGAAAACTTTCTGATGCGCTCCACTCTATTGCCAACATACATATAAAACTGTTTTGTTTGGTTGTGTATGTATCCCAGCACTATTTTGCTGTCGGTATAAAGGTCAAATGAGTGAATTTCAAAGTCTATTTCACGTTTTATTAGCTCAGCAATTTCGACAGCAAATACGGCTGCACAGAGTTCGAGCCTTGGGACAGTATGTGCAGGCTTTGGAGTCAGCTTGGCCTTACCCAGGATGAAACCAACACTTACTTTGCCACTTGGATTTGTAAGCCTTAAATAAGCTACTGCAGCTATGGCTTCAATGGATGCATCGGAGAAAACATGGATTTCTCTTGTGACGGCACTTGTTAAGGATCCAACAGTATAACAGCGTGGTATCTGAAGCTGTTCCAATGGTTTCAGGGACTTTTCCCATGATTCCCATCTTTGTTTTTTCTCTTTGGGTAGCGGACTATCCCAATCTGTGTTTTCTGAAGTAAGTTGTCTTAGCAGTATCTTACCCTGAATGGTAAAGGGTGCTGTGAAACCCAGAGGATCGTAAATGCTGTTTACCACAGACAAAACGCCGCGTTTCGTGAAGGGCTTGTCATAGGCTGCCACTTGGAATGTGAATATGTCTTGCTTGACATCCCAAAGCAATCCAAGGCTGCGTTGCATGAGGGGTTTGTCTGACCCTAGCTCAAATTCCTTTACACTAAGGGCATAGTCATCAGAGTGAAAGGCTCTCATTACCTTGTCACTGTTAGAAACAATTTTGTGAAGTCTGAGGTTGGCTGTGGCAAGCATTTCCTGAGTTCTGGTGAGAAGATCGATTGCTTCTTCTCCTGTAGGCAAGGATTTGAGCCCATCATCCACATAAAAGTTTCTTTCAACAAACTGACGTGCATCAGGTCCAAACTCTCTTTCACCAACTTGGGCGGTTTTTCTCAAGCCATAAATTGCTACTGCGGGTGAAGGGCTGTTACCGAACACATGTACTTTCATCCGGTAGTCTATCACTTCGTTTTTCACATCATTATTGCGGTACCATCGGAACCTGAGGAAGTTTCGATTGTCCTCACGAACAATGAAACAGTGAAACATGTGCTGAACATCAGCCATCACAGCAACTGATTCTTGCCTGAAACGAAGTAGAACTCCTACAAGGTTGTTGCTCAGACTAGGTCCAGTGAGAAGAACGTCGTTGAGGGATACACCTTCATGTCTTGCGCTTGAGTCGAAGACCACCCTGATCTGGTCTTGTTTACGGGGATGGTACACACCAAAACATGGAAGGTACCAACATTCCTCTCCTTTCTTAAGTGGTGGTGCAGGCTCAGCGTGATCTCTTTCAAACACCTTCTGCATAAAGTCAACAAAGTGTTTTTTTCATCTCAGGTTTCCTGTTTAGGGTGCGCTCTAAAGAAATAAACCGTGCTTCTACAAGCTGACTATTATTTGGTAATCTCCTTCTAGGGACACGAAATGGTAGGGGTGCTACCCAGCTGTTGGAGTCATCCTGATGCAACTCCTTGTTCATGGTTTTCAGGAACTCCTTGTCCTCCATTGAGGTTCCCAACTCATTGTCTTGAGTGGATACATTGAAAACTGTGGTGCCAAGGTTATCACTTTGTGTGATACACTGTTGCGTACTTTCGCGGCATAGTCTTTCCTTCACACAGTAGTGGTGTGGACACTGTTCAAAACAAGTATCACGTCCATTTGGCAGAACGTATGTCTTGAAGGAAGAAACCATGGTAGGCCTTCTCATTTTTCCCAAGCAGACGTTGCCTATGATTACCCAGCCTAGATCCAGGCGTTGGGCATATTGGGCATCATGTGGTCCACTGATTTGTTGGCGGACTTTGTGCACCCTTAGGATATCTCTGCCAAGTAGCAGGAGGATGTCGGCATTTCTGTCAAGAGCAGGTACATGATCAGCTATACCTCTCAAGTGGGGGTGATGAAAGGCAGCTGCAGGGGTAGGGATCTCTTCCCTGTTAGTTGGAATCTGGTTACACTCGATGAGAGTAGGTAATGGTATTTCTATACCGCCATTCAGAGGAGCTACTACAAGACCACTGGCCCTCCTACCTGAGACTTCTGTAGTTCCGGCACAGGTGCCCAGTGTGTAGGGTAGGGCATCTCCCTTTATGTTTAACAGGTCAAATAACTTTGATCTTGCAAGAGATCGGTTACTCTGATCATCCAAAATTGTATACAGCCTTACAGCCTTTTCAGGTTGACCCTTGGGGTACACACGAACCAAGCATATTTTTGAACAGGATTTGTCATGGAGTCCTTCTCCACAGACTAGAGTACATGTAGATGATACTGGGGTAGGAGGTGACGTTTGGTCCGTTTCCTCCCCGCCTTGCTTTGCTGCAGGAGGGTTATCTGTGGGCATGTGTTGAAGTGGATGAAGTGCTTGTACGTGATCATTACTGTTGCATTCTATGCAGTTTATGGTAGCCTTACAGTCTTTAGCAAGGTGCTCTGTGGAGGCACAGCATTTGAAGCAGATACCAAATTTTCTTAAGAGTTCCTTGCGCTCTTGCAGGGGTTTTTTCCTGAAGCCAATACATTTCCTGAGCGGGTGTGGTTTGTTATGTAAGGGGCATTGACGATTTGGGTTCTCAATTTTGTTGCCTTGATCAGTCCTCTGAGGGACTGTAGTGGGTGCTGATAGAACTTCAGTCCTTTTTACTGACACTGGATGCCTGTGGTCTCTGTGTGTAATGCGTGTGCTTGTGGGCTTTGGAGCAGGTGGACCGGGAGGGTTGAATTCCTCAAAGAAGAAACTTGGGTCGTTTTTTAGTGTCTGCAATTTTCCTGATGAACTCACAGAAGTAGGAAAAGGGAGGAAATGAAACCCGATTCAGTTCCTTGTACTTTGATCCAAGAGATGCCCACCTTTCCTGCATACTGTAAGGTAGCTTGGAAACTACTGGGTTGATTCCACGGGCGGTGTCGAGGTAACTAAGGCCAGGGAGATGTCTGCCTTGGCGAGTTGGAGCTCCAAAAGAAGGTCGCTGAGCTCTTGAAACTTTAAATTGTCCTTGCCAGATATCTTTGGGAAATCTTGCAACCTTTTGAGTAAGGCATCCTCAATTGCTTCTGGGCTGCCAAAGCTACGCTCAAGTCTGTTCCAAGCAGCATTAAGTCCTGCAGCAGGGTTGTCAATATGCACCCCTTTGAGTCTCTTAATACGTTCAGTAGATTGGGGACCTAGCCACCTGATAAGCAGATCAAGTTCTTCTGTAGCTGTAATGTCTAGTTCACTCATTGTGGCCTTGAAGGTGGATTTCCAACCTCTGTAATTTTCTGATTTGTCATCAAACTTAGTGAGGCCTGTCTTAGTAAGTTCTCTGCGGAGCATGTATTTAGCAAACTGTGACAAATCTGTGCTTTCAGGCCTTGGATTTATAGCTTCGGAGTTGGAAACAAAGGCTGGTGCATAAGCATTTAACCTAGACACTGGTTTAAAGTCCATAGATGTATTGTGTTTCGGCTGTGAAGCAGTGACTGGATGTACTGGAGCATATATAGGTAAATTGTCTTGAGATGCAGCTATGGTGACTGGGAGCTGTAGTTTTGGAGAAGTATCTGAGCCTGTTGCATCGGATGCGACTGAATGTCTGCTGCTTTGGTTTAAGACATAGTTGGTAATGCGTTCCAGGTAACCCTTTGAGTCTGTTTGACTGACACAATCTCTTTCACTCTCATTAACCTCTTGTTCTAAAACGTTCAGCCTTGCCAAGGCTGTGGCATGCTCGCACTGCTTTTCCAACGCCTCCATTTCTGCGGCTTCTACTTCCATTTCTGCTTTCTTGCGTGCCGCTTCTGCTTCCATTTCTGCTTTCTTGCGTGCTGCTTCTGCTTCCATTTCTGCTTTCTTGCGTGCCGCTTTTGCTCCCATTTCTACCTTCTTTTGGGCGAAGGCTGCCTGAACCTTAGCGGCTTCTGCATCGGCGCGTGCCTTAATAAGCTGTTGACTGAGGATGGAAGATCTTGATTGTAGGGACTTGGAGGATCTCATGGAGTGTCTCCCAGATACAGAATGATGAGATCTGGATTCATGAAGTTGTGTGATTCTCACTTCTGCCTTTGTCTTTGTTTGAGATACTAAGCTGTCTCTGTTTAGATTCAACTCGTCAAATTCCATTGCTTCTTTCTGTGACTCTGAAGTGTTGTACCGCTTTAAGAAGTTGGCATATTTAAAACACAACTGCTGGTAGCTCTCATAGCTAGCGATTAATTGTTTAAGAGTGCCTTCCAGTTGCAGTGGATCAAAGGCAGGTTGAGAAACAGCAGACATACAGTTAACAGTCTTAGACCATGAGTGGTTAATACTAGAAAGCAATGCTTCTTTATCAGCCTCAAACGTTTGTTGAGCTTTCCAAGTCAATTTGGTTGAGCGCTTTGGCTTTGCACTGAGTTCAGGGTTTAATTCCTGATCTGAATGGACTTCTAATTCTTGCTGTGGATCAGCTTCCACAGAATATGTAGTGCTGTGCTGAGACATTGTGCTGGCAGAGAAGGAGTTAATGCTACAGTCCTTCAGCAGCAGAGAAATGTATCAGTTTGGCTGAGGTTTGCAGGGCCTGTGTGTGCAAGGCAATGCAGACAGGATTCACTTTCACTTACTTTATCGGACTGCAGGCAGAAGGCAATACCATGTGCTGAAACAAACAGCTATACCAGTGCTGTCCAACTGGCGGCCCGAGACCCCCCTCTGTGTGGCCCCCCACCTGTCTGGCTGCTTTGATGGCTTACCTTTGAGTAAGCTTTAAATGGTATCAGTACTGAGATTAACTGCCCCCCCTGCATGGTTCTCACCTCAGATTCAGGCTGTAATCCCTCTGTATTGTTTAAAAATGTAATCCCCTGTGTTTTTCACACCTTTTAATACCTGCATTGTTCACCCCCTGCAGTGTTCACACCTTAGGCTCAGACTGTAATCACTCCCATTGTTCACTTCTTCACACCTCAGACATAGGTACTGTAGGCAGAGTATGGCACATACAGCCAGCATAGGGCAGGAAGGGTAGGGCAGGCAGAGTATGGCACACACAGTCAGGGTAGGGCAGGCAGAGTATGGCACACACAGGCAGGGTAGGACAGGCAGAGTATGGCACACACAGACAGCATAGGACAGGCAGAGTGCTGCCTGTGTGTGCCATACTCTGCCTGCCCTATGCTGCTTGTGGGAGGTGAACCTGGCAGGGGTTTGTTGTGGGAGTTTTTTTAGCAGTTGGAAATAGCCATTAAATGGTCCCAAAGGTGTGTAATTATGTACTGGGGGTTGCTCTGCTATCCACAGGGGAGAAGGCATATGGAATTTAAGGGTATATCTTAATATGACATAATTCTTTCACATATGAATGATGGTTGATATCCCCACAGTAAGGACCAAGCATTTGGGATTTTGCTGTGCTACCACCATTGTGATAAAATAGGTGTGGTTTGAAGTAGGTGTGGTTTCAAAAAGGGGAGTGGTCAAAACTGGCTTCCATTAGCGGCCCTCCACTATGTATGCTAGAGAAACTCCGGCCCTCGGCACCGTAGACGTTGGACAGCACTGAGCTATACCATGCATGTATGATGTGCAAGCAGATTTGTATGATATAATCCCAATAAACAGTCACTGCAGTGTTGATGAAAGCTGCTGTTTGCTATGCTGAGGTAAGTTTACAGACTTGTGTGACAATGGCTGTGGTGCTGCACTGTCTTTAAGTTGCTGTATTCCTAGTATCCTGTAATATCTCACATTATATTCCAGAGCTATCAATAGATCTTTTGACTGTTCTGCCTCCCCATTCTAAGCATTGCAAGTGTGATCTCTATAACTTATCAAGTTGTCTTGAGATAGCAATAACTTACAACCTCAGTAGTGTTGGCAGACAGTTGACTCAATCAGAATGGCACCTTGTAGATCATTGAGAAGTTTATTCCAAACTGTGAAGATCTTGGTAACAGTGAACACTCAAAATAGGTCAAAAGATCATAATATGATCCACTCCAGCAAATACATATGTGTACATAAAATGGAGTCTAGAGACACTACAGGGAGAGAGATGGGAACAAATGAATAGAAAGGCAAAGCATGAAACAACAATGCATGTGTAACATGACAATGCCATACGCATAAGATGCCTCTGTCTCCAATAACAAGGTTAAGAATCTTTATAGAATATTTGTATATGTGTCTTTGAGGTTAATGCATCTAGATTATTATGTGCTGTTATCTATTTGTATTCATCAAAAGATTTTCCTAGTTTGTTTTTCCCATTTACAAAATGGATAAGGATTTATCAAAGCAAATTCCATTTCTTTGGGAGCATCTGGTTTCTGCATTATAATTGCTGTATAAGTAATAGGTGTTCTTATCTCTACTGAATGTTAAAATCATTCATTTCATTTTTTTTTATTTATCTGGATTTTTTATTTTTGTAATTAAAGTTCCAAAGGTTTAATGTGGGCCTTATGAGAAGTAAATTGAATTCTGAACCAATTTTAGTACATAGATGTCATATATTTGTTGTAGCATTGAGTTTAGGAAATGAGGTCAGTCATAGTTTTTTTTCCAATGGAATTCCTTTGACCAAAGTAAAATATATGGCAAGCAAGGTTTTACAGTGCTCAGTTCAAATTCTAAAACTACCTTTTAGTGTGTGGAGAAGACAGTAACCAAATAGATTGATTCAAAATAATGATGTAATATGTATATAATGTAGATATGGTACAAGTTTAAACCTCTTCCTAAGCTAGAGTTTTACACTGGGGGACATATTCAATATAAAATACATTTGTAGTTTTTTTTTTTGTTTGTTTGTTTTTAAATATGCATGATTTTATAAAGCCTAACATGGTATTAAGTTTGTCATATTTGGTGTATTTTCATTTTTTTAATTATTTTTATAAACATGCCCCAAAGTGTAAGCTACACTTTGTTTGTGAAAACAGATTTTAATGCAGGATTCTGCTGAAGAATCTCCATTAACTGATGTGTTTTGATACATGTTTTCCTATGACAGTATACCTTTAAGTGTTTAAAAATGCCAAGGGCTTACCGGTATATCAGGGAGAATAGAAAATACTACAAACAGAAAAATCCCATGTCAATACCTAAAATACTTGTTAAAGTTTATCTTTTCTAAGAGCTTGGAATGGCTTTATCAATATTTTTTTTACCTTGATTAGAAATATTGATTTTCTGTAAAGAGATGCAAGAAAATCATAGATCCAGCATACAAACTGAAAAGCTTGCCAATTTGTAGGTAGTGACTTTCCATTGCTTTCAAACCATTATTCTCCACTTCCTGCTAAATTTAAGGTCACACATTTAAACTGAAATACTAATAGATAATATTCAGGTATATAACACTATTGATTTAGGCTTATAAGCAAGAAAAGAAAAAAGAGATCATGAGCTATTTTTAAAATTAGAATGAAAATACTTTTAAAATCCTATAGCAATTGTTATTTTGGTCACTATATTTTTATTGCAGAAGTATATCAGGTATCAAATAGAAGATTGCAAGTGGAAGATAGTGATCTTGATTTGTAATGGATGAATATAATGGATATCATAATAGCTATAATAGTTATAACAAAATATGTTTGTGATTCATTGTGTTACAATATGTTTGTGTTACATTGTTAAAAATGTTAGAGACACCAGAGCAGAGAATAAAAAAAATACATATACAAATAACTTGAAAATTGTAATAAACATATACTTCAAAGTTGCTTACAATTATTTTTTGGATTAGGCAAAATGTTTGGCTTGACATGCCCTTTAAGAGTGGCTCGGATTCCCTTTTTGGACAAGCAGACAGCGCCCGAACTAGGGGTATAAAAAAGAGGCACCTACAAAGAGTGCAATGATAAGGGTGGCCAGACAGGTACCTCTCCAGCTTACCTTTAGTCTGCGCTATCTTGTCCTGGCCCCCACCGCGGTGATTGAGCGGCAGTGCCAATGACTGCCCCCCCCACATCAGCATTGCGTATGTAGCAAACACAAGGGGAAGGAGGTTGCAGGGGGGAGGTGGTTGACCAGGTTACATAGGACGTCCAGTTGGCTTGTCCAGTTGGCTTGTCCTGCCAAGCAGAATATCCAAGGCTACATGATGCCGGGTCCATGTGGTCATATGTGTATAGGTGATAAATTCATGTATTTTGTGGCATTGATCCATGATCAACACCATCTTACCAGTGTATAAACACTTTATTGAAAGGGTCTTATATCTCATCCTCTAAAAAGTGGAACGCTCATGAGTTGAAATTTAAAGAATAACTAAACCTTTTCTTTTAAAATGTCTAAAATTACTGTATTCAGCCCCCAGAATAACATACCTTTCTCCCTGCATCTAGATTTATTTAGTTTCTCTATTACAAGCAGATGAACTGCATCTCTTTTACTGACTCTTTTGTCCTCCTTCTTTTTTCTGACTATGATGACCTCAGAGAGGTGCCTATTGATTGATTTGAATTGGAGCAGAGGCAGTGAGCTTGTCCAGTAGGCACCACATTCACCTTTGATTTTAAGCTGTTCTGCGGCAGGGTCCTGTGGGTATGTAATTGTTTTGTCTCGGGGTACCTTTTGTGTTGCCTTCAATAACAATACAGCATTTTCGAATAAGCTCGTGCTTAATAAATAAACTATAACAAAGTCTTTGCTTTGCACCAGATAACATGTTAGAGCTGCTGTAAAATGCAATTTTGGGAAATATATATTTGTCTTCTAAATATTGTCTTGAGGTCATAAATTGCTCTTAACTTCCATTTCCTAATGCATTGCTCATAGTAGAAATTGCAAGCAGCAATTTCTGCTGGGTAAGGGTCAATTTTCAGATCATCACTCACTTGTTTAGTAATAAAACCCATGTGAGTTTGCAAGGGTCAGATAATTTACGTAGCAACGGACCTTCACCTACCTTGGATCAAACAAAAAATACTATTGGTGGTAATCTGGAAGGTTGGAGCAAGATATGCACTTCTCTTATGCACTTCTTTTGAACACAACTGTATTCAGATCCCAACAAATAAATATAAATAATTAATTACATTCATTCATCTAGTAAAACTTGACCTATACATACCTTTGATAATTGAATGTTCTTTTATTGCCATTATTTTTATTTGTTAATTTATCTAGCTGAATGAACATTTATTAAAAGCCAAGCTTTTTATATTTTTCAATGTTATTCTGTTATGCTTTCCACCTTGTTGCAGAGACAGAGACAGTTCATAACAATTTTTTGAAACATTATTTGGATTTTTATCTGTGCGCACAAAACAACTTTTAACCCATGTGTACCTACACTTGAGTTTATGATCCTTCTACAATCAAATACATTATTAGGCCTCGTGTACTAAGCACAGGACAGATCCCAGAATGTACCATAAAGAGTTACACCCCCCTACGAACACTGCACTGCCCGTGTTCAGCATGTTGGCATATCCTCATCTTGTACATGTTTCAGACACTACTAAATCAAATTAGTATATAGAGAGCTTAAACAATGTATAATTTTTTAATATGGCATATAATGGGCTAATTGATATACAGCTATACATAACTGAGCTTATACCAGTTGATTAAAAGACCTTTGAAGAGGCTTGGAAAGCATTGCAGGAATTTGAACTCTGGTTGGAGAAGAGATGGCTTCTACTATATTGTTTTAAGAGTCAAAACCAGCAGTATATAAAGAGCCAAATAGAGCTTTCAATTGCAATTGCATTTACAACTGACATGAAAATGTTTGGAAAAAAATGTGGAACATTGTTTAGAATTACATTTTCTGTAACTAATCCTGCTTTTTTTTTTAATAAATTCAGAGAAGTTTATTTGAGAAATAATTAAAAAAGAGTCAGCAGAGAAATATTAGATACCATGCACATAAGGCATTTGTAGGCACCGGTAAGATCGGTTTGGGAATATCTTCTGTCGATATTCCCACCTATGGGTGGGCGATATCGGGCTAATTCGGTCATTTGCCCTGGATAGTGATAGTGATGACTGTATCAGAGAGCCAATGTGGTCCCTGATCCAATGGAAAAATCAAACCTGCCTATGGAAATATGGCCAATTTCCGGCCAGATGTTGGTCGAGGATTCCCAGCATTCATGCCCACATACAGGCAGATAAGCTGCCGAATCAGTCTAAAGGACTGATAGCAGCAGCTAGAATCAGCCAGTGTACGGCCATACAATCTCACACTATATGCACGAGGGACACTGGAAATATTTGGTGCAACTTAATGTTCATGTACTATGCTTTAACTAGCGATGAGCAATTTCTTAGGCAGGCGTGAATTCGCACATGAAATTTCGCATTTTGCAATGGGTGAATTGTTTTGCAAATCTTGCGCAAAAAAAGGCACAGTCAAGTCGAAAAGGGTGCAATCAAGACAAAAAGGTTTGTGGTCAAGTCAAAAAAGCACAATCACGGCAAAAAAAGTCACACAGTACCCGAATTCTGCAAATTTTTTGTAGCTCGCAAATTTTTCAGCAGTTTCACAAGTTTTTCAGCTAAGCAAAATGGGACAGATCCGCTTATCACTAGCTTTAACATGTCCTATAAAAAGCATTTATGAAACCAATAGCAGATATTGTTTTTGTAGGATAAAATTAACCTAAATCATTCTCTTGTGGATACATAAGTCCTGTTATAACAATTATATTATTAAATTATTGACATTAACTTAACAGACAAATGACTACTCATTTTTAGTAGTAAATTTTTTTTAATATTATGTTTGTTTCAACTACATTAATTCTAGTTAAATCACATATCCCATGTCTTCATTTGCAATATTACTAATATTAATATTTTATACTAAAATCTTTAGTCAGGTCACCTTTTAATACCAGATTACCTTCTTATGTAGGCACTTCAATTCCCCAACGTATTTGAAATTCATGGTGTTAAAGAGAATCTCAGCTTGTTTTAATATTAGAAAAATTGTGAGCTTGTGAAAATCTTTTGTTTCTGAATATGTTACCTTTTAAGAAACACAAATGTTGTATTTAAATCTAGTTGTTATGTTTGGTTCATCAACTGCAGTCAGCAATCTTTATTGCATCTTATAGTGAAATGTGTCTTACCTGTGATGGCTAGCTGTGTAACAAAGAAAGTCATACGAGATTTCCGCTTTCTTTCCTTCCATGTCAGATATAGAACAACTGAGTTGCCAAATATAGTGACAATAAACAAAATCCAGAGAGTAATCAGCTGCTCCATCTATAAGAAAAAATGAAAGTAATTTAATCCATTTGTAGACTCTATTTATTTTGACTAAACCATAAACCGTTATGGGACCTGTTATCCAGAATGCTCGGGACCTGGGGTCTTTTGGATAAGGGATCTTTCTGTAATTTGGATCTCCGTACTTTAAGTCTACTAAAAATCAATTAAACATAGTAATACGTGAATGCAATTATTCCAGAGCTAAAACAACATGAAAAAATTTGAGAATTGGAATTTCTCACATGAGATAATTTTGTTAATTCTCCTTCATAATGCTGCCTTTGCAATTGTAGTCAGCATTTAACTTCTGAGGAATAGTTACTCCAGTGCAATGATTTCCATAAATAATTATAGCTTGTGTATCAGTGTGCATTTTACCCACAATGCAATATTTGCCCCATAATTTTAGCATAATTGGGTCAATTATAGCCTGATTCTTTGGAGACAAGTGAACTGCATCTATTGACGCATTCTGCAATAGGTGCATTGTATACAATTCATATAGGGGGCAGGATGTAGAGTGGCATCAAGCAGAACTATGCAGATGTGCAAGGAGCAGCTTTTAATGCCGCCTACCTTTAATTAATGCGATTTCTTTGTGCAACTAACCATGCAAACCTGCACAAATACAATTGCACTTTGCAGTAGTAAATAAGCCCATAAAGTCAGTATTCATTGCCATTTCAGTTATAGTCTAAATTATTCTAGCTACTTCCTACAAAAACTTACATTTTATTCACCCAGAACTTGCAAATTGAAATGGTTACTGCATATATCACCTCTGCATTTTCCTACCTAGGTATATATACCAATACAGTGTACTTTACTGACTTATTAGGCCATGTGATTCTTGTTTTTGTTTTCTTTTAAGAATTTTGAAAAATGTTATGCACAGGGTTGTTTTAATAAATAGGCAAACCAACAGGACGGTGACAGTTTTCTGACCTTCTGTTTGTTTTAACTCTTGACTGAAGCATGCTCCTGAAATGGCAGACCAATTGTTTTAATCCACTGGGAGAACAACATTTTTAAATCTATAAAAGACTGATTTTTTTTATGTTTTATTTTGTTTTCTAATTATGTAATTATGGTTTATCTGCTCACATGGGCTCAGGGTGGTGCACCTGGAACTCAATTCTGCTTTGGTAAACACAAAGCATCTCTTTATTGCTTGCATTATTAAATTCTAGTTCATCTACTGAAAGGTAACACTATAACAAATTTATTGGGATGGCCAAGGTGACCTACCAATGAGATCTTTGCCCAGGGCCCACTGACATGCAAAGCATCTGTTGTCAGTTGTATTTATGCAGTATTTTGCTGCCAATGAACCATCAAAATTTGTAGAGATTAGTAGACCACGGGTCCCTAATTGTCAATACCAGCAGCAATTATCTTTGACCAGTCTTATACAAGTTAAAAAATGAAACAAAAAAACTGAATGGTTGCTATTGGTTATTGGTAACTGCATTGGTGCAATGTATTACCTATGTTCATATATCAGCCCCTCGATCCCCAAAAGCAGCAGAAGTAACTTTCTGACATGTACTCACAAAAAACCCTGTTGTAGTACAATAAAAAGCTCTATTAAAGAACTGTAATGAAAGAATGAGAATTGGTCAGAAAGATGTAAACAGTACCAGCTGGATTGTCAATAATAATTCATGTATTTTGGAGTTGAATGGAGTATAAAACCATAAGTGATTAACTACTCTATGCATTTGTGCTAACTAAGAGAACAAGAAATTGAAAACATGGTGAAGTGTGAAATTAATGATGGCTAAAGAAACATTTCTTACAGCAATTTACTTGGCAAAATCAATTATATAGCTTTTCATCCACTTAAAATAGACACCTTGTTTGTACTAATGGCATAGCATGAATGGTATCTTTCATTTTATCTGAAAGTACAAAATAATATTGTTTAAAGATTTGTTTTTATTTAGTTGTGTATATGCGGTATCGTCCAGTAAATGTCCATTATTATACAATGATGTAAAATGCAAAAAATGTAATGTGAGAAATTCACCATTATAGGCAATAGAGTAAAGAAAATATGTGTGTGTGTGGGTGTGTGAGAAACATGTAGATAAGTACTTCAAATAGTCGTCCAACCAATGTTATTTTCTTGTGGGTGGACCCTGAAACATTATGTTATTCCATATATATATATTAATGCTGCTGTTCCTACTATAAGGTTCACATTGATAACATTGATGAAAAAAAATGATTAAAAAAAATTACATTTCTTGTGGGTGGCCCCTGAAACATTGTTATTCCATAAATATATTAATGCTGCTGTTCCTAGTATAAGGTTCACATTGATAACATTGATAAAAAAATGATTAAAAAAATTGCATTTCTTGACTCCACAATCTACAGAGAAGGGTGTCAGTTGGTTGCTAATTAGTATAAAATAGCGACAGATAGGAATGGTTTGTTTCACTGTACAAGTTTATCCTATCCCCTGCATTAAAAAACCCAAACTCAGTTTATGATGGTAAAATGTATTGTAGTCTATGGCCAGATAAGAACAACTGATATTGGGAGGGGAGGGATGTAACAGAGGTCTGTTGAGAGGGGTTATCCTCAAGAGACCCTACAGGCTTGTAGAAGAGAAATAGGGGATACTTCTAAGGGGATTTTAAGATAGCCTAGAGAGAAGAAAGTCTCTGATAGACTCACTTTTGTTAGCAAATACACAATTGCATTAATTGGGTTAAGAAAATTATAAGGAGACACTTGCACCTTTCAAAATTAAAAATAACCATCTCTAACATTATCCTAATAGTCTTTCAGTAAGTACAGTGCAAATAACATATAGTGCAGCAGTGCAAATACTGTATCAGTATACAGAAATACAGTTATGATTAAAGCAATCTTGCTAATCATTATAATTTTGTCTTGATGCATGGAATACTAAAATACTTGAAGGATTCCTGATGTGTGACTGCCCATCCACTTCATATTTAAATTTACTGTCATTTCAAAGATAAGGTAATCCATTTAATTCTTGCTATTGTTATTATGTATAAAAAAATGTAATATGAAACAAAACTAAAGCTATTGTAGCCCTAACTATAACCTCAAATATTGAAAATCAACTGTATATCTCAAATAATTCTTTTTTTCATTGTTGTCATTATTATTTGAATGAAATCAAGATTTTCATAGACCTTTTTTTCATCTCTAGTGATTACAAAGCCCTGAACCCAAAACCTCTAAGGGTAAGACAGAAACTGTCAGAATGCACTGACAGAGACTGATTCTTTTTACTCAAAGAATTAAATTCAAGTTCAGAAAAGGTCTGCTAGCTGCGTTACTACATATTTATGAAAACTGACAGATCTGGTAATTTAAAGAGGGTTTCAAGTCTTAGAACTGAATACACAATGAATGCTGTCAGTATACATTGTGTATTCAGTTGTAATGTAAGAACTGAGACATAAGAATACTTTAGACAAATGCATTGAGAATATTGCAACAATGCATCATAGGCCTTAGTAACTAACCAAGGAGCAAGGTGCCACCTTGCCTTTGCTTCATATGCACCCCTGTCTGCATTCAGTAGCACCACATTTAAATGGATGGAATGGCATGGGGACATCATCTAGAATGCCTCCTAGCTTTGAGCATTATTCATAAGCACAGGCTAGGGAACATCAGATGCAGGAAACCCTAAACCCACCCCTGCCTAAGCTATAGGATGCAGAGTGTAGATCAAATTATTGCACCAGGTGCAACTTTCCATGCATGGGGGTTAAAGGGTACAGCTTGACTTTCTTTAGTTCTTGCACTTGTGTCTTAGTGGCAAATGAGTCCTCTTCTGTATTGTTATCACCTAAGTTAAAATGGATAACCCATGTGACAGAATGACTATAGCAACACATTATGTAATTGTATACATGTGACCAGCAGCATTAGGCAACAGAGAATTTCTGACAACTCTGCATAGGAGAGTCAAAAACAAATAAGTACATTATGGACTACTTTGAAATTTAAAGGGGTCGTTCAACTTATCAACATTTTCCTCCCATTTTTTTTCTATTAATTGGTATGTCTGCAATAGATAAGCACTGCATTAAGTTTATTGCAATGTTTGTTTTTCTTCAGATAATTCTCGAATCAGTAGGGTGTTGTCGGTCATCACTAACAATAAGCAACATTTTTCACCAGGCATGCATTTGCGATCCATTGATTCCAAATCCTTTGTGTATAAAAAAAATTGACATAACATGTGGGCAAAAAAATGGGAATGGGAAGTTTTATTAATTTTTCAGCAAAACAAGATATTCACTCATCACTGGCCATCACTGTTGCCAAAACCTAACCCCCCATAAAAAATAACTGAATTTGACTGTTTAAAGAAGTATGATCAGTTCTGACACATTGGCAAACAAGCAAGGACTTTGTTAAAAAGGCAATTTGTTGTAAGTATGTTAAAACACTTTCTTTCTTGCCGTGAATATTTTCTTAACAGTAACAACAAGAATGAATGTTCTAAAAAATGTAAAAACATGTTATATGCTGGAATGGTTTTAGCATACCAACGCACAATTATGTAACTTTTCATTTGTCTGAGATTTATCTGCCAACTCCCTGCCAAGACCACAGCAGCTTCCAAATATATCTGTAGTAAATTAATTTCATGACAATCTTACTTTCTAGCTTCAAGACTATTAAGAAAATGCAGAAATGATTGATAATTATTGCCATCTGTTACTGTCAGATCTAATAGTGCTCATGACCACAAGTGCAATGTGCAAATTAAAACTTTGGTAGTAAGTAACCACAATTTTTACCCACAATGCAGTGTTCTGTATGTTCTCTCTTAATATGTCTTCTTTTTCTTCTGTCCTGCACACCCTACTATATACAGCTTCTATGGCTTTGTCCCAGTCTGAACAATGGGTTGAGTAGCAGAAATGCCTGAGTAGCAAAGTTTATTTTGTATACTGAAGATGAAGCAACGTAACCAAATCAGCAGGTAAAAGCAGTGTCAAAGGTCAAGACTCGTAGAACAGATTCATAATTGTAGGATAGGCAAGGGTCAAACCATAAAACTGAGACCTAAGGATGGTATTTAGTAGAACAGGCCAAGCGTCAATAAAAATAAGTCAGGCATGGTTAATGGTTCAGTGCAACTATTTATGTCTGTCATTTACAAGGTATTGAAACTTAGAATGCATGTATGCCAAAATGGCACACCGCTAGTATAGGGAATGATTTACCAGTGACAAAATGCAGTGATGGAAGAGAGCACAATGATGCATTAATATCCAAATTACTTGCTGTACACACTTATGAGCATCACAATCCAATGTTGACATAATATACTACAATCTGACATTTAGATTGCAAATGTCAGATTGTAGCATATTATGTCAACATTGGATTGCTCTTCCCAGTTGATATCTCCAGACATGCACAAGTTTTTCAGCAAGACAGAGTGACTTTTCTGGTAAATAAAAATTATCTGAGGGATGATTGCCAAGGCACTAGGCAATTACTGTAGTTTGGCTATACATTCAATATTACATACCTTAGGCCTTTTTTTCTTTTAAAATGTCTGGGATAAAAATGTATTGGCCCTTTTACTATAGTAACTTGATTAACCTGGTTACATTCAAACTTAAAGGAAAAGTAACACTAAAATTTAAAAGTAAAAAATCTATTCTACCCTGCCCCAATAATTGCCCTATCCTGCAAACCGCTTAGTATTTTGAATGCTTTATTAGAAAATACCTGATTAAACTTGGCTTCCGTTCATTTGAATTAAGGCGATACGGTGAAGGAAGGAGCAGCATCCACTATGCGAGGATCGATTGATCAAGCCTAGCCTGACTCCTTCCTATACAAAAGGAAGGCTAGGCTTGATCAATTGATTGTCGCAAAGTGGATGCTGCTCCTTCCTTCGTGGTATCACCTTACTTTAAATGACCGGAAGCCAAGTTTTAACAGGCATTTTCTAAGAACGCATTCAAAATACCATGTGGTTTGCAGGATAGAGCAATTATTGGGGGAGGGTAGAATAGATTTTTTACTTAAAAATTGTCAGTGTTACTTTTCCTTTAAACTGCCTCAGTCCTTACATAGTCACCCTTTCTTCTTTTGCTGAAACAGTTTTGCTGGTCTTTAGTGATGAGTGAATCTGTCCCATTTCGCTTTGCCGAAAAATTCACAAAACATTTTCTGTCGCATGCTTCTTTTTTTTGACGCATGTGTCTTTTTTTGCCGTGACCACACCCATTTTGATGCAACCGGACCTATTTTGACATGACAGTGTCTATTTTGCTGCAACCGCACTTAATTTAACATGACCGCACCCAGTTTGATGCAACCACTACTTTTTTTGAAGTGCACAGAATAAAATTTGCTTATCACTAGATGGTGTGTTATTGAGTTACTTAACACTACTACTTTCATTCGGGGTTTTGGTATTTAGCAAGTGTGAAAAAAATGCTTATGTAGCCAAAATTCCTCTATCTGGTTAATGATTTAAATGCATCAAGAGGCATGTCGGAACCAGCTGGAGTGGAAGTTCATGGAAGTTCATTTCTGGCATTGGGGTGGGTTAAGTTTTGTTTCCTTGCTCTTCTTACCTTGTGGCTACCCATTGTCCTGCCCCAATGAGATTTAGAAATCAGAATGAAAAATTCTGGAGGGCCACATTCTTCCTGTTACCTCACCCTGGTTCTGACAGCTATGCACTGAGCCTTTATAATTCTAAACTCAAAGCTGAGTAGGTAGAACCACCATGCCCTGGCACGTAAAAATATTATTCTAAGATTCTGAAAAGTTTCTTTTAGGCTATACTTACTCTTGTCAGGTAATCTAAGTACTCAACCCACACTTTAGGTATATATAGATAGAAAAGGAGGTGGCTGTTGCCTACCTCAGCAAAAATATTTAAGCAGTTATCTCTAAAGTATTCAACTTTTGCTATCTGCTTACAAATCTGAATGCTATTTTGTTAGTGTTCAAAAACATAGCTTGAAATGCAATTCATGTTTTAGTTATGTTACTGCATTACTGTTTGTGCTACCAGCAATGTGTTCAAGGGTACAGTATGCTAATTGGACCCTGTTAAAATAATATATATATTTTTTTGCTTTCTATAAATTTCAGAGTAAAATGTGGTAATGAAGAAATTTGTGCCAGCAGGGGCAGTCACCAAGAGTTTTATTTTGAAGAAAGTAGCTGGGAAGTCAAAATGTATGATGGGGAACATTAATTTACGCTTGAAACAAAAGGTTTACTTTAGTACCAGTGCAGATATCACCATGAGATTAATGTTGTTTATTCGTATTTAGCAAGATCTGAATTTATCTCATTGTTTACTGAGGTTTCTTTGCAAATTTGCAGTCTCTAAATCTTCTGTTTATCATTCTTGTCAGCTAAACTAACCAATGCATATATTTATTGATGTGTTGTTGAAGACTATAGCATTGTAATGAAAAAATAAGCAAGAATTCAGAACATGCACTTGTTTTGCTACATCTAACTCCCTGGGTGTTCTAAATTTTAAGTTTTGAAAAGCCAGTCATGCCTCAAAATGTAATGGACACCATATATTAATACCATGACATAGATACAGTAAATTAGTGTTGCATGGTGGATCATTGGTTAGTGCTGCTGCCTTATAGTGCAAAAGCTGTTTTTTTTTTCATCAATTAATAGCAGTTCAGGACAAGGAGCTCATCTTAGCTTTATATGGTATTGTCCTTGTTTAATTTATAGTAACTGTTGTGTTCTCGCCTACTAAAGCACTGTATACACTTGTGCTATATAAATAAAGAAATACAATGCCCTGTTAATACTGTTTTTTTTTTTTTTCAGTACAAAGCAGAACTGTTAATTTGTTCTACTAATATGATTTTGTGTGGAATCTTCCCTGGTTAGAATTTTTCTAGTAAATATTTGCACGAGTTGTACTGATCTTTAAAGCATATGCTTGTTTACATATGATGGGGCAAGGTGCAAAAGCAGGTACAAGCTACTGCCAGAAGCTGTGGGTGCAGTATGACCACTAAAGGGAGTGATTTTGCACCCCTTTGAGTTGTTACATTTTTGTTCAGGGTTTTCTTAATTAACCCCTTTTGTGTTTACAAGCTACCTATTGCACTATTTTCTTGGTTTGTGGCTATCATCTGTGACTGTGAATGTTTTTTGTCTTAACAAATATAAACCTACTTGTTTTTCCAATTGTTTAATTAAACGTAGACTCGGTTAGCCCAGGTACAAAACTAATAATTTACCCAATCTACTTCAACAAAAAAAGGCCATATTCATATGATTATGACAAAGTCACTCAGTCAGTTAAGTTATAGTAAGGTCAGCTGATGGGTCCCTAGGACACTTTTTTGTTTAAACACTTACCCTTAATTGTAGTCAATTGGAAATGAAAGTATAAAGCTTCCATTTAAAACTGTATTAATGCATGTATTATTAGCAATATTTAGTTTATTAACACTACTATTTTATAACCAACATTAATAAAAGTAAAAAAAATGTTTGCATGAAATTGTAAATAAATACTTAAAAGGGTATATCCAAAATCATATGAGTCTGTAGGAAACATACATAGTAACAGTAACATAGTAGACAAGGTTGAAAAACATCCAGGAGACGGCACAAAAACCCAAATCTGCAGCCTCTCCAATTTGCCTCCAAGTGGGAGAAATCCCATCCTGATTTCAATAGGGAAATGGCACCAGTCCCTGAATCAACTTTGTGTTAGAGTTAATTTCAGTAAATCCAAGCACACCACATATACCACAACCCCACAGTCCAAGTTCCTACTTACCTCAGTATAAAAACTATTTAATTCAGTTGACATAATCTATCCTTCATAAAACCATGTTGATTATTACTATTAATGTTATTCTCCAGAACATAATCTTGAGTTTGATACCTTAACAAACCTTTACATAGCTTGCCCACAACAGATGCCAGATGCACCAGTCTGTAATTAAAAGGCTAAGATCATAACCCCCTATTTGAATATTGGAATTACTGTACATCAGCTGTCCTCCAATCCATAGGTACCATACCTGAACAAAGGGAGTCTGAGAAAATCAGAAAAGTGGCCTTAAGTTTAACTAAGTTCTCTAAACACTCAAAAGTGTACAGAGTACAGTGGTCCTGTAACTCTGCCTCCTCAGTTGCATAAATTGAGGAAACAATCTATCAGGACCACGGAGAGTCGTTAGAGAAATTCGTAGGGGAAGGACCTCTCCTACACCTCCCACTGAGGCGACAGCCGCTGAGGGTGGAAACAGGACTGGGCCTAGTGGAGGAGTGGCAGGAGTGCCGAACCGGAGCGTCAGAAAGCAGGAGCGAAGTCAGGCAGGCAGAGGGTCAGTACAGGCAGCAAGGGTTCAAAGTCAAGTCAGGCCGGGTCAAAAATCAGAATCTTGGCAGCAGAAAATAAGGCTTGGTGTTTTCCAATAGAAAAGATCACTTAGCAGTGATCCTAGGCCTCTGGCGCACTTCTGCGCATGCGCAGAGCGTCGGATGCGCGTCCCCGAGCACGCCTCCATCATTACGTGTCATTACGGCGCGCGCGCGTATTCGCCGGCGCTGTGACAGGCGCGCGCATGCACAGAAGGGCGCGCCTCGTGCCTGCTCCACTTCGGGACCTGGCGGCCAGAAACGGCGAGTGCCCCCAGGTACCCTACACAATCTGATTAAGCACATTTGTTTTTCAGCATTCCTTGCAACCAAAATATATATTTTTTTTAATGTGCCACACTTTCATCCTGCATCTTTATAATAGTAAAATAAAAACAAGAATGAGACCATTTTTCTGCTAAGTGGTTTGCATTAAATGTGTCCTTGTTTTTCAGGGTTTTCCAATGTGCTAGGTCTGTAAAGATCCCTTCCTCTTCATCTGAATGAATGAATGAATGCATGCATACTATATAGGACAGATAGTGTTCATACATGTGGGTTAATATTGTTATGTATAAGCATGTAAGAAGGCAAGTGTTTCAGTAAGTGCATATGTGTGAGGGAATATGACTGGAATATATTTAAACTGAATAACAAGTGACATGCTTGTTTCTATTTTAAGTCAAGTGGCACTCTAATGTCCTTAGATTCATTGACTGATCTATCTCTACTTTTAATCCTGAATAGGATCCTATGAATGCTTTTGAAAAAAAGCAATCCCTGTTATCTGTGATGTGATTTCCAACTGTGGTGTCTGTAGTCTTTTCTAACAGCCAATATGCATTTTAAAGTGTATATTTTTAAGAATAATGTTATACAGCTGTACCTATATTCTTTATTTTAGGTATTGGGAGGAAATTGGTTGCTTCTCTAAATAATTTACAATACCATTATCACATTCAACCTGAATGCATGAGGACTTGCTTTTAAAGTACAAGGAAAGGGTAATACATTGGCCACATGGTTAGGCACCCAACAGTGTGTTAAATCACTAACCTTTTTCCCTGGCCCATTGTACTATTTTTTTTAAAAAAATACATGGATATGTCTTTCTTACTTTACACTGCCACCTTATTTATATTTCAAAACTCCATTGTGGCTTCTTTACACTCTCAGACCCATGTATATGCACAATGACAATGTTTTCTGATTTTAATATACTGCACATGCACAAGCCTAGAAAGCTGCAAGGAACCTTGGGAAATAAAAATATCAGAGAAAAATATCACCTTAGTACTCTACTGTTTTGATCCCTAAATTGATCTTCAAGGATAATAAATAAACACACTACAAGTAGGGGATGCACAGAATCCCAGATGATTCCAATTTTCTAGCTAAACCAAATCCATACCCTTAAAATCACATTACTTTAGACTATGTGACAAGGAAAGCTGCCAATTTCTTTTGGAGTGCTTGATTTTTTTTTTTAGTGCTGCTGCCTAATAGTGTGAAAGCTGTTTTTTTTCATCGATTAATAGCAGTTCAGGACAAGGAGCTCATCTTAGCTTTATATGGTATTGTCCTTGTTTAATTTATAGTAACTGTACCCTTGATTGTGTTCTCGCCTTCTAAAGCACTGTATACACTTGTGCTATATAAATAAAGAAATACAATGCCCTGTTAATACTGTTTTTTTTTCAGTACAAAGCAGAACTGTTAATTTGTTCTAATAGTATGATTTTGTGAGGAATCTTCCCTGGTTAGAGTTTTTCTAGTAAATTTTTGCACAAGTTGTACTGATCTTTAAAGCATATGCTTTATTAAATGGCTTGTTTACATATGATGGGGCAAGGTGCAAAAGCAGGTACAAGCTACTGCCAGAAGCTGTGGGTGCAGTATGAGGGAGTGATTTTGCACCCCTTTGAGTTGTTACATTTTTGTCCAGGGTTTTCTTAATTAACTATTTTCTTGGTTTGTGGCTATCATCTGTGACTGTAAATGTTTTTTGTCTTGACAAATATAAACCTACTTGTTTTTCCAACATGTATAGAGTATGTCTATACTATGTCTATAGAACATGTAGAAGTCAATGGCAGGTGCACTTTTTACAAATGGAAGATCTGTCTTTGCTTCATGATTTTATAGGCTTTAGGGTTTTTTTTGACACATGCATTTGTGTGACAATACCAAAAAGTTGCAGTTTTTGCCACCTCTTTTTTATTCTTACTTTTTCAATTGGGATCTTTAAATAAATGACTAGACATTAATGTATTTTGTGGAAATTAGTTTAATTTAGAGTTTAAAAACTCTAAAACCACAAAAATCCGAATGTTTATATATCTGCCCCTTGGAGCCATGCTGCACACACAGCATAACATATTTATAATAAATAAAAAGAAAAGACAAATTGGTGGGCAGGGCGAGGGTCAGTGCAATATTACATTTTTCTTTATAAACTGTTTAGGGACTGTTAAAAAAGCTGGGTCCGCATTTCGACATTGGTGAATTGTTTCGAGAAACTTCCGTGAAAATTCGCCGCGGAAAAATTCGTCACACTGATTTTTTTTGTTGCGTGTCAAATTGAGTACGGTCACATCAAATTGGGTGCGGTCGTGGCAAAAAAAGCGCGGGTGTCAAAAAAATCTCTCAACAAATGCTTTTTGCAAATTTTTCGATTTGCTCATCATCACTAAAGCTGGGGGCAACGACACAAAAATTAGCCTTCTTAATAACTAATGAACTAAGACTAACAAACAAAAAGCTTTGCTAAAACTCTCCATAAATTGATATAGTTGAGTGCAAAGAGGGCAGCTACTATTTCAACCTTAGAGGTAGGAGGGAGGGGGCAGGCTCTTTCTCATACTTAGAGCAATAGTACAATGGGACATTGGTCATATTTTTCCCTCTGCAAATTTTCACAACACAGATGTATATGCAAACTCAGATTCAGATACACGTCAGCAATCTGACTAATCTTTTGAGGGGGATCTGAGCAGGATTCAGCATTTATCTGAAAACAAAAATACTGGATTTGATTCATCCCCAGAATACACATATTCTAGCACCAAATACTGACTCATAAAAACATTATCAAGTCACAAACCAGAATTTTTTTTTTTTAACATGCTTCCCACTCTTGAATACATAGACCACAATAACAGTTACAATCACATTCTGCCTTTAATACATTTTGCTGTGATTAGAGTCTTGTATCTAAAATGAAAGCAGATTTATATTTTATCTTTACAGACTTTCAGAGATAAAACTGTCATTGCAGAAATCTTTGAAGGTAAACTAACTTTTTTTAAAATAAACAACTCTATTTTAGCATATACATATATATATATATATATATATATATATAAACAGGTGAAAACAGGCACTCACGTATAATGAAGTAATAATTTGCCTGGGTGCAGTATAAAGTGAGCATACAAAATTAGAAAGAATATGCCGCACACTCAGGTCTTAGATGCAAAAAACAAAAAATTTTTTATTTGGATCAAGGACTGACGTTTCGGCCACACAAGCAGCCTTTCTCAAAGTGCAGATGTGGCAATCAAACCCCCCTGATAAACCCAGCAGTGGCAAGCCTTGATGACATCATAGAGTGGGTGTGTCTAAACACCAGACACTGTACAGACACAATTTGAATAAAACAATTACAAAGGAAACCAAAAATGAGTAGAAAGTGCAAGAGAAGTGAATCACCCTGTGTAAAAGGAGCGGGAAATCCCAGTGAAATAAATAAAATGCAACAAGTGTGCAAAGAAAGGGCGCTTGAATCACTGTGTGGCTGAACTGCAACTCCCAGTACCCGCTCTGATTCGAAGGACGCTGTGGTAATTTGTATATGTTTGTCCATACTGTTAAGTAATACGCTCAAACACATAGGTAGGCTGGCGGCTTGGGGCACAAGGAAGCGATAAGAGCACCGTAAGCACAATATTGTGCTGCAGAGGGTGGCAATGTATCAAGAAAGGGAACCATGTAGTTCACATAGCGCTCCTCAGAGCGTCTAAGTATACTTATACCTCGGCATATAGCGGAGTGTACTGACATGAGTGTCATAATTGGCGCTGTGAGACAGTGCTCATTAGCGGTTTGTTGAGGTGCCTGCGGCTAGCTGCGTGCATGACCAGGAGTCATGCACGCAGCTAGCCGCAGGCACCTCAACAAACCGCTAATGAGCACTGTCTCACAGCGCCAATTATGACACTCATGTCAGTACACTCCGCTATATGCCGAGGTATAAGTATACTTAGACGCTCTGAGGAGCGCTATGTGAACTACATGGTTCCCTTTCTTGATACATTGCCACCCTCTGCAGCACAATATTGTGCTTACGGTGCTCTTATCGCTTCCTTGTGCCCCAAGCCGCCAGCCTACCTATGTGTTTGAGCGTATTACTTAACAGTATGGACAAACATATACAAATTACCACAGCGTCCTTCGAATCAGAGCGGGTACTGGGAGTTGCAGTTCAGCCACACAGTGATTCAAGCGCCCTTTCTTTGCACACTTGTTGCATTTTATTTATTTCACTGGGATTTCCCGCTCCTTTTACACAGGGTGATTCACTTCTCTTGCACTTTCTACTCATTTTTGGTTTCCTTTGTAATTGTTTTATTCAAATTGTGTCTGTACAGTGTCTGGTGTTTAGACACACCCACTCTATGATGTCATCAAGGCTTGCCACTGCTGGGTTTATCAGGGGGGTTTGATTGCCACATCTGCACTTTGAGAAAGGCTGCTTGTGTGGCCGAAACGTCAGTCCTTGATCCAAATAAAAAATTTTTTGTTTTTTGCATCTAAGACCTGAGTGTGCGGCATATTCTTTCTAATTTTATATATATATATATATATATATATATATATTGAGTCAAACCACATATCAATTTACAGCCATGTTAGTTTCTTCCTCTACATCAGTGATCCCCAACCAGTGGTTAGTGAGAAACATGTTGCTCGTCAACCCTTTGAATGTTGCTCCCAGTGGCCTCAAAGCAGGTGCTTATTTTTTTAATTTCTGGTTAGGAGGCAAGCTTTAGTTACATAAAAACCCAGTGTAATTGCCAAACAGAGCCTTATGTAGGCTGCCACTCAACGTAGGGAATATCAAATAGCCAATTATAGCTCTCATTGGCACATCCAGGAACTTTTTTCATGCTTGTGTTGCTCTCCAAAACTTTTTCCATTTGAATGTGGCTCACAGGTATAGGTTGGGGATCCCTGCTCTACATCATCCGTATACATGTAGGCAGACACTCTAAATGAGCAGTCCATCAAGGCAGGGAAGTAAAATCAGTGTAAGTTTATGTAGGTTTTATCTATTAGATGCCTGTGTTGTAACCAATAAGCATACATTGATTTTACTTTACTGCCTCAAGGGACTGTTTATTAAACTGTATATGATTTTGAAATACATACACATATCAGTCAGTATTAATTAATTGTAACCCTGTCTGAATCTGCAATGTGCAATTTTGGGTGCAAGTGTAGCTCCAAGCTTCCCCTGCATCAGTTGCACCACTGCACAGCATTCATTCCAACAGATTACTGGGGCTCAATGATGCTTGGTGCCGAAATGCTCAAATGTAAGGAGCAGCTTTGGGTTCAAGCACCTTTAGAGAATTGTGTCAATTTGCATTACAGTGGCAAACTTTTGTGTGATCACAATTGCATTGGCACATTGTAAATGAGTCCTTTTGTGTATTTAGTTAAATATAAAATAAGAGAAGTGTGAAAAGTATTATTTTTTACAAAAAATATTTTGATTTACATATTTTCTTTGTACCAAAATTTTAGCCATCTTTGTGCGAAGATTGTTTGTCATTTATATAAGTCCCTAACCCAGTGATCCCCAACCAGTGGCTCAGGAGCAACATGTTACTCACCAACCCCTTGGATGTTGCTCCCAGTGGCCTCAAACAGGTGCTTATAGTATTTTTGAATTCCTGGCTTAGAGGCAAGTTTTGGTGTCATAAAACAGGTGTATTGGTAAAAAGAAGCTCATGTAGGCTGCCAGTCCACATAGGGACAACCAAATAGCCAAAACAGTCCTTATCTGGTACCCCAGGAACTTTTCTCATGATCATGTTGCTCCCCAACTCTTTTTACATCTATATGTAGCTTATGGGTAAAAATGTTTGGGGACCCCTGCTCTAACCCAATGGAGCCTGTAATCCCTTGAGCATTCACCCAACACATTTGGGTTCATTAAATCTAGCCTGCCTATGCATTTTAGAGAGTGGGATGACACAAGAGCACTCAAACCAAAGTCACACAGACAAGAAGAGAATATGCACAAATCTCATTGCAGATAGTGCCCATGTCAAAACTGAACTCAGGACCTTATCGCTGCAAGGCAGCAGTGCTAAACACAAAGAACCAAAAATTGCAAAATAGCATTTAAAATAAGGTATGGCTAGAAAATGTTTTTTTTTTTTAATTTTTTTAGTTTCAATATGAAATAGTTGTACCTGCCTTAAATAATCTGAAAGATCAAGGCAAAAAACCTGGAGTATATCTAAATCAATGACAAGACAGAGTCTTGGCAACTTCCTCCACTCAACAAGAACAAGAACCAAATCCCTGTATAGTTATATAAATAGTGTGAAGGGCATTATAACAATTATAATAGTAATAATAATAGTAACAATTATTCTTTTCCTACCACTCTATTCTCACTGCGCACCCATTATCGGAGCTGAAACTAATTGTTTTCTGAATAGTACAGCTGACATCAAACTCCTATCCACCTCCCTTTAGGGTCAAGAAATAAAGCTGCAAAAAAAAAGTGGTTTTCAGTGACATCAGAAGCCTGCTAACCATAATCTAGTGCAAATATATACTTTTTTGATGTTAGTTTGGCACTCTTAAACTATATGTGGGTGGTGAGTGTATATATATAAATGGTGGAGGGTTGCATTCTCTTTTAAACTCAAACTTGCGAAAATTTCAGAGAAAACATAACATTAGCCAATGCAAACTCTGTGATCCTTCAACCGCCTACATCAGTATTGTGTTTTTTTCTTATTGTGTTTATTATCTTCTATTATTATGTGTTTGTGAACACAGCTAAGTTACTTACACACTGTATATCAGTGAGTACTGCATTATTCTTCAAAGGTATATCTAAACCCTGCCTCCTTTTCCTCTTGCACTTCATTTTTACATTGTGATATCTTTCAGAACATAAATGAGTGGTATTAATGCATTATACAGTTATCAGCATGGACAGCAAGATGTGTGTGGCATAGGTGGCTGCCTGTCATCAGATGATTCATTATCAGTGGTTTTAGACTGATAAACCTGTAGTCATGTAGTCAACAAAGTAGTCATATTATTTTTAATTAAAACATATTTATACAGTACCAATATATTCCACAGTGTTTTCTATGTAACAATTTTATAATGCTCTCTTGATACACAAAACAGAACAAACCATATTCATAACCAAGCCTTCCCTATATAGTGTATAATAGCAATGTGTGGAATTTTGACTGCAGTTAATGTGCATTACATTCTGCTAATCATAACCTAGAATATTGTATAAAGGTAATTAAAGTTCCCTTGGAGTGCTATATAATTTTTCATAAAGTACATGACAATCTGCATGTTAATTAATCTAATGTACATTTTTATAACGTTTTGTCTATGTCCATTTGTTTCTTTTTAGTTAATACATTCTTTTAAAAAAAACAATCTAGTAAGGTAAAATTTTAAATACTATATCATAATGTGACTGCTACACAATGCCTGAAAAGGCATAGTGAACAAAAGTTCTGTTAATGTATTACATTAAGCAAACACATGACATACCTTAAATGATGTATAAAAAGATTCCCATGCATATTCTTCTTCTATATCTGCAGAGGAATTTGCTGATGTGCAATTGGTCAGAGTTAAATTCAGTGTTCCTGAGCTGGTATTGGAAAAATCACTGGCTTCAGCAAAACTAACTTGCATTGCGATGTCTGGCTAGGCACAGCTTTTCCCTGACAGAGCACAGGAAAGAAGTGTTCACCTGGTGAAAAGGAATATGAGCTCAGTGTTCTTGCTCCACCACTGGCTGACTGAGGCATATGCTTTTTGAGCAGCTTTATTTTAGCAGCAATACATGTCCCTCTTCAAGCTGTACCTACTCATCATCTCTGACAGAAATCTGTAATGAAAAAAATGATAGCCACATGCTCTCTCCTAGCAGACAATTGTAATAAGGCACATACTTTACATTTCAGCTGCATGTTTCCAATAATGGCTTGCTCCCCTAATGTACATTACATATATGCTGCTAGGTACCGCTCGCTTTTAACTCATATAGCCAGGCAACGCTGGTAGAAATGCATTTGCTTTCTGCAAACCTATATTTTTCTTTATTTTTAATTATTGTACAGTATATAGTTTAGTATGTATTCTATTATCATCTATTTGTCTATTTAGCTATCTATCATCTATCATACATGAGTCTGTCTATATATCATTTTCCCCCCCTTCTACCTGCCATTAAGTAAATGGAGCATCTGTAACTGTCAGGCTTTGGGTGCACAGTATGTAATATTCCATGGGATCTGTGGGTACACCAGGAATTTGGTCTGTGTTACACTATCAATGTATAGTGGCACTGTGCGAGAGAGCTGGGAACTGTGTGACATTCTAGGGGTAGACTTAAGAGTTGTGTGACTATGGTACTGTATAATATCAGTGTATTAGCAAGGTAGAGGTAAAAAAAAAAATCAAACAAAAAGATTTGTTTGAAAAACTACTCCTTTATGACAAATCAATATAGTAACCCAAAAGTGCATCACATCACAAATATGAGCCCTATCAAAAGAGGAATCCACTTGAGAATGGTATATTTTTTGAAACATACTTCGGTGCCTGATTATTTTTTACTTTTATTGCTAATACTGAGTGTTCATTAGTACATTTTAGAATTGTAACCCTTGCTGGTGCAGGCATAGAATCTATTATCCAATGCCTAGGACCTGAAGGTTTTCAGATAAGAGATCTTTCCATAATTGGCATACTTTAAAGGCAATATACAGCTTATTGGCCCATGTACAGGGCATTTGTAGATCAGGCAGGTTTTAGGTTGAGGGGCTTATTGGCCACACCCCCAACAACCTGCATCCTGTCATTGTCATCCGATCATTGGGCCCAAGGGCTGAACAATAAGATCAATTTGATATAGGCCACCTTAGGGTGGGCATATAGAGAAATTATATGCTTGTTTAGCGACTTTGCCAAATGAGCAGATCTTGTGTTTAAGCAGATCTCAGTTTGAGGTACTGTTCAAAAAAAATCCGATGGTTAGTAAATGGCCCCTTCGGTGGAAAGAATGGGGAATCCCTTAAAATGTGCAAGTACACTGATGATAATATGATAGTAAACTTTTTATGTGATCATGGGAAAAAAAACATAATCATTCCTGCTCTTGCCATGTTTTAGGTGGCAAGTTTTTTTTTAACAACACAAACTTGTATGTATGTATGTATAACTTTATTTATAAAGCGCTACTTATGTACGCAGCGCTGTACAGTAGAATACATTAATATAAACGGGGGTATTAAAATAGATAAATACAAAGTATTACAATAAGCACAAATAAATGCAAGGTACAGTTGCAATAAGTTAAGAGTAAAAGACACAAGAGGATGGAGGTCCCTGCCCCGTAGAGCTTACAATCTATATGGGAGGGTAACTTACAGACACAAATAGGCAAATATAAGTGCTGTAGGTCACAGTGGGTGACATTACAATATAAGTGCTAGTTCCCTGGTCAGGTGCTGGGAGAGTGCTCCAAAAGGTAGTCTTTTAGTTTGGTTTTAAAAAGACTGAGGGAGGATTCTCTACGGAGGAAATCAGGGAGGGCATTCCAAATGTAAGGGGCAGCAAGGCAGAAAGGTTTAGGCTGATGCCCCACGAGGCGTTTTTACGCAGCGTATTTTCTAATTTTCTCAACGGCTGAAAAACGCCCAATATCATAATCCATAGAAATAACTTGAAAAGACTCGAAGCAAACCACACAATGCGGAAATACGCCAAAAAATGCTTTAGCACGGATTTTTCAAGCGTTGGCCAAAATATGCCAGTATTTGCAAAGCAAGCTATTCCTATGTGTACACAAAGGCAGCTGCCAGACCTAGCGGAAATACGCTGCGTTTTTTGCTATTTCGCACTATTAGCACCATGGAAACAGGATTTGCTACGTCACCAGTACTAGGCTGAAAAACACCATAGTCAGGGGCTGTGTGGCTTGTGCGGCATTTTTAGGCCGAGAAAAAATGCAGCGGAAAAACGCCACATGTGGCATCAGCCTTAAGGCGGGAAACAGCAGTAGTAGTGGGGGGTGCAACCAAACGATTGCTCTGCGAGGAACGAAGGAGTCGACCAGGAACATACGGAGACACAAGAGAAGAGATGTAGTGAGGAGCAGACGAATGGAGGGCTTTGAAGGTTAAGAGAAGGAGTTTGTAAGATATTCTTTGTTTAATAGGAAGCCATGATAAGGGAAGGGCCTGAGCTCTACTGGATGAGAGGAGGAGAATTCTGGCTGCAGTATTTAATATAGACTGTAGGGGGGAAAGTTTTTTGTAATCACAATTTTTTCTCGCAATAATGTTTTCTTTTTCCCTGAGATTTTTATAATATTTAGTGGACACTGTAAAACAAGTACTTGTATGTATGTATGTATATCTTTATTTATAAAGCGCTACTTATGTACGCAGCGCTGTACAGTAGAATACATTAATACAAACAGGGGGTTAAAGATAATGGATAAATACAAAGTACACCAATAACTACAAATAAATACAAGGTACAGTTGCAATAAGAGTCCCTGCCCCGTAGAGCTTACAATCTATATGTACTTTGTAATATTCTAAAGAGAGTGAAGGAATATTTGTGGGTGTATCAGGGATTGTGATAAACTTTGCATGAAAGACTGTGTGTCTTTGACTTGCACACAATTACAGGGAAATATACACATACATAAAAATACAGGTGCCTAGGATTTAAAAAACTGTCACAAAATGATGGGCAGGTACAAATAAACAAGGGATGGCAGGGTGAAGGGTGCTGTACATGATTTCCAAGAAAATGAAAGGAAGCATAATAAACCTCTTTATTTTATATTTTAACCCAAAGAAAAACTTGAATATTGCCACCTGCTATTATTTTATCTATTGAAGTGAGATTTCTCTCACAGATCACAAAGCCCTTGCAATTATTCTTTCGTTTATTAAAAAAAATGTATGAATATGTTCACGCATGTAATATCAAGGGAGCAGTGAATTCTTCCCGTCTTCAATATTATAATTATGAAACGACCGCAAAACACTGCAAGGAAGGAAAACGCTTAAGGTGAGGGTGTGTGTTTCTATGCTGTGTAACAATCACTGTGTTCACATGTTGTTAAATATTGCAAAAGGTGTTAATAGGGGTTTGTAAAATTCTGCCACTAATTAAATAAAATGCCCCTGTAATCATTATTTGCCCCATACTTGTCTCTGTATGACAGTAATTTGGACTGTAGCCTAGGTTCTTATTTGGTCTGTCCTTGTAATTTCTGCCTGCCAGTCCTGGCTCAAACTGCCAGACTCTTCTCGTATGCGCTCATTGTACCATATCTGCATCCTGGCACTTATAATAGACACATTAGTCTTATGTACTGGCCTGGCCTAATAGTCCTGTGCATAGTATGTTACTATGGGGAATTTACTTGTTACTACCTAGATATACAAGGGTGATAGTATCTAATAGGTTGGTTAATACAGTGTCTATTCACTGCCCCTATACGTTACATTAAATTAGATATATCATGGGCTGTGCTGAAATATCTGGAGCCCACAATTAAATATGGCAGACTACCGCAGCACATTTGCATAGACTTCTCTATTCAAGATGCAAATTTTCTTAATATTTATAACTAAAGGATAACACTGGCATTATAAAACTGAAAAAAAATTGACATTGATTTTAAGACAATTAAATATTTATATGAAGAGGAGTGTGAATATACATTGCTTTATAAAATTTTTCCATGAATTGTACAGTTCAAGGCTTATTGTCTATTTTTTTTTCAAGTCAACTAAAACCATTTAGCTGTTTCGATTGCTATGATGTGTTAGAATATTTCCATGTTTTATTAATAAATGTAACAGTTCCCCATTGTATTTTCAATTCTTTGCTTAGTTTTTAATAACCTGAACTTGATGTATTCATCTCCATAACTTTATCCCAGACTTGTTTTAATAGTCCTTGATATTCATGATGCAGTTTGTGTAGCTATGTTCTCTAACAATCACTGGGGGCTTCCAGAAACAGGGGTACAGGATTTAGTTTGAGATAATGTTATACTGTAATGACACACAGGTAGAGCCCATTTAGCTAATTATATTTCTTCTGGAGTTGGTTGCAATTTAATCTAGACTTTTCAATTTTATTAAATGTAAATAATTTTGAAAATAGTGTGGCTTTTTCTATAACAATATGGCTTTGTGTAGATCATAGACATCAAATCCTAGTTAAATCCATTTTTTCCAGGTTGTAACAAGGCAAAATCTAAGGGTTTGAATATCTGTGCAAAGCACTGTTTGGACCTTTTAATGTAGAATATAATTGTACTAAAAAAAAGGGTTGTTGCATACATACATTTTCCTTAAGAGCTAGAGTGGGGTAGAAATGGGTGTGAGAGCGATGATACAGTTGGCAAATGTGTGCTCTTCCCAATCCACAATCATTTCTATTTGATTTAGATATTTATTAAGAGCTGTGCTGGAATATCTTCAGCCCACAGTAAACATGGGACACTACTGCAATACATCTGAACTTGGTCTGCATAGATTTCCCTGTGCAAACTGCATATTTTAACTTATTTTTCCTTACATGCAGAATCTAAATGCAGAAAGATCAATAGCTAAATGGGAATACTGGAAGATATGGCGTAGAAAACCTGAAAAGGTTTTTATTTTACATTGATTTTGAGGCAATGGAATATGTGCAGGAAAAAGAGTATGAGTATCTTCTGCTATAAAAAAAATACTCTTTTGAATTGCAGTGCAAGGCTTATTGTTTTGTTTTATCTAAAGTCAACAAAATACTATAACTCAGATATTTTTCTCTTATTTTACACTGATGAGATCTAGTAGATAAAATTAATCAATCTGTGGGTTGGTTACATGAATTTGTAGCTGTATGGCTGCTATTAAACAAGCAGTTTGCTTGCAAACTTTAAGAATGTGGTTATGGTGACGAGACATAGTTTGTGGTTAAAGGGGTTCGCCAACCAAAAGCTTTTATTGTCTGATGAAAAGAATTCAATTCTAAGCAGCTTTCCAATATGCATTAATTATATTTTTCTTTAGTTATGCAAATAATATCAGTTTACTGGGACAGACCCTTTTAAATTGAACACATAGCAGGGTAATAGGCTTCTGCAACCAATGATCCAAAGTAGGCAAAGAATAGCAATATGGGACTTTCCAAAGAGGTATAGATACCAGTTTGCATCTGTGTTTCACACTGATAAAGAGCCCCTTAAATGAATTAAAATATAATACAGTGTGAAAAAGGTGAAATAAAGGTATCAGGAACATTCGACTGTTACAGAATCAAAGGAATAAAAGAACTATGAAGTCTGTGGAGGCAGGTTGGAGTTAAAATATCCATTTAAAGTTTAGTACAGGTATTGGACCCCTTATCCCGAAACCCATTATCCAAAAAGTTCCGAATTAGAATTATTTGCTTTGTAGGGTGAAATATTTGGGAAGTGCCAAATATGACTGCCATTAGCCATTGAGGAGGCCTCCTCTCCCAATAAAGCTTTTCCCCTACCTCTCTGTTGTGTACAGCATACAGCTCACAAGCTTTTCCCATACTGTTTCAATGCAACTTCCATAGGTAGCCAATAATCTACTCCTGAATGCTCCAGTTCTTTAACTGGCACACAATTGCCAGTCCTATCTCAAACACTAACTCCTCATCGGGGCCATAGGTCTTATCTCCTCTGAGATGCACCTGGTATTGATCTCCTAACTTGTCCTAGTAGAGTACAGCCTCCCAACTAGTCTGGCTCTGCAGTGTCTTGCCTTCTTGGTGTTATCATGCGAAAGACGAAACCCTTTGCTCTTGCACTTCCTTACTGTATGAAAATCTCCCTACAGGCCAGTATTAAGGGTTTGTGCCACCTTGTTGGTTGAAATGGATTTTACCTAACTGTTTTCAAATCAAATATAAACATAAAATTCCTCTCTTTACTTACAAGTCTTTAGATGCCTTTCCAGCATATTCTTAAGTTCTTGCTAGTGTCTGATTTCTTGGGGCATATTTTGGCACCAAATCCCCTTACTGGTTTAAATATTCTTTGCAGACCCACCCTTATATGGAGTGCTTGAGAGCAAAACATTTTTTTCTAATACAAAGATGATAACATGATGAAAAGGAACATTATCTGCATGAGAATGTGTGCCGGGAGAAAGGTATTTTTTTGGAGGGGGCTGTATAGGGTCATTTTAGGGGCGTTTATGATAAAAGGCTTACTTATTTTGTAAACCCTACTTACAGGATACCATAATATTTAGATATTATGGTATAATATATTACAGTTAGTGGAAATGCAGTCAGTCTGTAACACTTTTTGCATCAATTCAACTGTACAAATCAAATCAACTTGTTAAATACCCTGGGATGTTGCTCCAATTCTAATACAACACCTCATGACCCCATGCTGGTTATAATACACAGATTATGTTGACTGGAGAAACATCTCAGGGTATTTAATTTCTGAAAGATCTTTGTACAAGTCATTCTGAATTGAGAATGCCAGTCAAGATGACTATTGAAAAGTATTCAGCAAGATTGGTTGATGACTTATTGCTACATAAATGAGAGCTCAATGAATGAGAACTTTCACAGAGATTATGAGAATTTCTGTTAATGAAATTCTGTTTTGAATATGACATCTAAGAAATACTACTGCAGAAGAATGACAGAACCTATAAATAATTAACACACAATTGTTAGGCAAGTTCCACTTGGACAGACGTTTGACCTTGACTTGCCTAAGAAAGGGAAAAAATCCTTCTTTACCCCCACAGGGTAAATTAGATCAGTAATTTTCGTAACCTTGTATTTTCTTATTTATATCTATCTCTGGTATGATTCATTTTAATGACTACCATACCAAAAAATATTTAGTATGTACTTTGAAGGGATAATTTTAGAGGGAGAACCCTTGGATCTCTTACTTGCTTATATGTCTCTGCCTATTCAACCTATAAATGGTGCTTCAGTTATGGATGATTCTATATACCTCTGGAACTCATAATGAGTGATTTAAAAACAGCATTATTAAATGAGAACTCCACATGTGCAGTTACAGGTCCCACAGTCAGTCATATAAAACCCCATTGATTAAAGTTACTTGCATCAATATGCACTCCAAACACCATGTTACGTCAAAGTGAAAGCAAAATTGGCTTCATTTTGACACATTTGCTGCTATTGTGCAACCCCTATTGGCAATCAGTAATCAGCATTGGTGTGCTGGATGCTGGAACTCTGCAAAAATATGCTGCATTGTGGGGAAAACAAACATGTCAATTATGTATGAAAGTACTGTGTAAGGATAGTTTAAAGTTAATGGAAAATGCAAAAGTCATATAAACAAAAGCCTTGGAGCTATAAGCACAGGGGCTGCATGACAAGGGAACCAAATGACCAGCAGTCAGATTACACCAGTTTCTGTTTAAAGATTGTCAGAATCAGGTGCAACTGTGATTAAGTAACAAGGTAAGAATTAAGGTGGGAGAAAGCTGGGCTGGGGGCAGAGAAAGATGTGATGTCAGGAAAAGGAGCACTCACTTCCTAATTTTCTCAGCAGGTAGAAATGTGGATGTTTTTCTGAATGTATTGTTATAGTGCAGTTTCTGTATCTTTATACTGTACAGTATAGATTTGAAATTCAGCATTGTATTACTTAACATTAACTATGATTGCTTCATCCAGGAAATGTTTCTGATCGCCCTGGGTGTCAGGAAGGATTTATTTCCCTTTTGAGGCATAATTGGCACTGGCAGGTTGGGTTTTTTTGCCTTCCTCTAGTTTTTTGCCTTCCTCTGGTTTTTTGCTTTCCTCTGGATCAAAGGGTGGATATATAATAATGTATTTTAAGTTTTATTTGTCACAGCAGTAGTAGCACCTTGCTAGAGTACTGCGCAGGAAATTTTAGAAGAGGAAGAAAGGAGGTTCTTTCTTTTGACTGCACGGTGGGTTGATTGATACAGAAGCTACTACTGCTTGCGTGACAGCCTGCTTGGATTTTCTATCACAGAGACACTGCAGATTTAGGACCGGCAACAAGGCTGCTGAACTTCTTGATGGGAGATGCAGCTCCTGCTGGTAGCAGAGTTTGGGGCCATCCTCTCTGTAGGTAGAGGCAATCTAATCATCAGTGGTGGATATAATGACATAGTGCTGATATCAAATGGCAACTATAGAAGTAAATTCAAGTCTTCAGCGAGGAACGGCAGAGCATAGTAGCAATCTCTTGTGGAATTCTGGCTTTGAATATTGCTTTGTGTTAGGCTGGCAAGGTCCTATTTATTTGATAAAACGTGAAAACGTGAATTTACCCCATCTCTGTCTTCTGATGTGTCATTAGGTATGTAACAATGGGGTTCAGTGGGTTGGCTCAAGGCAAAGGGTCAGTTGAGGAGTCATTTTTATTCATTTTTATTCTCTGCACGGCTAGTTCTGACAAACCTGCAAAGAAGCATGTACTGCAATGTGGAAAATCAAAAGCATTGTTTGTAAATACATTTACAAAACAGCTTTAACCATAGAAAAGGGTTGATTAATGTATATTTAACAGTTGCTAAATTACATTTTCTTTCACTATGTAAAAAATGTAGCTATGCAAAGATAAATATAAAATAATATGAATATTTATGCAAACCCATACATAGTATTCATTTCAATTAGGGATGCACCAATCCAGGATTCAGTTTGGGATTCGGCCAAGATTCGGCTTTTTCAGCAGGATTCAGACAAATCCACACTCCTGGCCGAACCAAATCCGAATCCTTAAATGAGAAGGAAAGGCTAATAAAGAGTTAATCTCAAGCTGCAGGCATACCTTAAGTTGTCTCAATAGTGCCCTTAAGTCTCTCCATATTTCACCTGTTCAGATGATCAGAAGCCAAACAGGAAGAAAAAACGCTGAGCTGTGTAAAGAAAGTTCAGATAATGCCTCACTCCTTTACCAAGAGCAAGACCGGTGTACATGCTCAGTAAGTAAGACAATGAGAAAGCTTCCTGCTGATTGGCTCAGATCTACATTCCTGAGGGGGGGAGTGAGTTCTTAGCATTCTTGAGGGAGAGGGGAGCAGGAGAGAGGCCAGAGGAGAGAGCTGTGTGTCTCTGGCAGAGGAAAACATACACAAGAAATCTTTTGAGGGAACTCAGTGCAGCGTTTCTGTGAGTGCTTATGGCTGTATTTACATAGACCTTTCTGATAAAGCTTACTTAGTTTTTACCTTTCTTTCTCCTTTAAAATCACCTAAACACAGAAGTAGAAAATGTTTTGATGCACGCCACACTTTCACCCTTCCATATCCTTATTTACATATGCAAATTCAGATTTGGATTCGGTTCATTATTTGGCTGAATCTTTTACGAAGTGAATCTTTTTACATGGTTTAATACATTTGTCTCAGTAATATAAACCTATGAGGTGAAATCCAAAACATTTAACTGGAAATTCTGTGTATTTTCCAGTAGTTCATTATTTGAGTAAGAAGGAAAGTTCTAGATTTCATACTTGTTGTTAAAGTTTTCTTTTTTCATTACTTTATTATGTTTTGTATTGCGGATATTGACATACGTAACATGAGTTTGTTTGGTTTGTTTCTCAGATACACTTCCATCTTGTCAGGTGGTTGTTTCATTTCAGTCACAATACTTGAGCAGAATACGACTGAAGATTTTCTTTTCGTTGCAGCGCATTTGTTGGACATCATGTGATGTTTGGTTATATGAAAAGAGTTTGTGTGATGATAGTTCAATACTGTATATCTTGCTAGGGTGTGAAAAAATGTATGTTTTACAATGATTCATTCCTTTCAATAATGATAAGACTTCAATGCCATTGATAAATAGGATGCTTCATGTTTGACAGCACACAATCCAAAATCTGTATTAGTTGTATTCTTTGTATTCATTGCTTACTTGCATTCAACACTTTTGAAATTGCAGTAGGGCTTTTTGTTCCTGGTATCTTTGTTTTTATGGATTTTTTTTTAACAATGTTGCGTAACCTGTTCCATTTCTTTTCTGTCAATTTCCCTTAAAGGACCAGCATCACTGTTCTGTTTATATTGTTATTGCACTTCTAAAAACTATGTGTTCACTTCAGTATATTCAAATTTTGTATTTCTTTATAGATGATTTTGCTACAGATACTATACCACACAATACCAGTGGCTTTGGTTGCTTCCTGTGCATGTTGCAGCTTTCCAGGTAAAAGTGTACTCTCTCCATCTCTGTGCAGGTGGATACCTAGGCATCCGTTTACTAAACCAGGCTAAAATTGTGTATGACTTTCTGCAGGTTATCGCAGAGAATATTCTTGCGCCAGAATATTTGCTGCGTTAAAGTTTACTAAACAGTGATGTACTGGTGACCCAAATTATGAAAAGACTCCTTATCCATAAAACCCAGGTCCCAAGCTTTCTGGATAACCTGGTCCCATGCCTATATTTGGTATTCATACAAATCCAAAAACCATGAAGCCGGTGCATGCCTATAATGTTTGTATAAACTGTTTCTAACTGAAAGTAAGTATTAAAACCTTTTTTGCCCATGACAGAATTATGCTGACAATTTTATCTGCCGATCCCTCCTTCAGGGTGGGTGAATCAGGCATTAGCAGAGGAGCCACACCTTCTGCTCAGCTACTCTCAGGACTGCTTGACCCAAATGAACTGAACAGTATTTGGTAATTTGCATGTATAACCAGATAGCACAGTATGGATTTGTTCACACATTGGGGCACATTCATCAAAGTACAAGTTCGAATCCCGAAATGGGAAAAGTTAGGATTAGATACAATAATTTCTGATGATCGCAAATATCACGAAAATGCTTATGAAAAAATGGGAATACTCACGATAATATTGTATTGGTGATCTTAAAGTCACAAACTTTTCGTAACGAACGATCGTAAACGGCGGGAAAACCTTTCCGACTTTGACTCTTCTGTGCATGATTTTGAAAGCCTCCCATAGGAATCAATGGCACTCTGCAGCTCCAACCTGGCCCAAGGAAAGTCTTCATAGCTAAAATTAGGAAAAACTGAAACCTATTAACCATTTTCATCATCCCACTGTTATGAGTTTCAACAAATGGGCACTGAATACAGACTCAATAAAAACAACATATGATCTTATAAAAAAAAATATATTAAAAATTAAAAAATGATGACTGCCATACTGAGAGGCATTTTTATCATAATTAGAATTAGTTTTTTTTTAGTTAAAAAGAAAGAACTCAAAAAGTCACCAAATTCGAATGTGTGTTCAAAAAATGGATAATGCTTCACTATACCGTGAGCTTGTTGTAGTGTTGGGTGCAAGCTGCTGATCCCACTGCTGAGGTTCAACTTTAACTCACTGCAGCACTCCAATTCCACGTACAAAGTGTTTATTGTGCCAACAAACCAGGCGTGGTTTGTTGGCACAATAAACACTTTCTACACAGAATCGGAGTGCTGCAGTTTGTTTATCAGCAAATTTGTATGTGTGTTTATTTATGAAAAAACTTAAATCTGGAAAACTCAGTTGCATAAAAACATATAAAAACCTCGAACACAGCGCAATGACATTTATTTATTTATTTTCAGTGAATCTACCGACTTTTCAAAAACGAAAACCAGGAGTGGAGAGCTTAAACCTTTGAATAATTACCTTTTGTGGTATCAGTATGGGACCCTGTATCATCGGGACCTGGGGTTTTCCAGATAAGGAATGATTCCATAATTTGAAATCGCCACATCTTAAGTCTACTAAAAAAACTGAAATGTCAAATAAACCCAATAGGATTGTTTTGCACAAATATGGATTTATGCAGCTAAGCTGGCATCAAGTACAAGGTGTTGTTTTATTATTATTATTATTATTATTATTATTATTATTATTATTATTATTATTATTATTATTATTATTATTATAGATAAAAAGAAAATTATTTTGAATTATTTGATAAAAACGTGGGACTTTGCATTGTCTTGCGTTTTTTATGCGTATATTGGCTACATGTGCCTGCACCCGAGCGTATCTCATTCATTTGGGTGCAGGCACATGTAGGAGGAGTAGGGCGGAATTTTCAGCAAGCGCTGAAAATGCAGTTTTAGCTGCAGATATACAAGAATCTTTTTGGGAAGCACAGCCCTTATCTATGTTTCAGATATCAGTGGTGCAGGCTTCTAGACATATTGCCACGTCAATGGTAAGTGCTGTTACTTCTTTCTCTAAACAAGTACAAGTTTTAGCCGCATCACTTCCTCAGCATGTGAATGCTACTGCACATTCAAAAAAAATGAACGTTTTCTATTTTTAAATGAAACTAAAATTGTTGCAGACCTGCTTTTTCTGCAAACTGCTCCTTCACTCACTTTTACTGAAAGTAAAAGCAAGCAGAGGAGCTTGAAAGTAGTCAGTCAGTAGTGATGGTCGTATAGGTCACGTGACACGATGGAGGGGGTGGGAAATGAAAGAGGAATCCGTGTGCATGCCCAAGGCTCCTGACAGATGTACTGTGCCCACGTGTGCCCCGAATCAGCTCATTTCTGCAATTCAGGACAGCTAGACTTTGCAGGATAGCTTCTAACTTATTTTAAATGTAATTATTCCTTCTGAACAAACTTAAATTTGATTGTTACTAAATCGTCCCTTTAGTCAAAGTGCACCATTTAAAAACAAAGGCTCCATTAATATTAGTCTGCTATAGTCATCTTTTTTACTTTCAAATATAGTCAATTACAATCATGCATTATTTAAAGGGAAAGTGTAAAATGAATACTCAGTGCTATAGGTGGTCTGTAGTCAATATGAATCTTCTATTACGTGTTGAAAGTGTTGCTTGCAGCCTCCTCTTAAAACAACTCCCTTTGAATAGGCTTCAAACGTACTCATAAAACTTGGGATGGAAGCGCATAAAAAAAAAAAGAAAAAAATATGTCTTAAATAGCCATATTAAAGACCATTAGTGCAGCGTGCAAACAAATGGATAAATAAAGTATGCCATGTGATTAATGTCCTCCTATTTGGCTCCTGAGGAAGCGTGACAGTAATCATGCGAAACGCGTCGAACTATTTCTGATACAATTGTTTTTACTCCACAACTTTGTGAGTAGCCTGAATTGTGCAGGGTTTTTATCTTTAATAAACGTTATTATGCTATTTCTGCTCTCTCTTGATTTTTAACCGTTTGAGGACTCATTGCTTTAATCAAATTCATTTTATTGGGATATTTTGGCTTGTTGGAATTTTGGTCTGGTAAGTGTTCTAGCTTACCAAACTAAATCAGTGGAGGACATTCATCACAAGGCACACTTTATTTATTATCCATTTGTTTGCACGTTGCACTAATGGTCTTTGATATGGCTATTTAAGACATATTGCACTATATGTTTTCGTTTTTATTTATTTTTGTGCACTTCCATCATACATTTTATGAGTACATTTAAAGGGAAAGTGCTTGCTTTTAAATTAATGACACTTTATAGGAATGTCTCATTAACCTTCGGAGCCATTTTACTAAATGGGCAAAAGGGGCATCTGCCCAGGGCTCACTGACTTGGGTGGCCCACTGTGCCATTTCTCCATTTAAAAAAAAATAAAAATGTTTTCCCTCATTGCTGTCACGGGTGACATACACTTTTAAAAGCTGTGGCGTGGGGGTTTCTTCTCTCTTGACTTCAGGTTTAGAGCTGGGTCAGTCTAGTCATCTGTAACACTAGCAAAGGTTGTGCAGGGAAGGTTTGTGTGCTGCAGAAGTGAAGAAGCACTGGAGAGATCACTGAAAACTCCACTCTGGCACGTGACCATAAATTTTGCTGGGAACTTACTTCTATACTAGAGGTTTGCCAGGTGCCCAGAGGCTTATGCTGTCAGAACAGAGCCTTATTCTGATTTGAAAACTGTAGAATAGTGTGCCTGTGGTATGCCTTCTCTGATCTACACACTCACATACTGCTCCAAGATCAGAAGTGCACTACAGGAGAGTGGATGCTGCCTTTATGAGGGACTCAGGGTGGATAAATATGGCAGAGATGCCTAGGACACATAAAAAAGGCTAATGCTTTATTCATTCATTATGGAACATCAATACATCTGAAAACATAAAAGAGTAGAAAAAAAGAAGAGGAAAGTTAATCATTAAGATACAATAACTTTAGCATTAGAAAACTTTTTGTAATTAAAAAGTGTTTTTTATTGGGGGGGGGGGGTTGGTCCTGGAATAGCACACTCTCTCCTAGTAGAGTTTGAATGGTTTGTGATTTTTACTGCCAGGTAGACTTGAAAAAGGGCAAGATAAGGCCATTGACCCTAAATAAAAACTTTTTTTCTCCTTGCAAAAGTAAGTGCCACAGCGTATTTATTATTTTGTGACCTAGGAGTCAAGTACCCAGTGGATCTGCACCATGAAGTATGGTGGTTACATCTCTGGGCTGCAGTTAATGGTGCAACCATGCAGTAAAATTATTTTTTTCAATTTGCCTCCATCATGGTTGTGGAATAGGTGTGATAAGGTAAAATCCAAGGCGCCACTGGATATCTCTCTTCCAAATCAAGTGGTTTATATTGTATGGGGAATGTGGAATGAATATTGGATTTGGATTTTCTCTAGGGACCCAAGTATCCCCATCTTTAATAAAACTAACTTGTTATTTATGAAAATAAAAATGTTAATTCACAATTTATGCCATTTTAAAATATCCACATTTTTGGTACAAGCAATGCCTTAAGCATATTCGAAATATATCAAATCTACCTGTACATGAAAGAAGAAATATCAATTGAAATATTTATTGGCTGTCGCTTGACACATTTTTAATGAAAAGTAGAAAAAGCAAAGTTTTTTAAACCTTCTTTCCAAGCCACAAGAGATAAGGGCTAATTTGCTAACACAAAGCACAGTGCATTAAAATATATGCTAAACTGAACTCACACAAATGCTCCCTCGGTGTGTGTGGCAAGCACAGTACTGTAGAGTGCAAGGGAACCTTTTTATCAGCTGATGAACTTTAAGGAGTTTTCTTTAGTGATGAGCGAATCAGTCCCGTTTCTCTTCACCGAACGGTAACAGTGAAAAATTAGTGAAACGCGGGTGGTGCAGAGACCACACTTTTTTTATGCAACCACGCCTTCTTTTGACACAGCCACGCCCATTTCAACATGACTGTGCTTTTTTATATGACCGCTTAAGTTTCGGGAAACAATTCGCCAATGGCAAAATGCGGAATTCCGCTGCAAATCCATGCCTGCCGAAAAAATCTGCGACAGAACTCCGCACTTCGCCATTGGGGAATTGTTTCGATCATGTAAAAAAACAAAATTGGTGTGGCTGCTTTAAACGAGGGCACATTCGCATAAAAAAAGGCACGATCACTTCAAAAAAGCTATGTGGCACCCGCGTTTCGCAATTTTTTCACTGTTATACAATATGGAGGTACACACCAAACACTGTCAAATGTTAAATGAATAGGAACTGCAGATTGCAAACTTTTTTTCTTCTTTAATTATTTAAATGGGTCCTTTAGTAATATTAGCACTCTTACGGCTCTGAGTAAACATTTGTACAAGATAACCCACACCTTGTATATTTAGCACCTATCATCACTTCTTCTGTTGCAGAAGTTAACTTTTTATATGATATAGAATGTCCTATTCCTAGAAAGTTTTTAATGGATCTTTATTATTTTTTTTTATAGATTTTTAATTATTTACCTTCTTCTGCTACATCTTTTTAGCTTTCAGATGGGGGATACTGACCCTGGTAGCTAAATTAAATTGCTTTGTGATCTTACAAAGTAATTATTATTGTTACTTTTTATTTTTTGTCTTTTTGTTCAGGCCCCATCCTATTCTTATTCCAGTCTCTCATTCAAACCACTGCCTGTTTGCTAAAGTAAACAAGACCTTAGCAAACAGATAATTGCTGAAATTCCAAATCGGAGAGCTGCTATAGAAAAAGCTAAGGCTAAATAACTAAAAAACCACAAATAATAAAAAGTGAAAACCAATTGTCTCAGAATATCATTGTCTACCTCATATTAAAAGGTAACTTTAATGAGATTAGATGCAAATTGCGGCACCATATGGTTTACACAGTGCAGCTGTTCTTTATATTTGTGCCTACAAAATGAATATACTACGTGAATATATTGATGACACAAATACAAGATTTACAAACTCTTGCAAGATATGTACCTGTATTTCTTTATTACTTATACATAAGGAATGAAAACAGAAACTGGCAGCTGGGACAATTGTGTTCAAATTGTTGGAAAAATGCTGTATGGTGGGAGAAATATGGTTACTTTTTGTGTTTTGCATGAGTATGGTTTAAACTGATGAGTATGCAAACATGCCGACATTCACTTTTATGAAAAATGCATTGCAGGTCCCACACTGGGTAGGATTCTTATGTCTCCCTCTTTCATTAATCTTGAATAACTTTTTTGCAGAGGTATGGTTGAAAAACATATATGAAAATGCTACTTGTACTTTTGTTTGTTTTCTAAATAAACAGGCATAATTAGAAACAGAACAGGACAACCTTTGAACAAATATAGCAACATCAGTCAATATATCAATTACTTCATTAGGTGATGTCTGAATAAAGAAACAATATGTTGCAAGATGTTGACATTTGCAAAAACAACCAATAAACACTGATTTAATATCTGATGTTCTTATGTCATAATGAAATAAATATACCCCAAATATGCATAGAGAGTAACAATAAATGCATAAAGCTAATCATCAGTATAGGTTGTTATAGTAAATGTTCTTTTATATTCATAAAGTTAGCATATCTACAGACAATTGAATCAAAAAAAATGCAGCCACTGTGCCCATGTTAGTAGAGGATAAAAGCCATCTTAAAAATCATGTTGTTACACAACAATGTATGTTGGACAATGCTCTTTTCTTTGTCTGTCACCGTAATTGTTTTTTTTTTATTGTTGGGATGGATGGGTAACATATAAATGCATTTACATTTCAGGGCAAAAAGAAAGATTAAAGCTACTTTGGTTTGCATGAAAGGACATGCTATACCTGTGACCTAATTATAAAATGTTTTTATATCCTTTACTGTAAGGTCCTTTTATCTTGTTATTGTACTGTTTGTATTGTACAGAACAGTAAAGGTATTTCCATTAATATTTTTTTATCCAAGCTTTCTTATAATGTACAGCACTGTAGAAATGATTTAAAGCTGATAATTGAACAGGTATAGGATCTATTATTATTTCAAAGGCTTGGAGCATGAACTTTTCCAGATAGGGGTCATCCTGTAATTTGGATCACTATAGCTTAAAGCTACTAAAAAAAATAAGCCCATTAGCATTGGTTTGCCACCAACAGAACAGATGATTCAAGGCTCTTATTTACGAGAATTTTTTTATGCATTCCCCTGTGATGGCTTTTATATGTGTTTCACTGCAAGGGAACAATAGTGGCTGTGCTTATGCACCACATGGGACAAGTATGTTCTACTAGGCTTTGTTAACTCATGAATTCCCTTGCAGTGGAACACATGTACAAGCCACCATGGAAGCCACCATTGTACATGTATAGGGCCTGTTATCCAGAACGATCAGAACCTGGGGTTTACCAGATAAGGGATCTTTCCCATAAATTGGATCTCTGCAAAAAAAAATTATTTAAATATGGAATAAACCCAACAGACTTGCTTTGCCATCTTAGTTAGGATCAAGTACAAGGTACTGTTTTAATATTACAAAGAAAGAGGAAATTATTTTAAAAAATTGAATTATTTCATTAAAATGGACTCTATGGGAGATGGCCTTTCTGTAATTCAGAGCTTTCTGGATAATAGGTTTCCGGATAATGGATCCCATATCTGTTTATTTATTATGCTGTGTAAAAAGTGATTGAAGTCTGTTTAGTGAATATTTTTTACGCCACCAAATTCAGACGCAGAGTGTACACATAAATATTTGCCACATTTAAAAACCTCTTAGGATCATTTGCACTGCGAATGAAAATACGCTATTATGTTTGCACATTAAATTCACCAGTCTTTATAAATATAAACATGGCAGGGTGAACATATTTACTGTATAAATATATCTGTGTTGCACAAAGTTTATAAATGATCCCCTGTATCTTTATCCAATGATTCCCTGATGGGGAGATGGAAAAACTCTTAGAGGAGATACTACGACATGGTGCAACCAATATTGAATGTTTTTGTTGTGAATCAAGAACATGAATATACTTAAGTATATTTTTTAAAACTCAAATAGTTGATTAATTTAAGAAAAAGGGTGCAAGATGTCAGGATGTTCAGCCTTATTTACAATAAATGTAACAATGTGATTTTTGTTTGAATGTGACTTTTTGTGACATAATGCGATGGCAACTATTCTGTTTTTTTCTGTAATATGCATGTATTTGAAAATAAAAAAAAGGTGGCTACAGGAAAAAAATCCACATGAGTCAGGGAGGTGGTTACATTTTTCAGCTTAAGAAACAAATATTCAGAAATAAAACCTGACAGAGAAGCAAAAAAGTGACACATAAACTTTTTTCCCCACAACCATGTGTTTTTTTGTTCTCAAACATAAAAACTGATATATGTGCCTCCCTAAGTATAATTATTCCAAAACAAGTTGTAGTATCTTGAGCCATATAAGTAAAATAACAGCTAAGAATCCATCTTTAAAATAATATTAAAACGCAACTTTCTGGGATATCTCAAAAAACATTTAAGTTGCCTTGTGTTCCATCTACAAAAGGAAGAATTTCATTTTCATTATCTTGTTTCGGACCTTGGGGTTTCTCCATAAGGAATATTTTGGCAATTTTCGTCACCATACCTTTAGTCTTTTAAAAATAATTTAAACCCAATAGAATTGTTTTGCCATCAATATGGATTAATAGAGCTTAGTTAGGATCAAGTACAAGTACAGGTATCGGTATCAGACCCCTTATCTGGAAACCCATTATACAGAAAGTTCCAAATTAAGGAAAGACCATCTACCATCGACTCCATTATAATCAAATAATTCACATTTTTAAAAAGGTTTACCTTTTTCTCTGTAATAATAAAACAGTAGCTTGTACTTGATCCCAGCTAAGATATAATTAATCCTTACTGGAGCAAAAACAATCCTAGTGGGTTTAATTACTGTTTAAATAACTTTTTTAGCAAACGTAGGTAGAGGATAGAAGATGCAAGTTACGGTAAGACCCCTTATCCGGAAACCCCGGTCCCAGGCATTCTTGATAATGGGTTCCATACCTGTACTGTTTTATTATTACAGAGAGAAAGGAAATCATTTTTAAAAATTATTTGTTTAAAATGGACTCTATGGCAGATGGCCTTCCCATAATTCGGAAGTTTCTGGACAATCAGTTTCTGTATAAGGGATCTCATACCTCTACCACATAAGTAGAAATGTATGAATATCTATAAATAAATACATTTCCTACTCTTAGTTACACCTTGCTGAAACCTAGCAAGTTAGATTTATGTGCTTCAAAAGAAACTTATCAGCATAACATTGCTACCCTAAGGGACACTTCAACTTTATGCATGGCAAGCACATCTTATTTTATATGCCTTCTGTTCTGGTCAGGTGCTGCAAAACAGCACCATATCATTTCAACTCACATTTTCAACCCATATCACTTCTCTGCAACCACAAACCCATATTTGTTCAAAGAGGAAAGTATAATCTAGTACAGCAAACATTTTACATTTGTTAACATTATATCAAATTTACAACCTATAAACCTTGCATTGCATCAAATGTCATGGAATCATCCTCGTGGAGCTCCATATTCTCCCTGAACAAATAACACGTATAATATGGCTTGAAAATGTTACTGACATCCAGCAGTGTCATGGCTATGGTAGTACGTTCTTATCATTTCATTCTTGGATGGTGCATAATAAAATGTATATATTCACATGAGATGATCAATAGGTTGAAAATCAGCTTTGGAAGATAAAAATCATGACCATTATTATTTACAATAAAATATGCTTTTGCAAGTATGAATTTCACCTATGAGAGGCAAGGGGTGCACAGTAAAAGAGAATTTATGATATGCAGAAACTATAATAAAGAGAAACTGAAGTAATGTATCATGAGGCCAGTCTCATAATAAAGTCTGATGAATGTCATATATCTTTACAAAATCCCATTGCTTAAAAAATACTTCATATAGATTTACGTAATACTTATTACCTTAAAACATTTTATATAGTCTACAAAAAGCACAGTATTTCATTAAAATACAATTATTTATAATCAAGACTTTCTGACCTACAATATGAATATGTGTAAAAAATTATTTAAATACATTAAACTAGACTGTTTCAATGGCCTAACCTCTGCCTTACCTCTGCTACAGACACTAACTTGTGTGGGGGTTTTGAGTGAATTTGGGGAAAGGTTTGTTCCCAATAATGAGCTGGCTAGTACATATGCTGCCAAATACTAGGGCAGTCCCTCCATATGTTTATAAAGCTCTCTATATTTTGGCAGCTCCAGAAGCAAAGTATTAGGCTGATATTTATCGATTGGTTTAAATGTCATGTTTCACTACTAGTATCAAGAGTTAAGATAAATTTATCAAATTCTACCTATCTAGGGCTGTTCACCCTTGAATGACACATTGCTGGTTGAATGGACTACTAAGTTTTAGAGATAGTATCCCCAATCCGCCTAAAACAAGGGAATACCTTTTTAAATCCACTGGTACTTTCATCCTTTTTAACCTCACTGTGCAGTATCATGCAAACATCAAGTTTATCTCCCTATTTATAAAACAAGTTATAAATTTTAATACATTTTAGGGGGATTGTAATAAAAATTGCAAATACTGTGTAAAATGGCGTTTTTGCAAATGTTTAGCATTGCACGCAATGTAATACGGTTCACTAAACATTTATTGCATTGCAAATGTTTAACACCTGCTTGAAGATGGCGTAATTGTCAAAGTTACTTTTCATTAAGAATGAAATGCAAAGGGTTCGCTAACGGGTTTTTTTTTGTTGTGCAAATGTAACATTTGTCACAAAGTGCCACTTTGGTCCCATTGTTACCATTTTTTCATTACATACCATACATATTACATTCCTATATGAGTTTTAAAACTTGTTGTGTTATGAACACCTTGTGCCATACTATTTAACTTTGCCATTAAAAACTTTCTTTAATATCTCCATTAATATCTCCAACTGTTCATTCCTGAGGCACAGATAGATGATAGATAGATAGATAGATAGATAGATAGAATACAATCTTATGCAGAGTGAAACCTCATTCAGTTTAGATAAATATTTCATGCAGGCATAGCATTCTTCACTTGTCAATGATAATTTACATTTTTCAGTGGGGTCAGAAGTCGGGAAATATGATATTTGACATGCGAAAGAGACAATATTAATTATCTGCTCATCACATTTGATCAATGTTTAGTTTGTACACTGACCTGAGAAATCATGATGCGAAATGAAAATGCTAGAGCCAAATCCAGATGCACACACTTCTTTTATACAGCTATAAAAAAAAGCCAAGAAAGAAAATCTTGTCATTTTAAATTGACTTTAAAAAGGTACATAGAAATGTATATCTATATAGTCAGCATATTACATGGAAAACAATAATATAATAAAAAAAATTGTCTTGAAGAAAGAATGAATTGCTATATAAACATAAAAAAGGTCTAGTTTTGTTCAAACGCTTGAACAATGCAATCCAGCAGAAACCAAAAAGAACTGGGATACTTGGTGTACTTTACAGAACTGCATGAGTTGGTTTCAAGATATTGGTTCTTTGCACATGATTATTATGATACAAACACAGGGCAATTAACCCAGAATTCTTTAAGTTCAAACTTCCTTCAGTGGGACTCCACTCTTTGGCAATCAAAATGTATATACAAAAAATAGTGTAGAAAGGAGCACCTACACGACACATCCTTGCTGCATATTTTATTAGGGTTGCATGATTATGATAATACAAAGTTATGGTGTGTTTTTATGCATACATTAAAATAGTGGGTCAACGTTCACTGTTTTAGTGCTGGACATCTCCCAGTATATTTTTCAAACCACTACCTGTTGCCAGGATCAAGTGAACACCTACAGAGCAAATCACTGAAATCATCATTCATCACTTAAGATGTTAATAATTAAACAAACCCCAACCTACCCTTCAAACCAAAAATGCATGGTGTTTTTAGTTTATGGGTGTATAATTTAAGTAGTTAATAACTTTTTCAATGTGTCGATTATATTTATTTTTTCTTATTTTATAGACCTTAGGGTAACACTAGGGTGCCTGTTGTGTTTTTTAAAATATATTAGCATGGTCATTCTTTACTAGAATCATTTACCAAAACTACACAAATTTGCACCAAATAAGTCACCCATTAGCAACAAAATTAACTTTTTTTAGCCAGCTACGGGTAGAACAATGAAAGATAAAACATTTTTGAATTTTTTTGCCATGGGTTACTGCCCAGGTACATATTGCAAAAGGTACAGAAGGAAAATGGAATATAATTAATATGTTGCTTAACAAATATTCATGTCAGAATATTCCTCTGGTAAGCAAGGAAAGACATCGCAAAAAAGTGTTAATGTTGAGGTTGGTAAAAAAAGGTGCTTTCAAAGCATTCAGAATAGCTGGGACAGCTAAAATTTTCATCATGTACAAGGAAGTAAATAAAGCATGCAAAAAGCTTTAAGGCAAGCAAAAATAGAGATTGATATTGCAGCAAGGAGTAAAATAATTTAAAAATGATTTTTTAAATATGTAGTTAGTAAAAAAATTAAGCAAGGAGGTGTGGGGACCTTTATTATCACAGGTGGGTCAGTTGGTTGATGAGAACAGGGAAAGAGCAGACATTCTGAACTCGGATTTTTCATCTTTCTACAAAGCTGAGGAACCAGCTAATGATGGCTTCCTTTTTAATAGACCCAATTCTAGTAATGTAACTACTGATGCATGGGTCGCACAGAAGATTAAAAATAGACTTGAACACTTAATGGCACACAAAGGTCCAGGACTGGATGATATTCATCTCAGGGTATGAAACAAGCTTAGCTCTAGGATTGCCAAACCTCTTCACTTCATTTTTCATGGTGCCGAGAGACTGGGAAAATGCTAATGTGGTGCCATTATTTAAAAAGGGATCCCATTCTCAGCCTGAAAACTATAGGCCTGTTAGTCTGACATCAGTGGTAGGAAAGCTTTTGGAAGGGGTAGTTAGGGATAGGGTACTTGAATACATTGCATATCACAATACTGTACATTTGTGCCAGCATGGTTTCATGCGTAACAGATCTTGCTAGACTAATTTAATTGCCTTTTATGAGGAGGTGAGCCAGAACCACAATGCTGCAATAACAGAGGATGCCTACTTGCATTTTGCTAATGCATTTAATACAGTACTGCACAGAAATTAAATGATAAAACTGAGGCATTATGGTCTGAAATATAATATTTGTAATTGGGAACTGACTGAAGCATAGATTACAAAGAGGATTAGAGGAATGGAGCTTCCATTTGAAGCGGGGTAGGTGGTTTTTCACGGTGAGGACAGTGAGGTTGTGGAATGCCCTTCCTAGTGATGTTGTGATGGCAGATTCTGTTAATGCCTATAAGAGGGCTTTAGATAACTATATTGCATATTCTTAGTTCAATGGGCCCAGTGTCCTATCAGTTATCAGAATGTGTTGTGCCAAGCTTAAGTATCACTGCTATATTCTTTTTACTTTATCATAGCCAAAAATAAATCAATTCAATATTATACTGTGAGGTCAGTTTTAAATGCTGAATTACTGTAAAATACAGTCATGTAACTGTTATTACTTGCCAGTGGCAATAATCCATGTGTTGGCTTTACAATTGCAGTTGATAATGTAAATCTATTTTTATATGGCCGTCATATCTTTTTTCACCATTCAGAGAAGTATAAGTTCCAGTAATGTATTCAACTTTTTAGATCATGACAGCTTTATTTAAACATGTTATAATTCTCAGTTTTCAGACATTCAGATGTTTGAATCACCTTTGACTGTCACATCATTTTGTATTCATTGTATGAAATGAATAATTACAAGGCATGCTGAACTTTACTGCAACCTAATATTAATTCCGTATTGCCAAATCCTTCCCCGAATGTATATGGCAACAGAATAAGCATTAAAATTACAATTACCAATCTTCTAGATATTTTCTTACAAATATTAATTATCTATCACAAAGGTGTACATTGTAGCATATCATAAGAACTATTTCCCAGATGAAACAAATCTAAATTTCTTAATAATTTTCACCTAGTCCTCCTTGGATATGACCAAAAGGAATGGTCTTAATATCTGTTTTTGTTTTTACGAAACGGGTGCAAAAATTCACCCGCGTGTCATTTATGGAGCTTTGCAAATTTTCGCCGTTTTGGAAATATTTTAAAAGATTCCGAAATTTTTTGACAAGGTGAAATGGGACAGATTCGCTTATCACTAATTACCTATTCAATGTTTATCTCCCAGTTCAAGGCTCAGCTTTTGCTAAGCACTTTTAGCAATGCAGATGATTTCTGAGTTTATTTTGATTTATACAATGAGAAAAACTTCTCCAGCCTTCACCTAACCTTCATTTTTGAAGGATAAGGGGATCTGTGGTGTCAGGACCCATTGCCTGTTACTGTATATATTTGATTTGGAGCTAAAGTTTAACTGCCTTTCACTGTATTATATATATTTGAAATAGTAATACCATCAATGGCATTTGGCTTCTGTGGTTTTTTAAAAACAATTTTTAGAGTAACACATTTTCGCTTTTTTAAAACTCTCAGGTGTTTTTTCATACTGCTGTTTCCTGTATTACGTGTTTATTGATGCTGTACACTGATTGGTTCACACTGCTATTTGAGTGTGTGCTGCAGCTTCAAATAGATTTATATTTCAAATATGGCTTGGGAACCAACATTGTAGCACGGATCTTCCTCTAAGGGGTCCATGCTCTGTAAAATACCTGTTATATAAGCACCTTATATCTCGAAGCTTGTTAATATTTTCTGTGCTGTGATCTCAGAGCCTTCACATTTAAAAATATTTTTACAAAGACACAAATATCTAAAAGTAATTCAAATTAAATTGCATTTTTAATGATGTTGTTTCACATTTATTATAATTCTTGTATATATATATTATAAACCCTGAAAATTATGCACAAGATGTAGCTTAATAAGTAAAATAAAATGTTATTGAGGATTATTGAGGATAAACAGGAGCAGCATAATTATTAAAGTATATGTTACTTCTCACACCAAATGCAAATCTTCAGCTGGTCAAAGCATTGTGTCAATGCTAATGTGCAATGATTTCAGAGATTAAAGTAAATGAAGCATTATTAACATCCAGCTTGAAATATTATTTACTACATTTTTCTGGTGTGTTAATATTAAATTTAATATAGAGGTATAAAGCTGTACTGGCAGTACAATTGTACAATACTTTTAAGTGTTTCTATTGTTTTTAATATTTGATTTTAATAGGATATCATCACAGTTTTATGAGAATATCAAACATTTTGGCTAGGGATAAGCCAAGTGCCATAAGCCTGGTAAAATCTTTCAGCAAAATTTGCAGTTTTGCCAGCCATGACTTTGCATATTCACCCTAGAATTTCAGTGTAATTTTGTGGTTTGACAAAAATGTCTGTGGATAAATACAACCAATTGTGCTAATGGTACAAACACAGAAATAAATATTATTGTTTAGTTAAGGCACCCTTGCTTAGTTATAATTAGAAAGGGAGTGGAAAAGAACCTATTTATGGGTTGGACTATAATGTCATTATTGCTTGTCCATTATTGGCTTCTACAAATCCAGGGCTAGGACCAGAAGATGTGTGCCTGACTTTTTATGCATTTCTATGTATGATGATAGGTTTATTGACACACTATTGTTGTAGGGCTTGTACACTTTATGCTACTGTGTTTCTTACATTTTACATATGTGTTTGTAAGGAAAATAGAGCAGTAACTGTAGGATGATTTTACCTGTTCCTGGCTTTGAGACTGTGTTTATATGAAATACAAGTATTTCTTTAGGAAAAAAATCCTTACCAAACCAAAAAATTTATGATTTTTGTTCAATGGGGTATTAAGATTCCTGCACAAGCTTTATGACATTTATATTGTAGAAGCCATCAGGCTTTGGTGTTTTGAAAGAAGGTGGTTTTAAGTACATTTTGGAGTGTTCTTCTATCACTGTAATTAATTAGTGGAACATATTTACCAACACACTGCACAGTGTGATGTTTTAATGGAAGAATCTGTATCTGCGCCTCCTGGTGTGTGTTTCAGATTGTACAATGCTGTTCCCTATATGCCACGCACTCATGTGCACACACACATTTTGATACACACATAAATTGTGATGTGCACAAAGAATTTGGGGTGATTACAATTTTTTATTTCCTGATCTTGCATGTTTCTCTCAGGGCACAGTTTTTAAAAGTTACAATTAGAAAGAACACTGGAATACAGGATACTTTGGGGGAGATTTTTTAACATTCCAGTATTATTTTCACAATTCAAGTATTTTTTCAAATTTGAATTACTGTATATACTTGAGTATAAGCCTAGTTTTTCAGCACCCAAAATGCGCTGAAAAAGTCACCCTCAGCTTATACTCAAGTTGGGTCCCCCCAGACTAGCACCCTCTGTCCTTTGTGTGCAAATTAGACCACCCGCAACCCTCCAGTGCCTATTGTTTTTTCTCCACTTACAGAGCTAGTTTACCGTTTTTCTTTTAAATATATATTTAAAAACACATACCCCACTGATGCCTCAATTAATGTAATTTTATTGGTATTTATTTTGATTATTAAAACTTAGCAGTAGCTGCTGCATTTCCCACCCTAGGCTTATACTCGAGTCAATAAGTTTTTCCAGTTTTCTTAGGTAAAATTAGGAACCTCGGCTTATATTCAGATCAGCTTATACTCGAGTATATACGGTATGTTTCAAAAACTTTAATGTCCTGTATTTATTAAGTGCAAAAAACTCAAAAACACAGTACCCCAATTGCCCCCATAGAAAGTACCCCCAACAGACCAAGTCATAGGCGGCGCTTCCTTCTCTCTTATGCCGCGGCAACAGGCACTTCTATAAGGTTGCGCCTCGTCGCTGACGTGTAACATCATACGCACGGGCGCAACCTCATAAAAGGGCCTGTCGCTGTTGCATAAGAGAGAAGGAGCCGGCGACGATGACTTGGTCTGTTGGTGCCCTACGCAGACTGCATACTCTGCTTATAGGGAGCGGCGGTACTGCACTCGGATGCAGGCACATGTAGCCGAAATACGCATAAAAACACAAGACTTTGCATTCTCTCACGTTTTTATGTGGATATGGTCTACATGTGCCTGCACCGTTGCGTATTCCATTCATTCCGGTGCAGGCACAGGTAGGGGCATATGCAGGGTCGGACTGGGGGGTGCAGGGCCTACCAGGGCTCCCCCCACCCGACGTCCTCCCCTAGCGCATATAAATTGAATGCATCAGGGGAGGAACAGTCAGTAGGGGGAGCGCCGGCAAAGGTTGGACTGGGCCGCCGGGGCCCACTAGGGCCGGTGCCCACTGGGATTTTTCCCGGTGTCCGACCCTGGGCACATGGTGCGTATGGCACATATTTTCGGCAAACGTTTTTCAGCTTGCCGAAAATATATGCCATACGCCTGGTGTGGCTTCAGCCTTAATTTCAAAGCCCTCTGTGCTGCTTCATCGAAGATTCTGGGAGGGATATACTTTCCGTCCCTTTTCCCAACCATGCTACAGTACCTATACTTTTCTCAATGCTGCAGTCATTTTATGAGGTGAATTTAAGCTTCTGGCATTTAACAATACGAATTTAAGTGCCATACATCATATTAATTGAGTTAATTGGGTTCCATGGGTTTACAAGTCTCTGCAGCACTGCATTAGCAGCCTAATCAAGGCAGAACATTATTCATAATACCATTTTAGCAGAATGTACAAATTGGGAAAATATAGTCAGATACAAAAAAAAGTTTATATTACTAAAACCATAAATGGATCACTACTCTTTTTTGCACTGCATTCAAGTGCCTCCTGTTTGCTTGAATTTTATGAAGAAAACTGTTGCACTGAAAATTAATAAACAGCTGTGGTCTATTTAATCAGCATTTTTTACACCATTTGGTAAATAGGCCCCTTAAGCTAAGGGTCTGTTTTTGTAGAACTGTAAAGGAGTTTGTAAAGTCCTATACCATCTACATGAGTCAGCAATAAAGAGAGAGGTGTATTTTAGAAACCATGTGTTTTGGAACAGGATCATTTTAATAAATGGACAAATAAGGCATATGCCCAAGGTCCACCAGCAGATTTTTTCATCTGGTATAACTTTTGACAGATGCATCCTACAGAGATGACAGGCCCCTCATTTTCATCTCATGAACTCTACAGTAGGTTTATATTAATGTTTTCCTGTGGTGTATACATGCTATCATTTATCTGGTCCATTGATATTGGTACAGGAAAGCACTTCTGCATATTATATCTTCCTCAGAAAGTGCACATCATTTCTTCACTGCCTGCCTTATTATAAGTTTATGTGTTTGAGTTTTTTTTTATCACAAAGTTCTTGAGGCAGTAAATGTAATCACCAGAACCACAAGGAAAAATGAGCTGGGCAGACAAAAATAAATGAATAAATATGTGCCCCACCTCTCTTGCACTCAAAGAATAATTTTTATGGAAGCTGTTAGCACTGTGCAAATTGCATCAAGTTGTATCCTTTTCATGATGGGTGTCACACTAGAATCTGTTTTTGTGCTCCATTAGTAGCATATAATTGGCTTGTTAAAACTGCAAACTGACACAGCACGTAAAGGTAGCTCTGAAAGCCATGACAGTGGCAGGTATTTAGAACAAAGTTCCCATGTAACTTTAAGCACCTTCCCTTGTGAAGTGTTACAGAAAAATGGAAGAATCATGCTAGTCACTATAGTAGAAAGATGTAAGAGCTGTTTGTTCAATTTTGTTTGCACATTATTTTTCTGCTTAGTTCTGTACCTGATGTTAACATATCTTTACTTTCAAAACTCTTGGATGTTTCAATTACCAAATATTAGGGCTCATTACAAATGTCAAATACAATAAGAAATTTAACCCATTATTGCACAAAATGCAAATAGTACTTACTTCTGGTGCTTGTGTGTGACCTGGCCTTACTGTATATTCAGGGTCGGACTTGGGTGTTCAGGGCCCACTGGGGCCCGCGCCCATAGCGTACCCCCCCCGAGGGGCCCCCCCTCGCAGGGCCCCCCAGCCGACGACCTTCCCCGAGCGCGTAAATATAACGCGTCAGGGCAGGAGCGTTTGGGCAGGGGAAGCGCCGCAAGGGTCGGGTCGGGGCCGCCGGGCCCACTAGAGCCGGGGCCCACCGGGATTTTTCCCGGTGTCCCGGTGGCCCAGTCCGACCCTGTGTATATTTTATTTGTATTGACTTGGTCAAATCAGCTCCTTCTTTTTATGTGCTGGTTAATAAAGCAGAAGAACAAAAAAATCAGTCTTCTATTCATAAAACCACTGCTAGCGCTACTAAGAAATATAAGATGTTAGAAATCGTAGATAGTTAAACGATAGTTTAAATGTACAACTGAAAAAAGATGAACATACTAGGGTTGATTCACTAAAGTGCGGTAACGCTTATCGCATGTTTTTTTGTGTTAAAATTGACGTGAAAAAAAGCCCGATTCGCTTAAGTATTATTGCATGCGTTAAGTTGCATATCCCGTGCGTTAATTAGTGCGCAACCGCATGCGTTAATTTTAACGCAATGAGGTAATTAGCGAATGAAAAGAATACTAACCAATACAAAAGCACCTAAAGCGTTAAATGCATTAATTAGCATACAAATGTGTGCGTATTTTAGCGCCTAATTGGGGGAGGCGTTGTGCAGAGCACATTTTTCATTTTTTTGTGGAAAAAGGCAAGATGGAGTTTGCTATGGGCTTTTTGTTGGAGGAGGAACATCAAGTCCCTGAACCTTCAAGAGTGATACGTCCTCGGATTTTCAGGGAAAGGGCCACTTTAGAGGGCTTAAGCGAGGATGAAGTGGTCAGGTGCTACAGGCTCAAGAGAGCGTCAATCTCCAGCCTGTATGAGATGCTTGAGCCTTCCCTGCAGCCACTGACTCGCACAAGGGGGTGTCATGGGGTGGTGTCACAGCCTACCTTTTCACAGTGCCTTGGTCAGGTCCTGGACGCCATCCGCTCGGTGTCCGGGAATTTCATTTCGTTCCCCCAAAATTGGAACGAGTGGAACGCTGTGAAAAGGCAGTTTTATGGGGTAAGTGGCATCCCCAATGTGTTGGGTGCAATTGATTGCACCCATGTGGTGTTAAACCCCCCCAAGACAGGAAGCACATCTTTAGAAACCGTAAGAGCTACCACTCCCTCAATGTGTAAGTGATGTGTGATGCACAGATGAATATCCTGAGCATCGTGTCTGGGTTCTCCGGCTCCTCTCACGATGCTTACATCCTAAGGTAGTCCGCACTTTACCATTCTTTCTAGACAGGACAAATGCCTCACGGGTGGCTGTTAGGTAAGTATTTGTGTCTAGCACAACTTGCCCACATTTGCTTTCTGTCTCCCACTGTCAAACCAGGCCCTGCCTGCCATAAGCTTGTTTTGCAATTTGTAAAGTGCCCTCTTTTGCCACTGGGAGAGACAAAGCAGCTACTTGTAGTGTCACCTATCAGTCTCACACTGTCACATCTGTTGCAAAAGGGCCGTGTTTTTACAGAGGGAGACTGGAAGCAGCTTATTTGCTTGCAGCATCTTATTAGGAGATGCTGGCTACCCATGCACCTATTCACAGGCCGCATACACGGGCTGAGTGTGCTTTTAACGAAGCACATGTCAGAGCGCGGTCTGTGATTGAGTGGACATTTGGGGTCCTTAAAAGCCGGTTCCGCTGCCTGGATAAATCAGGAGGCAGCCTAATGTACAGCCCCTCTAAAGTTGCCCAAATTGTGGCTGCGTGTGCTGTACTGCACAATCTGGCGAACCGGCATGGCTTACCTGGTGATGTGGCTGAGGACCTGGATGACCCCATACATCCCCAAGATCCTGTCCGAGGTGCGGATGCCAGAGGGAATGAAGTCCGGGGACAAATTGTTAACAATTACTTTTCCTGTAAGTACCTACAATCTTTAATCCCATAAACAAGAAATAACAAACAACTTCTCAAAAAAAAAGGTTTTATTTACGAGGAACCCACTTCCAAAAGAAATGGTTTGAGCAGGTGATTCCCCCACCCGCAACACAAATAGAAAAAACAGAAATAAATATTTACAAACAACATAGGCCCAAGGAGTGGTAGCTGAGCTCTCACCACTAGCTCTACTGGTAGAGTATGTTGGCTCAATTGCCTTTTGTGCCTTTTCTTGCAAGGCAATTTGTTGCTCTAGGAGCGAATTTTGCCTAGCCAACAATGCAAGTTTTTGGCGTTTTAGTTCTAACCGCTCCTCTTGCAGGCTTAACATGGTAGCCTCATGTGCAGCTTGGCATGACTGACTGGCCTGTTGGAGGCTTTACATGGCCAACTCATGTGCAGCTTGGCTTGCCTGACTGGCATTGTAGGCGTTAGTGGCCACACACAAGTCGACATGCAGTGTGTCCAATTTTTTCTTCAAATTTTTATGATGCCTCATTAGGGATTTGTGGAACCTATCTTTCTCAGGTTCCTGGGGGGGCCACATTAGCTGTTTTGGCCTGGGTTGTGACCTGCTGCTGGGGAATGTTGGCCGGCTCCTCATCTGAGAACAAGGCCACGTTGCTGCCACATACGTGTGACCCTCTTTCCCTTGCCTCCCCACTAAAAGTTTCCCCTTCAATTGCAGGATCACATTGTGGGGAGTGGAGCAGAGACGAGGAGCAGAGCATCCGTGGCCACCTTATGGAAAAAAGAAAAAGACTTTATTTAAGTTTTTGTTATTATGTTCATGATGCCAGACAAACTTCATGGACAATAATGATTGTCATTTGTTTTAAAACATGACCAAGTTTATTTTACAAAAACTATTTGTGGACATTGATTCATTCCAAATGAGGCAAAAAGTTGAAAAATCAAGTTGAAAAGATTGACTGTCCAAAAGTACAAGATGAACTGACTGCACCTAACCCAGCAAGGCACACTTGTCCAATGACACACCTATGTTATTAGCAATACACTGCACTTCGGTAGTGGAAACACCTGCAATATACACAGAGACAATTCACTATTATGCCTCTGCACAAGCCTAACACAAAACCCAGGTCCAACAAAATTTGGTAACAAAAATACCTGGAATGGGAGCAGATGACGATTGTCTGCATCTGTTGATGAATCTGTTGTAGAAAACATTATATTCCATTAATATTAAGCTTCTCTGCAAGAGTAAATACACTTGTATTAATGTCATTACACCTACCTTGGCCAACATTCCTGTCCGAATCGAAGTTGCCGGACACACAGCTCACGCTCTCTGTGTGCAGAAAAGGCAGCAGCAGCTCCTCATATTTGGTAAAAAAGACTTTCTTTGCAGGGCCGCCTCCAGTTCCAGATCTAAATAAAATATAGGAATGGTTTTATTGTGTTGGCTCCAATAAGCAAGCCATAACAAAAAAGTCACTTTTTGTTATTCATTGTTGCCCCAATCAATTCCCTTTACTTTTAAGTGAAACAATACTAGGGCATGCTCTGACACAAACCCTACTAAAATGCTGCAAGTTGCTGCTAAGTGGCCTCCCTTATACTCTGTATTAAACAATGCTTAAACAATAATTTTCCTTGATAAAGGAGAGTACAGGGCATTAATTATTTTGGGAAATATTTATTAAATGACCCCCCTATTTACTGCCCTAATTTATTGTTCTACTCCACAGCTTTTAGGACATAAGTTGCGCACATAATAATAGGCGTGCCATACATACATTACATACAAGTAAAGTAAGTAGGAAAGAAGCCAAAAATGAAGGAAAGACAGTAAGCCAAAAGGAAAAGCAGATTGAGGAGAAAAGCAGATGAGCGAGTGTTAAATAGAAAGATGAATGTAAGATATTTAACTGTATCTGGAGTCTTCCGCCAGTTTTTTCTTTAGGACCCTCTTTATGTCCTGGTAACGCTTCTTGCAGTGTTGGATACTGCGCAGACAGGCCCCAACACTGTTGACATGGTCCGTGATGTCCTTCCATGCCCTGTTTTTTTGAGCTGTTGGTGTCTTGGCAGCATATTTGCTGATGATTGTGTCGAACACCGGAACAATTTTCTCCACCAGAGCCTCGTTCTCAAATTCTGAAAATTTGAGATTACAGAGCCTGCTCTCCTGCTGTTTTTTCCTGCTCCTTTTTGGTGATGGGGGGAAGAAGCTTCTCACTTTCCTCTCCACTAGCTTCCTCTGGCTGATATTCCTTATCTGTGCCCTCCATATCCGAAACATCTGGGCTGCTGATGAAGCCAGGCCTCTCTCTGTCTGTGTCACTGCTGGAGCCATGTGACAGGGCAGAAGTGGGAATACTTGCAGGTGTGGGTTGGTCAAGTGTCCCTTCCTCTGCAGCTTTGGTGGTGTGGGTTCTTACGTAGAACCTGCTTGGTTCAGGTTGGTTTTTTCTTTTTTGCCTCTCATAGTGTGGCTCAGTGTGCCTGTGCCTCCTCTGAGATTCCTCAGGCCCCAGGCTACCTTGGTGTTCCCTGTGTTTTGCCACCTGGCTTCAGCATCAGTCTCATCCCTCCTCTCCATCGCATGGGTCACCTTGTGTTGCACACCTGCACCTTCCACGCTCTCTATCTCTACACTCTGACAGTGCAACTGCGCAAAATGGGGTTAGTCATGTGGTATATAATGCGTAACGAGTGCGTGCAGAATTTTGCGCATTAATACCACATGCGTTAATTTTCACGCGTTGCGTAACTTACCGGGCAAAAATGCTCTTCGCAAGTTAAATAACGCAAACAGCATCGCGTCTAAATTATGGCGCGTGTCCTTTTAGTGAATCAGGCGTTAAGTCGCAAAAAACAAGAAGCGATAAAATTTCAATGCATGCTATAAATAGCGCTCGTTTTAACGCCCTTTAGTGAATCGGCCCCATAGTCTTATAATGATGGAGTTGAGGTATGTGGCTTGAAACTGGCAGTCACATTTTCTCTAAACAGTTATATACTAGTTAAACAGTCCATGTTACAGTCTCCTGAATGAATTACACAAAATAAAGGTCTACAATCTTTTTTATCTAAGTTCATTTAAGTAGAATAGTGAGAGTTTTCTCTGTCATAATAAAACTAAAACTGTAGGAGGAGTAACGTTTAGAAAATGGGGGCGCTATGAATAATAATAATAATAATAATAATAAAATCAGAAGAACAAGCTGAAGTCGAAGAACAGTATGTTGGGGTTTTCAACCCAACATAATTATATGACATAATACATTCATTTTATTCAGTCTCTAGTATTCCCTCACATTATCATGAACCTTTTTCCAGCAAGTAAACATTTTACATTAAATTAACTTTAAGAAATTAGCAGTTCTGTTTACCATTCTAAATATGAGAAAATATATTCGCTATTGTGCTGTTTTGAGACAAAATATTTATTCAGGTCATGAAAATACACAATGGCAACAGGAGAGCAGTGTGTGTTATGTGTTGGAAAAGCACGTTGCCTAAAGTAAAGAGTTATTTTGTCAAGATCACCAATGGATAGCAGTCACAGAAGGTACTGAATATGCTTCACAGAACATAGTGCTACAATGAAATATTAAGTACACTCCCTTACCAGCTACCCTCTGTGCATTTTGGAGAACTGACTCACAGTTTGCCAGAAAGACATAGCTTTGGGAAACAAAAAAATAGGAACTCTTTCTGCTCTTTCTGCTCTATGGCACTAATAACACTCCTGTTAAAATTTGATGTAATAATTCACAAATGTGCACTATACCTTTATTGCTAAATTATGCCACATGACCTTTCTTAATTATGGGTTTCTGAACTCTGCTTTGATGGGCAATAATTGCTTTTCCTCATTCTTCTGGACATTATTCTGCTTCTCCTTACAATGTGGTGGCTTAGAATATTGCCTAATTAACCACATGGGGTTTAACAGCAATACAGTTCAAGGCATGTTACGCTTTATGTTTTTCATATATAATTGCAATTAATTCTGGAAACATGACATATATTAATTTAATGCCTGTTTTTTCATTGTAACTAAAATATGCTAGTTTTAAAGATTGTATTCAGCGCTTATTTCACATAAATGCTAAAATTAATAAGTCTTAAAGCGGAGATTTATGGAAAATGTTTCAACCTGCCTGAAGCTGGGTAAATGGAAATCATGGATGAACACACAGGGGTGTCACAATAGCCAGCATATCCAGCAATTTCTTAGGGGGCCCGAAAGTATAGGGATCTGGGTGAGGGTTCTGACAGAGGTATAATCCCAAAATAAGTGTTCAAAACCTCTAGGAACATTTTTATTCCATGCTCTTGAAAAACTGCCTGCTAAAAAGAGAAAAATGCATAGGTTTATGTTTTACATACATTAAAGGAGAAAGAAAGGTAAAAACTAAGTAAGCTGTATCAGAAAGGTAAAAACTAAGTAAACTGTATCAGAAAGGTCAGAAAGGTAAAAACTAAGTAAGCTGTATCAGAAAGGTCAGAAAGGTAAAAACTAAGTAAGCTGTATCAGAAAGGTCAGAAAGGTAAAAACTAAGTAAGCTGTATCAGAAAGGTCAGAAAGGTAAAAACTAAGTAAGCTGTATCAGAAACGCTGCACTGACTTCTTTGTCAAAAGATTTTTTGTGTCTGTAATTGCTGTGCCAGAGACATCTCTCCTGCTCCCCCCTCCCTAAAGAATGCTAAGAACTCACTCCCCCCCCCCGGAATGTGGATCTGAGCCAATCAGCAGGAAGCTGACTCATAGTCTAACTAATTGAGCATGTTCACTTGGTCTGAGTGCCTGTGCAGGAGTGAGGCATTATGGGAACTTTCTTTATACAGCTCAGCATTTTTTCTTCTTGTTTGGCTTCTGATCATCTGAACGATTGAAATATGGGGAGACTTAAGGGCACTATTGACACAACTGAAGATGTGCCTGCAGCTAAAGATTAACTCTTTATTAGCCTTTCCTTCTCCTTTAAAGCTAAGGCCTTCTTAGGCATCCATCCTTTTATGATGAAGCGAAACGGGATATAGGCAAGTATTGTAAATTGATTTTTCCACCGTTGTATTAAAAGCTTATCTGATTCCTGAGAGCTGACATATATACTGTATGTTGCCTATCTTTTTCTTTCCACCCCACTTTCATCTCCCTTCTATTTCTCATCTAGTTTCTACACCACCCCTTTCGTCTCCACTAAAGACCTTTATCAAGACCCAGATAAGGGTCTTAGGTGGAGACCGAAACGTTGGCCTGCTTTTTAATAGTATGACTAAATAAAAAAAATGTATCTTTAAAGAATCGCGGTGTGCACCTGCTTACGTTTTTGATTATATTACATATATACATGTATATATATATATATATACATATATATATATATATATAAAGCATATCATGACACAAGGTGCAAAATAAAACACAATCATTCAATGAGCCTTGAGGAAGTGGTGGTGTAGAAACTAGATGAAAAAGTGAAGGGAGATGAAAGTGGGGTGGAAAGAAAAAGATAGGCAACATAGAATTAAGATTAACAATGTGTCATCACCGTTTCTTGTTCTATGGATAAAAATTGTTGAATTTGGCAGCCAGAAGTACTTATACATGGGTTGATGTCATTTGTATCCTTGGCCTGTCTGCGTGTTCATGGGTTCCTTATCTGATCACATTTGTCCATCTTGTCATATAACATATAAGTGATTTTTTCCTTGACCGCAATCCACCAGATTTTATTTACCGCAGTTTATTTTGTTGTTTTTGGTGTGTCCAGAGCTGTTAACTTACTGCTTGTTTTCATAGGGGGGATACTTCTGGAAGTGACGTCATGCACAAAAGCTGTGATGTAGCCAAAAAGTTCTACCTGAGTATGCGCAATTCGCTCAGCTGACATTAAAGAATGCTTTTACTTAACTAACTCCCCCTTTCCCCCTCTCTGATCACAATCTGCTCACATTTCAACTCTCGCTAACTCCCTCTACACCCTCTGCTGTCCCCCAAACATGCACATACCAAGACCTGCAATCCCTAAACATGTCACATCTCTCTTCTTCCATCCTAACTGTCTCTTGTCCTAATCAGGCTACCTCCATCCACTACAGCACACTCGCCACTGCCCTTAATGAGCTTGCTCCTGCCAAGACAAAACGCATGAGGCCAAAACATCTCCAACCCTGGCACACTGCTCATACCAAATCCCTCCAAAAACACGCACGTCACGTACACTTGAGCGCTGCTGACGCAAATCAAGATCAGAATCAGATTTCTGCAGCTACAAATCTGCTCTGTTCTCCTATAATACCACCCTCTGCCAAGCTAAACAAACCTACTTCACTGCACTCATTAAATCCCTCTGTAAAAACCTGCACAACTCTTAACCTTTAACACTCTGCTGTCCCCTCCTCCACCGTGTGCTTCGGTCACTGCTCAAGCTATTGCAGAGCACTTTAAAAATAAAATTGACACCATCCGAAGTGACATTGCACAACTTAATCCCCATAACTATTCCCCTCCCTCCCTACACACTACCCAGTTTCTTCTTGGCTCCTTCTCCCCAGCGACTGAAGAGGAAGACTCAAAACTTTTGGCTTCCTCTCACCTTACTACCTGCCCACTTAATCCCATTCCTAACAAACTTCTACGCAATGCCAACCCCAGTCTTATCAAAGCCTAAACTCATCTATTCAATCTCTCGCTCTCTACTGGAATCTTTCCCTCCCAACTGAAACATGCACTTGTAACCCCTATTCTGAAAAAAACCCTCCAAATCCCTCCAATCCTAGTAACCTCCGACCTATCTCCCATTCATCTCCAAACTTGAACGCCTAGTTTACAACCGACTGACGCTATTCCTCTCTGACAATAACCTCCTGGATCCCCTACAATCTGGTTTTAGACAACAACACTCCACAGAAACTGCTCTAACCCAACTAACAAATGACCTCCTATCGGCTAAAGCCAAAAAAACATTACTCGCTACTAATACTTCTTGATCTCTCGGCCTCATCCTCTTCTCCTCCTGTTCTCTTGGCCTTTGTGACACTGCCCTATCCTGGTTTTAATCTTATCTCTCAGATCGATCCTTCAGTGTCTCTTACAATGGGGAATCATCTTCTCCCCTGCCTCTTTCTGTCGGGGTTCCTCAAGGCTCTGTCCTGGGCCCCTTACTATTTTCTCTCTATACCGCCTCACTTGGCAAATTAATAAATTCTTTTGGCTTTCAGTACCACCTCTATGCTGATGATACTCAGATCTATCTTTCCTCTCCTGATCTCAACCCAGAGCTTCTAACTCGCGTCTCTTCCTGCCTGTCCGCTATCTCCACTTGGATGTCCCAACGTTACCTTAAATTAAACCTCTCTAAGGCTGAATTGGTTCTCTTTCCCCCATCCAACGCCCACATTGTTCCCGAGGTATCTATGACAGTTAACAATTCTACCATCACCCCATCTTCCCAGGCCCGGTGCCTTGGGGTTATCCTTGATTCTGCCCTGTCCTTCACTCCTCATATACAGTCACTTATCAAATCATGTCACTTTCACCTAAGAAATATTTCCAAAATATGATCATTTAACCCCAAGATGCTGCCAAAATTCTGATTCATTCTCTCATCATATCTAGCCTGGACTACTGTAACTCCCTATTAATTGGCCTTCCCCTCCAAAGACTGTCCCCACTCGAGTCCATAATGAATACTGCTGCCAGGCTCATACACCTCTCCAACCGCTCCTCCTCTGCCATGCCACTCTGCCAATCTCTGCACTGGCTTCCCATACCATCCAGGATAAAATTCAAACTAATGACTCTCAAAATTCAAACTAATGACTCTCAAAGCAGTTCATAACTCTGCCCCACCCTACATCTCTGAACTCATCTCTAGGTACCATCCAACCCACTTATTACACTCCTTTACTGACCTGTTCCTCAACTCCTCTCTCTTTCCCTCCTCACACACTCGCATTCAAGACTTTGCAAGGGCTGCCCCCCTTCTCTGGAATTCGCTCCCACAAACTGTCAGACTTTCTCCCAATCTCTCTGCCTTCAAGAAATCTCTAAAAACACATTTATTTAATGAAGCTTACCCTAATCTAGTTTAGCAATACCCTGTGCCACACCTCTCACAACTCTGGTCATGCCCATTCCCACACTTTGTTTCTCAACCCTTTCTCCTTGTAGATTGTAAGCTCTTTTGGGCAGGGCCCTCTTCACCTCTTGTATCGGTTATTGATTGCTTTATATGTTACTCTGTATGTCCAATGTATCAACCCACGTATTGTACAGCGCTGCGGAATATGTTGGCGCTTTATATATAAATGTTAATAATAATAATAATAATATTGTGCAATGCACACCAGAATTCACTTCACTGGGGGAATTGCTTAAAATCAGGAGAATGCTACTAGGGGACTGTAGACTGGGGGAGGGCTGCCAAAATCGGTAACTCATGATGAAGTTTGAAATTTCACATGGGGCTAGCCATATTCTTAATTTCCCAGGGTGTCACAACCATGTGACCTGTGCTCTGATAAACTTAAGTCACACTTTACTGCTGCGCTGCAAGCTGCAGTGATTTTACCCCCCTCCAGCAGCCGATCGGCAGAACAATGGTAAGGAAGCAAGATAGCAGCTCCCAGTAGATATCAGAATAGCATTTAATAGGAAGAAATTCAAGTCCGGTTTGGGAAAAAATAGGTTATCTGAAAACAGTTCTAATATGTATCTTTGAACACTCAGAATCAGACACAATGCACTGAGATGGCTGCTTACACACCAATGTTACAACTAAAAAAATACATTTGTTGGTTCAAGATAAAGAAATTATACGCTAGAGTGAATTATTTGCTATGTAAACAGTGTAATTTAGAAATAAAAAGTATACCATAAAAATCATGACAGAATATCTTTAATAACAACGTTAAATTAATTTTTAGTAGACTTAAGGTATGGAGATTCAAATTACAGAAAGACCTTATCTGCATAATCCTGGGCATTCTGGATAACAGGTACGATACCTGTAATTAGTGATAAGCGAATTTTTTCGCCAGGCATGGATTCGCAGCAAACTTCCACATTTCGCCACTGGCAAATTGTTTCGCGAAACTTCAGAGAAAATTTGCCGCAGAAAATTCGTCGAGGGACAAAATTTTTTTCCCTTGTGTCAAAAAGGGTGTGGTCGCGTCAAAATTGGGCGCGGTCGCGTAAAAAAAAATAGCCGTGGGGACAAAAAATAGACATGGGTGACAAAAAAGGAGCCATTAGATCCAGTAGATCCAGCAGGAGAACATTTTTAATAGTGCATCTGCTGACTATACAAAACTATGCTGTGTAGTTAAATCCATCCAATGATGTATGATGCATCAAATAAGATCTAAAGCAGATAAAAGTTAGGTATACAGTATGTATAGCCTTAGTAGGACTTAGGTTAATGGCATTTTGTACAGCCGTTTGTACCCCATTTGTTAGATAACCTTTTTGGGTTTAAATATAAAACAATTATTCCTGATGCATCATTGGCAGCAGACTTTGCTTCTATTATGAATTATCTTCTCTATATGAAACTGTGCTTTAAAAGTTCTTGAAGAATATTCAGTGCAACCAAGCTAATATTATAAAACAGTTTAATCTGTATGCACAGTCTGTATCTTACTGCCTTCCAGGATTAAGTAAAAACTTACTCACCAGATAATAAAGTTTATAAATCCTGAACAACCTGGAAGGGGATAACTGGAAAGGGAAGGTTACCATCTAAACACTAAAACCAAAGAAAATTGTTTAATATAAAACACATACTAAAATGATTCATATCCCTTCACCCTTAAGGATAGCTGGATAGCATGGGATGCTTTAGAAACATAAGAATAAGGAGAGGGGAATAGCTATTCTCTTAAGTAAATCTTTAAATTATAAACTGCTTAGAGTGAGAGCAGATAATGAAACTAGATAACTATTCATAGACCTACAGACAGAAATAACAAGTATACTCTTTCAAATGTTTACAGACAAAACTATGATGCTACTTACTTGTTATAGACCTCATTGCGACTCTTAGTCCCTGGGGCCTTTTCTCTCTTTCATTTGTATTCCAAACCTGACAAATCCTTTTTTATGTATTGAGTACATTATTTTGCCACAAGCATTAGCTGATAATACACTTCAAACTAAAATACATAACATCACTCTCTCTGATAAAACAATCATTGCTCCAACAATAATACTGTGTTCACTCAAACCAAGGGATAAGTCATTTAGGAATTGCCACTAACTTTCTAATTCTGATGTCTTCTGGTTTGTCTACAGCAGTGATCCCCAACCAGTGGCTCAGGGGCAACATGTTGCTCACCAACCCCTTGGATGTTGCTCTCAGTGCCCCCAAACCAGGTAGTTATTTTTGAATTTCTTACTTGGTGTCAATTTTTGGTTGAATAAAGACAAGGTTTACTACTAAATAAAGCCACCTGTAAGCTGATAGTGTGCATAGAGGTTACCTAATAGCCAATCTTAGTCCTTATTTGGCACCTCCATGAACTTTTATGGTGCCTGCGTTGCTCTCTAAGTTTTTTTATATTTGACTGTGGCTCACGAGTAAGAAAGGTTGGGGATCCCTAGTGTACAGGATGGGGGCTATTTATTATGCTGCATAAAATGAGTATCACCAAAAAAAAAAGAGTAAAAGGGTGTGTGTTTCATTTTGCGCCACCCAAATGTCGGATTTGACACTGTAATTTTACACCACTTCAGACTTTGCAAAATCTATCAAAAGGGAAAATTTAGGCGGCAAGTAAGTTCTGGCAGATGTTGCTCTACAAAAAAAATGTTAAAAGCTGCAATAGACAAATGCCACATTTTTTCCTATCATTTTGAAGTGTTTGCTTACTTCAAATTTGTATCCTGAGGTACACTGCCACTGTACTACTTCCTAGTTGAGGTTATACTGTATGTTTGGCACAAATCCCTAATCGATCTGGTAAGTAGGTGGACTCACTGTGTTACCAGTGTAAGGTTCTTTGCTTTCATCAGAGCACTGTTTTCTGTATTGTGATTGCATTTGGTTACCGTTCTCTAATTCCTAAGGACACGTTCACATATGAGGGTGTATTACACACATTTTGACAAAATCCATACAAAGGGAAGAAGGAAAGCGAGTAGCAAGTAATTGTTACACAGGATTTAGAGGACCATTGCACAGCAATAATCATATTTACACTTTAGCATAATATGAGAAAAAGCCTCTAGGCTTAAAAGTAGATACAGCAATGAGATAAAATAAAAGAAGCAATATAAACCAGATAATATAATCCATCAATCTATGTTTAGATTGATTTTTGCCACTCAGTAGTTTGTCATACAAATAATTGCATAACATGGTTGAGCACACTGCATATGAGGGTATGACAGAAGCTCATGTACTCTGGGCTTACACACAATGGGCTTTATTTGTACAAGTCACGTAGAATCATAGAGTATTGTAGACTCTATCCTTGTACTCAATACCGTGACGCCTCAGTAGTTTTGTAAATAAGAGGCTATAACAAAACAAGTGTTTTGTGCTGATTCCATTATGTTCATGTATTTATTGATATTGGGTTGCCACATCTGGGAATATAGTAGAAGGTACTTCCTTGGTTCTCTAGCTTAGTATTTATTTGTAAATATGTTATTTAGTTATTTTGTATACCATTTTTATAAACTGCATTTACATACCCTCATATGTAATAAAAGGCACACATTTTACCCCATTGCACTAATACGTAGTAACCAATAGGATGCTTTTAAACAGGTGTTCGTTAAATGCTTCCTGCTGAAGCTATTAGTGATTACAAAAGTAGCAAATGTTGCACATTTCTAATACATATCATTATAGAGTCTTAACATGGACATATATATTATGTGTTGTCAGAAACATATTAATTCATTGTAGTGGTTGGTTAAAGATGGAGATAAGCATGACAATAACCTTATTTACTAACAATAAAGCACCAGAATTACATGGCTTCTCAGAAGAACAACAAGATTGTTAGAAAATAACTTGCTTTTTAAAACTAAAGTTAAAGACTACCTTTTGAAGCACTCACCCAGCACCTGATCTGGGAACTAGCACTTATATTGTAGTGTCACCCACTGTGACCTACAGCACTTATATTTGCCTATTTGTGTCTGTAAGTTACCCTCCCATATAGATTGTAAGCTCTACGGGGCAGGGACCTCCATCCTCTTGTGTCCTTGACTCTAACTTATTGCAGCTGTATTTATCTTGTATTTATTGTTATACTTTGTATTTATCTATTATTATCTTATTAACACTCTGTTTGTATTAATGTATTCTACTGTACAGCGCTGCGTACATAAGTAGCGCTTTATAAATAAAGATATACATACATACATACACACTTCAGCTTTATCCTGAAGCAAGCTTCTAGCTTATAAATTACAAAAAATTCTGTCCAAGCCTATTAGGCATACAGTGTATTCTGGATTTGCCCAAATCCAAGTGCTTTGCTGAACCAAATGTTAACAAAAACTTCCCCCAATTGCAGGTCCTAACCAACACCCCACCCCCTCCATGTTAAAAAAAGACCTGAAACACAGTTCAGTACAGCAGTAGAAGTTTCAGGGAACCATAAAACTTCTGGATATTTTGAAATCATTTAGATTGTAATAAACAAAGAGGATTTGGTTAATGTGAGACAGCAACACGCAAAACCCCTTTAGGAACAAGTTCTTTTGTTTTACATTCAGCATATAACATTGAGCACATTTAAAATAAACGCCATATCTGCAGCAAAGGCCTGGTGTGCAACATGCATTGCATACTTTGGATACAGTGTGCAAAGTACAGTTTTTTATTACCAAATGTTTTTTTTTCCCCCAACATGTAGTGTTTTTTCCTACCATTCCATTTTAATTGCACCCATTTGGGGAGTTGTACCCACCACTAATGCACCTGATGTGAATGCCAATATACATGCATGTTTGGAAAGTATGGATAAAAACAGCATTAGTGTGTAATCCTTTAGCTGGAAGTCTGCTATGCTTCTTGGTGCAACCCTGTGAGGGAACCATGGAATAACCGCCTAGTTTAGAGTGACTGTAACTCCAGCATTCAAAAGCGCCAGTACTAGGTGTACTTGCGTGCAGGCCCGGATTTGTGGCGAGGCCACAAAGGCCCGGGCCTAGGGCGGCACAAGCATAGAGGCGGCATGCCACCCCGCCGCAGGCAAATTTTAACTCTCCCCACAGCTCCGTATGGGAGCTTCAACTTTGGCGCTTGCGCATGCGCATTCACTCGGTGGGCGGGGGAAGGGGGGCTTCACGCATGCGTATTGGCGCGGCGGGGGGGATAGGGGGCGCCAAATGGGGGTGGCCTCGGGGCGTCCCCACTACAAATCCGTCGCTGCTTGCGTGTGAATCAGTGGAAAAGACATAGTCGCACTGAAGCTTACTGTAATTATATGGAACTACAAGTGCCATGTAGGCATGTAACTTGAGGCTGCATTCCTAAATGACCTTAAAATGAGTACTTCAAAAAGCTTACATGCTTTATCAGATCTTAAGGACAGATGTCAAGTACTCTGGAACATGAAATCCTACCACAGAGCATATGTACCTTAATTGGCTGCCTTTTTAGTTAAGTATAGGAAATAATACCTATTTATCACTTGTACAAACTTCTATATACCCCTTTAGGGCAGAGGCACATGGGGAGATTTGTCACCTGCGATAATGTAGCAAAGATTTTTCAAAGGCGATTAATCTTCCTGTGTGCCAGATGATTTGAAAGGAGAATGGAAAATAGCTACCTCAGATTTCTGGACTAACCAAGAAAAAATTACATATTCTATATGCAAAGACCTTATCACTCCTTAGATCAAGTCAGTTTCAATGTTCTTTAAAACATTGTGTAGTCTACTTTCTCCAGAGCTGAGGAAAAGGTTGGGGGTCTGATCGCTGCCTGAAGTGATCAGATCCAGAAGATATTTTTTACTAGCTATGATCATGTACAGTGGTAAAAAAGTTTTGGAATGAGGTTAAATTCTTCTGCAGGATTTACATAACTTTCCTATCTTTACCAGAGTGGCCAATATTAACTGATAATAACAGGAGTCCACAGAGCAGATGAAAGTTAGCTTTGAATAATCCTTTACTTATAATCAACAGTAAGGGACCTATTCATCATCCTGTTGAAGAAATACACCACACATCGCTATGCATTGCCGTGTAAAAAGGTGTATTTTTCAAGTCAAGTATTGATTTTCAGTGACCACCTATGGCATTTATCAATTGTTTCAATGGTTTCTATGTGTTCCCTTTCAGAGTGACTTCCACCAGAACTTACTTGACATTAAAATTTTTCATATTGACTTTAACGCAAGGTCGAAAGTGGTGTAAAATAAATTATCAAATGCAGCGTACAGGTGGCAAAAAATAAAACATACACTAATAAATGTATTTATTTTACACAGCTTTTTACACATTTTTTTGGTGTTAATCACTTTACACAGTAGGATAAATAGGCCCCCAAGTGCAGTATGTACAGCTGCTTCTGTCAGAATAAACAAGAAGTGGTCATAACACCCCTACATACCTGTCACAGCTAGTGATGTCCCGTTTCACCAGAAAAATTCGCAAAGCGCATTTGTCACACAATTTTTTTGTCGCCTGCGTTTTTTTGTCACCTGCATCTATTTTTTGCTGCCCGCACTTTTTTGGCACGACCGTGCCCAATTTTGACGCTACCGTGCCTTTTTTGGCATGCCCGCACCCGATTTGACGTGACTGCACACAATTTGACGCGTGACAAAAAAATTTCCATGTACCAAATTTTTCCACACCGAACTTTCACTGAAGTTTCGCAAAACAATTTGCCAATGGCGAAATGCTGAAATTCGCTGCGAATCCATGCCTGGCAAAAAAATTCATTCATCACTAGTCACAGCTTCTGATGATTTGAAATGAATAGTGTGGAATATGCAATGGCTTGACAACTGTACTTAAGACAAATTTGAAATCAGTCTTTATTTCCATTTTTGTACGGGTTTATAATTGTTACACATGTTCGTATAACAAACCCTGAAATTTTTACTTCTAAGTGAATGAATGCAGTTTTCTAACAAATATAAACATGAAGCAGACAAAATGTACTACATGTGTGCTGTTTACAGTACAGTCTTACAAAATGTATAAATCAAATACAAACCCTATTGCCATCTGAATGATATTGTGTTTACTTGTATTTTATGCTCAAAAAACTCTTGGCATGAATGTGATAAATCTCTCTATCTTTTGAGTATAAGATTGCTCTGAGGATACAGTTTACATATGGTTCCTCGTGACAACTGGGACTGCAGTGAAAAAAGAATAATTATAGCTGCCAATGTTCACATTATGAATGCCCTGCCTCCATGTCCTTCCCTTTCAGCAACATCACTTATTTCTTTTAGTGGAGGGGTAGAAAGATTCAGCATCTTCACAGTCTCAAAGCAAAATGTGTATGCACAGGTAGACACTAACTGGACAAAGAATGTTCCTCTATGAGCCCCATTCAAATGCATTTTAATTCCACTTGCTAGATGAACAGTAAACCATATGCTCTAATAAAAAAACAGTGGTCATCACAAATATAGTAGTCCTGTTTTTTATATCAGACCTTCATATATTTTATATATTTACACTATAGGGTAGGATTTCATTATCATATAAAATTCTAAAAATCACCTTCTTATTTTACAAATAATACATTAAACATATGGACAAAGTGTTAAACCCCCAGGCTATCCCCCAGGCTATCATGGAATTCCCCTTTAGGCTCTGGCACACGGGGAGATTAGTCACCCGTGACAAATCTTCCTGTTCGCGGGCGACTAATCTCCCCGGATTGCCATCCCACCGGTGAAAATGTAAGACACCGGTGGGATGGCACACGCTGTGCAGGCGATTTCGGCAAATCGCCGAAAATGCCTCGCGAGGCAACTTCGGCGATTTGCCGAAATCGCCTGCGCAACGTGTGCCATCCCACCGGCGACTTACATTTTCGCCGGTGGGATGGTAGTTCGGGGAGATTAGTCGCTTCTTTGCCACTTTGTATGAGCAATTTGGATAGTTCAATGCAATTAAAGATAGTAGATAATCCTCCTTATACACCTACAAAGCAAATAGGGCTAAATTGAAAATGTGTCTAGACAGAAGCATTGGCTGAGATTCCCATACAGCAATCTGAGAAAAAAAAAGATCTGAGAAATCCACATAAAACCTACAGAACTTGAAGGATGCATGGATAAGTTATAATCTATTAAGGATGATTTAATCCAGAGACATGATTGGAGAATGCCACGATCATTAGTAAATTATGTTAGTAACTATTTGTGGGATTTTTTTGTGCTGAAACACAGATTTTTCATTTAAAAAAAAAGTTTATTCGCCCTTTATTATACGTCAACACTGCCACAAATGCGAAAGCTGTCAAAGCCATGTAGAAGTCAATGGAAGCTGTCCTTGATTCCAACTAAAAGATTGTTCTTTGCTTCATGGTATAAGAGGTTTTTGAATTTTTTGGGTACTCCATTTATTGAAAAATCTGTGGTTTTCATGTTTTTTTGGTTTTAGAAACTAGTTTTTTCACAGTTTCAAAAAAAGTTTCACAAAAGTGAAAATCTTGATAAATGGGCTGAAATCAGACCTTTGTCTGATCACTCTGCACAGCGACTTAAAGGGGACCTGTCACCTTAAGAAATAATTCTAAATTGTTTTCTATTGTGTTTCTCAAGCAAAATAAACTTCACTTACACTATATAAATTATTTAAATCTTATTTTCTTCAGCCTTGGAATTCACAATTGCAGCAAGCAGGCAGGAGCCATTTTGTGGACACTGTTATCAAAGCAGGCCTTGCATCCTGCCAAAACCTTGTTTCTGTGCCAGTATGGGGGGACCTGATGCCCATGTCCATGCACTGGTTACACAATTACATGTTGAGGAGGGAGGGGCAATGAGAAGAGTGCAGCAACATCTAAGAAGTCCTGAATTGAAAGTGAAAGTAACTGTCTGCCCCACCAGCTGGGATTTTTAAATGCTTTTATAATGGGTATGGATGTGGTAATAAAAAAATGATTTTGGGTTTCATGTTTAATTTGAAAAGGGCTTTTATTATACAGTGACAGGTCCACTTTAAAGCCCATACCTTAGCAACTGAATGTGAATAGAAAGTTTCAAGGTTTTTCAAATGAAGGGTATTTTTAATACATTTTGTCACATTTTTGTCAAACAGAGTGAAACTGCATCTCTAGCTTGAAACATTACAAGACTGAACACACTTTGCAAATGAAGAACTCAACTGTAAACCCTTTGCACATCAAATTTGGGATGATTATAGTATGCACTAAAACTGACGCATGTATACCTATAAAGTTTTAGAACATGAGCTTTAAAATCTTGCGTCTTCCCAAAAGTATGAATTCTGTTTCCTAAGATGTGATTTAAAGGTGGCTAACTCTGGAAAAACTCCTACCATATCTAACAGACTTTGTTTATTTTGATCTAATATATTTGTGATGCTACAGAATTCGGGCATTTTATCTTATGCATCATTCCAATTTCAGAAATTGCAGAAGTTTATTTAAGTTTATTCCTTTGTTGCTGCTTCAATACAATAGATTGGAATGTAGTACTCTTACACTACTGCTTATTTTGTTATCATTAACCCTTTAAGTGCCAAGGGACGTAGATTCTACGTCCCAGGTACCAAGGGACCAAAGTGCCATGGGACGTAGAATCTACGTCCAATGGCACTGTCGGGTTTACAAGCGCTGCGCTCGCTTTTAAAGCAGCGCAGCGCTTGTAAACCCCTCAGATCCCCCTAGGCAACGAGCAATGAAGAACATACTCACCGATCCGGGTCCCCCAGCCGCACCGATCGCGTCGCCAGCCAATGACAGCAGTGGACACGCGTTGATGACGTGTCCACTGCTGTCCCTTTAAATAGCGCCGCCTACTGTCGGCTCCCTCACTCCTGCTGCGCACTTCGGACGAGATGGAGCTCCCCTGCTGCCTTCCTGCTGGATTGATCGCCCCTGATCGCCCCTGATCGTCTGCCTGCCTTGGGTAAGCTGAACTACAACTCTCTACCACTGTTTATTTTGCTTATTTCTATCTCAACTGTCTAAAAAATTTTTTTTTTTGCATTTTTTCTTCTATCTTTGTCATTATTACACTTTTGTACACATACACACTTATTTACAACTTTCCCAAGCACACACAGACACTTACACACACACTTACACTTACACTTTTTTTTTTTTTTTTTTTCTTTCTTTCTTTTCTTTTCTTTCTGTCTTTGCTTTCTTTGGCAGTCTTTTTTTTTACTAAAACTTTATTTCTGATCTTGCTCTATAATTATCTGATTTATTTGGTTGCATTTTAGTGTTTTTTTGGCATTTTCATAATTGATTTCTGTTTTTGAATTATTCTATTGCACTGTAACTTTTTTTATTGCTATTTGGTGCTGAATTTGCAGTGACGTTGGTGGATCCAGGGCTCTGACCACCGATTTCATTGCAATTATTGTTCTTCTGTTGGTTTAGGTGGTTTTATTGGATTTTACGGTGTTTTATCTTTGCATTGTTCTTTATTGTGTGTTTAGTGCCCCCAAAAAGGTTGCTTTTGCAGTGACATTGGTGGATCCAGGGCTCTTACCGATTTCATTGCAACTATTGTTCTTTGATTGCTTTTAGTGGTTTTATTCCATTTGATTTCAGTTGTTCTAGAAAGGTCCAGAGGTGCTAAGATTGTTCTGGTAGTTTCTATTGCCAAGGGTTAGGCTGATGCCACACGAGGCGTAGGGCTGATTTTTTCAGCAAGTGGAAAAACGCTTGCCGAAAATTCATGGGATACGCTCGGGTGCAGGCACGTGTAGCCGATATACGCATGAAAACGCGAGACTTTGCATTCTCACGCGTTTTCATGCGTATATCGGCTACATGTGCCTGCACCCGAGCGTATCCCATTCATTCGGGTGCAGGCAAAAAAAAAGGGGTGCATAGAGTGCAGCCCCAATATTATGCATTTTCAGGTTTGGCGGCCATGTACTTATGTGCAACCAGACATAGGTATCGTTTTATTCAGGGGAACTTGCAGATTGATGGTTAGTAAGTTTTTGGTAGTTGCCATGGAGATTTTGGGGAGAAATCTAGGTTTTTTATCTGGTTTTTCCTTGATTTCTGACCAAAATCTAGGTTTGTATCTGGTTTTTCCTTGATTTCTGACCAAAGCGCTGACTTCTGCAAGGGACTGCGGCCACAATTTTCCATGTAGAAAGAGAAGAGTGGCGTCTCTGAATAGCTGAAGGTGTGCACTTTTCGTAAATATATAGATTGTGGGGGTTATCTCACAGGTAGGGGGGGTTAACACTGAAAAACTGCAGGTAGTGCACATAGAGCGCAGCCCCCAAAATTTCAACTGAAATTGCCCTTATGCATTGCCCCTGTTTTGGGGCATTTGGTGGCCACGTCTTTATGTGCACCCATACATATGGGGTATCGTTTTATTCAGGGGAACTTGCAAATTGAGGTTTAGTAAGTTTTTGGTAGTTGCCATGGAGATTTTGGGGAGAAATCTAGGTTTTTTATCTGGTTTTTCCTTGATTTCTGACCAAAATCTAGGGTTGTATCTGGTTTTTCCTTGATTTCTGACCAAAGTGCTGACTTCTGCAAGGGACTACGGCCGCAATTTTCCATGTAGAAAGAGAAGAGTGGCGTCTCTGAATAGCTGAAGGTGTGCACTTTTCGTAAATATATAGATTGTGGGGGTTATCTCACAGGTAGGGGGGGTTAACACTGAAAAACTGCAGGTAGTGCACATAGAGCGCAGCCCCCAAAATTTCAACTGAAATTGCCCTTATGCATTGCCCCTGTTTGGGGGCATTTGGTGGCCACGTCTTTATGTGCACCCATACATATGGGGTATCGTTTTATTCAGGGGAACTTGCAGATTGATGGTTAGTAAGTTTTTGGTAGTTGCCATGGAGATTTTGGGGAGAAATCTAGGTTTGTATCTGGTTTTTCCTTGATTTCTGACCAAAGCGCTAACTTCTGCAAGGGACTGCGGCCACAATTTTCCATGTAGAAAGAGGAGAGTGGCGTCTCTGAATAGCTGAAGGTGTGCACTTTTCAGAAATATATAGTTTGCGGGGGTTATTTCACAGGTATGGGGGTGTTTAGACTAAATAACTGCAGATAGAGCACAGCCCCCCCTTATGCATTGCCCCTGTTTGGGGGCATTTGGTGGCCACGTCTTTATGTGCACCCATACATATGGGGTATCGTTTTATTCAGGGGAACTTGCAAATTGAGGTTTAGTAAGTTTTTGGTAGTTGCCATGGAGATTTTGGGGAGAAATCTAGGTTTTTATCTGGTTTTTCCTTGATTTCTGACCAAAATCTAGGGTTGTATCTGGTTTTTCCTTGATTTCTGACCAAAGCGCTGACTTCTGCAAGGGACTGCGGCCACAATTTTCCATGTAGAAAGAGAAGAGTGGTGTCTCTGAATAGCTGAAGGTGTGCACTTTTCGTAAATATATAGATTGTGGGGGTATCTCACAGGTAGGGGGGGTTATCACTGAAAAACTGCAGGTAGTGCACATAGAGCGCAGCCCCCAAAATTTCAACTGAAATTCCCCTTATGCATTGCCCCTGTTTTGGGGCATTTGGTGGCCACGTCTTTATGTGCACCCATACATATGGGGTATCGTTTTATTCAGGGGAACTTGCAGATTGATGGTTAGTAAGTTTTTGGTAGTTGCCATGGAGATTTTGGGGAGAAATCTAGGTTTGTATCTGGTTTTTCCTTGATTTCTGACCAAAGCGCTAACTTCTGCAAGGGACTGCGGCCACAATTTTCCATGTAGAAAGAGGAGAGTGGCGTCTCTGAATAGCTGAAGGTGTGCACTTTTCAGAAATATATAGTTTGCGGGGGTTATTTCACAGGTATGGGGGTGTTTAGACTAAATAACTGCAGATAGAGCACAGCCCCCCCTTATGCATTGCCCCTGTTTGGGGGCATTTGGTGGCCACGTCTTTATGTGCACCCATACATATGGGGTATCGTTTTATTCAGGGGAACTTGCAAATTGAGGTTTAGTAAGTTTTTGGTAGTTGCCATGGAGATTTTGGGGAGAAATCTAGGTTTTTATCTGGTTTTTCCTTGATTTCTGACCAAAATCTAGGGTTGTATCTGGTTTTTCCTTGATTTCTGACCAAAGCGCTGACTTCTGCAAGGGACTGCAGCCACAATTTTCCATGTAGAAAGAGAAGAGTGGTGTCTCTGAATAGCTGAAGGTGTGCACTTTTCGTAAATATATAGATTGTGGGGGTATCTCACAGGTAGGGGGGGTTATCACTGAAAAACTGCAGGTAGTGCACATAGAGCGCAGCCCCCAAAATTTCAACTGAAATTCCCCTTATGCATTGCCCCTGTTTTGGGGCATTTGGTGGCCACGTCTTTATGTGCACCCATACATATGGGGTATCGTTTTATTCAGAGGAACTTCCAGATTGATGGTTAGTAAGTTTTTGGTAGTTGCCATGGAGATTTTGGGGAGAAATCTAGGTTTGTATCTAGTTTTTCCTTGATTTCTGACCAAAGCGCTAACTTCTGCAAGGGACTGCGGCCACAATTTTCCATGTAGAAAGAGAAGAGTGGTGTCTCTGAATAGCTGAAGGTGTGCACTTTTCGTAAATATATAGATTGTGGGGGTTATCTCACAGGTAGGGGGGGTTAACACTGAAAAACTGCAGGTAGTGCACATAGAGCGCAGCCCCCAAAATTTCAACTGAAATTGCCCTTATGCATTGCCCCTGTTTTGGGGCATTTGGTGGCCACGTCTTTATGTGCACCCATACATATGGGGTATCGTTTTATTCAGGGGAACTTGCAGATTGATGGTTAGTAAGTTTTTGGTAGTTGCCATGGAGATTTTGGGGAGAAATCTAGGTTTGTATCTAGTTTTTCCTTGATTTCTGACCAAAGCGCTGACTTCTGCAAGGGACTGCGGCCACAATTTTCCATGTAGAAAGAGAAGAGTGGTGTCTCTGAATAGCTGAAGGTTTGCACTTTTCGTAAATATATAGATTGTGGGGGTTATCTCACAGGTAGGGGGGCTTAACACTGAAAAACTGCAGGTAGTGCACATAGAGCGCAGCCCCCAAAATTTCAACTGAAATTGCCCTTATGCATTGCCCCTGTTTTGGGGCATTTGGTGGCCACGTCTTTATGTGCACCCATACATATGGGGTATCGTTTTATTCAGGGGAACTTGCAGATTGATGGTTAGTAAGTTTTTGGTAGTTGCCATGGAGATTTTGGGGAGAAATCTAGGTTTGTATCTAGTTTTTCCTTGATTTCTGACCAAAGCGCTGACTTCTGCAAGGGACTGCGGCCACAATTTTCCATGTAGAAAGAGAAGAGTGGTGTCTCTGAATAGCTGAAGGTGTGCACTTTTCAGAAATATATAGTTTGTGGGGGTTATTTCACAGGTAGGGGGGGTTAACACTGAAAAACTGCAGGAAGTGCACATAGAGCGCAGCCCCCACATTTTTAGCTGTAATTGCCCTTGTGCATTGCCCCTGCTTTGGAGTGTTTGGTGCCCATGTCTTTATGTGCACCCATACATATGGGGCATCATTTTATTCAGGAGAAGTTTGTCTTTCAAATATGCCTTTGTTAGAAAATTTTTATGAGATTTTTTTTTGTCAAATCCACATTTGATCATGCGTCCAAGTTTACGTTTTAGAAAAAAAAAAAAAATGTCATAAAAAGTTCCAAATTTCACAATGCACTGACAAAAGGTATTTGGCTTTTGAGTGAAAACTACATTGCACCTAGAAACCTGAAGGTCTGTAGTTTCTAAAGATACCGAACATGAGGGGATATTTTAGATTTACATATAAGTTATGCTGCATTAACTGTTACAAGCGCTTTTCTGCTTTGTTCTGGTGTGATATTGTACTAAGTATTGCCTTAGTTTGGGGGTTACTTCTGGACAGGAACTGTGGGGTACCACCACATATTTGGTATCGTTGGAATTGGGAGTATCAGGGCTTTTACAAACAATAAAAAAAAGTGAGTAAAATTAACTTTTCTATGGAAAAAAACCTCAAAATATACAGAAATTTTTCATAATTTTATTTTTTTTTTTACATATTTCACCCAAAATACACATCATATCTCCAGAAAAGTTATAAAATTTGGTATGTATGTCGAAGCCCAATTAGTGACGAAAAAAACGATATATAATTTCCCTAGTTTCGTGGAGGTTTTCCTACCAAAAAACATTGTTAAAGTGAATGAGTACAAAATGCTTAAAAAACGTCTGGCACTGGGGGGAACCGAAATGACGAATTCGGCTGGCACTTAAAGGGTTAATGCTCTTCTATGAAGATTTAAGATAATAGATGTGTCAAAACAGTATGTTTAGGGGGGATTTACTAAAACTCAATTTTTTTCGGTTTTATATTTTTTAAAACCACAAAAAAACTAATTTCCATGAATGGCAGTCATTTATCAAAAGATCCAAACTGAAAAAAAAGTTGTGAAAACCACAACTTTTCTGACCACAACTTTTTTGTACTGTACAAAAGCCGGTGGCAAACCCCCTGAAAACATCTAAAACCATAAAGAACCAATAAAGATATTCCATTTGTAAAAGGGACATCTGCCTTTGACATACATGATCTTGACAAGTTTACGCTGGGTTTTTTTTGCATTAGGAATTGTTGTGGTTATGTTGCATAAAAAATTATGACAATCAATTTTTTTTCCTGCAAAAAATTTGTTTATATACACCCCACTGTTATACAAAGCTGTGTAATATGCTGGCATTTTATAAATGCTTGGTAATAATAGTAAAGATAAATAAAGTACATAGATGATAGGGAGAATAAAAGAGAATAAAAAGCTATATATTGAGTTGTATTTATTCAAAGTGGTAGTTCACCTTTAAATTAACTTTAGAAATGAGGTAAAGCTTAATATTCTGAGAAAATTAGCAATTGGTATTCATTTTTTATTATTTGGTTTTTTTTGTTTAATTATTTATGTTTTTGTTCAGCAGCTCTACAGTTTGGAAATTCATCAGCTATCTGGTTGCTAAATTACCCAAGTGAACAGGCAGTGGTTTGAATGAGAGACTGGAATATGAATAGGAGATAAGTAATAAAAACTAACAATAACAATAAAATTTGCTCACAGTGCAAATAGTTTTGTGGCTGATGGGGACTGTTGAAAGAAAGCTAGAAAAAAGCCGAAGAAGAAGGCAAATTATTAAAAAAACTATAAAAAATTTAGACTTGTTGAAACGTGGCTAAGAACTGGCAGTTTTATGAAATTTTATGAAAAAGTTAGCTTAAAGGTGAACTATCCCATATATATATATACAATGAGGAACATAACATAACATTCTCCCACTTAGAAATCATGGAGGTGTCTGAAATTCACATTGTAGGTGCATTCCCACTGTGAGAGACAGTATTTAAAAAAAATTTCAGGAAATCACATTGCATGATTTTTAAAGAATGTATTTGTATTGCACTGCTGCACATAAGTATTTGAACTCCTGCCAATCAGCAAGAATTCTGGCTCTCAAAGACCTGTTACTCTGCCTTTAAAAAAGTCCACCTCTACTCCACTCATTAATCTAAATTTGTAGCACCTGTCTGAGCTCTTTAAAGACACCTGTCCACCCCACAGTCAGTCAGACTCCAACTACTACCATGGGCAAGACCAAAGAGCTGTCAAAAGACACCAGAGACAAAATTGTGGACTTCCACAAGGCAGGAAAGGGCTACGGGGCAATTACCAAGCAGCTTGGTGAAAATAGATCAACTGTTGGAGCAATTGTTAGAAAATGGATGTGACTGACGACTGTCAGTCTCCCTATGACTGGGGCTCCATGCAAGATCTCACCTCGTGGGCTATCACTGATGATAAGAAAGGTGAGGAATCAGCTCAGAACTACAAGGGAGGAGCTGGTCAATGACATGAAGAGAGCTGGGACCACAGTTTCAAAGGTCACTGTCGGTAGAACACTACGTTGCCATGGTTTCAAATCATGCATTGCACGGAAGGTTCCGCTGCTCAAGTCATCACATGTCCAGGCCCGTCTGAAGTTTGCCAATGACCATCTGGATGATCCAGAGGAGGCATGGGAGAAAGTCATCTGGTCAGATGAGACCAAAGTAGAACTTTTTGGTCTAAACCTCACTCACAATGTTTGGAGGAAAAATAAGAATGAGTTGCATCCCAAGAACACCATCCCTATTGTGAAGCATGGGGGTTGTAACATCATGCTTTGGGGGTGCTTTTCTGCAAAGGGGACAGGACGACTGCACTGTATTAAGGAGAGAAAGAATGGGGCCATGTATTGTGAGATTTTGAGCAACAACCTCCTTCCCTCAGTCAGATAATTGAAGATGGGTCGTGGCTGGGTCTTCCAACATGACAATGACCCGAAGCACACAGCCAGGATAACCAAGGAGTGGCATATCAAGGCCTAGCCAGTCTTCAGACCTAAATCCAATAGATAATCTTTGGAGGGAGCTGAAACTCTGTGCTGCTCAGCGACAGCCCCGAAACCTGACAGATCTAGAGGAGATCTGTGTGTGCCAAAATTCCTGTTGCAGTGTGCAAACCTGGTCAGGAACTACAGGAAACGTTTGACCTCTGTAATTGCAAACAAGGGCTTCTGTACCAAATATTAACACTGATTTTCTCAGGTGTTCAAATACTTATGTGCAGCAGTGCAATACAAATACATTCTTTAAAAATCATACAATGTGATTTCTTGAATTATTTTTTTAAATGCTGTCTCTCACACTCTCACAATACTTATGTTCCTCACTGTATATATATATATATATACCTATAAACAGGACCAGCACACCATTTCACAGAAATTCTTCTATTTATTTATTCACCATGCGTTCCAACGTTTCGCCCCCTCTTGGGACCTTTATCAAGGACATTGTGCAAGTGAAAAATACAAGCTTAAGTAATACAATACAATAATAATAATACAATGATAAGTTTGAAAGTGAATTCTATATACAGCGTACAGGGACGGCGATGGGGTCCAGGGTTACGCCAGCTTATGCTAATGCTTAGGTATGATTATGAAATAATCGCTATGGATCTTTCTATAGACGCTTCATAGACAATATTTTCTTTGCATGGACAGGTACAGTAAAGAAATTGAAAACATTTGTGGATGAACTGAATACTATGGGTCATCCAATTAAATTAACTATGAAGTTTGATACTACTAAAATGGAGTTTTAGATGTATTCATTTCAAAAGAACAGTGTAAATTACATACATCAATTTATGTTAAAGAAACTGATAGACATACCCTGTTACATTATCAAAGTCATCATCCCAAACATTTATTGAACTCAATACCTAAGTTGCAGATGTTGAGAGTGGTGAGGATACACAGCAACCAACAGAAGAGGGACAGGGTCTTAGACCTGATGGGTAAGAAATTGCTGGCAAAAGGCTACCCTGGTAAATTGATTGTGGAATCCCTTCAATGGGCTAAGGGATTAGACTGTGATAAGGTACTGAAGGATTCGGAAAGGATCTCAGTAAATGGGGATATGTACTACATAAGTAGATAGTGAGGAAGTGCGCTAGAGTGTATTAAAAAATTGGCCACTGCTTATGACTGATAAAAACCTGCCTTTTAAGAAACTATTAAAGCCCAAATTCAGTTACACGCAGGGAAAAACCCTAAAGGAATTACTGAGTCCCACTGACCCTGTGGATAAATACAGGAAAGTTCCTTTGCCCCACTTTCTAACAGAAAGGCCAGGGTATATAAATCTACTGGTTGTGCCATGTGCAATAGTTTAATATTAGGCACATATTTTCTTCACCCACATACTGGCAAATATTATGAAGTCAAACACAGAATGACCTGTGCTAACACTATGGTCATTTATATTAGAAAGTGCTCGTGTGAGTTATTGTACTATAAGACAGTTGAAAGAACGCATCGGCATGCACAGGGCAAGCATACGGGCAGCTCTAGATCCAGAATGGGCCAGCAAAAGTAAAGAGAAGGATTACGATAAAAAGCAGGATATAGCCCAACAGGCCGTAGCTAAACATTGGGCAGATGCCAAACATGATCCAGCAGCATTTAGGTGTATTTAGGAGTATTGAGCATATACCTAGTTATATACATATATATATATATATATATATATATATATATATATATATATATATATATATATATATATTGAGCAAGAAAAGCCAGCACTCACGTAAAAAAATAGTATGAGTCGCCTGGGTGCAGTTACCATGAAAAAATTCAAGTTATAATCACAGTTCAGGAACCGCTCACGCAGGTCTTATGTAGTTTTAAATCAGTTTATTCAGGTGAACAGAGGACTAACGTTTCGGCTGGAACACCAGCCTTTGTCAATTATATACATAAGTTTGAAATGAGAGACATAAAAGGGAACTGTATTTCATATAAAAAAATATATATTTTTTTGTTATAGATGCTTACACCATATGCACATTCTATGGATTTCAAACTGGAAAAGTCACATATGCATATACTGGCACCTATTGATGAGAGAGAGAAATCACATTGACTTTTTTATGTATTAACACTATATACCATTGGTTTAACTATATATGATTTGCACTGTGATAGCATTGGATAATCAGTCTATGCAAATTATGATGTCACTGGAGTTTCTTAATTTTTTGTATTACTTAAGTTTGTATTTTTCACTTGCACAATGTCCTTGATAAAGGTCCCAGCAGGGACCAAAATGTTGGAATGCACAGTGAATGAATAAATAGAAGAATTGCTGTGAAATGGTGTGCTGGTCCTGTTTATAGGCATTTACATATTTTGACTTCAGCACCCATCTGTTAAACCGGTTTAGAGTGCGGACACACAACTATATATAAATTCATATATTTATTCATATATATACTGTATATAAATATATAGTTTGACATGTATTTTACCTATAGTTACCAAAATGTAATGCTGTTTTTTAGCACATGGACATGCCTTTTACTAAGAGTTTTACTAAGAAAGTTATTTATTATGTTATCTTTCACTGTTAAGGTAACTCATTTTCCAGTATGAGCTGTTAATATTAATGTTCTTCGCTAAAAGATAATTGCTCCGACCTTGTACGGCACTAGTGAATGAATACATTTAAAAAAAAAAAAAAAAAGAGGATAATTGCTCAACATTCAGTGTTATGCAAAATAACTTCACAGTCAGGGTAGTGACACAGAAGCAATTTTTTATTTTAAAGTTAGGAACTTTAAACATTTTTAAATTATTGGTCTATGTATTTTTCAAACAGAAGAAATTTGAAACTGCAATTTATGAAGGTGATTTCTAATCAGCTTTTATCTGCTTATATATACAGCTATGGGATCTGTTATCCAGATCTTTCCGTAATTTGGGTCCCCATACTATAAGTCGACTAAATATAATTTTAACAATAGGACAGTTTTGCCTCCAATAAGGATTTATTATATCTTAGTGGGAATCAAGTACAAGGTTCTTTTTTATTATTATAAGGAAAAGGAAATAATTTTTTAAAATGTAAATGATTTGATTATAATTGAGTGTGTGTGTATATATATATATATATATATCAGATGGATCTTCATTTTGTACTTAGCCATTAAGCCTCCCCAGTAACACAAAGTAGCTCAAGTGCTAGTAGAGGAGGTTATTAAATTCTGTGCATTTATAGGTTAATCATTAATTAGCTGATAGTGCTTCTTAGTAAGGCAATTGCTTTTTAAGATCTGCAATAGCATATACAGTACATTGCTCTACCTTCCTAGAGAAGCTCCTTTCCACTAGTGTTCTTCATAGAACAAAAAGAGATCCCTCATGTTGCTAATTTCTTCTAACTCCTATAGACAGGGGGAGTGCTAGGGTCAACTTCAATTTGACTGGTTGAAGCGGAAGGTAAGGGACACATAATAATGTTGGTGTTTTTTCTGTCACAGAGGACCTATATATGATATGATTTATACATATAAAAAAGGACTACACAAGGAACTTTCTGATACATTATTTACCACCAGATTCCTTTAGTGAATGTGAGGTCATCCACTGAGATTAGAAAAAAGGAGGTTTTATTTTAAGATGCAAAAGAAAATAGTTTTTTTGTGAATTCTCTTCCTGAAGCAGTTGTTAGTGCCAAATGGATATCTTTTTTGAAAGTGAGAAAATACAAAGTTACTGAAATTAACTACTAGTACAAGCTGATCCAGGAACTGGTCTGATTGCCCTCTTGGAGTCTAAAAGGTTTTCTTTTTAAATTGGATAGGTTTTAAATGGGGTTTTGCCTTCCTTTGGATCACCCAGAATTAAGCAGGTATCATTTAGACAAAATGATGTATGTATGTCTAACTTCATTCATATTTCACTACAGGTATGGGGCCCATTATCCAGAATGCTCGGGACCTGGTGTTTTCCGGATAAAGGGGTCTTTCCATAATTCAGATCTTAAGTCTACTAAAACAATTATTTAAACAGTAATTAAACCCAATAGGATTGTTTTGACTCCAATAATGATTAATTACAGTATATCTTAGTTGGAATCAAGTACAAGGTTCTGTTTTTTATTATAGAGAAAAAGGAAATCATTTTTAAAAATGTGAATTATTTGATTATAATGGAGTCTATGTGAGATGCCCTTTCCGAAAAATGGGTTTCCGGATAAGGGGTCCGATACCTGTACTAGTATACACAGCACTTATCATTTTACAATACAGAAAAGTACAAGCATTAATGTGGCAAAAAGGAGGCATTAATGTGGCAAGAGGAGAGAGATATCTGCTCCAAAGAACTTATAACAGAAACAGGTCATACACAATTTATGTATAAAATGTAAACTAAAGAGAATAAATAAGACAAGGTCACTGAAAAATATAATAATGTACATTAATAGTCACAGATCATACTTGCATTTACCTTCAACATTGTTCAAAATCTATGAACCAAACACTAAACCCTTCAGTAAATGGACCAGTTTCCAGTTTGTACATTATAATTTGAGCTGCTGCAGAAGCCAAGTTCAAGTGTTTGTGTGTATGCGTTTTAAACTGAAATCTAAAAGTTAAAATTTGAATTTGTTCTCAAAGTACTACATAGGTTAAACATAAAGGTCCACTGCAATAAATCTTATCATAACCTTTACAAAAGAGTTGGAGAAGTAAACCCTTAGAGGCATACCATCTTCCTGAAGCTGAGAATAGCAACTGAAAATTAACTTTACAGGGATTGTACAGGCAACATTCATAATCCATGGGCCTCTCTTCCTAGCAATTAGTAGGAAACTACTGCAATACCACAAAAAGTTTCAACGTAATATTATAATCTGGTTACATATTGTCAACCTTGTGCCACAAATTCTGGAGAGCTACTATACATATGAGAGGCACTTGATGGCAAAAAAAGGACACTTCAATCCACAAAAAAAGATACAATATATGTAACCCCTCAACTGAGGATCTAAGTACAGCATAAATTTTAAACAGGAAGTGTAAGTTTCTACAGTGAGATCTCAATAGATTGAAGAAGGAACACACAAGGAGTCATTTAAGAAGCCACTCATAAAAGGTACTTGCATCTTAAGTCAATTCTTGCACTTCAGTATCCAGCTTCCTGTCTTAAGTGTTTTAACCCTAAAACTTCTGATACCTCCAGAGTTCCCACCCACAAAGGCCTGTGTGAATAGACACAGCACACTATGTTATAGAATGAACCTCTATGTTATAGAGTGGTCTGTTCTAAACATATCATGCTGGTCGTCTACTGTACTTTTCTCAGCAGAGAAAACAATCAACAATAAATGGCCTCACAAATATTCATAACCTGGAGTGTGTGATAAAACTAAAAACTTCTATTTGTATAGAATGTATACTTCTATGTGAAACTTCTCTTTCAGATTGAATATTTCTATCTGATCAATATCAGCACTTTTGTGTGTTATCGTACAAAAGAAAACAAAGGAAACAAACCTCTAAAGGTATTCTAAGAAGCACTCAGCACATATGCTCAAACAGTAGCTAACTACTGCAAGTGGTTTACAAATGCAGCCCTCTATAAAAGCTCATCATAATTGAATTCCTTCTAACCTCTGGAAACTAAAATTATGAGAAACTGAATAAAGCATAAAAAATAATGAAGACTTTATTCAGATACCACATAGCAATATACAAGATGGAAGTTTGATTCTATTTTGGACACTAGAAGTGGAAAAAAAGAAAACATTTTATGGGTAATCACAATGGGATTTCTATGTTGCCAGAATGTGAGACTCTAAAACACTGTTACTCATGGCTATGTGAGATACTGTATCATTTGGCATACTTCAGATATTACAAAAAAACGTTGTAAGCTGTAATTCAAAATATGATATGATCACCCAAAATGTTTTGGAAAGAAGCTATATTAGAAACAGATACAATACTTAAAGAAATGTTAGGATGAAGTTCAATTTAGAGTAATAAGGTAACATTTTAACTGGATAACTAATAAAGGAATGTATAGATGCAGTGCCACTGGCACTGCATAACCTACCACTACATAGAAGTAACAAAGTAACAAACAGGCACACTTAGGTAAGGCTTATGACAGCACTCACATGAGTTTTATTTGATGAAAAAATCAAATTAGATGTGTGAAGTTTTTAGGTTTAATACATCCAACGTTTCGGTTCCTGGCTGGAACTTTCATCAGGGATAGTAACACTAAGAAGGTACAGGTCGGTTTATACTCAAACTTGGTGCCAATGTTGTTGCTAGGCAACCACAGTACACAGAGATTGTAAGCTATAAAACATATGTAAACTAAAGTAAATGTAACCAAAAACAAAATAAAGACACAAAAACATATTTTGAAGACACAGAAAAAGGAGTGTCACAATGCTTGTATAACAGGACCAACATGTCAGCATGGAGCTGCCTTACCCAGAGCCCATCCTTCTAGGTAAACAATGATATAACCCTTCATCCGTATGTCGTATCCTGAACGTAGGGGTTAGACAAGCACCCCGAATTTACTGCCTGAGGTGCATAGTATATATATATATACTATGCACCTATATATAAATATATATATATATATATATATATATACATATTACATTACATTTTTTTTGTACTTGTGTTCCAGTGTTCCATTTATCTTTATTGCTGGTTAATATGTAAAAAGAGTGAGAATAATAAAAGGTACCATAAGTGTATATAAAGTATAAAGTATCTGAAAAAAAGTAATATTAGGGAATTAGGGAATATGTAATTATTGCAGCTTGTTGCATATTTAGTAAGAACATGTTAAATAGGGAAAAGAGATAGGAGGAAGAATACAAGCTGGCTGAACATGATGATAAAAACTGCAGTTTTGAGAAGTGGCTTTCCTTGAGCAAGCAAGGGAGAAGTCCATGTTTCTATAATTGGGGGAAATATCTAGCATATTCCTGTAAAACAGTAGAATCTTTATTTTTACGTATTGTCTCGGAAACATGGTCTGGCTGGGAACATCTGTTACTATTCATTTATAAGTATATTATGACCCATATTAACAATTGCATCGTGACTGACAATGTAACTGGACATGCTGTTCCCCTGACTATATAATGTTAATGTGTGTTTTTTAAAGATGATCTTTATTTTTTTTTAAATTCAGTTATTATGTTTCTATTACGATATATTGCTTGATTATTTTCTTCCAAAGTAAAGGGTTGTAAACCCTAATCCAAAATGAAGCAAATATACTGTATTTCTATGCAATTTTTTAAATAAACATTACAAATGTTAAATAATTTTTATTTTTTCATGTAATTATTATTCAAATCAGTACCTATCTGCCCTGTCAAGTCTCCCATTCCCACAATGGCTTACATGTTCTGTAATTAAATAGACCTGTAAAATATTTACTTACTTCTCTACAAAGCCCTATAGCCCTTGAACACTCTATAGATCTCTAAAGGTGTAACTACAACCCTCACTCTTGTATTTCAGTGTTTTATTTCAAAATTCATTTGTCCAGAGATATCTGTTCATTTTGCCTTTTTCTGTTACACATTATTTAATGGAATCTAAATTAAATATGCATTGGCTGATTACAAAATACCAGTAAAAATCAATAAGTTTTACTAGGGTCAAAATGAAAATTTTTAAACACTTATAAGTTATATTAAGTATTAGCAACAAACAAAGAATATTTTTCATAACTTTCTAAGAAATGAAAAGTAGAAAATTAACTGTATATGTATTCCCATACCATTAAGGACTAAGAGGTAATGTTATACATAAATTTAGGAATTAATTCTCTATCTTTATTATTAGTTTTTGTATGAACCGTATACATTTTAGGGGGAATTTATTAAAATTCATATTTACTTAAAAAAAATGGTAATTAAAGCACAGATGAAGTCGCAGAAAAAAAGGCCAAAACCATGACTTTTTTAACTTGTTGCATGAAAATCTTTTTCGTGTCGCACAAAAGCCAGCACCAAAAAAACACAAAAATCTCTAAATCCGCAAAACAAAGACATCTGCCATTGACTTACATAGTTACATAGTTACATAGGGTTGAAAAAAGACCAGTGTCCATCAAGTTCAACCCATCCAAGTAAACCCAGCACACTTAACCCACACCTACCAATCTATACACTCACATACATACACTATATATACAACCACTAGTACTAACTGTAGATATTAGTATCACAATAGCCTTGGATATTCTGATTGATCAAGAACTCATCCAGGCCCCTCTTAAAGGCATTAACAGAATCAAAACTTCTACAAGTTTTAGCTGGCGTATTTTTGCATTTGGAATTGTCGTAATTGTCACATTTGTAAATGCCTCCTTATGAGCTGCTGCCTTGACTAAAAAAGAATAATTCCTAAATCTGCAAAACCATCACTAGATTTTATATTTAGGTTTAAAACCTTTCTTAGGATCCTGTACCGAAATACATTTTACAAAAGGGAAAATAGATTTTTTATATTTAATTTTATAACTTGACATCAGTAATTTTTTACTTTCCCAAGTCCACTGACCCTCAACTCCATTTTTTCTGATGTACTGCAAGTTAGAGTTATGTAACCCCCATTTGTCCCCCACTAGCAGCAGAACAATGAAAATACCTTTGAATTGGTTCCTATGTGAATCACTGTGGGACCATACACTAAAATTTTGGGTGCTTTTCTGCCTGTTAGGAGTGTATTTTCTGTGAGCTACAAAATACCCCATCAGTTATTTCCCTAAGGACTAGAGCACATGGAAGAATGTGGGGTTTGACTGACACTGCTGTTATAGAAAACCAGTAGTTGAAATTACAGTCCAGTCTGCCTGTCATGGCCACTGATAATATGAAACATGCTGTTGCACCCAAGGTGCTTTTATTTTAATATTATAAGGAATATTAACTGGGCAATTTTAGCTGCCATGACCACTAGCAGACATAATGCCCTGTGCGCCACAGCCCTTACAAAGGCTACCTAAGGAGGAGTTAGACTGGTTAAGTGATCAGCCATTGATGTTGGATTTCAAAGACTGGTTTGATTCACTGTGGCAATTGCAACTTTGGTCATGGGGTCCAAAATCTTAAATGTTTTAATAAACTGGCAAAAAAATTCTCTAAGGGGGCATTTACTAACTTTCATATATTTTTTTTTAATGATTCGTCCTATATTTTTCATGATTTTTTTTTTGATAAATGTAAAAGCTGTCAAGGTCAAAACATGAAAACAAAACATGACCCACCTAATCTCTTTTTTAAATTAAATTAGGCCACTCACATTCCAAAATGTAACAACAGCAGTTTGAGACAGTTTAAGAAAATAAATAGAAGTGAGAAAAATAAAAAAACTGTTCAAACAGTTGAGGTCCTTGTGCACAACATAATTGTTTTATCTCCATTGAGCTGAGATAACTTTATGAAAAGTGGCAAAGGTTTTAAAAAAGGCAAAACATTTTTATAACAAAACAAAAATTTAGGAGAGTAATGAGAAAAATGCTGCACATATTTTTTGAAACTCTGTACCAGACCAGGTGACCACAACCTTTTAGCAGAGGAGATCTGTGCCTCCAAAGATGCCCCCAGTAGCTCCCAATCTTCTCTTCTGCTGATTCACTGCACATGTTCTGTGCTGTCAGTTACTTGTACCCCAAAATTATGGACTGACTAACAATGCACTGTATATATAGAATCTATGGGGCAGATTCGCCAAAGTACGAGTTCAAATCCCGAAATGGGTAAAATTCAGATTAGAATCGATAATTTCCGATGATCGAAAATGTCACAAAAATGCTTACGAAAAAATCGTAATAGTTACAATAATATTGTATTGGCGAACCGAAAGCTACAAAATTTTCGTATCCGAATGAGGGAAAACCTTTCTGACTTTGATCCTTTTGTGCATGTTTTTTTTAAGCCTCCCATAGGACTCAATGGCACTCTGCAGCTCCAACCTGGCCCAAGGAAAGTCAAAATAATAAAGATTTAATGAATCCGAAACTTTTGTACTCGACGCAACAAATACGATTTTGTCGCATTGATTATCACCCGAATTGTTGCCTAGGTGCAAAAAAGTTGTGCAAATTAACAAAAGACGTAAAAAAAAAACTGCACAGTACGAAAACTGTTTCGTACTTTAATGAATGTGCCCCTAAATGTCGCAATATAAGGCTGATTAGTTATTAATTCAGATTCACATTAAATGGCTGGCAGCCCAGAAACCAGTACACTTAGCATAAGAATTTAATAATCAGCCCTGTAGTATTAGCTTATATTTTGGGCCAACCGAATTTTCTGCTTAATAATTTGCAGATGACCCCTAAGTATAACTTCTCAGTTGCCCAGAGCACACTGAGCATGTGAGTGTAACTAACACTTGTAAAAAATTCCAAGATAGAGAGCTCCTTTGAATGCCTAATTCATTACTGTTATAAAGATTCTGAAACTTAAGGCTGGTGCAGTAAGTTCAGTATATCAAAAATGGCATTTCTAGCCATATTTGTTTTTAGGGTTCTTCATTGACTCGATTTTTTTTTTGAAAAGCCTAGAAGAAAAAGTAAAAAAGACTAACCAGGCAAAGCAAACAAAATCAAAACAAAGAGAATAAAATTTACAATAAAGTAAAAGCTAGAAAATAAATCATTCAGATAGAAATAATATACATTGGAAGCCTTGCAATGAATGGATTACATCAAACTTTTTAGACTGACTTAGTGAATGAGGAGATCTGGTTTCTGATATGGATATTGCTCCTTTGTTGTTTCAAGGATGATGTTAGTGATCTTTGCAGTTTAGTCTTTCTCCTTTGGGGAAAGCTCAAAATCTTGAATTCATTCTCTAGCTTGGTTAGGTTTAGGAGATGAACCTTGTTTCTCAAATTAAGTGACAAACTTCTACGCTGCCTGAAGGAATAAAAACGTTCGTTAAGCTGCATAATAATAAGAATGAACAAAGATTGGCATATATTGGCTAGTTATTTCATTTTTTGTGTCAGTAAGATTGAGCAGTTGTGGATTTAAAGGACTTTCTCCCCATCTATTTTAAAATTGTTTGATTTCTTATAGGCTTGTCATATCATAGTCTTTTTTTAGTCCAAAATGTTATTATAACCCCTTTAGGTTTGAATGACTTGTTTTTCTGGAAATGGCCAAGACATTGGATGCTTTCTAGTTTAATGTTAGGTAGGTCCTAATTTACAACGTAATGTTTTTGTAAATAATGTATTCGAGGCATCTGTTATGTAAGATTCCAGAAAGTCCTAACTTATTTCCCCTTGACTAATTTTCAAGGTCATCTAGTTTGGATTGTAGCTCTTGTGTTTTATACATAATCAAATTTAGAGATCAATGTATCATCCTGAATTTCTGAGACAGTATCTTACAGGTCCCTTATTGTGAGAGGTAAGTTTCTCTCATATATTTCTAAACTTCTGTATTTTTAGCTTCAGATGCCTTATAGTAAATAGGAAAGGTCAAAAATATAAGGTGTTATTTACACAGCATTTAAATAATACTTTGAACAGATATGGGGTCCATTATACAGAATCCTGTTATCTAGAAAGCTCTGAATTACAGTAAGGCCATCTCCCATAGACTACATTTTAAACAAATAATTTTAATTTTTAAAAACAATTCCTTTTTTGATCCCAGCTAAGACATTAGCGCCACCTAGAACACTATATTTATTCTGCAGAAAGCTTTACCATACCTGAGTAAACAGCCCTAAAAGCTCCCTCCGTTTGTTTAAGATAGCAGCTGCCATTTTAGCTTGGTCTCCTGTAGCTTACGTACTGCAGCTCTAGCTGTTGGTAGCTCAGATCACACATTTTGATGGGAGGGGAAGTGAATTCTTATGAATTCTTATGGGGGTGTTAGGGAATCACATAAAGACCCCAGTTATAGACCCCAGTGGCTGAGTCACCCAAGAACAGGCTGCAGGGTGCTTACACTGAATACACCCCTGTAATGAGTACTACAGGCTAGATAACTGTGCAGGCACAGATAGGAGCAGTAACGTAAAAAGCCAGAACCTGTTAGGGCAGTCAGTGGGGGAAAGCTTCAGTCAGGTCACACAACAGTTTGGGAGGCCTATCCGGTTCATACACAGAAATCAGAGACACACAGCATCAAGGGATGAGACTAAGCGGGTGGTCAGTAAACAAGCCACAGTCATACACAGGAATCAACAACAACGCAGTACCAGAGGATTAGGAATTAGAAGGGTCAGACAGCCAGATTTAACAAAAGTACAGTATTTTCTAGCTAAAGCACAGATGCTAAACTCTAACTCACAAAAGAACCTTGTTTACTCAGGAGCAAAGCAGGCAGGGTCTATAAAAAGGTTTCTCCTGTTGCTCATTGGGGAAGAGCCGCAGAAAATATTAACCTCTACCATTGCTGGAACTACACCTAAGAGGGAGGGGATGCAGGAGAAGCGGGAGAGGAGAGAGCTGCACAGACTTGGGCCCTGGGAATAAAGGATTTTTCTGACAGAAGAAGTCTGATACCGAAGAACATGTTTACACAAAAGAAGATAAGAAATCCTGTGTTTCTTTTGATAGAGGACTCTGTGCAGCTTTTCAGTGAGTGCTTATGGCTGTATTTACATATACCTTTCTGATAAAGCTTACTTAGTTTTTACCTTTCCTTCTCCTTCAAAGGAAAAACAACAATTGGGTTTAATTTATGTTAAAATGATTTTTTAGCAGATCCAAATTAAGACCCCCTCAGGTCCCATGTATTCTGGATAACATACCTGTACTTGATCAAAGGTTTAATTAATCCTTTTCAAAAGCAAAACAACCCTATTGAGTTCATTTTACATTTAAATAATTTTTAGTAAACTTGTGGTATGATGATCTAAATTACATTCTGGATAACAGGTACAATACCTGTACTTGCATTAGCATGGGTTCCTTCCAATTCCATATAGCTGTGCTTAGTGCCACTGCCTTTCTCCTGCCTCTTTGCTTTTGAATCTGACCTGCATGCTCAGAATCCCATGTGGCCCCCCTAACTAACAGGTTAGAGAGATGCAAAGGAAGAAGTAGTGTTCTGGCTGTTATGTTAGACATCTGCTTACTCCAGCCCTTATAAATTACATTTTTGCTAACTAATTATATTAGAAACATTTTTGGTTTTGCACTTGGTGTCGGACTAAGATGGCAGGGGCCCACTAGAAAACCCTGGACCATGGACCTACTCTCAAAACTTGAATTCCTCCTCTCCTCCCTCCCACTCTTTATTATCCTAGTGTCTTTTCTCTACATACTATACTCTATTCTCCCAACTATCAAGCTTCCTTGTTCCCATACAGAAATAGGGAATTACCATGAAATAGGCTAAATAATTAGAAGCAAGAGGGCCTGATATCCTGGTGGACCAGTCTAACACTGGTCTATTTAACCAGTTTTATTTTTAAACTAAAATGCTCCTTTAAACTGAATCTGGCTGCAAATGCTGCATTATAAATACTGAACTTACCAAACCAGAAGCTATAGGGCTGTTGGTCCTTATTGTTGTTCACAGCAGCTTGCCATTTTGGAGTCATCTTCTGAATTTCAGTGACACTGCACTTGGTCATTGTGCTCTTGGCACCTATTGAGGGGCTCTTTGAGGGGCCTTCAGAAAACATCAAGTGAAAAATGAGGATATTTGTCATAGAAGCTAATGCTACAAAATGTTGCACAGCTGCTTTCTGAATTCTTTGTGAAGCTGAATTAATTTCTACTCCGCCTTGTATCATGAACTATACTTGTATATATGCTGTATATTGAGTGTCTGACCCCCAGACTCAGACAATTGACTGCAGCCCCGCATTTGTGATGCAAATAAACAAAAAAAAAGTCACGGTTTTGTGCTCATACAGAAACCCAAAACATAAGGTAAAGAATTTGTAGTAGCCTAATAAATCTTTTGTTCTATTTAACTGCAGTTCTATCCCTACTACATTCTGAAATGTAAGACAATAGAAACTGCAGATTTTTGTGTAAAATTGCACTTATAAAGTAGTGTTGATGAAAGCATGATGCACTCACATGTTTTGCAATTATATTGTTTTTTGTGAATATTACAATTTGCATATAATACATGCAGGAAGTGACAACAGTAACTATCTCCCCCGTTGGGATTTGCAAATACTTCTGTATCTTCGCTGTGCTTGTACAGGCTTTCGTCAGTGATTTACCTAGTGCAGAAAATGAATTCTTGTTAATAGCTTCTAAAACTTTTGCCAGTATTAACAACTGAGAGGTCTTGAAGGGTTTTGTTTATCAAAACGTATTCTAACTCTTTTGCAGTCCATCATCCATCAAATGAACAATACTTATTATTAGAGCTATGACTTACATTAAAAAAAAAATTCTCAAGGAAAGCAGCACCTGCTGGGAAAGAATAAACAGCAGAACAAGGGCTGTTCATCTAGTACAGAATCAAATCATTAGCACAAACTGTGCAAAATAAATCTCTCATTGAAATTTGCATTGTTAGAGCTGGTGGAAAGTAGAAATAATGAGCTCTGTTGATTTTTACTTATATTGATTTCCTGAGAACTATCTAATTCTCAGTGGTTTTTTCCAATTGAGAAACTTAATTCTTGTCCAGAATATTTTCAATTAAGAACCCTTCTGCTATATTATAATATATTTCCACTTATTCATTAAAACCGCTATATATATACAGTATACCTGTATATATATATTTTTTTTTTTTTTAATTAAATTTGGTATTGGATTCGTTATATGGAAACCCATTATCCAGAAAGTTCTAAATTACGGGATGGCCATCTCCCATAAGACTCCATTATAAGTAAATAATTCTAATTATTAAAAAAAGATTTATTTGCTGTAGCAATAAAACCTTGTACTTGATCCCAACTAAGATATAATGAATCCTTATTAGATGCAAAAGGATTCTATTGCATTTAATTACTGTTTAAATTATTTTTCAGTAGACTTAAGATCTGTAGATCCAAATTACAGAAAGATCTCTTATCTAGAAACCCCAGGTCCCGAGAATTCTGGATAAAGGTCCTATACTGTATATATATATAATCAATCAAGAAAGGGGCCGCTTCACACAGGTCTTAACATGAAGTTTAGTAGTTTATTAAATAGCAAACGAAGAACTGACGTTTCGGCTACTCCTGCAGCCTTTTTCAAAGTTGAAAAAAAAAGCCGTCTTCAGGACACACAGTTTGAGTCTAAGCCGAAACGTTGAATTAAACACCATTTTTTTGCTTCATTCAAGTCCTGTGAGTGCGGTTTGTTTGAGCTTACTAATTATGTTATGTTAACCATGCACCCAGGCAGTACCTGGAGTTTTCTGTGTGCACCATTCCTGGACTTTTAATATATATATTGACAAAGGCTGGTGTAACAGCCTAAACATTAGTTCATTTTTTCTGCATTAAATTTATTTTTGTTTCATAAGACCTGAGAGTGCGGCTTCTGATTTTTATATATATATATCTATATATATATATATATATATATATATCTATATATATATATATATATAAAACTCAACAGTAGAAAGCACTCACAGCTACAGCATCAATCAGGTCAGTGATTTATTTCAGCAAGACTATATATATATATATATAACACAAAATAAGTATGCCGAGTGGGTAGCACCTGGGTCATTGATTGAGGATCTTTTGAAATCTTATATATATATATATATATATATATATATATATATATATAATGGCAAATGGTACAAAATGTACATTTAGAGCAATTAATTTGTTTTACGCTTAACTGGTCATATTACAGTTGCCTTAGTGAGTCACATATTTTTTATTAAACTCATGCCATTTTTTGACACAGCAAGTAATTTTATTAATCTAATTTATTGAGTTTTTATTTCCATACAATCTCTATAAAGAATGTGTGTGATTGGAATTATAAACCCTGATGGTCTATTGGACTGTACTGATCACTCCATCCTAGAGTGTATTTAAGACAGAAAGTCCTTTCTTGCAAAGTATATTACTGCTTTTCTCTTTCATACACAAAGCAGAGGAATTTTGTTCCTTTGTATTGTGCACTAAAATAAAATTGGTCTGTGTGGAAAGATTCAAAGGACTTCATTTTGCTGATCACTGTTATTTTCTGTTTTACTCAGTTTCAAGGAGAAGTTAATCCCCAATGGTTTTCCTTTTCACACATTTTCAAGGGGATGTTAATGTCATCATTGTTTTCTTTTTTTATCCAGTTTCAAGTGAAACTTAAACACATTATTGTTTTTTCAAGGATAAGTTCCAATGCTCTCAAAATGACTGCTGGGGCAATTCGGGAAAAACAAAGAGTACTCATGGAAACTAACGTCCGTTCAAACTCAAATTTTTCGGGTTTTATCAATACTTTCAGATTGAAAAATTCAGGATTTTCGATTGTAAACTCAGAACGCCAAAACTCCAAAAACAATAAATATTACCTTTCAAACAATAGTCAAAAGCTATGTTCATTGTACTAATACTGAACAAGGGGTATACTGTCATTTTAAAATTCATGGTCGCGTAAAAAAAAGCCGTTGTCGCATCAAAATAGGGCAGTCTCTGTAAAAAAGGTGCTGTCACTCCAAAACAGGCACTCTAGTCATCACTATAATTACTTAAAGAATTGTTTGAATAACAATCCTAGCTGCTATATACTGTATGCCAGTATTACAAAGGTCTTGCAGGCAGGACTGGTAGTATGTAGGTTTGCAACCACTAATTGTTTTTTTTTTTGCCAGTAAATCACTAATTAACATTTCAATTTTGTTCAATTAAATCAGAATTCCAAAAAAAGTTTTTGCTGTATTGAACTTTATAGGATTTCTAGGCATTTTATAGAGAAACATAATTAAATTGTGTCCCTTCTAATAAAGACCAGTGTTATGTTGTTTATGACTGGCATTGCTTGCTAAAGGGTAGTCTAAAATGTACAAGTTCAGGTATGGGATCTTTCTGTAATATAATGTAAGTCTACTAAAAATATTTAAATAATAAATAAACCTAATAGGATTGATTTGCCATCAACATAGACCTATGCACCTTAAGCCTCATCAAGTAAAAGCTACTGTTTTATTACAATAGAGGAAAAGGACATTTTGAATTATTTGCTAAAAATGGATTTTGGGGGTATGTTCTTCCTGAATTTTGAACTTTTTGGATATAGGGTTCCAAATAATAGCAACTTTTGGGGGCATTTTTGGTGCTAAATATATTCTCTTGTGTTACTTAATTGTATGTTAACATTTTTAATGCTTAAAAAAGTTTACTTTATGTGAACTACCCACCTCATGTCCATATTACCAAAATACAAATTTTTCCAATAGGGGTTTTTTTTAATTGCTTATTTTTTGTATGCTTTTGTATTGCTTATTTTTTGTAGTCTTACCAGATCAGTGGGCCTTTGGTATCTGACTGAAGGAGTAGGCTGCTGACTAACTCTGTGAAAATAACCAAAACTGTAATTATTATTATAATTAATTTATATATCAGAAGTACTTATACAGCTTAAACATGCATCTCTTTGATTACATGAATAAATGCCCAAACATCTGCTTTTGACAAAATGTATTATTTACCTTTCTTAAATATGAGAGTTGAGAAATAACTTCCAGTGAAAAGTCAAATTTCAAGATGTTGGTTATGCTAATCATAGCGAGTGAGCAGCAAAGCTGTTAGCACTTAAGTTCATTTGGAAAATGGTGCAATACAATTCACACCTCAGAGCTATTCTAGAGCTTGTTACATAAGGAAAATAAAAGTAGAGTTTAAGCATAATTGTCAAAAAAAATTATTATAAGTAATATAATACTAATAATTAAATCTGATATTAATCACTTGGGGATTACATTTTTAAACAATACAGGGGGTTTACAGCCTGAATCTGAGGTGTGAACCATGCAGGGGGCCAGTACTGATACCATTAAAAGCTTACACAAAGGTAAGCTATCAAAGCAGCCAGACAGGTGGGGGGCCACACAGAGGGGGGTCGCTGCCAGTTGGACAGCACTGGTCTATATGACTGAATATGACCTAAGTCTAGGTCCTACTTGAACCTCCCTGGGGCTCCCAGGATCACCAAGAAATAGTATTTGCCCTTTAGCCAGTCAGTTTGAATCCTTCCCAGTGGCAGGGTTGGGTCTTCACCAGTCAGCATAATATGGGTCAGTCTCCTCTGACCCCCCTACAACTATATATGGGAAATACATTTGAACAAGATTAAGTGCAAAGCCATTAGGTAGACAAGGAGCCCAATCATAGATTTAATAAAGTTTAGAGAACCTTTCTAAAGGCAAGGTACAGAGAATGTAACGTGAGGTCTATAAGCCAGGAGGACTATAAGCCATGTACACTTGGCAGCTAAGCCAAATGAGAAGAGCTTAGAACACACACAACAGAAAAACACCAGAAGCATGCAGCTTACTTCTGTATGACTTAGGTCTTAGGTTCAAGACCAGCAGCAGGCTGGTAGTTATAGCACATGTGTGCAACTGTACAAAATGTCAGTATGGCTATTATTTCTACAAAAATATAAACAGTATGATCTATTGCGTTTCTAGATAACCTAATAAACTGACTTATCGTAAATGCAGTTTGGTGACTTAGCTGGTATGTCTTCTTATACAAAGAAAGCAATCAGCAAGTAATACTTAATGATAACTTTTTTTAGAAACATCTTATGGTAACTAATAATTCTTTTACATGATGCAAATGTTTATTTAGTCTCCCCAATTGTTTCCCCAGCAACAAACTAGGGCTGTAAAAATCAGTACAAATGCAGAGCACATGAAAAAGCTGCAGTGCGGCCTGGGTATTCTATGCTTTATTTAGTCACATTACGTTGGATCTTTGAACTGAAATTCACATTCATTATCTCTCTCTTTAAACCATGGCTAGAATTTAGCAACAGTTTTGATATTCTCATTTATACGGGTCCATTTATTTTTTATTTAGGCACCCTAAAGTCCATGACTAGCATTGCATGTTTAATGATATGATAAATATTAAAATTATATGCCTATACCTGTATATTAATATCACATGTATTATGTAAGGCAGTGATCCCCAACCAGTGGTTCGTGAGCAACATGTTGCTCCCCAACCCCTTGGATGTTGCTCCCAGGGGCCTCAAAGTAGGTGCTTATTTTTGAATTTCTGGCTTGGGGGCAAATTTTGGTTGCATAAAACTCAGTGTAAAGCCAAACAGAGCCTTCTATAGGCTGCCAGTCCACATAGAGGCTACCAAATAGGCAATTATAGCTCTTATTTGCATCCCCAGGAACTTTTTCCATGCTTGTGTTGCTCCCCAACACTTTTTCCATTTGAATGTGGCTCATGAGTATAAAAGGTTGGGGATCCCTGATGTAAGGGCTATTGCCTCACGCTATTGTTTTCTGTGCTTTTGGACCACTATTTACATGTAGTATTGTGTATGGAAATCGCCATTGCCCTAGCTCCGCCACCTATCCACATATGCTGCAAAATCATTGGTGGCTTATTGGAGCCACTAAACCTGATATCTGTTAATAATTGTTAGCATTGTTTACCATGGGATCTAAACCCAAAGAACTACAAATAACTATGCTTCAGTAGAAAATCGCCAACAGAGATACACTTGTTTTTATAGTCAGATTTTTTTTTTTAAATGTAAATTATGCACAAACTGCATGTGCTCTGCAACAATTCTTGGAAAGTTATAGACAATGTGAAAAAGCAAACTGAAGAAGACCTGAAGACCATATATTTAGACCTTGAAGTTTTTGAACTCTTATTTTTCATCTGTCTATACAGATCTGGCTTCCCTTTTAATATACCCAGTTCTAATAATATAGCTACTGATGCATGGGTCACTCAGGAGGAAATTCTAAAGAGACTTGAATATGTAAAGGTAAACAAAGGTCCAGGACTGGATGGGATATGGGTATTAAACGAGCTTAGCACTGTGATTGCCAAACCTTTTTACTGAATCTTTCAGGATTCGTTGAGGTTTGGCATGGTGCAGAGACTGGCGAATTGTTAATGTGGTGCCGTTATTTAAAAAAGGATCCCGTTCTCAGCCTGAAAACTATAGGCCTGTTAGTCTGACATCAGTAGTAGGAAAGCTTTTGGAAAGGGTAATAAGGGATAGGGTACTTGAATACATTGCAGTTCACAATACTATTAGTTTGTGCCAGCATGGTTTTATGCGTAACAGATCTTGCCAGACTAATTTAGTTGCCTTTTATGAGGAGGTGAGCAGGAACCTTGATGCTGGAATGGCAGTTGATGTCATCTACTTGGACTTTGCTAAAGTGTTTGATACAGTACCTCACAGTACCGCACAGGCCTAGAACATAATATTTGTAATTGGATAGAGAACTGGCTGAAGCATAGATTACAGAGGGTGGTGGTAAATGGAACATTTTCTAATTGGACCAGTGTTGTTAATCAGTCCTTGGTCCTTTGCTTTTTAATTAATGACCTGGAGGTGGGCATAGAAAGTACTGTTTCTATTTTTGCTGATGACACTAAATTGTGCAAAAAAAACATTCGATGCAGGATGCTGCCACTTTGCAGAGCGATTTCGCAAAATTTGAAAACTGGGCAGCAAACTGGAAAATAAGGTTCAATGTGGACAAGTGCAAAGTTGTGCACTTTGGTAGAAATAATATAAATACAAGCTATCTACTAAATGGTAGTTTGTTGGGGGCATCCTTAATGGAGAAGGATCTGGGGGGGTTTGTAGATAACAAGTTGTCTAATTCCAGGCAGTGTCATTCTGTGGCTACTAAAGCAAATAAAGTGCAGTCTTGTATAAAAAAGGGCATTGACTCAAGGGATGAAAACATAATTGTGCCTCTTTATAGGTCCCTGGTAAGGCCTCACCTTGAGTATGCAGTGCAGTTTTGGGCTCCAGTCCTTAAGAAGGATATTAATGAGCTGGAGAGAGTGCAGAGACGTGAAACTAAACTGGTAAAGGGGATGGAAGATTTAAACTATGAGGTTAGACTGTCGAGCTTGGGGTTGTTTTCTCTGGAAAAAAGGCACTTGCAAGAGCCACTCTGGTGTGGTTTTTCACGGTGAGGGCAGTGAGGTTGGGGAATGCCCTTCCTAGAGATGTGGTAATGGCAGATTCTGTTAATGCCTTTAAGAGGGGCCTGGATGAGTTCTTGAACTCAAGAACTATAGATAGGTAAGTATAGGTTTGTGTGTGCAAGAATGTGGAATGCAAGATCCAAGCACCCTGGACAAGGTAGAAAGTAGAAAGGGGCTCAGGAACTCAAGCAGCAGCCAATAAGATGGGCAATAAACTGCCCAATGTGGTTTAGCTGTGACACATAAGTATGCAGTTAGAAGCTACAGTATTTTCTCCAACAGAGAGATGTCAGGCAGTTCTCCTGTTTATATTTTTTGAAGTGTTTATTATTTTTTTATAAAGTAAAAGTACAGGTATTTTAAACTCTGCTGCCAGGATCCTCCTGCTCTCTCCTAAGAGGGAACCTGTTCAGCCTCAATTAAACTCTCTTGCATATTTGCCTGTTAAGCAAAGGATAGCTTACAAAATCCTTCTGCTGACATTCAAAGCCCTTCACTCATCTGCTCCTCACTACATTACTTCACTGGTCTCCCTGCATGTTCCTGGTCGGCTCCTCCACTCCTCTCAGAGCCTCCGTCTTTTTACACCATCCACACCCACTGCGCTCTCTCATCTTAAACCTTTCTATCTCGCTGCTCCTTACCTCTGGAACTCTATCCCTGAATCCCTCCGTAGGGAAAACTCACCCACTCTCTTTAAGAAAAAGCTCAACTGTTACCTTCTGGAGCACTAAGACATTATCTTACCTAGTCCTGCGCTTAAGGGCAAATGCCCATACCTGCTGCACTCTTACCTTCCAGTTTGTGCCTGTATGTTACCCAACCACTTAGATTGTAAGCCCTACTGTGTCTCATACCACATGGCACTTATATATATATATATATATATTTAATGTATTTATTTATTATATCACTTGTCCTCCCTGTGTGTAATTTTGTATTCTGTAAGATTGTACAGCGCTGCATACCCTTGTGGCGCTTTATAAATAAAGTTATACATACATACATACATACATAGGTAAAAGCCCCACTAGTTGTGTATACTATAAGCTGTTAATACAGTGATTATTTACAAATGCAAATGGACTTTGGTGAGTAGTGATGAGCAAATTTTTTTGCCAGGCATTGTTTCGCAGGTAATTTCCACATTTCGCCATTGGCGAATTGTTTTGCAAAACTTCCGTGAATATTTTTTGACAAAACCGTGCCTACTTTGCCGTGACCGTGCCCAATTTGACTCGTGACTAAATTTTTTGACACGTGACGAATTTTTCCACGGCAAATTTTCACTGACATTTTGCAAAACAATTGACCAAAGGCGAAATGCGAAAATTCGCTGCGAATCCATGCACATGCGTGGCAAAAAAATTTGCTCGTCACTAGAGAGGTCTTTGAAATACACAAGAACTATGTAATCTGAATGTGTGTGTGTCAAGCCTTACTCTCATACTTAATATCCATGTCTGCTGATAAAGCCCCATACATTTTAAGGTATAAATATGTTTGGCCATTATTTTTTGATAGAATAAAGCTATATTTACCATAATTAACCAAATGCAAATTTATAGGTTAGTTCCCAACAATTAGCACCCTAAAATTACTATTCTTTAAATATACATTACTAATTGATTTGTTATGCATGGTGTTTTCTTAATTAATTAGAATAATAACATGCATTCAAACAAGACTTTTGAGAAAACTTTTAAATGATATGTTGACTCTTACAAAAGAGTAAATGAATGCATTGCTGCAATCTTGAGTAATTAAAATCTTGGGGAATTAAAAGACTAAAATGAAAATGTCAAATTTCCAACTTTTGCCTTAAATCTTAATGCCGTTCTCACATAACTTCCTGAGCCACTCGTACAGATGACTTTAACATTAATATATGCCTAATAACATTTCAAGGCAAATTAATAAAAATGTGCTCATATTTTTAGCTCATAAAATGTATCACAATTATCTATGTTTTTATTTGCATTTTTGTTCCATATTCATGAAAGTGATAGGAATAATGAACTAAGTCCAAATATATGCAAGCCAGTTAACTAGCTCTACATCCTTGACAGTATGCCACAGATGTGTACCTTAGAGAAACATACCAGAGGCAGTGTACATACAGCAAGTATCAAAGTGATAAAAAATGGAACTGTGTGTAACTAATTCTGTTTTTAAACTAACAGTACATTTAACCAGCCTTTCCTTATAATGTTCAGTTTATGTTTATTTTTAACAGTGCATAAAAACCAAACCAAAATGCAAAATGTTTTAAAATACTTGTACATTGATGAAAACACTGGATTTAAATCAGCACCACAGAACCATTTCCTCAGCCGCCATGTATGTCTGCACCAAAACAAAAGTATTAATACACAGTCCTGTGCAAACCTATGTAACCTTTTCTTGGCACACTCATTTAATTTGGGCTGTATATAGGCTTTAGTACAGGAGATTTTCGTTCTCTTTGAATTATAAAATACTGGGAACTGGGATTATAGCGCAGTGCCTCCACCTAGTGGACACTGAGGAGCACACCTCAAGGGACTTTCCACTAGGAATAATCATACACAGTTTTGCAGCAATATCAAACTTTATATAACTGTTGAAATAGAATGTAAAACAGCTTTAGGGATAACTGAATTTCCTGTCCTGAGGAACTTGTGCAGTCTATCCACTCCTGGCACAGTCTCTGTAGGTGCCCAGTCCCAACTTGGATCCGGATAGACCCCAACCCTTAAATCAGTTCAGTCTCTTCCCCAAGAGCACTTAAGTCCCCCCAGGTAGCGCTACCTGACGTAGCAGGCAAACAAGCAATACCTGTTCTCACCAGGGGACACACACAGAGATTCCACAGAGGACTTTGTAATCACTGGCAACCAAGCAGACTCTTATCCTTTCAATCTGAACTCACAACAATTAGTACTGGCTGCTCACTCTGTATCTCTCTTCCAACAACCTGCAAAACAACAGGGGCTCCCTTTATCAACTGCTGGGCCTGCCCCTTGATTTTTGGCTCCAAACTTAAGTACACCTCTTCCCAGACGTGCACTGGGGCATCCAGCCAATCGGATTCCTCCCCAGTCTGTAGCTAGGGCTGGATGATGTCACAGACTGAGAAACAGGGGACAGAGTTCTCTGATCCCCTACGTTTATAATAAGCATTCATGCCTTGTACCATTCCTTAATGGCCACAGGGTCCAGTAAGACCATAATCAAATTCCAACGTGAAAAAAAGCAGCACTTAAACCAAGGTAATGGTGCCAATAAAGCCTTCATATATGTTTATAGGGAGCACAAATGTTCCTAATCTCATTCGTACTCTACTAAGATGACATGAGTGACATCATTCTAATAGCCAATCGCTCATTAAGCAAGCTGAAGTTGCCTCTGACCATGTTAAGTAGCCAATCAACTGTTACGATGCATGCATGGATTTCCCAAACATTTTTACCAAACTGGAATATACATATCAGTAACTAATGCCTTTTAACATCTTTTACCTTTATCCATAATTTCTGTGTACCTGGTGGTAAAAAACCCAGGTTATGACTATTACAGGGAGAAGTGAGAGAGTAAAAGACACTGCTCTGTCAATTCACTGGCCAATATAATCTAGCAGTACTTGTGCACCCTTGGTGTGTGTGTATTGGGGAATTAATTTGCTGGGGTCTTTTGAACGGTGCCAATGCTAATAACATTGGACAATTGTCGTACAAATAACGTTTTATTGTTCTGCAAATGGGTTACTTCTCAGTTAATAATCAGGACAAGCTCAGAGCTATGCAGTTCTCGACTTCTTCCTCCTTTGCAGTCTATAGGTTACCGATCCTGACAACTTTGTTAATGGCCTGCAACGACTCCATAGTAAGCAAGTAGCAGTAAAAGGGTAAATGGAAGAAAGGGTGATTTTATTTACCCCATCCCACAGAACTCCAAACTGCTCAAGAGTACATAATTATGTAGTGCTGTACAATTTTATAGTCTTGAAAAGTACACACAGTGAGGACAAGCATAATAATAAATAAACTAAATAAGTACAAAGCTTGCCATCTTAAACCTGATGAGCTTTTCATTTTTTGCAAATAACGCTTGTGGGAAAAAAAGTGTTATTTTAGTTAGGCAGCAAGCCAAAGCAGTCAGTTGCAAAAAAAGCAAGTGAGTTCAGGAGTTTCATTTCTGCAAACTTAAACACTTAAGGGTTTATGAATCTGGAAGAGAATGTACAGTATGAAAGAACTTGCCACTATGTTAGATTTTTGTTCAGTCCCTGTGCAGGTATAGGTCCTAGCTCCAGGAGGTGGAATATATAGCTTTTGTAGGGACTACTGCTGTGTTCGCCACTAAGTAATTACACAACCTCCTTATGTTACTCATTATGTGATAAAGTGCTTGCATTGGCATTATTACATTTATAAAATGACACTGTTATTGTGTTGAGTTAGAGATGATGAAGCATTATTACATTGTGTTATCTAGTATAAATAAATCTAAAGCAACTGGACTTGTTAAGTAATCACTGAAGACGTTTCACTACTCATCCGAGCAGCTTCTTCAGTTCAACTGACTGGTATGGGAAGTACTCGGCATATGTACTCTTCCAATAATCCAATCACAATGGCACTTGTAACTCTTCAGAGAGGTGACATCTGAAACTCACAGAGGTGTGAATGCTGTGGAGTTACTTTGAACGGATTACTAAAGTATCATGCAACTCACTGAAACAGGTGTTACTTGTTAGTGTTGCATGAATGGATGTGTGAAGAGTTCTGAAACTGCCGGGGTACAGATGTTAGAACAGCATTGTATGTAGCAGACAGGCCCCCGCCTCTGTTTAGGGGTGGTTTCTTCACTTTAACATAATTAGCCTCTTTTATACCTCTTTAAAACCAGCGGTCTTCTTTGTCCAAAATTTGGACGTTACTATTTTCAAAGGAGTGTCCCTTGTCTTTTAGGTGTAGAAATACAGTGTCCTGGCCTGTAGTGTTCGCCCTCCTATGCTGAGCCATTCGCTTGGAGAGCAGTTGCTTTGTCTCACCAATGTAAAGATCTGTGCACTCCTCGCTACACTGGACTGCGTATACAACATTGCTTTGTTTTTCCTTTGGTGTTGGATCCTTTGGGTGTACAAGTTTTTGTCTCAGTGTGTTGCTAGGTTTGAAAAACACAGGGATGTGGTGTTTGTTGAAAATTCTCCTGAGTTTCTCAGACACTCCTGCTACATATGGGATGACAATATTGCACCTTCTGTCTGTCTCAGAATGGGTATTCCTTTTGGTGTTCCTATTGGGCTTAGTCTGGGTAGCCACAAGCTTTCAGTGCTCCTCTGAGATGTTTGGGTTCCTTGTCCTTGGACTCTGTATTGGTTGTCACACTTTCCGCCCTGTGGTGTAGGGTTCTAATGACACCCAGTTGCTTTAGATTTATTTATACTAGATATACCATGACCTGGATGAATAAAAATCTTCATTGTCATATTACATTGTGTTACTGATGATGCGCAATCATTATGGAATTTTGTTAAAAAATTGTTACGCTATGTCAATGCTCGAGTTACAATTGCAAGTACTGACCTTACAAAGTAAGGTAAGGTGTTCACTTCCTGCCATTCTGGTTTTAAATGTAGATGTTCAGTAAAAAACTTCAGTTGAGTAAGGGTAAGCTCACCCGGGCGTATTGACAGCCTGAGGATAAGCACAGGCTGACTATATGCCTGTGTGCTTAAAAATATCTTCTATTTGTGCCTGCACCCAGAAGCACTGAATCCGCCCGGGTACAGACATATGCAGCTGATATCCACCAATAAATGCCAAGTTAGTTGGCGGATATTGGCTGCGTGTGCATGCGGATTCAGTGCTTCCATGTGTATAAACCCTATTCACTGAATTCAGGTATATTGTTCCCTGAAAACAGGCAGTCAGTTAAATGTAACCAGGATTTCCAATTTTTTTCCACAATGTTTATATGGAAATTTTCAAAATTTTTTGATACAGAGGTTGTTTTCATTACCAAAAACTGGTGTCCCACATTCTAGTACAGGTATGGGATCCCTTATCCGGAAACCTGTTATCCAAAAAGCTCCGAATTACGGAAAGCCCTACTCCCATAGACTCCATTTTAATCAAATAATTCAGAATTTTAAAACAGATATTCTTTTTCTCTGTAATAATAACACAGTACCTTGTACTTGTTCCCAACTAAGATATAATTAATCCTTATTGGATGCAAAACAATATTGGGTTTAATTCATGTTTTATTGATTTTTTGTAGACTTATGGTATGGAGATCCAGAATATCCAGAATACCCTTGGTCCAGAGCATTCTGGATAACAAGTCCTATACCTGTATATCAGTTCAAACAAAGAAACACCAATGTTGAAAAACATAAATGGGGTATTCATCTGCGATTAACTCCTTAAACTCCAATGACATAATCTTAACAATTTTGCCCTTTTTTAAACAGCACTATTCTAATATTGTTTATGGGTGTTTTAGAAATCAATTTATAATGTATTTGTGTGAATGTGAAATCAGTACCGAGGCAACTGTACCTAACACATTTATTGTATATCTCCATATCTACCATTGTATACATTTTTAATTTCTGAATATTGGAAGCCTTTTGCTCAGAGTCCTTAACAGAATGAGTCTATAAATATTAGCATCAGAGGTTATTTAATACAAACTTTATTTCTTTGTTGCTAGGGGTTGAATTATATCTAGACTGGAGCACTGTGTATTACTAGGATTAAAATATATCATTTCATTTAGCAATTAAAGTTGCTTTGAATGAGGAAAAGGTGAATTGGTCATCTGTCAAAATCACTGATTTTGTCAGTATTACAAATTTCAAAGAGACGTTTTCTATCCTCTCCCGGTGTTATTTTAACCTACAGAAAATGAGTTCTTCCAAGTCGACTTATGATTAGGCTACAGTTTGTTACACAATATTCCCCTAAACTTAATAAAAAAGTTTTTGTTTTTCTGTTTTCACCTGTTTACATTTCCCTTTGCTGAACTTTATAATTAAGGTTCCATTATTCCTTATAAGATGATATTTAATTCCACCAAGCATTATTATTTTGTATGTAATACAAAAAAGGTAACATGGGGTGTAAAGGGTGTAAGTACGCTGCATTTTACAAACACCCTCACCCTTAGAAGTGTAACTAAAATCTTTTGATCTACTTGCACCTAGACATTGACAAAGACATGCTATGTGATGCAAACTAGCATTGGAAGACAATCCTATTAATATTCTGGATACATTGTAATTGTAATGGATTGTAATTGCTACGTATATGGCTGCCTTTAGACTATGCAGTGGGTACTGATGGATTGCAATTACAATTCTATTACAGGTTTACAGTGTTATAGGTAGTGATGAGAGATTTTTTTCGCCAGGCATGGATTCGCAGAGAATTTCCGCATCAAAAAATTTGTTGTGATTCAAATTGGGCACGATCGCATCAAAAAAAGCACAGGCGACAAAAAAATAAAAAAAACACGGACGACCAAAAAACTAAAGAAGTAAGGTATAAATGTTGTACATTATGTTTTGGGCTTCTGCACCAGCCCAAGGCACCCACAGCCCTTTAGCAGGGATGATCTATGCCTCCAAAAATGCCCAGAGTAGCTCCCCATTTTCTTTTCTGCTGATTTACTGCACATGCTCTGTGCTGCTGTCACTTACCTGAGCTTAGGGACTCGGAAAATACTGTATATACAGTATAGAATACAAATGTCACAATATAAGGCTGACTAGTAGCTAATACAGATAATTACTACATGGCAGCTCTTAACTGTTAATTTATGCGCGATACTGCATGCGTTATTTTAGTCGCGAAGACTACTTTCGTGCAGTATTTGACGGTACATGCGCTAATCAACGCCCGTGTATAGTCGACACGTCTCCGCATATAAATAGTAGCCGCATATAAATAGTCGTGCAAATAAACACACGTCATGTTAGCCATACATGCCAATACTTGCAGAAAATTACTGTACTGAGAATAACTATTTCCCTGCAAACTGGAGGCCAACACATACTTGAATAAATTCCACTGCAAAGTCCATATTGTGTTGCCAAAAGCTCATTAACTGTACTTTTCCATAATTACCACCTGCCCCAAGTAGGTGTTAATTTTATCACAGACTAATGCGATATTTAGCGCGTCTAAGTGTTTGGGAATCATGTGTTAGTGTTATTTCGGTGCGCAAATTAACGCATGCGATGTGCGACTTAACGCACGTGGTAATACTGTAGTGGATCGTGCATTAATTTTCGCGTCTATTTTAACGCAAAAAAGCGTGCGGTGAAAATTAACGTACTTTAGTGAATCAGCCCTTACACTAACTTGCACTTTGCATACTGCACTTGCAGTTGTACATGAGCTTTCAGAGGTATTAAGTGCTAAATTATATGTAGGTGTTGTACATACCTATGATGGAAATACATTGATATCATTATGCTCATATTGTGATAATAAGCTACACTTCACAAGTATTTTTTTAACAGAAAGACTTGCAATGATTTCCACCACTAAAAATCCTCTATAAATTTATCTTATTACTGAGAAAGGCAGACAAGACATTGAAATACATTTTAAAGTAAACTTTTTTATGACTTTAAATACATTTGCTGTCTTCACTGTCATTTTTGTCATCTTTTTAATGGTATTAATCATTAACCTTTAAGATTTTCTTTTGTGGATATACTTATAAACACCACTGGATGTCACTGTAGAAATACAATAAAACAGCACAAAGACTAAGTTATATGTTACTGTAGTAGGTCTAACCGTTTCATCTGATATTGTGTTAATGTAAAGTTTTTGAATAGTGCAGGTTTAGGGTCTATAATCCAGAATGCTGGGTTTTCCAGATAACAGGTCCATTTATAAAGTTTACGCAGCTCATATTTTTTTCACAAATGGTTGTTTTGCACATGTTTTCTCCTAAACACTTATCTTTTTTTGCGAAGCGCAGTGAAAAGTGAATTGTGCACAAAAATTCCGTGTGTGTTTATTGTGCATGAATATAACAGTGATTTTCCCTTTGCGAATATAAAATACGCAATTTGCAAAATCAGTTACGAAAATATTTTTTTCCACCACCAAAGTTGTGGTGTAACTTGGACGAAGAGTGTGCGCATAATTTCACAATTTGTGAATATGCCATATTTAAAAAGCTTTTGCCCAGCTTTATAAATCTAAACATAGGCAGGGAAAATATGTTCACTGTGCGAATAATTCTGCGCTGTGCAAATTTTATAAATGACCTCCAAGGTGTTTTTCACTACCTGTTTTACCAACAATACTGATTCAATATGACTATGAAGATTTTCATTCATCCAGGTCATGGTATATCTAGTATAAGTAAATCTAAAGCAACTGGACTTGTTAAGTAATCATTGAAGACATTTCACTACTTATACTGATTCAAGCAGCTTATTTACTATCAAGCACAAGGTACTGGTTTATTCTTCAAAAGAAAAAGCAAATCAGCAAAAAAATAAATAAAAATGGACTTTGTTGGAAATAACATTCCCATATTTTAAAGATCTCTGGATAAAGGGTTTCCAAATAAGAGATCCCATACTTTTAAAGAAAGCTGTTTGCACAAATCTTCTAATAGAACTCCTTTATTACGTTTCATTAAAAAGCCCCTGTTGACATTTCAGCCTATTCCCAAAACTGTTCTGGAACAACTGCTTTCAATATAATGAAATAAAATGGGTAGGTATGTAGGTGACATGATAACTATGTATAAATATATAAGGGGATCATATAATAACCTTTCTAATGTTTTATTTACCAGTAGGTCCTTCCAACAGACGCAAGGGCACCCAACTCTGTTTAGAAGAAGGGAGGTTCCGTTTAAATATTTGGAAAGGATTTTTTACAGTGAGAGCTGTGAAGTTGTGGAATTCCCTCCCCGAATCAGTCGTGCTGGCTGATACATTATATAACTTTAAGAAGGGGCTGGATGGATTCTTAGCAAGTGAGGGAATACAGGGTTATGGGAGATAGCTCTTAGTACTAGTTGATCCAGGGACTGGTCCGATTGCCATCTTGGAGTCAGGAAGGAATTTTTCCCCCTCTGCGGCAAATTAGAGAGGCTTCAGATGGGGTTTTTTGCCTTCCTCTGGATCAACTAGAAGTTAGGCAGGTTATATATAGGCATTATGGTTGAACTTGATGGACGTATGTCTTTTTTCAACCCAACTTCCTGTTACTATGTTACTATGAAATCTGCCTCTCTGAATTCTTTCTTTCTACTACTTCTTCTAGGCAAAGGATGCAACCACCTTCAAAGGATGTATTAGACCTAACTGTCAATCAAATCCTGGCTCCACCTACTGCATGAAGAGAGAAGGCAGATGATAAAAAGGGTGAGTGTGAACATTAACTTGGTTATTTCAGGAATAGGACAGAATTTTCAATTGATATATATGATACATTTATAGAGTTTCTTATTTTAGTCAGATGAAGCTTACATTAAATTTTCCTTTTGCAATTGATCCCCTTTAAGTAGGAAAGATATAACTGCTGTTAAAATAAGGATGATGATTGGGTGGCATGTGATCTGCTAAATGGAAGCAGAAATAGTTAATGGTAACGTGCTGGGCTGGTACATACCCCCCTAGCATAGCAAGGAACTTTACAAGGGATATTATTTTATACTCTGTAGTGTAATACTTTTCATTTTGATTCAAAGTCTAAAAATTAATTATTCTAAACTTTCTCAGAGTTCTCTGAGCACTTGTGGTTTCTGAAGTATTAGAAGTTTAAATGACGCATGTAGGTCCTGCAAGTGCAGCGAGCAAAGTGCAATTTTGAGCGAGATTGGCATGGTTTTTCCCCACAGTACAATGTTTTCCCCCCAGTATTCCAGCATAATTGCAGTCCCAATGGGGGAAATACCCTTGAATATGCCTATTGAAGCTGGGCATGAAGGGAAAGCTGCAGCTACTGCCTGGTCAGAAGGTGGCGGTAGCTCCAGGATTCCCTGCGTCAATAGGTGCAGCAATGCTCGAATGGAAACTGTTTTATGTGCAACTGATTGTGGAGAAATTGCTGGGAGTGCAACTGCACTTGTGCACATAAACAAGCCCTTTATACTTCTCATAGCAGACTTGGCTTTTAAAGGCTCAGAGTGTCCGAGGTCCTAACTGTCATGTACTTTCTATGCACTTCCTGTATTTAGTATTGGGCTTCCTATTGGTGTCGGTTCTAAGGGGTTGTAGGAGATGTAGTCTCTCTAGTGACTGGCTAAGGGTTGGGGGGCAGGAGGTTTAAGTATCCAAAGCAGCAGAAGGAGGGTGCCATTTTACCTTTGCAGTTCTGCCCTCTCTCCCTTATTAGGGATAGTAATAGAAGTGATGTTTGTTTACAAGGGCACATAAGCAGTTGTAGCCAGATGGGATTACTCTATGAAAGGATAGCTGGGTCACAGTAGTAGTGGCAGTTTTAGATCTGAGGCTAGGGATAGTGTCAGCCACTGTTTAAAAGGGACCAGTTAAGTAAATAGGGGCTAGTCTCAGGGTTTTTGAACAGCTGATCTCTGCAAGAGCAACCAGTTATTTGAGCGGATTGATTTGGATAGATTTTGCTTTAATGTTAATTATGTTTCCCTAAGAGTAAAGTTGTGTTATCTTTAAGTGACTGCGGCCTTTTTGTAACCCTAAAGTGCTGTCTGCCTGAGTGTTTTAGAAGAGGTGGTGATGGCGGGGTAGGGTCCACAGTTTGAAGCTGCCCTTGTCATGAAAGCTACTTTTCCTTAGAATATGAAATATGCTGTCTATGAAAGATGCTTCTTTCTGTTAGTTGGTATGATTTGGGATCACTTGAATAATGCCTACCAGCAGAAGATGCTTAGACAACACATTTCTTACTAAAATGAATGGGAAACAGCTGTCATCTTGGATAGCCAATATAATCTGCCTGATTGTCCCTCAGAAATGCTTATGCACTAAAGCCTAAACACAGATAATAATCTCTGTTTTATTAGGCTCTCCCTTCCCCTAATTGCTGCCTGTGTTCATCCTCGTAGATATGGAGGAATTCATGATACAAGGGGCAGAGCCAGAGAGAATCTGATGGAATGTATCCCTGTCTCCATCTGTTGTGCTGAAGAACCAAAATAGAAGCAAAATTATCCTTGATTTTGCTCTCTAGGAAACTTTTCTTTTCATAGTTTATCCACTGGGCAAAGTTAGTTAATTTGTTTTTGTTTTGTTTTTCTCTATTTAAATTACTTATTTTGTTTCTCTGTAAGTATTCTATTTCCTTCATTTCTTATCTTTTTGAAGGACAAACTGTCAAATGTGACTATTGTTGTACAACCTATGTTTAAATAATTTGTTATTGTTCATCTTACATGTTTATTGAAAAACTTCAATAAAATGTTTTAAAAGGGACAAAAAAAAAAAAAGAACCAAAATAGTGAGCTGTAAAACAAAACTGTATTTCAAAATCTAAAATTGCAGTTTGAAGCCATGGCTTATTTATTATGCTTATGCATAACACATAACCTGTGGGTTGTGCAGGTTCAAGTGACAAAACAGTGTTGTTGCGTGTGTGTAATGGGTTCAGCTGCAGGTACTGTTAGACGCCCTTGGTGACACAAGTGGCAGTCTTAATAGGGATAGGTGCGGGTTACAGATTTTGTGACAGATACAGAGTGCAGTCTCACATCATGACTCTTGTTAGCTGCGCAAAGAAAACAAGCTTCTGTAGATGATTTTGCATTTGCAGCCCTAAAACAGACTGAGGTGTAGTAATATTGATCCTGCCCTGGGATCTGTAAATGTTGCCTTTGGCCACGCAGCCTTGCTAAAACAGGCCAGAGATGACTGCCATCTGGGTGAACATTTTCAAATGGATGGGAGAATTCTGTTACAACTTCATAAAGATTAGAAACTGTTGTTTTTGCAGTGGATGCTCCAGAGAGTTTCTCTGATTTGAAAACATTATACAGGTACATAATTTAAGAGAATTGAACTGCATTGGGGTTCCCTAATTTTCTTCTTATAGTGTTCCTTAAAATATTGAACAAACCTCTTAATACTGAAGAGCCCTCACCAGCTACCCCGCAGTTACACAGGCTAATTATTATAGCTATGATCTATCTATCTATCTATCTATCTATCTATCTACTGTATCTATCTATCTATCTATCTATCTATCTATCTATCTATCTATCTATCTATCATCTATCTATCTATCTATCAACTATCTATCTATCTATCTACTGTATCTATCTATCTATCTATCTATCTATCTATCTATCTATCTATCATCTATCTATCATCTATCTATCATCTATCTATCTATCTCTATCTATCATCTATCTATCGCTATTATAGCTATTTATACTTTTATATTTTAGGCACTAAAGTGTATATAACTGGATGCCTCCTAAAGCAGGTTCTAATGCCTGGACCTTATTAATTCCTTGGAAAATCAGAATCAGAAAACCACAAGGCCACCCGTGTATCTCCCCTCAGCAAGCTGCCACACGCACTGGCCTAAGGTATGCGCGTATGCGCAGTAACGCTGGTGGGGATGCGCTGATGTCACTTTTGCCACCAAATTTTGAATTAAATTCCAGTTACTGCTTGTTTTAAGTGCCCAAGCTGGTTCTGTGGGTATAGATCTTAGTTAAAGCCATGTTCTGTTTGCCTTGCTGTTTTTTGACTTTTTGCCTGAATATTGACTCACGAATCTCCTCTGCCTGCCACCGACTTTTGCCTGACTTGACTTTGCCTCTGCCTGATCCCTTTTTGTACCGCATTTACTGGAATACCTTGGCCGTGTGTAGGATCCCTGTCAACTCTGCCGTAGAAAGTCCAGGGCCCCCAAAGGGCGTCGGTGAACACCAGGGTTGGCAGGGCTCTCCTGCTACACCTAAAAGGTACTCCTGGCAATTTACGGGCTCCTCTACACTACAGTCCATAACAAAGAGCTTGCCACAATTTGCAGCAGTAAGAGTCCACCCTTTGTTAAATTCAACTAGCCTCTAAAAATCCCATAGAAATTATTAAAGAGTGACTGTATTTCACTCTAGTGAACTGTGGCAATAAAGTATGAAGTATTCCATATTATTATGTCACATTATGAGAAATATCTATGTTCCTAAACTTTAGGAACACTTTCAGTACAGAAAGGTGTATAAGAGATATATTATTTTTCACATTTATCTGTATATTACTCTTAGCAACTTATTTGATGATTGCTTGTGCCTTGGCATGATGTGTATAAAAAGTCATTGTATCATACTGTATCTGTTATATATATATGTATAAGTGACAGCCCTGCACCTCTCCAATAGATACAGTGGTGCCCGTGTTTCACAGTATTGAATTTCTAAGTGGTGTACGGGGACCCCTAACACACCCATTAGTTTGTGTTCCGTTCAGATGTGCAAACACCAACAGTTTTGGTTAGTGCAGTAAGTGGGAGCACAGCTACGTATGGCTGTTGCACCAAATAAACTCACCAAATCTGAGTTCCAATTCATTTATTCTGTTAGAAGAAAGAATTTGTGTAGACTGATAAATTAAATTCTGATAACAATAAATTAGTAGCTAGCAGCTTGCTTCACTAATTTTAGTTCCATTCCAGTTTGCATAATACATATAAAACATTTATTAAGACCACATATAGAATAGAATTTTGGGGTGGGGTAGGAAAAAAAGTGGTTCCCCAATGCTTTGTTCTTGCTTACACCTAGCCAGTAAGTTCTGAAGGAGATTCAGGAATAGCCAGGCCTGGATTTGTGGCGAGGCCACAAAGGTCCGGGCCTAGGGCGGCACAAATTTAGGGGCGGCATGCCGCCCCGCCGCAACAAAATTTTGTCATTTTGCTCCCATATGGAGCAATGGGGATTTCTCCCCACAGCTCCGTATGGGAGTTTAAAGGAACAGTAACACCAAAAAATGAAAGTGTTTTAAAGTAATTAAAATATAATGTACAGTTTCCCTGCGCTGGTAAAACTGGTAAGTTTGCAACAGAAACGCTACTATAGTTTATATAAATGAGCTGCTATGTCAACACGGGGGCAGCCATTGAAGCTGGGAAAAAGGAGAAAAGGCACAGGCACATAGCAGATAACAGATAAGCTTTGTAGAATATAATGGGGCTTTATCTGTTATCTGCTAAGTAACCTGTGCCTTTTCTCCTGTAAATGGCTGCCCCCGTGGCTACACAGAAGCTTTACTTATATAAACTATAGTAGTCTTTCTAATGAAAACACACCAGTTGTACCAGTACAGGGCAGCATTACATTATATATTAATTACTTTTATACACTTTCATTTTTTGGTGTTACTGTCCCTTTAAAGCCTGCTCATGCACGCTTGCTGCGTCACGGGGGGGGCTCGGGGCGCCAGGATTTGAAATCCAGCGCTGGGAATATCTTGGCAACTGTAGAATCCTGCCACACAAACACAGTGTACATAGAGAATTGCAAAAGTATCAAAGCAGCTGCTGCAGGAATATTTTTTATTACTTGTGCAGCAGATGTTGGATCAGCAGGGGTTTCCCATTATAGGAACATTTACACCAAAAAAATGAAAGCGTTTTAAAGTAATTAAAATATCATTTTGTTTTGTCCTGAAGTAGTAAAACTGATGTATATGCAGAATGTTGATGGAAGCGCATGGAAGTAAAAATAAAATATATATAGTGCAACAACGTCAAATAATAAATAAATCAACCATAATATAAAGTGAATGCTTAAGTAAAACACCACTAATACGTGTGACCCCAACTCTATATATATGTTCAAACTGCTCACCAGAACAGCAAATCAGAAAGCATATAGGCAACACACAGCTGGGTATTTGATTGAAGTGGGATCCAGTTCAACAACGTATATAGAATAGAAGATGAGGCAAATATAGTGTGAAACTGTTTAATAGATATAAAAAGCCCTGCGCTCTGCAGGCTACTTACAGAACAGAAGTAGTATAAAAGCAATGAAGGAGGACTTTGGAGGACACTTCATTGGTTCATTGCTTTTATACTACTTCTGTTCTGTAAGTAGCCTGCAGAGCGCAGGGCTTTTTATATCTATTAAACAGTTTCACACTATATTTGCCTCATCTTCTATTCTATATACGTTGTTGAACTGGATCCCACTTCAATCAAATACCCAGCTGTGTGTTGCCTATATGCTTTCTGATTTGCTGTTCTGGTGAGCAGTTTGAACATATATATAGAGTTGGGGTCACACGTATTAGTGGTGTTTTACTTAAGCATTCACTTTATATTATGGTTGATTTATTTATTATTTGACGTTGTTGCACTATATATATTTTATTTTTACTTCCATGCGCTTCCATCAACATTCTGCATATATATTCTGAGGCTCATCTGAAGGGGAGCTTGTACCAGGAGGAAGCAGCACACGTTTACACTCCTTAACATTGGAGATTTTGATTTATATGGACTATCATCAAGAAGCGCTGAGTATATGAGTGTTTTTTCACTCTCCAAACATTATTTTCGAGTAAAACTGATGTGTTTGCTTGAAAAACACTAATATAGTTTATATAAATAGGCTTCTGTGTAGCAATGGAGGCAATAAAAATAGAGCTAAATTGCATAGGTTAAATAGCAGATAGCAGGTAAGATCTGTAGAACACAATTTTATTCTACATATCCTCCTGCAGGAATTTTTGTACTACGAACGAAGCAACCCATTTGCCTTAAAACTGGTGATTTACTTTATTGGCAGTGGGAAGGCATTTTAGGGAAATTAGTTGCCCGCGGTAGTCGAGATTTAACTGCAGGCAACTAATCTCTCCATGGGCCATGGCCCTTACCAGTGAAGGGCAACAGTACATTACATTTTAATTACAGATATAGGAACTTTTATCAAGAATGCTCAGGACCTGTGGTATTCCAGATGAGGAGTATTCCATAATTTTGATTTCCGTACATTAAGTTTACTAAAAAATAATTTAAATATTAAATAAACCCAATAGGATTGTTTTACCTCCAATAAGGATTCATTATATCTTAGTTGTAATCAAGTACAAGGTGCTGATTATTATTACAGAGAAAAGGATATATGTTACAAAATTTTAAATTATTTTATTTAAATAAAATCTATGGGTAGCGATGAGCAAATCTGTCCCGTTTTCTTCTGCTAAAAATTTGGGAAACTTCGGAAATATATTCGGTGCAAATCCATGCCTGCCGAAAAAATTTGCTCATCACTATGGGAGATGACCTTCCTGTAATTAGGAGCTTTCTGGAAAATGGATACTATGTGCCTTACAACCCCCAGGTTGTGCAGAAGTTGTGCACTGATGAAACCATAATTGACTTTATAATCTAATGAGGAAACATGGACAGTGGCAGCAGTTTAAATTTCCCTCCTTATTACTGTAGGGTTGATTCACTAAAGTGCGATAAAACGAGCTCTATTTATAGCATGTGCTAAAAATGTTATCGCGTCTTAGTTTTTGCTTGTTCACGCACAATTCACTAAAAGTATATTTGCGTTAATTTAGAAGCGATGCTGTTTGCGTTATTTAAGTCGCAAAGACTATTTTCGTGCGGTATTCGATGCGTGAATCAACCCTTATGTGTCCTCCCTTCTCCCCATTAGAGAGAAGCAGCATTATAGCTCCAGGTTCCTTGCTTTCTGGTAAGAAATGAATGAGCTGCCTGTGCCCAATGCCTCTCACTGCCCATAATGCGCTTGGATGTAAATATCCCCTATCTCAATATAAATATAATTCTCTTGGGTGACTGCCCACTGGCTTTGACTGCATAGTATATAATGAGCAGGATTTTAGTACCCACTTACTGTGTAATGCACTTTGGTATAAATATCCTTAGTCTCTCACTAATTACAATGTACTTGTGGCACTAGTTTGCACTGTTCTTGTGTTCCTTGAATTTCTAAAATGATTCTCAGATGTGGAGATTTTGGAGCGAAATCTAAAATCCTAAATTTCTAATCCCTGTTTTAAAAAGACACATTCCAGGTTTTAACAGGAACGTGTCACTATGCTTACATAAACCCTAGCAATGCCATTCTTTTCTACTGAAAATGCCCTACTGCTTCCTTCCAGATCACGCCTTACTAACCTGTGGCAGTCTCTGGCACAGGTTAAACATGAACAGCTTCACGAGTGGCAGCATGCTTGGGGACAGAACAATATTCTGATAGACTGGGGAAAAAATGTATAAACAGTGCCCCAGCCATTGAGAACATTGCCCCGCCCAGCTTGTTAATTTCAAGCCGCATTACTTAGTAAAAGAGATTAGTAAGTGGTAAGATGGGGCGGGGGCTCAGGGGGGCACATCCATTAGAAAAGAATAGCAGTGCTAGGTTTTATGTAGGCATAGTGATACATTCCTGTTAACATTGCAATGTATCACTATCTCTTTAAGGGTGGGTGGGTTTTTGAAAGGTATGTCCTTAAAAGTGGGTGTGACCCTTAAAAGTTTTATTTTGTCAAGAATTGCACAACCTATTTTATTGGGCACATCCAAACAAAAACATCAGCTACCTATACCCCTAGGTATAAAATGATGGAAACTGTGGGTGACTTGCTGGGCATTGTCAAGAAATGAATGTCTCAGACCCTACTATGTAGTGATTGTATGCAGGCTTACACTAGGCAAACAGCTTTATTTTGATTGATGGCTTTACTGCAGAAACCCATGGACTGATAACAATAGGTGCTGTCATCTGAAAATCACGCTGTGATCTATGATCAATATCACATTAAGCATTTTAATATCATCTCAGGAACAAGTGCAGAGAATGGTTCTCAGACTTGGTTCTAGCCCCCATCTGTGGTTCAATATTTGGTCAGACCATCCTTAGCAGTGGTGGAACAAAGACAGTTTACATTTTCATTTGTTCAGTGATCTAGTAGAACTGCAATATAGTGGATGCATTACTATATTGCTCCCAGCAGCATGTCAATACTATAACTGGTGGATCACTAAAGTGCTGGTCTTATTGAGTAAATGTGTGGCATGAGTGTTTTCTAAAACGTATATTTGGAATTTTACATTGTATTAGACAACATTATTTTTCTGTTTAGTTATTCACCATACAAGAGTTTGAGAACATAGAAAGCCCTAAAAATATATTTCTTTTCGTAAATAAGAATATCTGTCCATTTCTAAAGGCTTATGTTCAATGGTTCATCACTCAAGTTTCAGCAACTGAATCAGTTTCTCTCACATTTGAGCAAATCCTCGATCTCCAGAGATCCCTTGTTTCCCCATTGAAATGTCAATTCATGTTTTATGCTGAAAATAATCCAGTCTGGCAAGTTTACTGCCACAAAAATTCTTCTTTTAAAAAAAAAAAAAGGAAGAAAGACTAGATCTTTAGCCATGGCAAAGCCATCCAATATTTCTTTTCATGCCACTATATTAAATTAAAAACATCTGTTTTATTTTTACAATTGTTCAAATAGCTTAATGGATAGAATCCTAACAAAAAAATACATAATCCTCATAGCAAAAAATATACATAATTTCCTTCTTTGCTTATATAAAGGCTGTATTTGTATTTATATATATATATATATATATATATTTATATTAATTGTTTTTGTGTGGCTGTATCAACATGACATATTTTTACAAGTTTAAACAGTCGAGTCCTTCATTGGGTGAGAGCTTTAAAAAATAACTTCAGAAGTCCTTGATGGAGGCTTATTGTCACCGCTGTGGGCAAAGAGCTGGTTTGATACATTTTCCTTTGTGAAGCACTAAGTTAGCAGGACAGTGGCATCCTGCCACACAAGGTTTATTGCACGGACCAATCTCATTCCAGTTTTCACATGTCTTGAGGCACCCAGGTCCACAGGTATCATAAACTGCTCCATGTTTACACTGGACCGCTGCATGTAAAGAAGGACAGAATTGTGAGAAAAATATGTACAGGTACGTTAGCACCATGAAGTGGTGAACTGAGATTTCTTCATACAGGTAAGGGACCTGTTATCCAGAATGCTCAGGGCCTGGGGTTTTCCTGACAATGGGTCAGTAATTTGGATTACCAAGTCTACTAAAAAATCATTGACTACTAAAAAACATGACATAAAACCAATAGGATTGTGTTGCCCCCAATAAAGATTAATTAAATCCTTGTTAGGATCAAGTATAAGGTACTGTTTTATTACTAAAGAGAAAACAACTTTTTTGAACTGATTTACATAAAGACTTTGGGAGGCAATTCTGAGCTTTCTGGACAATGGGTGCCCAGATAACAGATCCCATACCTGCAATCAGTGCAATACAATGACAGTAGGCAAATAAGTAAAACCAGAGTTACATTTAACAAGTATCTACTTAGCCATTAAAGGGGTAGTTCACTTTTAAATTAACTTTTACAGTTGTACTTGTACATGTCTAACAACAATAATAGAACCAATGTGAAAAACGTATCTGTAAACTACATGAAAAATCTGATGTAAAACGACTGTTTCATGCTGCATTTTTATTTGATAAGAAGTCTTGCATTATAAAGGCATCTTTGGCTCATCTTAATGCTTCTTACCCTTACTGGGATGGTTCCTTTGTTTTGCTGCTCTCAAAGTCCTACCCCTTTAGAAGCTATGTTCCAATGTCCTGCACTAATGAGCTCTATGGTGATAAAAACAGACTTTTTGCAAGCTTTAATGTACGGTTGCTATTAAACCAAACCGTTAGCATGTCTCCACCCATAATTCCCTAAATGGGAGGCAAAGCCTATGAGGCATGTAAATAGCTTCTTTTTTTAGAAGGTATTTATACAAGATAAATACATTGCCTGTAGACAAAAGCAAGAAACTATCTTGCTTTATCTGATCAAATTTTCTAGCATCCTAAAAAACTTGTGCTGTTTAGTGATGAGCGAATCTGTTGCCAAAACATGGCTACTGCTGACTTTTTTGACACACGCAGCTTTTTTTGATGTGACCGCAACTGCAACTGCATAATTTTTGTTGTGGCACATTTTTGCGGCAGTTTCACAGAACTCTGGAATTTTGCAGCGAACCCATACCTGGCAAAAAAAATTAGCTCATCACTAGTACTGTTGCATTACAAGATTAAGAATAATCAAATAAATTTGTTAAATGCAGGACATGTTCGCTTGACATTGGAGCAATCACACAAAAATGTGAGTTCTGCAGTTAAAACCTTATAAATGTGATTTGATGTATAAGGTTTTTAATTTTTCCTATGCATACCCAAAACAATCTCAATTGCTTCTGTGGTCAAAGCAGCTTTCCGACTGCAGACTGTAGGTTTGAGTGACACTTAGTAATTCAAGCTAATGACCTCATATCCGCATGCAGAAAAAAAGACCCCTGAGCTCTGCATTTCATGATGAAATATTACATTATTTGCAACTAAATGCATCTATGTCAACATGTTCTGAACACTGAGTGTTCCAAATCTCTGACTAAATTTAGGAGTCACTGGAGTATCATAAAGTGTGAATTGTTATTTAGGCAGACAGCCAAAGAGCACAGGAGTTCCAGAGAGAAACACAGAGAGCAGTTAAAATAGCTGCAAGAGGTTAATATCTAAAGTGCCTAATTATAAACTCTGTAATATCATTTGCTTAGAGCAGAGTGTGATATGTGATATGCATCATTTCCATAGTATGATAGATTTCAATAAAGATATATATGTTATTCAGTTAGCCAAAATAGATCATGCCTTTGCCCATTTTAAAGCGGGAATATGCAATGTGAATAGAAAAGTGTAAAAAAACAGCAATTTTACTATTTAGGAAGTTTAACATTAATAAACTGTGACATCTGGTTTACATGAATTGGCACAATACATGTTTGAGTACATTTGACTGCGATTCCGAACAGAATATGGGATCAAAATATTGGGCTTTAGTTAAACTCATATGGGCATGTTTATATTGGAGTGTTAAAACACAACGTAAGAATACAATTTACATCTCAAATTTAACAGCACAGTAAACCATGTAAAATCATTCATATTTATAACATTGTGTAATTATTTTATCCAAATGCAAGGCAGAGTATACAACTTTGGAATAAACAGAGAGGAATTAAAGGGGAACTCTGGCTTCCGAACCAAAATTTGTTAAAGAGCCCAACACAACACAGAAACCCTTAATATACCAACCACTGTGATCTGTTCCTTCAAAAAGTGTGAATAAATGCTATTTTTATATGCTGAAATCCAGCTGCAAAATAATTCTTCTCTTTCTGCATCATTTGAAATCCTGTCAAGGGAGGAGGGACTAAAACATAGATGTTACAAATTGTAACAACTTATCCACAGATTACAGACAGCATGCAGGAACTAAATAGCCCACAGTGCATTGTATTGTGATGTTCCTTTTACTTACTGACATCAAAGGGTTGATTCACTAAAGGTCGATAAAACGTGCGCTATTTATTTTAGCGCGGTGAATTTTTCGCAAATTAGCGTACAATTCACTAAAAGCATACTTGCGTTAATTTACATGCAATGCTGCTTGCGTTATGTTAGTCGCGAAGACTATTTTCGTGCAGTATTTGACGGAACTCGTGCTAATCAACGCACCGTGTACAAAAAGTCGCCGCGTGTGAAAAAATGCATGCCATGTTAGCCATACATGCCATTACTTTCAGAAAATTACTGTACTGAAAATGACCATTTCCCTGCAAACTGGAGGCTGCATGACTCTAGGGCCAACACATACTTGAATAAATAACACATATTGTGTTGCCAAAAGCTCATTAACTGTACTTTTCTATAATTATCACCTGCCTCAAGTAGGTGTTAATTTTCACACAGACAAATGCGATATTTAGCGTGTCTAAGTGTTTGGGAGTCATGCATTAGTGTTATTTTGGCGCGCAAATTAACGCATGCGGCAGCGTGAAATTTAACGCACGCGATATGCGACTAAACACATGCGTTAATACTTAAGTGATTTTTTTCCGTATCAATTTTAACGCAAAAAAGCGTGCAATAAAACTTATCTACCTTTAGTGAATCAACTCTCAAGTGTGCAGGAAATTGTGAGATTTTGAGGATGCAGGCTGCAGACAGGCTGAGGACAGTCAACTACTGGAGTTTTGGTTTTTTTTTGAGTCTTTGTGAGGCTTAGGTAATTGTTCCCAACCATATTATTAAATTAAAAATCATGAAAAGGCTGCATATTTTTTAATCAATGTATATTGAAAAGCTGCTTGAAGTTATGTTTACATTTCAAAAAGCTTAAGTTGTGTTTGGGTGGAGTTCCCCTTTAAAGGCAATTGTTTGGCATAAAAATATTTAACTACAGATGCCAATCAGCTCCTTTCTATGGATCATTTCTGTGATTGCGATGCATGGGGTAAATTCAAGTAGAAGTACAACAAAGCTTAATACACCATACAAGGGGTTAAACACCCTGGACTTCTGAATATACCATGTGCAGAAAACATAGTGCACAATTGATAATAATGGATATTAGCTATAATTAACAAAGAATATACGAAGGGAAAACCAGTATTTTTTTCCCATTTTTCCCTCTGGTCCTGCGAACTTCTTATGTAGCATCCCCCCTTGTATAGTTATAGCTTATTACTGGAACGTACTGCATATACACATCCAAATTCATAACTGCAATTAATCATTGTCAATTCTAATGTTTTTCTTGAAATCTTACTGTAAGGTGTATCTTGGCAGCGAGATTATTTGCAAAAACAATTTTCAGTTGTTAATTAGAAAAAAATGTAAATGACTGTAATTAGCAGTAATAAAATACTGGGTATTATATTTCTAAAAATAGGTGAAACAAAGTGATCCCGTTTCAGTTAAAAAGGCAATAATTTATGTGACATTAATTGCTGGATAACAGTTGTAATATAATCACTGTGCAATGATCTATCATTTGAATTTGGCAGGAAGAAGTTTACAGCATGGGGCTGGTTAAAGGTGGGACAGAATGTTTAATATTTTAATATTACACTTGGGCTAGAAAACCATCCTATAAACAGATTTTTTTTGTCAATTTATTTTTCTTCTTCTACCCTGAACCAGCACCATATTTAATGCAGATATTTTCAAGTGCGCAAAACTCTTTTTTGGCAGATAGAAACAAGGCAAATTATGTGTGCAACATGATCCATAAGTTATTGCAAAACTCTCATTGTGTTTTGTGTAGCTTTAGAATCTAAATGACTGAGCTGATGAGATGTTTGGGTACAGTATAATTAAATATGATACCTCATGCTTCTGTAGCAATACACTACATTCAGAATTCATCTAGAACAAACAACAATTGTTTCATCATGCAAAATGGTCATTTGTTGAAAAATACTCTTTTCCATTTTAGAGAGCTTAACTGCATTTTAATTGGGAAAAAATTGGTGCAATTTGGTGACAGTTTTATTTATATATATATATATATATATATATATATATATATATATATATATATATATATATATAAATATATGAATGCCCGAGTCCCCGCTGCTCCAGCGACCTCATCAGCCAATCAGAACAACCCGCTTCGTTGTGAGGTGGTGACTATGGGCGCAAAACTAATATGTGGGAACAGTGTCTCTAAATGGATAGATGTAGCTTTGACACAATCATCATGTACCCTCATCCTAATGTATACTTCCCCCATACTCCTGGCATGGCTCGGTAAGGCATGGGATTTGCAGTTCAGCCATACACTTTCTCTTTTTCTTTCAGGCTTTTAGCTTTTACTTCATTATTATTAGTAAACACTTTTGGTTTCTTTGTAGTGTTGTTTAAAGGAGAAAGAAAGGTAAAAACTAAGTAAGCTTTATCAGAAAGGTGTATGTAAATACAGCCATAAGCACTCACAGAAATGCTGCACTGACTTCTCTGTCAAAAGATTTGTTGTGTCTGTAATTCATGTGCCAGATACATGCAGCTCTCTGCTCTCTCCCCTCTCCTGCTCCCCCCCTCAAGAATGCTAAGAACTCACTCCCCCCCCTTAGGAATGTGGTTCTGAGCCAATCAGCAGGAAGCTGACTCATATGGGCACATTTACTAACCCACGAACAGGCCGAATGCGTCCGATTGCGTTTTTTTCGTAATGATCGGTAATTTTGCGATTTTTTCGTATCTTTTGCGATTTTTTCGGCGTCTTTACGATTTTTGCGTAAAAATGCGAGTTTTTCGTAGCCATTACGAAAGTTGCGCAAAGTCGCGATTTTTTCGTAGCGTTAAAACTTGCGCGAAACGTCGCGCCTTTTAAGTTTTACCGCTACGAAAAAGGCGCGACTTTGCGCGCAAGTGTTAACGCTATGAAAAAATCGCGACTTTGCGCAACTTTCGTAATGGCTACAAAAAACTCGCGTTTTTACGCAAAAATCGTAAAGACGCCGAAAAAATCGCAAAATTACCAAAAAATTCGCAAAATTACCGAAAAAGTCGCAAAATGTTCGTTTCCAATCGGAATTTTTCCAATTCGGATTCGAAATCGTGTCTTAGTAAATCAGCCCCATAGTCTTACAAACTGAGCATGTACACTTGGTCTCAGTCTTGGTGCAGGAGTGAGGCATTATGGGAACTTTCTTTACACAGCTCAGAGTTATTTCTTCCAGTTTGGCTTCTGATCATCTGAACAGGTGAAATATGGGGAGACTTAAGGGTACTTTTGAGACAACTGAAGGTATGCCTGCAGTTTGAGATTAACTCTTTACTAGCCTTTCCTTCTCCTTTAATTTTACTTTATTTACTTATATATGTACACGTTTGGTGGTGTTAACTGGCCACTGACACAGTGACATCATCAGCCTACTTTTGGCGCCAGATTGGGTTTATTAGGGGATCTTTTTATGTCTTTACTCACTTTGACAAAGGCTGTGGAGACAGCTGAAACATTAGATGGACATTAGAAATAAAAAATCTCCATTTTTGTTCCACTAAATCCTAATACCACACCCAGGCTTTCTTGTTTGATCTTATACGTGAGTGCCATTACCTCCAATAGGATTAATTATATGTTAGTTAGGATCATGTACAAGGTACTTCTTATTATTACAGTGAAAAAAGGAATTCATGTTCTTTGTTTTTATAGGATACTTTATACTAATGGAAACCTTTCCCAGGAAAATGATACTGAGACAAAATGCCAAGACCTGACATTCCAAAAAAGTCTAGGAAAATCTTCTTATGCTTTCACATAAGAATTAATTGCCCCAAAATGCTGATATCCCAAGATGTGGCAAGGCAATTGATCTTACAATTTTTTTGTTCCAGTGCCTTCATCCTTGTGCCACTAGCCTTGCAGCCATTAATAGCCTTAGTAATGCAAAACGGCACATCACTAATTTTCCTTTGGAAAATTAACTTGTAAGTCTTTGACGAGTACCCACAAATATAACGGGAACATATAAGAAGATCATTTTTAAAATAATGTTAATAATAGTTAAGTATTGAAATTACAGCTGGGTATACAAGTAGTTTAGATGCTGAACAGCCTGCTCTCAAAATTCTGAAATGGGAGTATTATGTGTTTTACTTTCCTGCTGTGTTTTTGTCCAAAAGGCTTTAATATTAGAAACTAAGACAAGTTAATGCCAAAGGTAAATGGCTATACACATTATAAAATGATGAGGATAAAACCAGCTTCTGGATCCAATGTGTAAGGAGCATGCACATGTGTAACTATTTAAATTAGTACCTGGATTTTGCCACTGATATGTTGCATGGTGCCAACAAGAATAATGTGTTGAAAATGTTTGAAAACTAGAATGGCAAAAATAATGGAAATCTTGAATCCATCATTTATAAGCATCACCCAATTGTGGCTCTTTTTTTCCGTAGTAATAGGGATCCTTCAGGCTGCTGTGTTTTAGCTGTCAGAAGAAAGTCGGATGTGGTTGAAAAAGGAAATAGAGGCTTCAGGAAGACAGATGTTTTTAGCTGTGCATATGTGATCTGACAGATGGGAAAAGAAGCATTTGGTCCCATTAGAAGAGGAGACAAAAAGGACCACTGGCACACTTAAGCACGAGCTGTTATTCAATTCTACTAAAATTAACACCTTCCAGCAATGAAAAATGTCATTACAGAGCCAAGTAAAACAAATCATAAAACTTCTTGAGAAATGTTCATGTAACTCTCAAATGGCCAAGACTATTCCACTACTCTGTGGAAGATTCGATCTGCAAAGATATTTATTCAGCTTCTCCTCAGTTGACCTAGAGATATGTAATTATGAATAGCAATTTGTTTACTGAAACATTTAACTTCATTTCAATTATGTTTCACTTATTTACTTGACTCCCCCATACTTTTATTAAATAAAAAGTTATAAAACATACTCTCTGCATTTGTTTCAGTCACTAGCGTTCTTTTATATCCAAGACAAAGAAATGTATCCGCCATTCAGCATGAAGCTGCTAGCTAAGTATAGGATGGCTGTAACTCACCACCATTTGTGACCCATACTTGATGATTTTATATTCAGAGAAATTCTTTTTTTTTTTTTTGTTTCATCTGCTAAAGACATGGTGTTCAGAGTATTAAAACCATAATCTACAAAGATCTTGAAGAATGGAACATGATGGCTATGTCAGAGAAATGTTTTAATGAATGTTTAAATTGATTTTTCCTTTTTCATTTCCTGATTTTAAATGGAAAAAGTTACTTTATAGATTTCCCACTTCCATATTAATAACATTAATAACATAATTAAGCTGGAGACTGCTATCAATATAACTGTGCAGTGTTTAAAAATGCGATCACTGACATCATCCAAATCTCCTCCCCAGCATGTACAGAATGATTTATTACATTTTGACCTGCATTTAAGGTTAAATTAGTGAAATCTTGAAATATTACTCAGGTCATGAATTTTGCCATAAAAAGGGAGTCTGGTTACCAACATTTCATTAGCAAACTTATATCAACATAAGGTTGTAATAACTTTCTATAACAGAGCTACCCAAAGGACAATGAAAGGCCAACAACACGGGGGATTCTAATTTATAAGATAATCCACAGTGACCCCAGTTGCTAACTTTAAATTCCAGACTGGCTGTCCTCATCTTTAAGACCACTGGCCTGTGTTGTGTTCTTCCAAGGAGTGATTCAACCATTTTGCCAGCTATTCCTATAAGTTTTCAGTGTGGCACTGTTGGCTCTGAACATAAACATTTCAGTTAGATGAGAAGCAGTAGACAGGTGGGTGCACCATGCCTAAAGCAGCCATGCAATATAAATACACTGCATAGGCAAGGTGTCACCCCCCCTAAAAAGTAAAAAGATATTTCTTTTTTCAAAAAAGAGGAATAACTGGTCTGTTCATGGATAATGTAACTGCTAGGTTTAAGAAGTTTAGCTCAAATGTTAAAGGAACAGTAACACCAAAAAATGAAAGTGTATAAAAGTAATTACAATATAATGTACCGTTGCCCTGCATTGCTACAACTGGTGTGTTTGCCTCAGAAAGACTACTGTAGTTTATATAAGTAAGCTGCTGTGTAGTCATGGGGGCAGCCATTCAAAGGAGAAAAGGCACAGGTTACTTAGCAGATAACAGACAACCCCCATTAGATGGGGCTTATCTACTAGTTATCTGCTATGTAACTTGTGCCTTTTCTCCTTTTTTCCAGCTTGAATGGCTGCCCCCATAGCTACACAGCAGCTTATTTATATAGTAGCTTTTCTGTAGCAAAAACACCAGTTTTTTGCAGAGCAACAGCACATTCTATTTTAATTACTTTAAAACACTTTAATTTTTTGATGTTACTGTTCCTTTAAACTAACCATTCTACAAGAGATCTAATTTTTATTAACATGAGATTTATTAGGGCAATTATTAAGGAAGAGATACCAGTTAGAGCATGTAGGGGTCCTGGTGAATTTTAGTCACAGGGGAAATAGAACAGAAGATTTTTCCTTTTATGTAAGCAGAAATACACACAAGATGTTGGCCTGAGTGGTGTGCTTACAAACAGCCTGTTGCATTGGTCATGGAGAGGCCTAAATATGGGAAGACAACAGGATTTTTGTATGGTGGACCAGGGGTCATGACAACAACATAAAAGAATTATTTATATATTGCCAGTAAAGGTGTATATATATATAAATATATATATATATATATACACACACACACTACAGCAAGTTATTTATATAAGCCATCAAGCAATTACCTTTAAATAAAAGATCTCTTAGACATGAATGCTATTGGCTTAATATAAACATCAAAAACATAATTTGTTTTTTGAGTCCAAATCCAGATAGTATAATGCCCCTTGAACTGCTACAAGAAAACACACATTAGTATAACTGGATATAAAAATGCTAATTTACTTTGCCTGTTGATATTTCATTGTTTTTAGTTACTAAATTATATTTAGGCACTGGACTGACAACCAGTAAATGACTTTAAAATATTTCACAGTGGGTAAATTACACTTGCTTATGTTGCAGCTTTACTTTAGAAAACAAAAGCTTATTTTTATTCGGATCTTGGCAAATCAAAGTTTCCATGCTTATTAATTTGCATAGTAAATGCTCTGAAGCAGAATACTTCCCATAGTAATGCAGTGCTTTGATGGTGTTTACATAAATGAATCATACATGCGATTTGGTGGTTCCTTTTATTTAAGGATGCACAATGAAAAAAAAGGCTATAATCAAAATGCAATTATTTTTAGTTGCCTAAAAATAAAACACAAATGTGTTATATGAATGTTTTTAATTACAGTATAGAAGCTTTGTACAGAAATGTTAGCAGGGGTTATTGCAGCCTCTGGCATGGCATTAAATATAATATATCATGTGTCACAAGATGATCCTTTTAGTTTGCACCCTGCAGCTTAGTTTTGCTATTTAGCAAAATAGTTGAAAAATAGGTATTATTTATGTGACGTTCCTATGAAATTTTTTTAACACACCAAGAAAGGTAGAAATACCTAAACAGGGTACTTTCTTCCTTTTCCCTCATTTTACATGCAAGATTGAATCTGACTGCAGAGAACCTCACTCTGATTGGCTAAACAATTACATTTAATCAAATAAGAGTTATTTTTGGCAATACATTGCCATTTAAAAGGATTTGAGGCCAATCACAGGAATAATGTCTCAGTTGCCTGTCAGTTTGGTGCTCTGCTTATACAAGCAGATATAGTACAGGGTATTTGCTGCCTTTCATTTACATCTCAGAACACAAATAAAGAGAACAGTATTTTGCATTCCACGTTTAAATTATAACTGGCTTAAGGACTCTTTGGAGGCTAAAAATGGACTATAACAATGGACATTGGGAAGTCAACTTTATATGCTCACATTAATGATTTTCAGACTGTTTTTGCTTAAGCTATGCTATGATGCCCAGTATTTAACTACCAGCCCACTATATATTTTTACAGATATCATGTGTATCAGAAAGACGGATGCACTTTGGGTTTCACAGGAGAAAAGACAAAGGGGACAATAAGGAGAGAAAAAAATACAAGAGTCGAATAGAAAAGGGGAACTATTTCCCTCTTACAATTTTTCCATCTGCGTTTTTATTCTTTTCCTCCATTTTCTTACATTCCTGTGCCCTTTTAATTTTCTGCATATTCTGCACCTATTTTCTCGTATATATTAATGTCTTCTAGTTATTTGCATCTGAAATCTGGCTATCTACCGGATGAGTCTATCTATCAAATCCGTGGGAAAAAAGCAGTAGCAGCAAAAATGGCTCCATGCCCAATTAGTGCATAATAAATATGTTACAAGCATATAGGTTTATTTAGTAAAGTATAAAAGTGCTGACAAGTCCTGTATCCGCTAATTAAAAAAACTTTTCCTTTCTTTTTTAAATATACATCCAAATGTCATAATATACCTTCTGTATTAAGATGCTCATTCAGTAAAATTTGAAATGCTAATAAAAATGACTGAAAAGAAAAAAAATAGCTTCTTACCCAGGTTGTCACATAATAAGACATTTCAAGTGAAGGATGAGAATGAATATTTACATTTTTTCCAAGAATTAAAAGGCTCTTAAAACAAATGTTCATCTCTTGAGGTGTTATCAATACCCTAGTTATATTACTGCATAAGACTGGCAGACAGAAGCTGTCATTAAAACTATTTAAGTTTTGACACCATGCAACATCAACTGAAAGGCAAGAAGGTTGCAACGCTCTACCATTTGACTTAAAGAAGAAGGAAAGGCATTTTGACATTTTACTGCCAATAGATTAGCCACATTAGTGCCACCTAAAACACTATATTTATTCATTATTAAACAGCCCTAGAAGCTCGCAGACTCATGCCCCAAACCTAAAGGAGCCCTAAAGGAAAGGAAGTCTGATACCGGAGAACATGTTTACATAAAGGAAGACGTGAAATCCTGTGTTTCTTTTGATAGAGGAAGTGCAGCATTTCTGAGAGTGCTTATGGCTGTATTTACTGTACATAGACTTTTCTGATAAAGCTTACTTAGTTTTTACCTTACCTTCTCCAATAAGAGAATACAGACTATATCAACAAGTTGCGATTGAATCATTAGATGCCTCCCCGCATGTGTGGGTGGGATTGGGAATCAAAAATCCCTAGTACTCCTAAGCCTGATAGTATGAAAACATTGCATATCAGTAAAGGTAAAAGGACCATTTTCCTTACTGAATTGTTGCAATGTCCTTGTTTCTATGGGTTTTAGCAGATATGTTTAATTTGAATAAGAAGGAAATATTTTTGCTATAAATAATCTATGCATTGCTGTCAGTTCATGTCTATCTAGTTGCAAACCATGCAGACATTTTTGGAAATATGTGTTTAGTTAATCGCACATTCAGTAAAGGTGCACACAATAAAACTAATGAATATCTAACATAAAGTATATCTTTGAAATCTTACATTTAAGTGAAGAAAATAATAATTTAGGTTATTTTGGCTGCAGCTCATCCCCCATTGTCATATCTGTTCCATGGAAGCTTATATTTCGAGGAAACACAATAAAACATAACATTTTTTTTTTTTTTTTCCAAAACAGTTGATTTGAGTGTTTCATTATAAAAGTTAAGTTTACCTGGCTTCGTAAAGGGCTGCAAGTTAAGATCTACAAATACAGATTATGCTGTGTAATGCAGGCTTCCCATCAGCCACAATATCAGGACTTTGGTGCACAGAACTGGCCCAGTACAGAATCTCCACCTTAAGCTACTGACTTAAAAATGTTCTTGTTTTTGGCTCACCCATCCCATGATTGTGCTGGGAAAAGCTGTCATTGCATTGACAGCAGCAGCAGTTTAAGAGCAGCAGTAAAGAGGTGACAGCAGCCACAAAGACTTGGCCTAAACAAAAATTAAACCTTAGTTTAAGTGTCGTTAAAAGGCTCCACTAGTGTTCTGCTGTTATGTTGCAAGTCAAGCAATTAAACTTGAGCACACTGTTCTCCCCTTTAAAGTGTCAGTAACACCAGAAATGAAAATTATTAATCTGGCCTGAGGTTGTCTATCCTATACATATTAAATTATTTTCCTTTGGGGGCAATCATTCAATGCAAGTAGATGATGTCTTGCAATGCTCCTTACGCCAAGCAAAAATCCTGATAATAACAGTAATACACAAAAATGAATGCAAGAAAGCAATGATTTGACCCTCTACCACAGACACACAGGGGCAAAGCAAAACCCAAAAGCAAGCTGTGGCACATGTGGTAAAAATTAAGAAAGGGGAGAAAGAAAGCTCAAAAATGCCATACCTCATCGTATCACAGAGGGCAGTGAGGTTGTAGAATGCCCCTCCTAGAGATGTGGTAATGGCAGATTCTGTTAATGCCTTTAAGAGGGGCCTGGATAAGTTTTTGAACAAGCAAAATATCCAAGGCTATTGTGATACTAATATCTACAGTTAGTATTAGTGGTTGTATATATTGTTTATGTGTGTGAGTGTATAGATTGGTAAGTATAGGTTGTCTGTGCTGGGTTTACTTGGATGGGTTTGAACTTGATGGACTCTGGTCTTTATTCAACCCCATGTAACTATGTATGTAACTACAGTATGTAACAGGTAGGTGACTTGCATAAGTCAGCATAACTAACAATATAACAATATTTACATGCTAAGATAAATTCTTCTAAAGACACATTTGCCAGCCTTATGCCATCCATTAAGTGTGGGAATGAGAAATTGCAATAATGCACAGAGACCTGGAAGGACAGGATGAACACCATAGAAGATGCATGCAGCTTACTCCCCATGTTGAGTGAAGAGTAAAAACCTTAACAAAAAACAAATGAACTAGAGAACACACTTCAATGCAATAATCTTCATTTTGTGGGCTTCCTAAAGAGGACAGCGGATGGAGGAAGTGGGCAGTAAGGGCAGCATGGATTAAATCAGTCTTTAAGTCCTTGATGCTGGAATGGCAGTTGATGTCATCTACTTGGACTTTGCTAAAGCATTTGATACAGTACCTCACAGAAGGTTAATGATCAAATTGAGGAATATTGGCCTAGAACATAATATTTGTACTTGGATAGAGAACTGGCTGAAGGATAGATGGAACATTTTCTAATTGGACCAGTTTTGTTAGTGGAGTACTGCAGGGATCAGTACTTGGTCCTTTGCTTTTTAACTTGTTTATTAATGACCTGGAGGTGGGCATAGACAGTACTGTTTCTATTTTTGCTGATGACACTAAATTGTGCAAAACTATAAGTTCCATGCAGGATGCTGCCGCTTTGCAGAGCGATTTGACAAAATTGGAAAACTGGGCAGCAAACTGGAAAATGAGGTTCAATGTTGATAAGTGCAAAGTTATGCATTTTGGTAGAAATAATATAAACACGAACTATCTACTGAATGGTAGTGTGTTGGGGGTATCCTTAATGGAGATATATCTAGGGGATTTTGTACATAACAAGTTGTCTAATTCCAGGCAGTGTCATTCTGTGGCTACTACAGCAAATAAAGTGCTGTATAAAAAAGGGCATTGACTCAAGGGATGAGAACATATTTTTGCCTCTTTATAGGTCCTTGGTAAGGAGTATTCAGTGCAGTTTGGGCTCCAGTCCTTAAAGGAGAAGGAAAGGCTAGTAAAGAGTTAATCTCAAGCTGCAGGCATACCTTCAGTTGTCTCAATAGTGCCCTTAAGTCTCCCCATATTTCACCTGTTCAGAAGATCAGAAGCCAAACAGGAAGAAAAAACGCTGAAGATTCCCAGAATGCATCGCTCCTGCACAGACACTACGACCAGCTACTCAGGAAGTGCATGCGCATTTAACATAGACTGTGAGCGCATTTTCCATCTCACAAAGCAGGAGAGCTCGGGTAGAGTAGGTCGCGCTCGCGTCTAGGGGAGGGAGAAGGTTCGCCCATGCGCAGTAACTTATGCGGCGTCATGTTGGAATGATTTATATATCCAATATGGCTGCCGCAATAGAAGAAATATAGCGTTTATGAAAATCAGAGAATGCAGGCAATATACAGGATATCCAGGAAAAAAAGTAAGCAATCTGCTACAGGGACATGAGGCCTTTCTGTTTAGGGGGTCACATTTTACACCCTTTCCTTCTCCTTTAAGAAGCTGGAGAGAGTGCAGAGACGTGCAACTAAACTGGTAAAGGGGATGGAAGATTTAAGCTATGAGGTTAGACTGTCGAGGTTGGGGTTGTTTTCTCTGGAAAAGAGGCGCTTGCGAGGGGACATGATTACTCTGTACAAGTACATTAGAGGGGATTATAGGCAGTTGGGGGATGTTCTTTTTCCCATAAAAATGATCAACGCACCAGAGGCCACCCCTTTAGATTAGAGGAATGGAGCTTCCATTTGAAGCAGCGTTGGTGGTTTTTCATGGTAAGGGCAGTGAGGTTGTGGAATGCCCTTCCTAGAGATGTTATGATGGCAGATTCTGTTAATGTCTTTAAGAGGGGCCTGGATGAGTTCTTGAACAAGCATAGTATCCAAGGCTATTGTGATACTAATATCTACAGTTAGTATTAGTGGTTGTATTTATAGTTTATGTATGTGAGTGTATAGATTGGTAAGTATAGGTTGTGTGTGCTGGGTTTACTTGGATGGGTTGAACTTGATGGACTCTGGTCTTTTTTCAACCCTATGTAACTATGTAACTATTACACACTATTCACACTCTTTCACCCAAGAAGTGCCTGGAAGAGTGAACCTTAAAGTTAGTGGAAAATTTCACCTAGTTAAAATATCTTTTCCTCTAGAAAAATATACCTCACTATAAATGTCAAAACACTTCCACATTATGTCACTGAGAAACGTGTGGGAGAACCTTGAGAGATCCTTTGAGAGAACCTGCCAGCTGTATTCTGCTCATAAGATAATGTTTTCCCCAACAATACTATATGCATAGTGAAAATCTGTCAGGGCTGAAGACAGATTTTTAAATAACTTAATATTTAAGTTTGTGAAAGTAAAGAGCTGCAGTATATCACATTTAGCTAACCTTGTAACCAAGGTATGTAGGTGGCCTTGCACTGCTCAAGATGTTTCCTTTTTCCTAGATTACAATTGGCATACCTACATTCTAAAACACAAAATCAGTCCATAGTTTGGTTGGGACTGATGAAGATCCTATCTATCCCAGCCCACAAAAAGCTTTGTTGAGCAGGCCCCCTGGCCAAAGTTCCAAGATAAATAATGAAATATTAAATCTGAGCAATGAAGTATGGAATAAAGCCCACAGCTACTCTGCCAAACCACAATGCATCCCTAAACTCTTACTTGAATGAAAAAAAAACTCTAAGGGGCAGATTTACTAACCATAGGTTTTTAATTTTAAACTTGATTCAATTTTTAAAAAAAAAAAGTCACAGAGAAAAAATGCTGCTACTTTTTCAAGATTTACTATGCATCTAAACAGCTAAAAATCTGAATTCGACAATTCCCCAGATTAAACTTGGCGAGTACATATAGAAATCATTGGCAGAAGTTCTTTCCTTTTCCTTGAAGTTCTTTCTTTTGTCTCGAAACTTTAGAGATTTTACTGGGTTTTGTAAATAATTCACCTAAAAGTAGCTTATACAGACCTAGCGAATCTGTCCCTAGTGGCCCCTAAATAAAAAAGTTATATTTTTCTCTACTTTCCTCATTTATTTTGGTTGTGCACTCTTTACCATAAGTTATTTTTGGTAAATAGTAATTAATAATATCACTGTTCTTAATCACTATTTTGACTTGGTTGTATGAATATATGTTACAACATGAAAATTGATATCTTATTAACTAATTTAAATTACTGCGGCAATGAAAGTAGCATCTATAAGCTTATGTATATTGCTTATAAAGCTATTGTATGCCAATTAACTAATATAGTATAGCATATAATATACTAATATAGAATGTTATTTTGAATCTATTCTCTTAAAGTTACGGATAAAGATTACTCATACATACCTGCACAAGTGTGTTCTGGCTTCCAGTGTACTTTCACACCTTCTCGTAAACAGGCTCTGGCGTAGGCAATTAGGGATTCACAGTAACAATTTTTATGCACTGGGCATTCACACATATCTGTCACACAAGATCTGCAGGAAAAAATCAAATACAGATGAGTTATTTTTTAAAGTAGTGAGTAATTATTGCACTGACTCACCTGTATAGGCTGAAATGTTTGTCAATTAGAGGAACATTTAGGCTAATGCCAGACGAGGCGTAGGGCGGATATTTTCGGCAATCGCTTTTACCGCCTATGCCTTCAACATGTGCCTGCACCCGAATGAATGGAATACGCTCGGGTGCAGGCACATATAGCCGAAATACGCATAAAAAGGCAAGAGTTTCAAACACTTATGACACAAAACTTGTTAAAAGCATTTCTGGTCATTTTCCCAAATGTGAAATAGTCGAATTTGATGGCTTAAAATGTTTACTATCAATAGAATAGATAATCACTGACTGTGAGATTGAGAGGGATTTGTAGCAAATTTTTAATTTTCCTATCAGAATATAAGAAAAAAATTAACTGTTGTATTATAAGGATTTAAATAATAATGAAATGAACATTTTGGTGAATGCATTAAAACAGTGTGAGCTATGGACATTACATTACTAGGTAAAGTCAGAGCCGCAGAAGTCCATTTAAAATGTGTGTGAGGCCACCCACATAGCCCTTAGTCTCATTTTGCCTACACGGCTGCCAACATTTCCCAACTCCACACTCCCAGAGAGGATATGAATTTCTTACATTTCATCATAGAGGCCCTTAAGTGCCTATATAGTTAATGAGGGATTGTTCCTCTCTCTGTGGGTCTCTTTGCTAGTGACACAGATATGTTAGGAGAAATAGTAAGGCTGAAATTCCAACAACATGTTTTCCTATTACCTAAAATTAAGACCTAGTATTTAGGGTAAGCAATATTATTATACAGATTTATAACTGCACTCTGTCTTTATTAAATTAAAAATGTGAAGGTGTTTTTAGTAGCTGCTTTAAAGATCAAAATGAATAAATGCCAAGTACACGTTTCTGTACTTGGCATTTATGATCATATTCTGATCATATTCTCTATAGCTTTTACTGTCTAAATAATTAATTAAACCAAACACTAGAATTATTCTGCGGTGTAAAATGTTAGCGTTGTTGTCAATATGATAGTTTCAATATTTTTAATATAATAAAGATGTAATATTGTCAATGTGGTGGTTTCACAATATCTCAATTTACCTTACGTCAGCTTAAAAATACATTTAATTATTTATAAACCCAATATGATTGATTTACCATCAATATGAATTCATGCAGCTTTGTTACTATCAAGTACAACCTACTGTTTCATAAATAACTTTAAAACATTTCAATTATTTGCTTAAAACAACAGCAACACCAAAAAATGAAAATAATTGTACTGCAGCAGCAGCCATTCAAAGTTGAGGGAGAAAAGGCCCAAGTAGTGGAGGAAAGCTGATGCAATTTCATTATTTGAGAACAATCTCAACCTGGAATGTAAGTTTGACATCTGTTGTATTAAAGTTATATGAAGGTTTGTCAAGGGATCACATTCAAGAGTATGTTCTGGAGAATGGCATTATAAATGTTAATCATTAGCATGAATGAAGTACAGATCATGTCAAACAAATGCAGTTGCTTTTTATGATAGCACTTAGAATAGAATAGAGAGGCTGCAGTAGATGTAGTCTAGTTTGATTTTGCAAAAGCTTTTTATACAGTTCCTTATACATATTTGCTTTTAAAACTAAAATATGCTGATCTTTAGTAATGCTGTTTGCATATGTAAAGAAAACTAGCTAAAGGATCATGTACGGTGGATGCTTGTCATTGGTACATTTTTTACTTGGAGTGCTTTAAGTAGGATGCTTTGGGGTTCTGTGTTAGACACAAAGCTATACAGGCCAATTAAATTCATCAAGGAAGTGTCATCCTTGCAAGGGGCTCTGGACAAATAAGCAGTTTGGGGGCCTAAGTGGCAGATGAGATTCATTGTTGATAAATGTAAGGTTATACATTTAAAAATATGCAAGCAACATATACTCTTAATGGTACTAAGTCAGGCAAATCCTTGATAGACAAGGACTTTGAGATTCATGTGGGCAATAAACGTAGCTCTAGCAATCAATGGCAGCCAACAGTAGAATGGGTAAGCAAGGTACTGTTTTGCAGAAGGGGCATTGTGCAATCTGACCAGAAACAGTCAAAATTCAAAAGAAAGAAATTCTCTCTTACACCTTCCAGTGTCTCTATTACCACACCATTACCAGCTATCAGCTGATCTGATTGATCACACCAAATCCTATGTGGTTTTGGTTATTCTGAATGATTATTTAAGGAGCTCACACATAAAACAAGAATAGACCTGTGTGGGCCAGCTTTAGTTATAAAGTTTTGTAGCCTTAAAATACCACAGAAAAATTCAAAGAAATTTAGACCACACTTGCAGTCATTTTGGTTTGTATACCCCAGGAGATATATATATATTAAGTTTAACGTGTCAAACCCGAGAGTGACTTTTCAAGCATCTGGAAGGTGCTCTGCAGGAAATGTAATGCCTGAGATACTCCCTTGCTCATTGCCGGTTATCAAAGGATCGGAACTTGGAATAACGTAACAAGGATATTGTACATCCACACATGAAAAGGAAAGAATGACTGCTCTTCAACTGTAAAAGTTTTGATGAATTTTCATTGTGTGTATCTACTTGGGAGTCTTGCAGTATAATAATAAACTGAGCAATCAGGTCAAAGAAACTTAGGAGACAGCAATACACACTCATACTTAGATGATCAGAATACTGGGTCTCCATCATATAATTATATAAAGTATATTATCATATTGCTGCTCACACCCTTTATATATTGCATAAAATAATGTGAAAAGTATTACATATTTGTTGCTCTGAATGAAGTCTGATCTTTACAAAATGTAATATTAGACACAGGGAACCTGAGTAAACACACAGAAACACACAGAAAAGGACTATAACAGGAAAGGGAACAGTATTATAATTATTACTGAATTACAAACAAAGTACAAGAACAAAAAAACAAAGTTATGCAACACCCACATCACCCATGTCATAAAGTAATCAAACAACCAACTGACTACATTTAATTGATCATTATATTCAGCAGGCTGGGCACAGATAGTTTAATTGCAGCCAGCCTTGTTAAATCTAAACCTTACTATATATTTTACCTTACCTGTACTGTACTTTCCACAATGTTTCTACAAAAAAAGCTATGCTACAATAAAAGTTAATTACAGGAAAAAAGTTGTTTAAAGGTATCAGTCCAGAAAGGGTGACAAAGCAATTTCTAAGCTTCTGAATATTCTACTGAACCTCAGTGATTATTTCTAAATGTAAAAGACTTGGAACAGTGTTCAGTCTTCTTAGGAGTATCCAGCTTGACAAACTTTCTCCAGGAAATCACAGAACATCATAGAACTACTTCCAAAGAACATATGTCATGTAGTGATAAGAACATGTAAAAAAAGTCATGTGGCACCCGCACATAACATTTTGTTTAAAAATCAGAGGCCATTTAGTGTAACAAATATGCAATAATAGGTGAACTCTAAGGAGGGGACACGCATTCGTGTATATCGTTGCCCCAAAAAATCTATATCAAAATAGAAACATGCATATGTTGATCATGCAATGCATGGAGTGTTTTGGATGTACTCAATAAGCACACAACTTTGTGTTCATTTTATTGATTGCACTTGTAATCACTTGATAAGTGATTGCTGCAGGGGACCAATACTAAAGGGGCTGTATAACCCCTTATTCAACATCAGATTTGTTTACATATTCTATGGTTTTTGTTATTTCTTGAGCTAAATTCAAGCTATTATATTTGGTCCTTGCAAAGTAGATAATGACATTACCATATAACAGATAAACAAAAATCCATTATGCAGGGAGATAACCTGTGCTCTGGTAATCGTATTACCTACCTTGCATGAAGAAATAACAAAAACCATAGACTTCTTTGTGATTAAAACAAAAGACAAAAAGTGTTCATCCCAAACCATATATAATTACTAAACTCGTGTTAAACAGGAGGTATACTGCCCCTTTACCCCTATTACCTAAGACTTGAGTTAAGGCGCATGTGTTACATTTCCCACTAGGCCAGGCACAAGCTTGCAATCCCTTAGAGACCGAAACCTTGATACCTTTCATTATAGTTGCTTAGGATGTTCTGCTACATTCCCAAATAGCCTGGTGAAGTACTCCATACCTTGGTAATTTTAGAGCTCCTAATTCAAGTGCCACTTTCCCTATACTCTAATGGGGTTATGTAATAAAAGGCACTACAATTGCACAGGAGCAGTAACCCACAGCAACCTATAAGCAGGAAGCATTTACTGGCCACTTGTTTAAAAGCAAACATCTTATTGGTTGCTATGGTTTACTGATCCTTGGCAAAATAAGTGCCTTTTATTACATATTGGGGCAAATATTGAAAAGCCACAAAATATGACCAAACAATGTAGCCTAAATGTGATATAAAAACAGAAACTGATCCTTCCCAGCTTGATAGATATTGCTTTTATATAGCACCGGGCTGGGCCAACATTTAAATTGTGTATTTAAATTATTTAAATATAAAAAAATTATCTAGTATAAACAAATCTAGAGCGACTTGCTGAGTAATCATTGAAGACATTTTACTACACATCCAAGCAGCTTCTTCAGTTTAACGGTCAAGTACAGGATGTCCTTGGCATATAAACTCTTCTATTAATCAAATTACAATAGTGTAATGTAACTATCCTATTATTGTCATAGGAATGCCAAGATGTCATGCAACTCATAGAAAAATGTGTTACTTGTGAGAGTTGCATAAATGGATGTGTGAAGTGTTCTGAAACCACCAGAGTACAGATGTACCTACATACAATGATGTACTTACAATGCTGTTCTAACATTTGTACACCGGGGTTTCAGAACACTTCACACATCCATTCATGCAAGTAACACTTGTCCCTATGAGTTGCATGACATCTTTGTAATTACAATGCACTATTGTGACTGGATAAGTGGAAGAGTTTATATGCCGAGGACAGGACTTCCCATACTAGTCAATTCAACTGAACCTGAAAGAGGTCATCATGGGATAAAGCATTTTATAAATACAGGCATTTTTAATATATAGAGAAAAAAAATGAACTGATAATATAGACCATACGTAAGTATTAAGCCTTCACTTTTGATGTAATGTTATGGATTGAAGTAAAGTTAAATATTTTCCATTCCATCATATTTTATATATGTAATCTATAACAAAATTAATCTAAGATTACAGATGACTACATCATTATCATTGAAGTCAAGATAATGGTTTGCTTCCTAACACTGAGTAATTGGAAAAGAGGATCCAGATGTGTCTATGAATGTCAGAAGACAGCAAGTGTTTCTTCTCAAGTAGTAAGAAGAGGCAATCATTATTTCAAGTTAATATATTGCAAATCTGTCAGGAATATATGATCTTAGATGTATATTGTTCTAACAATGATGTACTGCCACTACCAACACAATTTTATTTAACAAGAGGAAAGCAAAACACCTGGAATAATATCATGTTTCCACTTAACTTCCTTAAGACCTAAATCCATATCCAAATTACATAACACATGAATTACTTGAGGTCTGTTGTCTGAGCTTAGGCGCAGCTCCTGAAGGACCTATGTCTGCATAGCACACAAGTAATTTGGCAGGATTTTTATTTAAAACGCCTGGGAAATTCAGATTTACACTGTGTAAAATTATTTTCTATCCTAAATTATGTAATAGCTGTATCAAGAAAATTGTCATGCACCTTTTAAGCAAAAGCATTTGTCTATTGGTCTTATGTGAGCTAAGAAAACAACTCCTACAACTCATTATTGCTCCTTATTTGCTAATTTGCAATTTAAACAAGGCTGCAGTCTGCATTTGGTAGACCTTACTATCCAGATTCTATCATGTGACATGAAACAGAACTAGATTTACCACAAAAGCCACATTAAAATTGCTCCTCACCAAATTTCAAAACATGTGTGGAAACATCATCAGCATTACAAAGCTTGTTGCAAAGGGAGCCAGAGAGCCAAACACTGAACAACATTATGCTAGATATTTAAAAGAGTTATTTTAGAAGAAACAGAACAAGGGCTTTTTGAAGTGGGGCAAGGTTTTATGAACTTATCTGGCAAGGAAATTAATAAAAAAAAAGTTATACAAAGAATTTTAAAGCAAAAGCTTCCATATTTCTTAAGTTCATTTAAAAAACATATGGCATGCCCACCTAAGAAATATTTTTACTAGTAAAAGACCTTTGAAAGAGGGTTAATAAATAAGAAATAAATAAAAGGCCCATCTGGCAGGAACTAGTGTCAAAGATCTAGAATGAGTTGATATTTGCTAAAATGCATTAACAGAGGCACATTTGTGAAAACTTGTGCAGTTGTGTAATCTTGAATAATACTGAAAACAGAAATCTTGGATTATTCTGCTTATAGGGAGGAATATGGTCAAAAGGCTGTTTGTTGCTCAACATAAATTAAAGAATAACTGACACAATATAAATTGTCTTACGTATTCGGAATAAACTGTACATACAGGGCCTGCTGTTAATTTTTACAAACATTTACTGGTTTGAAAGTAAACTTTGTTAAGTTACTAGACCTGTACTACAGAGATGCCAGCCTCGATTTGATGAAATTCAAGTGCAAAATGGCCCTGCCTGGTGCCAGACCTGCTTTTGTTCTATTGAGAACCCAAACCATGCACTCAAATAAGCTTATTTCTCTGCCTGTTTCTAAGGATTGTGGGTGCCACTTCTATGTTTTTAATGGCAGGGAGGTGATTAAAATTAGAGTATAAATGACTGACAGCAGGTGACCCAGAGAGAGAGGTGGTAAATCAGGACAACTCCCAAAACTCTGTGTGAGTTGACATGTCTAGTAACAGAGGCTGTGCTTGTGATTAAATAACCCACTATGTATTATAATAATAATAAAGTATAATAGTGCCCTGCATATACCACAACTTTAACTTGATAATGAATGAAAGCAGCACCTTCACACAAAGTACATATTTAATTTATACAAATACAGTGCTTTATTCTACCAGCATCCGTATATGGTTTTATAAGCAAACATGTTTTTAGGCTTACTGTATGTATTTTGGCACTCTAATTATGTCAATAGTGTTGCTACTTGTTTTCTACTTGGTCCCTTCTTATTTAACAATAAAGAAGTGTTGGAAAGTAATTGCCAGTATAGAATGCCATTTTATTTGCTTTGTTGTGCCACTGGGCTATGACAATAAAGGCTGGAGTTGGCAGATGCTGAGATTATAACCGATGTCTGGAAATGCAGAGAACTTCTAAGATCATTTATATCCATTGTCCAACCCTAAAACATACATTAAGACATGAAAATGTCAAGACAAGTCTCTAATGACTTATCTTGAGTCCATTTAGCATTTCATTCTGAGAATCAGTGTAAATGGTTTTTTGAGAAGCAATTAATGTGGATTGATCACCTCACATAGTTCATATTTTGTAAACAACACATAAATCCCTCATGGGACACTTAAATGTCAACACAGCTGTACACCGCTAACATGTAGAAACTCTTGGGACAGCAGTGACCTTTGGATCCCTCCCTGTGCATATTGTATAACATTATGCATTTCTGAAGGCAAATAATTCAAATACTATACAAAACAAAAAATGAAGACCAACTGAAAAGTTGCTAAAAAATAAGACATTCTGGAACATGTTAAAAGTTAACTTAAAGGTAAACTACCCTTTTAAAGGGGACATTCAACTTAAAACACTCCACAACTACATTCTTCTATATCATTTCCAATAAGTCTACAAATTTTTTAAAAAACTTGGAAAACTAAAATTGTAAAAATTTGGCTACATGAACTCACCAGCTTTTAAATGGCACATTTTTACGTTTTTAAATTTTTATATTTTGAACATTCATGTTTCTGAAACCCTAATTCAAATTTGTGAGATTTAGTGCAAATAAATCCTAAAATTGTGGGAAAAAACTCAAATTGGAACTGTGCAACCCAAGGTAGTTTATTGGTTTCCTAATGTCTTACATCTTACTGGGTGTGTGTTATAGGGTATATCCAGGGTCGGACTGGATACAGGGCCTACCATGGCTGCCCCACTCCCCCCAAGATGATCCCGCAGGCCGCATCCCTCGCAGGGACCCCTGCTGCTCCCCCAAACCCCTGCAGGTGCTCCCGCCACCCGCCCGACATCATCTGCTGAACACGCAAGTGAAACATGTCAGGGAAGGACACCGGTGAGCAGGGGAGCAGTAACAGGGAACGAGTCTGGGTCGCCGGGGCCCACTGGGTTTTTTCCCGGTATCCCGGTGGGCCAGTCTGACCCTGGGTATATCCATGAATATCTGATCTTGTTAGGTGGAGTTCCCTTTCAAGCAGGGACACATTTACAGAGGAAGCAGAGCCTGAGACTGCTGAGGAACACAGGAGATATAGTTGGCCAACCAGTCAGTAGTTTTAGTATACTGTATGTTCCATTTATTCATACTTCACCTTAACAACACTTATTTGACTCACAAACTGTATTTTCAGCCTTGCATAGCTTTGTATTACTATTTAACCAAAACGGTCTGGATTCCCAAACGGGTCTGTTTCCTGTGTCTAATAACCATTGTTCAAATAAAATCACAACTATAACACAATGTGTGAGTTACTTTTCTCATAATTCAAGATTTTTCAAAGATTGTATTATGTCAAAAGTTGGAAGGTTTGGGGCGGTACACATTTTTATTTTTTGTAGTTGTATTTTGGTAAATTATGCAACTGTATTGTGGCACAAAAAGATTGCATTATCGTAAAAATTGGCAGATTTGTGGTGGTACACATTTGCATTTTTGCTGTTGCTTTTTTTGGTAAATTGTGCAATTTCAGTGATTACACACCATGACCACAATTTTGCTCAAAATCTCATTCTGACATTTATTTGTAATATCCTATTTTTAATACATAACCAAAAATAAATCACAATTAGCGATGAGCGAATTTTTTCACCAGGCATGGATTCGCAGCGAAAATCCACATTTTGGACACAATTGTTTTGCGAAACTTCCGTGAAAATTCGGTGTGTAAATATTAGTCGCACAGAATTTTTTTGAAACAAAAAATAAATGCAGGTGACAAAAAAAATGCAAATGCCTTTCGCAAATTTTTTCGCCATTTCGCAAAAGCAAAACGAAGCAAAACGCTCATCACTAATCACAATTCCTTCCTACCTGCAGATATTTTAAAATGTTTTTTCCATTTTGTAATATCTCTTAATATTTGTAAGTATATAATGATTTGCTGTACAGTTAAAACAACCACAGAAATATCTACTGCATGCAAAAATATGCCTCTAGATCTAATTGCACAATATGAATTAAGCTTTCAAATTAAGGATGGAACGCTTTCTAAAATATTAGACCAGTAGGAGACTGTTAAAGAAATATATAATAAGCATGCAGATGATTCAAGCCATTGCAATTTATTTATAGATAATATTTGAAACACTGTATTATTTTTATAGCAGGATTACTCTTGGCAGGATTTCCATCCCAACTTAAGCTTTAGCAACAACTTTTGTAATGTAAAAGAAAATATTAGTTATAATAACACCATTTATATAGTGGTATTCTTGAGGGCAGATTTATCAACATTTTAATTTGAGTTTTTACACAATAAGAGGAAGATTTATCAGCAGTCGAGTTTGATTTGAGATATGTTTCCAAAACTCTAATGTCTGGAATTTATTAAGCGCAAAAACTCAACTGTAAAACTTTGCCCCAATGGGAGTCAAGCTATATGTTCAAGTTTACAAGTTATATTCTAGTTTGAAACTTGAATATTTGAGTATTTGAGGGTTTTTTTTAATTTGCAGAAGTTTACTACTTTAATAAATAATCGAGCATTTGATAAGTTTAATCAATTTTAAAACACAAACTCAAATTCACAAATCTGAAAATTATTAAATAAGCCCCTAAAAGTTTTTTTTGTGACAAACAATTTAAACAGTTCGAGTTTCTGAAACTAAATTTCTGAGACTTCGGCATCTAAAAGGTGCCTAGTTCATGTAGGACACAATAGAAGCTATTTTTCAATTTAAGTTTTCAAGACTCAATGAAAATGAAGTGTAGAATGTGATTTCACTGCATTCCAGTTGTCTTTTAACATTGTTTAAGCCATAAAGTTTTTAAAGTCACAGTCGAGATTTGTAATTTTTTTAAATTAGAAAAATACTTTAAAAGTTTAAATTTTACTAAACTGACTCTTGATGTTCAACCAGTATTAAAAATCATTAAATAGGTGAGATATTTAAAAAAAAAAATATATATATATATATATATATATATATATATACTGAGGAGTTTCTACTAAATTTTGTTTTGCAGGCTGGGAATGTTCTCCTTTATTTAATTTATTGATAAAATGATCTATTCATATCAGTTTAGGTTGTTAAATAACATGTATGTGACCATTTGATTTTGCAACATTTATACAACTGAGTATATTCTGAGCAGAGTATTATTAAAAGGGCACAATTATTTCATATTAATGACAGAAACAACAAGAATACATTTGCAGCAACAGATACAGTAGCATTCACTAAGTAATAATTTATCCAGTATACAAGGATTGATGACAATATGGGGCTAATTTATAAATTAGCAATATTGTGTTTTGCCGTAATTCATGTAACTTGAGATTCATGTAATTGAGATTTCTTGATTTTTTTTTTTTTTGCATCTTGGCAGTTTTTAAGTTCCCCTGAATATCTATATGATTAATATGAGTTATAAACAACATATCTTCTGATTAGAGTAAGTCTAGGGGGACTAAAATTAAATGTATTAATAAAAAAATATTTCAATAAATTATACATTTAAGCAACGTTTGATTACCTTACTAAGGCTAAACATTATTCCCACCCATCAGGTGGTTCACTACAGCCCTTAACACACAATAGTGGTCTACATTCTTACTTATATTTATGGTTGCACAACAGGTAGAATGCAAACCCATTCACAGTCCACAAACTATATACTGTTATAATTGGACTGGTGCAACATAAGCAGGACCTTACATCTAGAAACATAAACTATTAACGGAATCAGTATAACTTTACTGCAGGAAAAAAATTTAGTATTTACATTAATGCTTTTTTTATTAACCTAGTTTTCTATTGCGTATATATATTTTTAAGACATACCAGACATAAGTTATGCCGTCTGGCAGATGCAGATTTAGATCAGTCTAATTTCGATATTTTGGTGCAGGTGCAGTTTCTTAAAGTAGCCAAAAATGTAGAATGCACAATGCAGCCCAATTTCTTCTTGGCAAACAACTCTAGATCATTGCTGGCCTTAACTATATGAATGCAACTGAATTTTTTTTAAAAATTCTGCAAGAGCGGAAAACGAAACATTTTAATAGCATTCCATGGATGCTACTGAAACTTGAATTGTTTGACCATAACTAAATGTCTATTTGCCAATTCATGTGGTTTTCCTATTAACTTTATAAAAGAAACATCATTAACATAGTATTAGGAAAGTGAAAAGATGGGTCTGAATATAAAAATAATAAAAATATACTCATGGAATTGTAGAGAAGCCAGTTGCTATCCCAGGTGAATACTTATTCATCAAAGACAACAGTATGGTCAAATTCTTGTTAAATTCTACCTCTAACCTTCATTTTTTCTTTCTTATCCCCAATCCAAAGGGGAGAAGACACATCTGTGATTCCTTTGGCAATGGGTCAGTTTGTTACAGCTGTGATAACTCTTGATACAAAAAGAATTATGTGTTTTAAATTCAGTCCCAAGCTGCTAGAGGAAATATTCTGAACACACACAAGTTTGTGGAGTTCTGGGGATAAATATTTGCCTAGGTCAAGGGGCCCTATACAGAACCAGGTTTAGATTCAGAATGTCTTGTCTTGCCAAGTCCAAGGCTTCTTACATTAAAACTAAGAATAATTTTCTGGCAGTTATTTGTAATTGTATGCGTTATATTCAATTAATTGCCAGTAACTTGATTAGCAATATCTTTGTGCATGAAATGTATATATTCATATTTATTCCTTGTTAAAACCAGGATTTGGAGCAGAACCCTTTTACCTATTCTCCACAATAAATAAACCTGAAATATCTATATTTTGTTAGAAGAAGGCAGAGAGTGTTCTTTCTTCGCAAACTTTTAATAGCAATAAAGGCAAAATGAGATGGTGCCATTGACAAGGCCCTACAAATTTGTAGCCTTTCAAGATTAATGTCTGGGAAAATAATAAAATATTTGTATGGAAACTGATGCAATATTGTAGACTTAGAAGAAATATGATACTCAACGCAACAAACTGCTATTGAGAGCAAGTATTCTAACTTTTAATATGGTTTCATATGCAAAGGGAAATGATGTCCTTGTAGAACAAAAACGTATTATAGAATGCTGCGAACCAAAGAGCTGGAGAAAAGTCTTTTTATCTGCATTGATATTATTGCATATAATACCCATGGCCCAGTGACTCCAAATATCAGTTTGAAACTTACCTATAGAACATTGCATAATCCACTGTGGAGTGGCAATTCTGAAAGTCCCAAGATTTCAGCTTTTGGCATTCTCGGTGAGCTCTGAGTTTTACTTTCACAGTTCCTTGGCAAAGTTCAGGTATAGTCTTTCTCTGTGGACGGTTACAGAATTCGTTTGACTCTACTCTCCAGGAGTCTCCAAAGTCATCAACATCAAACTTAAAATCCCCATCACTTCCTATCAGATCATCACGTTTATGTCCATTGTAGTTACCACACAAGCCACAGAGCTTTCCTTTTAGATGGGGAGCGGCCATTACTTCAACAAAGCTATCTCCATCCCATGAAATTTCTAGACCTGAATTAACAGAGAAAAAATATGTTTACCTATAAAAGTATTGGGTTTTTGTAAAGAAACTCTATTTGTCTGGATAACTGAATGTAACTTTGCTAGTGTTATTATTTGCTTTGTAAGAAGCCAGAAGGATATGTGGCCTAGCAATAATGGAAGTTGGCAGGGATGGTATTTCTCTACTGGCAGAAATATGTTATGGGGCATAAATACATTACACTTTGCTGTCTGAACCTAGGCATCGCTGTTTGAAAGCCAGCATATTTATTAAGCAATGTATTGATTTTATATTGCATAGCACTGCGTATTGCAACCGTCTGAATTTTTCCAATTGACTTTATGGCTTATGTGAGGTTTGAAGTAGTGCAAAATGATTTCAAAATATGGTGTTTAGGTAGAATAAAAGCAAATAAATATATCTTATTTTTATATATTTTTTTATTCTTATATACATTTATTTTTATAGTCTATTACATCATGATACTGTTACTGTCTTTCCTTGCTAAAAATGTGTTGTGCGAAATGTGTTTTTTCCTATTGCAAAACGGTAAAAATGTAACTGGTTGATTGAAAAGAAATCATACAGACGATTGTTTGGCCAGATTAATGTGTGAAAAATAATGTATATTTAGCATTACAAGATTATGAAGGTTTTTTCTTTTTAATTACATTTGCCAAGATCATAGTATCACCTGTATTAGAATTTATAATCCAACTGTCATTTGTTCACATTCCTTTCAGCATGAACAAAAAGATCATAAGCTAATATTGCCAGATATTGCCAGAAAATAATAATACATTGTATCCACTTATGTCTCTACATGTGACATGAGAGCATGAGTTTTATTTTAGACTACAAAAGACATTTCTTCACAGAACTGTAAGAATATATAGTGAATTTATGAAGCCAGAATACACAGATGTTTCCCATGCATAGCAAGGAGGATTGTTCCAAAATAGAATGATACAGACTTAATAACATTCAGTGGCTGAAATGTATTGAGATAAAAGTTGACACATGTTGTGTAGTTGCTTTGAAATCATTATAAATTAAGAGTGCACTAGGACTTCTGCTTTGGTATACGACAGGTAGCAATTATACAACAGTTATGTCCCATGTGACCCCCCTAAAGTAACTGACTAATTAAGAGGTTAGAGAGCTGAAAGCAGGAAGTAGTGTTCTGGCTATTATGTGCTCTCTGCACTAGCAATATGGTCTCCCTCTGATGCGAAAAAGCGAAGGGGGCACCATCAACTTGGCTGCCTGAGGCAGCTAGGACCCCTGAGGCAATGCTGGTTCTATTACAGTGATATAATTTCTTGAGGACACAGTTTTGATATTTTTCTGGCTATGCTTGTGTATATATATAAGTTGGCTCACTGAAAATGACTTCTGCTGCAGTAGAAGCCTACAAAACCTTACACTAGGATCACAGTGGGTGACACTAGCATATAAGAGTCAATATATTCCATTTTTAATTTTCTGATAGAAATGCAGATATTTAGTTATTCTGTTACTTTCTGCTATTATTATAAAGGCATTGCAAAACAATGCCTTATACCTTCTAGCTCCTCGTTTATCACCCACACAGGATACTATAAAACTTTGGGGCTGCTTTATCATGCCACAAGGATCATTGATGACCAAATAATTGCAGAAAAGGCAAGAGACTTCCTGAACTCACTCCTCATTAGAAGAAAACAAGTGCATTTTTTACCACAGTTTTTTGCAAAAGAAACATAAGAAGCGCCACACCTAAAAACTAGCAAGCTAGTTTTCCCTACAGTTTGTTGGGAAAAAGAAAAAAAAAAATCCATAAATAAAGCTGACAGGAAACAAACGCAATCAATTGCTCATCAGTGTACTAAGTATAATTTAGCAAGACATTTTTATGGTGAAGTGGTCCTTTACAAAAGAAAAACACGAGAATTTTGTCAATTGCAGTAATGCATAATCCACAACTATCAAAGATAATAGCCACAAGGCAATACTTATGTGCCACCTACAGGCCTTAATTGGTTTCCAATTTCCATGAGAAAGGCATCACAATATATCTTCTGTAAAACAGATAAGTCCTCACTGGTCCATCCCAAAACCTCACCTCACCTTACATCTTGCTTTGTGATGTGACTCATAGCAGTGAACACATTTATGATTCATAGAGATCGCTCCTTTAAAAATATTTTTTTTTTAAATTTGATCTTACGTGTTCAGGCTGTCCATTTACGAATTCATTGAAATAAAATGTAGTAATTAAAAACAAATAAACAGTGAATAAGCAGTTTTCCAGCAGCTGCCAAACATTATCTTGACCTTGCCATTTGGATAGTACTTTTGTTCTGCATTGTTTTCAAATGAAATCCATATTTTTTAATAATTTCTCAAAACACATTATAATGGAGGAATGTTTGCAAGCACATCACTAATTGGAATAAAAATGTAATTCAATAATGATGCACGCCGAAGCCTAGTTTGGCATGGTTATTCATTAGTAACAGTTTTCACAGCTTCTGTTGAATGAATTCATCATGAAATAAATGTGATTTAACATCATTGGCAAAGCTATTATAAATGGCCATAATAATCAATTACATGATTTTTAATTATATACAGATAACATGTATTTAGATATTTATTTTGAAAATGTATTTTAAAGGAAAACAAAATATATACCCCCAGAATGAATATTTAACCGATAATTATTAACAGATTATTTATACCCTAATGGGTGGCCTATTAAAGAATTTTACCAAAAATAAGTAAATATTGCCCTTTCATATCGTTTACCTTGAACAACCATATTGATGGTCTGTGTGCTCCCTTAGAGATAACCTGACAGGAAATCATCAGCAGCTCTAACTGTAACAAGAAGAAGTGTGAAAGTAAAAGATACAGCTCTGTCCATTCTTTGGCTGCTGTGACCTAACATGTACAGTATGGGGCATATTTATTATGCTGTGTAAAAAACGGCGAGAAAATTCACCACACATCGGCAGGCTTCGCCGTGTAAAAACGGCGTAATTTTTTACGCGTTTTTTCTTCCACCGGAATTTATGGAAAGTAATGGCGTAATATCCGGCGTTCAGACGGCGATCTTTTTCATTTATTTTACACAGCTTTTTACTCCGTTTTTTCGGCGAATTCGTTTCACACAGCATAATAAATACGCCCCTAAGTGTACCCCTAGAGTATTTGTGCGCCCAGTGAATGATATGAGCCTAGTTGTCGGCCTTAGTACTTAAAATGGCAATTTTCAATTCAGGATTTCCCAAAGGCACATACTGCTTAAAAATAGAGAAAATGAGTGAATCTGTTCCGTTTTGCTTCGCTGAAACATTTGCAAATGTTAAACAACGAAAAATCCGTGAAAGAGCCAAAATGTTGCGCATCAAAAAATTGTGATGTGCATCATTTTTTTCTGCGGGCGTCAATTTTTTGTCTTGGGGTGAACGTCGCCCATTTTGCAAAGTACAACACCAATGGCGAAACGCAAAAATTCACCACAAATCCATTCCTGCTGAATTATTTCGCCCATCACTACTTAAAAAGTATATTATTTATGAAAATGGTTTATTTAGACAGGGTTTCACATATGGGCTGTTTTATGCAATATATTCTTATAAAGACTTGCAGTGTTTCTTTTATAGAGTGAATTTTAATAGTTGTGAAGGTTCTTTCTAAGAGTAATTTATAAAACTGTGATGCAGTTTCATGGTTGGAAGTAACCATTCATTTAAGAATGTTGCTGCAGTTTTTAGCATTCAACGTATTTAGATATCATCGGTTTATGGATCTATATTTTTAGATTTTGCATAAGCTCAAAAGCTTTAATGCTACAAGCCAACAAAGATGGCTAACTCTATAGGTCTTTATAGGACTGATGTATCCCATTTCCCTCCTGGGATGTGGGAGGAGATAAGTGAGACAATTCTAGCAGGTTCTGCTTCCTCTACATTTACGTCACTGCTCAAAACATCCATATCTACATTTGTAAAAAGAAATGGTATGAACATACCATGAACATGTGCATATTCTAATTATTGAAAAACAAAAGGGAACACCAAGAGCCCCAATAGTGTAATATATTCACCGTATATCTGCACTCCTCCATACATCACTCACATCAGTATCTTCACTTCCCCATAATTTGATAATTTGTCGTATACAACAATGTTTTATAATAACTTGCTTGTCTCTGTGTTTTTAGTTTTTTTTGCGCCTATTCTACATTGCCTGATGAAGCAGGAAATGCCTGCGAAACGCGTTGCAATATTGTTGTGAATAAACTATTACTGAAAATTACCACTTTTGTTGGTGTCTGCCTGGAGGAGGTAAGTTCACTACTACCTCCTCTGAATTACCCATTGGGTTTTTAAGTGTTTTTAGCTAATTTTAGCTTTTTGGCGCCTCTGTTTTGTCTTATCATTATATTCTAATTATTAGACAGTCTGCTACAGTTGAAGAACAAACAGTTGAAGCAAACGAAAAAGTAAGAATATAAATAACATGGAAAGATACAACATATTTATTTGTCAATGATTGAATCTTCAAATCAGTCCTAAAGTAACTTAGGAACTTATATGTCACAAGTGAGCAAAATGGATATCTTTCTTCTACCATCCAAGCAAGCTCATAAACACCTGTCAAACAGCAGCACTATGTGCCTTTTTAATGAACTTTCCCTTGGATTTAGTCATAGATCCAGGGAGGAGGATTAACAAGAAGTTACTGTTATTTCTCTTGACGGTAAGATCAATGTGTCAAATTGTCAGAAAGTGTCATCACATCAGCTCAAATAAGGCACATTTTTCAAGTGTTCTAAATCTAAGAGCAGCTAGACTAACCACTAATATGGCTACTCTTATGACGGATGGGCTACCTTTAGTTAGTAATTAGCAGGGAAATATTCTTGAATTCCAGACAGTTCCAGAGCCTTTACTAAAAGATGCCTGTTGTCTGCAAATCCTTTTTTTTTTGCAGTACCACAGTTTATTTTACATTTAAATGGCTAGACTCAGCTTTCAGAACAGCAAACGTATTAATAAATCCCCCCCCCCTCTTTTTTTGGACAAATACCCAAATCTACATGACCGATAACTTTCACTCTGACCCATACTTGGAACGAAGATCTAGCACAAAGTGCTTGGGAAATGAAAGGATTTTATTGCCACAGCTTAAAAGGTTTCTTTGTATTCATTATAGGCCCTGTTTTCACTCACATCTGTTATATCAATTTAACACTGTCTTTAACAGTTTGTATCCACAGAATAGGTCAAAAGATTAAAAATAAAACATTGGGAACCAGCCCTGAATATGTTTTAGTATAAAACATAAAGGAAAGGATCTCTTCAGAGTGCAGGCACATGTCTGATAAAAGATCTTAGAGTTTTTATTTATTTAGTTACCTTTTTTATATGTAAATAGAGTACCACCAAGATATGTTAAAATAATTGTGTGTAATGTAGCTTTCCAGAATTGGAAAGCTACATTATTTTTCCTTTAGAAAATGGAGATGTTTATTTATATTCAAAGCTACACTTACAGGCAAATCTGTGTGCCCCCGAGACACACACACACCCCAGCTGTTGCTGAATTTAGCTCCGCTGCTTCCTTAACCCTAAACGGATGCAAACTGTCTAAGGTTGATGGAAATGTCATTTCCCCATGGCTCATAAATCTTGTGGTTTAAGTGATGTCTATTTTTCCATCCCTAGCCTAATTCAAGGCAATATAGTTATAATGAAAGCTTCTAGCTGAGATGCAACCCTTTTCCTGTATACAATGAAATCAACACATCTACTAAAGACAGCATAGTGCCTCATCTGTGTCAATACTTTACGTTCTGCAAGGTGGAAATGTTTAGCTATATACATCTGAAAGTAGCTAGATAGAATATAAAACAAATTGCATTTTATCCCAAAAACAATTGGCAAAGTCATCTTAATTGTAATCTTGTTTTAAATGTTATTTTTTTTTTTTTTTACAAATGTTACTTGACCCATGGTCTGTTTGTCAGATGTTAATCACTTATTGTCCAGGCAATCCCATGACAAGGAGCCACAATAATGCCATATAATTGTTCCTTGTACCTTTAAAATGATTGCACTACATGAGACATTTGCCCCATTAATTTTACATGCTGTTTAATTCATTTAACAGTAAATAATGTTTTCACTGGAACAGTGCTGCACTGTACAGACCAAACCTCGCTGGAATCCTCACTATGAATTTGACACATGTTAATAAGATATCTCAGCATTCACCCGGTGTTTATCTACAACCAGGATATTACGGTCCCAAATCAGTTTGTCAAAACAAATTTAAGCCCTTTAACACATCTTTTAGGTTTCTGTGGACCTACTTGCCTTTTCAGTCATAGGTTGATCCAGGAAATATACCAGATGTTCTTAATGTTACTCTAACCGCTTTGTCCAATGCACTCTCCAACAAAAACTAGCTAGCTCCAGCCATTCATAGTCCTTTCTCCATTAGCCTCATCAAAATGCCAATTTGTAAGCACCATGGAGAAAAAGGTTCAGTCTAACATGTGAAAATGACCTTATTTTTATTTAGATTTGCCCAGTAGAGAATTGAGTTTGTTATATATTAGTTGTAAAGTAAATATATTAAATGTAAATGTTTTCTTGTAAGTATATATTTAACACATTTTATTATTTGAAATATATATATTTACTGCATGAGGGACCCTGGATCTTTTCACATATTTTTCCCATTTCATTGTATAAAGAAACTAACCCACTATGGGCTCGGTTGAATTAGAGTGATTATAAAAGTGAATGTATTGCTTGAGCTTGTAAATGTGAGAGAGCATAAGCTTTTAAGGTGCATTTAGTTCCAAGGTGCAATGTGCAAAGTGCACAAGTCTGAAACACCTATTGATAGAACCCGTTGTAGGAACCCTGCAATTACCTTCATATCCAGGGAAGCAGGAGCTCCAAGGACCCCCTTTGTTAATAGGTTTGCTTGTGTAAGCCCCCAACATCAAAGGCATAATCTATGGTGTAATATTGTGGACAACCTGCTAGTCTCCCTTGTGAACCCTAATGACTCATTAGCTGCCTTTTTTTTTACCTCATCAGTCAATCTGGTCAGTTCTCAGTAAACTGGGAAAATCTGTATTATTCCCAAGAGACCCCGATCTACTGCAAACCTTAACTCCTAACATTACCCTAGTCTGGGTAAGCCAGTTCAAAAATGTCTGTCACAATCCATTCTGACTTGACCAAATAGATGTAACTAAATTGGGACCCAATCCTTTCCCATCTAACATGTACTGTACCCACTGGACAAAACTACCACTATCCCTATGGGGCCAAATAATATATATTAAAATATTAAACATATCTACATCCGCACGTTTCTGTATCTCCTTAATAATGTCCCTATATACATCTCCAAAATATATATTTTTTAAATATTGGCTTTCCCAGACTTCGATATTTACTACTTGGCATTACAATTATATCTCCTCCATTGATTTTACATCTCTTACCCATTGCACCATCAATACCCAACTACAGGCAGTGTTCCTGGCCTCTTTAGAGGGTTTCCACAATTTCCATCATCACCCTAGAGACACAGTCACTTTACCAACTAATCTCTCTTCCTTTTACAAAGCTTAGTCAATGACCCATAAACTCTTAGGGCACCCTTCCCCAATTTTAATGCATTGCCTGCCTCTATCTAATGCCTACCTATAACATTTTAGGCACAAGAGTTTTTATGGAAAAATCTACCTACCAAAGTTATGTGGCCCCAAACCATTTCATCAAGCCAAAGAATAGTGGTCTCGTGGTCTGTTAATTTCTGACCTGGCTCAAGATAACTGGAAAGAACCAATGGATAATGCATATACCTGCCTTATTTTGTACAGTACTACACACTATGCTGATACAGTATAAAATGCTGCTCCATCTCTACAACCCCTATTAAACTCAAACAAATGGGTGGTACCCTGCCTTAAAAGTAAGGAACCCATTGCTGTTTTTTTCATCTGATCTGTGAGTGCTCACTCTTAACCTAGCATGGTATCATGTATACCAGAACTGGTACTGAACAAGTGCTGTTCTTGAAATATGTATTTTTTTTTTGAGCCAGCAAAGTGCTGTTCCAAGTTCAACTGAACATTAACTTTTCTTCCATAGTCAAGCCTAACGGAACACTGTTTAGGTGTGTTTTTGGCAGGCAATCACTGTGTTCATTTAGGTCAGCTACATTCTACAGCTTGCAGTTGTAAAGTATATAAAATATGACAGTAAATCCTGTCTGGGCATTGAATTATTTGCTATAAGCAATTTTGGAGCACTGAAGCACAAAGGTCTTGTTCTACCTAATAAAAAGGATTGCAATATAAGAAAAAATAAATGACCTATGGGTCTGTCTCCTACAGTTATTCCGCTAGTTAACAACTATGACTTCCCTCCCCTAATTTTGTTACTGTGTTTACTTAATGCAAGTGTTTGTTGGCACTGTACATTCATGCACCCAAATAAGATAAGCAGCATATTAAATGTAACCTTGTGAAGAATATACTTTTTGCCTATTGTTTGAATTAAGAATTTTTTTTGTTTTTTTTTGCATTAAAAAAAAATTAAAATAAAGTGACTTTTTATTTTTGTTTTGTTAAATGCCCACAACAAGGCCACAAAGGCCTAGGGTGGCACAAATTCAGGGGCAGCATGCTGCCCAACTGCACCTGGACTTTACTTACATGCAGGGCTTTGTGTGCGGGAGATCTCCATGTGCCCTGTCCCCTGTGCTCCGGATGTAGGAGCATGCACACGGTCCTGTAAAAGGGGCGGCTGAGGGTGTTGGCCTCTGAGCTCCAGGAAGAGAAATCTGGTCCTCAGCATAAACACTCCCCCATCCTTTTCTAAACTGTAGCATTTGTTAAGGTGGCCATACACGGGCCCCCAGGGCCAAACGATCGGATTATTATTTTTTTTACCTAAATGGTCCCCGATATCACCCACCCGTAGGTGGGGATATCGGGGGAAGATCCGCTCGCTTGGCGACATCGCCAAGCGAGCGGATCTGCTCGTGTATGGCCACCTTTAGGCTTTGTAATAAAATGTAACTAATTATACAGAAGGCTTATCTCTGGACTGGATTAGTTTTGATCTTGATTGTAAAACCAGGAAGCATATAACTTTACGTTTTTGTTATACCCTTAATGGGACTGCACTAAGCAAATGGATAATGGAGAAGGACCTTGGAGTTCTTGTAGATAATAAACTTGGCTGTAGCAAGCAATGCCAGGGCAAACAAGGTTTTGAACTGTATTAAAAGGGGTATAGATTCACGGGAGGAGGGGGTTATTCTTCCCCTTTACAGAGCGCTGGTAAGGCCCCATCTAGAATATGCTGTTCAGTTCTGGTCTTCAGCGTTCAAACGGGACATTATTGCCAAGCTGGGTCTGTTTACACTGGAGAAGAGGCGCTTAAGAGGTGACATGATAACTATGTATAAATATATAAGGGAATCATATAATAACCTCTCTAATGCTTTATTTACCAGTAGGTCCTTCCAACGGACACGAGGGCACCCACTCCGTTTAGAATAAGGGAGGTTCCGTTTAAATATTCGGAAAGGATTTTTTATCGTGAGAGCTGTGAAGTTGTGGAATTCCCTCCCCGAATCAGTCGTGCTGACTGATACATTATATAACTTTAAGAAGGGGCTGGATGGATTCTTAGCAAGTGAGTGAATACAGGGTTATGGGAGATAGCTCTCAGTACAAGTGAGGGAATACAGGGTTATGGGAGATAGCTCTCAGTACAAGTGAGGGAATACAGGGGTATGGGAGATAGCTCTCAGTACAAGTGAGGGAATACAGGGTTATGGGAGATAGCTCTCAGTACAAGTGAGGGAATACAGGGTTATGGGAGATAGCTCTCAGTACAAGTGAGGGAATACAGGGGTATGGGAGATAGCTCTCAGTACAAGTGAGGGAATACAGGGGTAGGGGAGATAGCTCTCAGTACAAGTGAGGGAATACAGGGTTATGGGAGATAGCTCTCAGTACAAGTGAAGAAATAAGGGTTATGGGAGATAGCTCTTAGTACAAGTTGATCCAGGGACTGGTCCGATTGCCATCTTGGAGTCCAGCAGGAATTTTTTCTCCTCTGCGGCAAATTAGAGAGGCTTCAGATGGGGTTTTTTGCCTTTCTCTGGATCAACTAGAAGTTAGGCAGGTTATATATAGGCATTATGGTTGAATGTGATAGACGTAACTCAGTGCTGTCCAACTTCTGTTGTACAGAGGGCCGGAATTTTTCCGACCTACGTGGTGGAGGGCCGATAATGGAAGCCAGTTTTGACCACTCCCCTTTTTGAAACCGCACCCACTTGAAACCACACCCATGTTATCACATGACCATACCCATATTAATGGTTGCAATACAGCAAAAACCTGCCATACTCTGCCTGCCCTACCCTGCCTTTGTGTGTGCTATACTCTGCCTTCCCTACCCTGCCTGTGTGTGCCATACTCTGCCTGCCCTACCCTGCCTGCGCGCCATACTTTCACTGTGTGTGCCATTCTTGGCTGGTTTGTGCCATACTTGGCCTGTGTGTGCCATACTCTGCCTGCCCTACCCTGCCTGTGTGTGCCATACTCTGCCTTCCCTACCCTGCCTGTGTGTGCCATACTCTGCCTTCCCTAACCTGCCTGTGTGTGCCATACTCTACCTTCCCTACCCTACCTGTGTGTGCCATACTCTGCCTTCCCTACCCTGCTTGTGTGTGCCATACTCTGCCTTCCCTACCCTGCCTGCGTGTGCCATACTTTCACTGTGTGTGCCAGTCTTGGCTGGTTTGTGCCAAACTTGGGCTGTGTGTGCCATACTCTGCCTGCCCTACTCTGCCTGTGTGTGCCATACTCTGCCTTCCCTACCCTGCCTGTGTGTGCCATACTCTGCCTTCCCTAACCTGCCTGTGTGTGCCATACTCTACCTTCCCTACCCTACCTGTGTGTGCCATACTCTGCCTTCCCTACCCTGCTTGTGTGTGCCATACTCTGCCTTCCCTACCCTGCCTGCGTGTGTCATACTTTCACTGTGTGTGCCAGTCTTGGCTGGTTTGTGCCAAACTTGGGCTGTGTGTGCCATACTCTGCCTGCCCTACTCTGCCTGTGTGTGCCATACTCTGCCTTCCCTACCCTGCCTGTGTGTGCCATACTCTGCCTTCCCTACCCTGCCTGTGTGTGCCATACTCTGCTTGCCCTATGCTGCCTGTGTGTATGGCACACACAGGCAGCATACAGTGACACAATGCTGGCACTGCTCCTACAGTCTGCACAATAACTATATATTAAAAAACTTTTTAATTGCAGTACTACCTCAGTATATGTTCTTTTTGTAGTATGCAGGGATTATTTGTGGGTTTCTACTCCTCCTGAGGTGTGAACAGGGGAACAATGTGGGTGATTACAGCCTGAGCCTGAGGTGTGAACACTGCAGGGGGTGAACAATGCAGAGATTAAAAGGTGTGAACAACACAGGGGATTACATATTTAAACAATACAGCCTGATTACAGCCTGAATCTGAGGTAAGAACCATGCAGGGGGGGGCAGTTAATCACAGTACTGATACAATTTAAAGCTTACACAAGAGTAAGCCATCAAAGCAGCCAGACAGGTGGGGGGCCACACAGAGGGGGGTCGCGGGCCGCCAGTTGGACAGCACTGACGTAACTCAACCTAACTTACTATGTTACAATGTAGTGCAAAAATTGACCAATATATTATATATATATATACTGTATATATAAATATATATTAACATATATAGTTAAAGCAAAATGTTAACCTTTAAAAAATGCGTTGACTAACACAGTCAGTGCTATATTAGCAAAGGGGGCCACAAGTCTCTCTGAAAAGGAGCACAGAGGCCTGGAGCTATGCCAAATACCCCACGCGGAGGGCAATAAAAGGCAGATTGTGGGATTTTTTACCTATGTACAATGTATGGGGCATTACAAATGAGGCCTAATGCAATTTGTGACAATAGCACCATCTGCTGGTCAGTTCCTCTGACTATACAGCTGGAGAGATAGGAGAGATATATTTAAAAGGAAAACAGAAAATTGTTCTGATGTTGATCTGCTCAGGAAAGACATGTCCAACAGGTGGCACTATTGCTACATTCTTTATTATATTAGGAACAGTAATATAAAAAAAAAAGTAAATCAAATACAATATACTGTTGCCCTTCACTAGTAAAACGGGTTTGTTTGCTTTAGAAATGCTACTATACATACAACTATACATACTACATACAAGTCATTCAATGCATAGCAGAACACAGATAAACTTTGTAGAATGCAATAGGTTTAGTTCTTCCACCAAAAGCTAAACCTGTTGTATGATACTTAGGGGCACATTTACTAATCCACGAATGTCTGAAAAGCGGGCGAATGCGTTTTTTTCATAATGATCGGCATTTTGCGATTTTTCCGTAAATTGTCGTGACTTTTTCGTAGCCGTTACGACTTTTTCGCAAATTGTCGCGACTTTTTCATAGCGTTACGACTTGCGCGAATTGTCGCAACTTTTTCGTAGCCGTCGCGCCGAGTACGAAAGTTTCGGATTCATTCAAGCTTCAGTATCGTGACTTTTCTTGGGCCAGGTTGGAGCTGCAGAGTGCCATTGAGCCCTATGGGAGGCTTTCCTTGGGCCAGGTTGGAGCTGCAGAGTGCCTTTGAGTCCTATGGGAGGCTTCCAAAATCATGCAAAGTCTGAAAGGTTTGCCCGCCGTTTACGAGCGTTCAATACGAAAAAGTCGCGACAATATACGAGCAAATCGTAACGGCTATGAAAAAGTCGCGACAATTCGCGCAAGTCGTAAAGGCTACGAAAAAGTCGTGACAATTTACGAAAAAGTCATAATGACGACGAAAAAATCACAAAAATTACGAAAAAGTCACAAAATGTTCGTTTCCAATCCGAATTTTTCCCATTCGTATTCGTGGATTAGTAAATGTGCCCCTAAGTGTATTTAGCTTGCTTATTTGTAATATTTGCTTTGTTTTGTTGCTATAAATGTAATGTCGTGGCTGTGCATCCAATAAAACTTTATGATTAGTTCTGACCTATATCAAGCACTACTTTTTCAGGTTTTGGGTTTGCCTTTAATTTAAAGCATTCAGTTCTTTGCTGATATAATATTGTTTATTTCATATGAATTCCCTGTTCATGGTACACATATAGGTCAGATAACAGGAGAGCTGCACACACACAGAATGAGGCTATTATAATCTCGATAAAGAAAGAAGTATTAAGAGAGTGGCCAGTGTATAGTGCATAAGGTCTAGTAAGATTAAGTGTAGGCCAAGTAATAATGGCAAATTTTAATGCAATTATCCAAGCAGGACTTGTCTTAATCCAGCTTGCATTATTTCTTAGATTAAGGGGTTTTTATAACATCTTATACAGCTATACTATATTTAATTAAATTCAACTAACATTTTAGACAACTAAACAACAATTAGCTTGAAGGCATTTAAAGAACAAACACTTATAAATAATTATCACCTCCATTTTTTTCCCCTTACATATATGATTTATACATTATAGATTAGAGAATTTAGCAGACAGTTCGAATCCCGAAATGGGTAAAATTCAGATTCGATAATTTCTGATGATCGGAAATGTCACTAAAATGCCTACGAAAAAATCGTATTAGTGACGATAATATCGTATTGCAACCTGGCCCAAGGAAAGTCACGATAACGAAGCTTGAATGAATCCGAAACTTTCGTACTCAGCGCAACAAATACGATTTTGTCTCACAAATTGACGTGCTTTTTGTCCCAAAGTATGAAAAAGTCGCAAAAAATACGCACAGTTCGAAAACTTAGAAAAAATACGTTTTTTTGTATTCAGAAGCGATCGAACTTTGATAAATGGGCCCCTGGGTGTCATCTACCACTACCACAACAAAAAAATATGGAATGTCTTTTTTGGGTCAAAATGCTGATTTTCTTTAGACTTGATTTTATGGCTGCACACATTCCCCATCCACATATATGTCTCATATGGAGGAAGGAACTGAGGAGTGGCCATTTAGGATAGCGTGCCCAATACTAGTGACTGATCTGTTCTTAGCTTAGCCTAGTGAGTAAAAAGGGTTTGTGACTAAATAAAGAATTAACAGAATAGATGGTTTTGCAAAAACAAAAAGTACTTTTGTCTCACTTGTGGTTATTCACCCAGCATTGATACACATGTATAAATGTTCACTTTGTGGTTTGTTAAGCTTCTTTTACTGTGTCAATAACCATACATTTAAAAAAAATTCAAGCAGTTTTTTTTACAAGATGGACTCACCTGCTTTTGTTGTAACTTTCAGAAGATATCCATCAAGATCAATATGAAACTGAGGTGTTTCATAGGGCAATGATATTCGAGTTCCATTCCATTTGACTGTAAGATGTTGCTGGAGGCTAATACTGCTCTCTCCCATAATTAGGTCCACTGATTTTGTCCATGAAAAAGAATGGGTCCGTCGTGCATCATTTTTTACCAGCACTTGAAAGGACGAGGTAGAAGAGGAGCAGTCTTTAGTTAAAACATACTGGCAGGTTCCTTGAAAGTTGAAGGTTCTCCCATCAAAAGTATTGTAGTGGGGGTCCCCAAATACAGTACATACTCCAGGTTCTGTTAATGCAAGTTACAGCTAGTTAGTCAATTGGTGCTTTGTGATAATTATTAATATGACAGAAATTGCACAGTTCATACCCTCAGCTGATGCCATAAAACATGGAACCAACTTGCTTGTCATTTCCCATCACAGACACTCATTTTTGTTTGCACTGGAAAATCACCTCTTTATTATTTCCGTTTAAACTCCTATTTCTGAAACCACATACCCTGAAACGGAATTACTTACATACTAAAAAATGTAGTGTATTGTGGTATATTAAGTTAATAACTTGCCTTAACATTTTATTGACAGGCCAAAATGATCAATACATACTATTTATCAGGTAGTGCTCATGATAAATAGATCTATACTGTGTGGGATGACACAAAGCAAAATAACATTTGCAAAACAATTGCTACAATTGAAACCAATCTGCATTTATTAAAATTACTTAAATTTAAAAGGATTACAAATAAAAATAGACTTACTCACTTTCAGTGCAAATAGGACAGCATCCTTTTCTATTTAGTATTTTGCCCTATAAAGAATAGATGAAGAAAAATGAATTTAGTCACTTGATTTTGCTGTGCTAATGCCTTTAAACATTTACCATTTAGGTCATGTCAGTATAGAGGTTAATGTATCTTAAAAAATACATTAAAGAAATTAAAGCCATTTAAAACCAGCAATGACAATAAAAGGCCTTAGTGGTCTACAAAATAAATTGATTTCTGACTTCTGGTCTTAATTTAACTACCAATCAAGATAAGGGGCAGATTTATTAACCTTCTGTATTTTTTTCCAATCGTTCATAATGTTAACAGTTTGAAAAAAAAATATGCATGAGGTTACAAAGTTCTTTTCCACACTGCAATGATTTTTTAAAGGAAAAGTCTACCACCCTACAATGTAAAAATATAATGTAAAATATACCACATAAAACAGTTCATATGGAAACCATTTTCATGCAAATATACGAATGTATGTGCCATTGCATAATCCTAAATAAAAAACTGCCATTTTAAGTTCTAAGGGCCGCCTCCAGGGATCATTCACAGGGCCCACAAACAAAGCAAGGCACACATACATGCTAAGTCACATCAGCCAATGAATGGGAAAGTTCACTCTGTGGCTCCCACACTTCTTCCTGTTACAGTTGCATTGTTTCCTGTCAGGTGATCTCTGAGGGAGTACACAGCCCATCACTAAATGGTGGCTCAAGGTAAAAAATGAAAAATGGGCAATATTTACTGATATATACATTCTATTTTGGTAAGATTTATTAAAGTGCTAGGAATCCCTCTGTATAATCTGCCCATTTTTCTGCATTGTTCAAAACAAACACCAATCAAAGGTCAAACTTTATGATTTAATTACATTACCCACTTGCTCCCACTTTTAAAGATTTAAAACAAAAATGTGAAAATAAAGTTACCAAATCCTTACATAATTAGAACAAGGCGTTATAAATATGAACTTAAACTAAAAATTAGCACAACAAATGACTAATATTTATTTTTTTAATTAGATATAGGTTAATTTATAAACTGTTATTCATATATCTTTGACACATTCTACAACAAATTAAAGCACGTATACATCACTCAGTCCCTCCCTGAGTTGAGCATACAATCTAAGGTCCCAATTACATAGGGGCTGGTTTAGAGCTTAATACATAAAAACTCACCTTCGTTCTATTCATTCCTAAGGAATTTTTAGAAGTGTATTTATTAAATGGTGAGTTCTAATAAAATATGCTTCTAAAAATCCCTTAGGAATGAACAGACCTGTGAGATCAATGGATCTACAACCACGTTCAGGGTGCTGTAAGTACACACAATTCAGCACCAGAGGCAGGACAGATGCAATGCTCAACAATGTGGAATTGCAAGTTGCATGTTTGGATGCAAACTCATATAATAAAAGGCAAACAACACACCATTTGCATCCATTTTAGTGACACTGCACTTGCAGCTTTGATTATAAATGAGCCCTAAATCCTTATTTGATTGTACAAAAGCAGACAGCAGCCACAATTGTGTACCTTTACAGTGGCTGCTGGGGAATACCCATGAGCAGACCCTCTAAATACAGATTTGATTACCACCATCACAAAAATAATAATTACATGTTACCTAGAACCTTGAAACATAACTCTTGGGTTTGCATGTACCATTATATCAAGATAATGTACTGTTACGCTCAAGTAGGGTTTTGAATCTTCTGTGAAAGCTTTGGAGGTTAAAAGCAAACTTGCTTGATTGCAACCTAGTCCTATTCATTTGAATGGGGATAAAGCACCCTCTTATGAAGAATATACTTCAAGGTGCCTATCATAGTCATGCACACACTAAGGTGAGTTTTATCAGAAGCCAATTAACCTTCAATATTTGCACTCGCTAGAGTTGCTTATGGAACACCAACATTAACATTACACTCCTATATTTATGTAGGTGTAATAAGTAAAAATATTGTACTGAAATCTAATTTTCAATACTGAATTAAATTCATTTTTCTGGTTATTACCTAATTAAAGGCTGTGCAATATGCACATTAATGCAAGTCTTTGTTACCTTTATTCATGTTTTTTATTGTGTTCAGTTGGAAAAAAAAACTGCTGTTCTGAAAACATTTAATTATATTCTCTTTACAATGTTTATAAAAGCAGTTTAGAGAACAGAACACTGAAAGCAGATAATAGGATTTACCTCTAAATGATTTGGTACATCTAAACCCCATCACTTAATGACAGCTTTTTTACTTAATGATAGCTACATCACCTAATGATAGCTATTAAGGGATTTTAGAGTAGTTTTAAAAGGGTTTTGGCCTGATGTAATGAAATATAGTTCTTATCACCACAGGCTCAGGTCAAGAATGGTTGGAAACCAAGTACAATTCTGCTTAATGAATTCTCTGTATACAGTAAGCAAATGGTTCTGATTTTATAGGGATCTCACAATACATAAATGTTGCAAATATTAGTCAGTAAGATCTCCCTTTGGAGTATGATAATGGTATAATCCATTTTCTCAGACTGTTTCTTATACAGGCATGCCTCAGTCTTCCTAGGTTTATTAGGCTTTAGGTTGAAAATATTTCAGGCGAGACTAATAAGGCTTTTGTTTAGTTGTGCAACAGAAACAGCTGTTGTTTTTGTGCCTCATTTGGCACCAAACTAAAGAAGGCAACTTTTGATTTGTAACAAAATACAGATGTGCATGAAATTAAATCCTGCACCATGTCTTGAGAAAACCTTACAGAAATTTATAACCAACTTGAGATTCTGCACTGAAAATCTACAAGATGACATTAATGGTTTTCTGTCTGAAACTAAGAAGAGTTACCCTTTTTTGTAGAGTAAACACTAGGTAGGTCAACCCTGACTAATAAGTGATAGTGTCCCTTTTCATTCAGTTAATGTTTTCAATCAGTCTGCTTCTTTTTATGAGGTTTCCATTTCTAAGTCTGAAGTTGATGAGGAAAAAATAATACTATGGAAATTTAGTATTTAGGAGCCAAAAAATACACAGGGTGTCTCTAAAAGTTCAAATGTTTTGCTCACTGAAATCACTTTAACTACTTAACTTTTTCTACATTATTAAGACACTCTGAATCCAGTTAAAATGGAATGTTCAGCATGCTTGGTCTTATCTGATGAGTGCAACCAGATCTAGACTAGATTTTATAGATGCAGAGGAATGCATTTCTAACTGCTCCATGTGTCATTGCTGATTTTCCAGATACTCATTCAGTCACTTAACATTAAATTGCCCATAAAAAACTTATTGATACTAAAAAAACATTGAAAGATAAAAAAAAAAGGATTTGCACTACTTTAGTAAACATCAAGTAGATATTGCTGTCTTAATATTACAGAGAATAAGCATATTAGTCAACTGTAAAGACACAAGAAGCAGGGTGCACTCAAGGTCTGACACTATTAAATACAAAACATTTTATTTAAGCATAAGTTAATGTTTTGGCTAGGGTTCTGGGAACAAAACAAAAAGAAAACATAGAATACAAAGTTCAATCATATGCAAAGTTCAATCTTTCCGCCTAAGCCTGGTCCTACCCCCCCCTTTTCTATCTCTATTGATGGCACCCTCATCAACCCCGTTGATTCGGCGCGTTGTTTGGGGGTGATCTTTGACTCCAGTCTCTGCTTTTCTGACCACATTAACACCACTGTCAAAACCTGTCACTTTTTCTTACGCAATATTGACAAAATCCGTTCCTTTGTCTCTACTGCAACAGGCTGCTCATGCATGCTCTCATCCTATCCCGACTTGACTACTGTAACCTGCTACTAATCGGCCTCCCTAACTCCCATCTTTCCCCCCTACAGTCTATATTAAATACTGCTGCCAGAATTCTCCTCTTCTCATCCAGGAGAGTTCAGGCCCTTCCCCTGCTAAAGTCCTTATCGCGGCTTCCTATTAAACAAAGAATATCTTACAAACTTCTTCTTCTAACCTTCAAAGCCCTCCATTCCTCTGCTCCTCACTACATCTCTTCTCTTGTGTCTCCGTATGTTCCCGGCCAACTCCTTCGTTCCTCGCAGAGCAATCGTTTGGTTGCACCCCCCACTACTACTGCGGTTTCCAGCCTTAAACCTTTCTGCCTTGCTGCCCCTTACATTTGGAATGCCCTCCCTGATTTCCTCCGGAGAGAATCCTCCCTCAGTCTTTTTAAAACTAAAGTTAAAGACTACCTTTTGGAGCACTCACTCAGCACCTGATCTGGGAACTGGCACTTATATTGTAATGTCACCCACTGTGACCTACAGCACTTATATTTGCCTATTTGTGTCTGTAAGTTACCTACCCATCTAGATTGTAAGCTCTATGGGGCAGGGACCTCCTTCCTCTTGTGTCCTCGACTCTTAACTTATTGCAGCTGTATTTATCTTGTATTTATTGTTATACTTTGTATTTATCTATTATTATCTTATTAACACCCTGTTTGTATTAATATATTCTACTGTACAGCGCTGCATACATAAGTAGCGCTTTATAAATAAAGATATACAAACATACATACAAGAACCAAAGCACACCCTGTTTTCCTTCTGAACAGTTTTTCTGAACCAGTGGGTCAATTTTATAAGGAGCCAAATAACCTGCTGGCATGTTTTGGAGTGTGGAAGGAAACTGAAGTACATGGAAGGAACCCATGATGACACAGTGACAACATATACTGGACTTCAGTTTGATATACAAGATTACATAGCTTGATAATGAAACACTATACTACGCAAACACTTTATAACCTATAACATAGGTTATGTCATAATGGATAAGAAAAGCATACTTACTTGTGGGCAGCTGTTGACTGGAATACACTGTTTTTTGCGACACTCAGTCTTGCCTTTCACACAAGAACAGATAGTGCAATTAAATGAAGACCACATCTCTCCATCCTGCAAAAACCCAGAAGATGCAGCTATTAACTGATCCTCTGACTACACTGGAATCATGTTTCAATATACAGGGCATATAAAGCCCCCATCTTGCAAAAACAACAACAACAATAATAATAATATGTATGATTATCTCCTTTTAAAATAATGACAATTTGTTATTTGGTGTTTAACAAATAATATAAACTATTTATCAGCTAAAATATTTATGCTGCCTACTTTTTAATTAAGGGATGGAATGATTATAACTCATATTCTTGTTTGTTTACTAGGCAGAAAAATCAAAACTGAATAAGACATCTTTCTGAATTTACTAAAGGTGGCCATACACAGGCTGATTCTAGCTGCCAAAATTGGTCCTTTAGACCGACATCTGGCCTGAAATCGCCCAGATATCGTGCAGGTTAAAAAATTCAGTCGGATCAGGGACCGCATTGGCTCGTTGATGCGGCCCCCAAACCGACTGCCCCATTACCGTTGTTACAATTTGATTGTTTGGCCCCAGGGCCAAACGACCGAATTAGCCTAAATTCCCCCAATATCGCCTACCCGTAAGAGGGGATATCGGGAGAAGATCTGCTTGCTTGCCGTCCTTGCCAAGCGAGCGGATCTTGACGTGTATGGCCACCTTTAGCCATATACCAGGCAGATCTTTTTGAATTTTAAATCATCAGGCAATACTGAGTTGTAAATAGTGATGAGCAAATTTTTTCACCAGGATTCACTGCGAAATTCCATGTTTTGCCATCAGTGAATTTGTTGCAAAACTGGGGCAAAAATTTGGTGCAACAAATAATTCACAGATAAAAAATGTCTATTTACTTTAATGTATTTGGAGTGAGAAAAAAGTTAAAAAAAAAAAAAAAAAGACATAAAAAAAAAGTCAAGTGTAAAAATTGTAGGATGCCCAAAAAATGTTGCGCAATAGCAGCGACAAAAGCATCTCATTCATTTTTTGCAGTTTAATTAATTTTTTTGCAGTTTCATGAATTTTTTGGCGAAGTAAAACTGGACAGATTCGCTCATCACTAGTTGTAAATATACTGCCTAGTGAATAGTCACAATGAAATGGAGGAAGCTGGAGAATTCCTGAACACTGTGCATGTTTCAGTCCTGTAGTCCACTAATAAACACATGAATACCAGTTTGCATAGCCTGGACCCATGTTAATTTTGCTATATCACTAACACAGAAAGGGGTTAACAGTGAGAGCCAGCACAAGGTACTATCTGTTGTTTTTTAGACACAACTGTTTGATGACTTGTAGGTGGACAGACTTGTATTGGGAACAGCAGATCTTAAAGTAATACTGACACCTAAAAACTACTTTTCAAAATGTTGTTTTAATCACATCACTTTTTGTTCAGCAACTCTTGAGTTCAGCAGTTATCTGGTTGCTAGGGTCCAAATTACCTTAGCAACCAAGAATAGTTTGAATGAGAGTGATATATTTATAGGAGAGACCTGAATAGAAAAATAAGTAATAAAAAGTAACAATAACAATAAAATTGACCCCCATTTGAAAGTTGGGAAGAGTCAGAAGAAGAAGTCACATAATTCAAACTATGGCCATTCTATAAGATTCTAAAAGTTAACTTAAATGTGAACCAAAGGTGAAACAACTTATCCTCCATGTAATTCAAGAACAATGGAATTGTTAATATTATTTCTTACTATACCCTGAATATTTTGCTCCCAGACTTGCATATTTTGACTTCTTCAGCCATTACGTGGGAGACACAATCTTCACAGCATTGTTCCTTATCTCTATTACATGTTCCAACAGGAGAGCATTTCCTCTTGCAAACAACAGTTGAGTCCTGAATTTAAAAAGGAAATGTATAGCATATTATTCCAGGGTACTTTCTATCAATTCCACTAGCTGTCAAGCTAAATCCTTTATTACAATACTTAGCAGCATCAAAAGATGTATCAAGACCATCCGTATTTGTTTTTAGACATTCATTTATGGTTTATCGTTGCAGTACTAATAATAATGTAAACATTCTGTTTTGCAGGGGTATACTAATATGCTCCAATGCTATGCTGTTAACTAGCTATAGACATAAAAACTCTCTAAAGAAAGCAATTAGAATTAAAAAAAGATGAATGTTTTTGATCCCTGGGGAGCAAAATAGGAACAGTTACCTTGCAGGAACAGGTAGTGCAGCGGTCATACATAAAGGTGGAATGATTGTCATAGACATCACTTCGGAAAAGGCAACTGCCCGAAGGTAGGTCAAAAACCTTTCTTTGGCCTACAATAAGAAAATACAAATATATACAATTTACTTAATGTATACAGATTGTATGCAGGAAAGCAACCCTCTGGTAAGTGCTAAATCAAATAAATCAACAAAACGTTGTTCCTCAAGATTACTTCATTGTTGTAATTTTTTAGTTATTTTACTTTTTGTTCAGCTCCTCTCTAATTTGGAGTTTCAGCAGCTATCTGATTGCTAAGAACCAAATTACCTTAGCAATGGTTTGAATGAGAGACTGATATATAAACAGGAAAGAACCTAAGTTGGAAAAAAGGTATAAAAGTAACAATAAAAGTGTAGCCTCACAGAGCAGTAGGTTTTTAGCTGCTAGGGTCAGTGACCCCCATTTGAAAGCTGGAAAGAGTTAGAAGAAGAAGGCAAAAAATTAAAAATCTATATATAATAAATAATAAAGACTAATTGAAAAGTTACTTAGAATTGGACATTCTATAACATACTAAGTTACTTAAAGGTGAATTTCCCCTTGAACTGTTCTGGATACTTAAATTACCAACTGTAACAGAAAGAGCACAACACACCATTCCATTAGTTGTTATTACTTTAAGGGGCATATTTATTATGCTGTGTAAAAAACGATGAGAAAATTCGCCACGTATCGCCAGGCTTCACCGTATAAAAACGGTGTAAAACCGGCGTAAATTTTACGCTTTTCTTCTTCCACCGGAACTTATGGAAAATAACGGCGTAATATCCGGCGTTCAGACGGCGATCTTTTCCATTTATTTCACACAGCTTTTTACTCCGTTTCTTCGGCGAATTAGTTTTACACAGCATAATAAATACACCCCTATGACCGCAATATAGATTTAGTTAAGTAGTTTGGTTAATTTCAGCTATACTGCCTGGCCCTTTGGCAATGTATTGCACCATGGGGGTCTTGTTCTGGAAACCATTCAATGGTATTACAGTTGGTCTGTCTAAACTAATAATCATATGTGCCACTGCCTCATCTCTGCAGATGGATGGGCATCAGCAGATGTTTTTAGGGTTCCGGTCTGCATGATACATGAATATTTTTTTAAACCACTGCTATCACAAAACAAAGTTACTCAGAACTGTATATATTTATTGGTATTTATGTGGTTCACAAGTAAAATGGCAGTAGCCATTTACATTATAATAATGATACATTTGTATGGCCTGACGACTGTTTTTAAGGTAAAGAGAAAATGCTAGTTTTTTTCTGCTTTAATGTGTCACAAGGTGTTAACACATGTGTTAACATGTGTTAACAAGGTGAAACCATCTGCCCCTGTCAATGAAAGACAGCCATCTTTTAGATAGAACCACTGAAGCACCATGCTGTTGCTTCCAACTTCCACTGAGTAACTCATTTTGTCATATACAAGCTTTTACTTCTGGTATGTTTAACCAAAAAAGAATTCCAAATATGTGTCAGTATTACATTTTATTTGTATTTCTTAACATGCTGTAAATGACAAAAGCAAATAGATAGAGAGAAAAACGTATTTCCCAATGTTTACAAGAAACAGATGACAAAGATTGTTTATGACGTACAGATTGTTTATTCCCTTTGGGAAAAATGTTTAGCTTTAGTTAAGAAACATCAATAATATAAAATGCTGTCAAGTAAATATATGGATCCAAACCTTAAAATAAAATGTGAGCAATGTATTACCAAAGTAGGTACAACTGTAATTAACATTTTTACTCATTTCTTGTTTGCCCTTTTCTAATTATATACAAAGGCACAGCAAATGAATACAATCCAATTTAGGCAACCAATTAATAAGGTTTTCACTGTTTTATTGAGTACGGGGTCCAAAAACACTGAACATTTTCCAATATAGGAAGAACAGCAACTTACTGACCATGGGTCAGTTAGAAGTAGCTTTAAACAAAAAGAAATTCTATAAATGTCAAGATGTATATATATGTCAGGATGTATGCAAGTCAGATATTTAATAATGTTAATTGGTGACTGCTGCTAAACAGAATTAGAAGCTGGGGGGAGAAAAATGTTGATATAGGCTTGTGTTCAGCATTTGCGTTTCATGGATTTTGTTTCCTACCCAATTAGAAACTCATTTAGAATTATGTGCTGTGCAAGTAAGAATAGACATTTTAATAAATGGCCATCATCATGGAACCAAAAGAAACCCTTTGTTTTATGGATATGCAATATAATGCCAAAGGTTTTTTTATGTTGCTGGGGGTAAAGGTGTTTTTTTTTTATGTTGCTGGGGGTAAAAGTGAATCAGTGGACATTGGATCACACCAAAGCCCAGGCATATAGCATATATGCTGATCTTCCATTTCCATTTATTTCGCAGTAACATAAATATTAAACACGCATCCATTTTGAGTCCAGTTTACTTACCTATACATTTAGGACAGCACTGCCCTGTGGGAATGTGACTTAGATGCTGGGGACATGACAGGATTGGACACACTTCCTTTATGCACTGTGTCCTGCCTCCCTAGAGAAAAAATAGCAAAATTAAATATGAATTATATACTCAATATTTAAAAACAATATTATTGTCACAGTAGAGTACATTTTTATTATCAATCGTGTTGTTCCCATGTCTTTTTCAAATCAAGTTTCTCCCTTTATTTGCTATTCCACCACATTGTGAATTTTTATTACTGTATATCAGTCAAACTGACCACTCCTTCAGCTCAAACTCCACACATTGTCTGATAAGCCCTGCTATATTTGGTTTCCAAAAATGTAATATGTCTTTCTACAGAAAGGCAATTTGGTTATACTTTATTACGTTTTTTACATTTAAAAATGTAATCGTATTTTATGTGTGTTTATTAAACTTGTCATGATCCATGACACATATTTTACTGCAGGAGTATGCTTCCTGCACAAGGGTCCCAAGCACTATGTAAATATCTGATTCTGAATCATATCCATCAGCCTGAACATGAAAAACTGACTCAACTATGCAACAACCACAGGGCAGATAGATAAGCTGATAACTGCTGGTTTTCAGCATTTATAGGGTCATTGTCAGCTGACTATAAGCAGTTAGGGCTAACGCATACCTGACAACTTCTAACATATCTACAAGTGTCAGGGACGCATTTATTTGGATTATACACAAAGGCTAGAGATAGGAATATCAGTGGTGTTTTGTTGGCTGTAAGTAATTGTAGGAGACTTGATTTATACTTGGTTTAAAGATGGTGGATACTGTCTCCAAACTCAGTCTTGAAAGTTATCACAACAAAATCAGGGTTCCATAGAAATTCCTTGCTTTAGCTGGTCATGAACTTAACTGAATTTCCCTAATTATTTGGTCCTGGGAATATAGTAAATAGACCACTAAAATTAACTGACATAGATGTTAAGTGATCATTGCAATGGACATAGTTTAATAGAACCAACAAAAAGAGAAAATTACAGAAAAAGGACAATCTAACAATTAAATCAATAGATATTAATATACTGTATATACTCGAGTATAAGCCTAGTTTTTCAGCACCCAAAATGTGCTAAAAAAGTCACCCTCGGCTTAAACTCAAGTCGGGTGCCATGGGTCCCTCCAGACTAGCACCCTCTCTCCTTTGTGTGCAAATTAGGCCCCCGCAACCAGACCCTCCGGTGCCCTGGCCCGCTCCCAAATTCATCTTCATCTACCATCCTCACCTGTCCCATTCTGCACTAGACATTGCACTTTATATTCTATATAATCTATATATAGTTTTGAATGATTTTAACTCTTTGTGTTTTAGCTGGGTTGCTGATTGAGCTAAGGGGATAATACTCTTAAGGTATCATTGTTGATACCATATTGTTTTTGTTGACCCTCTTCTCCACTTACAGAGCTAATTTACTGTTTTTATTTGAAATAAATATTTAAAAACATATACCCCACTGATGCCTCATTTAATATCATTTTATTGGTATTTATTTGATCATTGAAATTTAGCAATAGCCGCTGCATTTCCCACCCTAGGCTTATACTCGAGTCAATAAGTTTTTCCAGTTTTCTTAGGTAAAATTAGGTACCTCGGCTTATATTCGGATCGGCTTATACTTGAGTATATACGGTAGTTCAAGAATTCTATATACAATGCAAGTCAACATGACAACTGGCTGTTCACAATATAATCATATTATGTTTTCCTCTGCATTTCTTTTTGTGGCAGTAATAATATTTATAATGCAGTATGACAAATCTCTCCTAATAATTGATATAGATTTTGTTCATCTAAGTTTTAGGTTTCTATTTTATGTCTCCGTATAAGAAACATCACATCTGACAGATGCTTGTTTCAATTTGTCCTTAAATTCTTTGAACCCTTCAGCTTTGTAAGCTTCTACTGTAGTTATATAACCCATTATATTGTTTTACAGCATCTGTGTTTTATGTTGCAGTGTGTGGTATTACATCATAGAGTATTCAACACTGACTTATATGTTAGCAAAAGTCGAGGAACTAGCCTAGAATGGATAATGAGAAACATACGACAAGTTTCTAATGTCAATAATTTAAAAGAGCTGGAACTTTAACCAAAGCTAGCGGTATTTCCACAACTACCTAAATGTAATACACGGAGTCCCAGCAAAGCACTCATAAAGCTGTCATGAATCAACATTGAACTTTCATTGAATTGATGAAAAATGAGGTGAGAATTTAGAAGGCATAGCTGAAAAATACCAGATGCTGATGAAATCAAGAGTTAATAATCTGAACATTCCTGTCATTAGAACTTCACTTTGAAATGCAACAAACACTTATTGAAATTAATGCAGCAGCTGCTTTATGCAATCTGCCCAAGACTTTTTGTCTTCCTTATTTTTTTCTTTGCATAACCCATTTATTTTACTGGGATGAATAGTTATCTCCACAAGATGGTTTACATCTGTGTGAACTAACCAGGAGTTGACCCAAAATAAATTAGGATGACACCTACAAACTTTTTCACAATAAACATTAGTGCTGTTGGGACAAACTTAGTCTAAATAAGGTTGACTGCTGTTTATGCCTCTCAGAAAGATATTTCCTCTATAAACATGGTAGGTTTAAGTAAAAATGAAGAGCCAAGGAATCTTTACTTATTTTGTGAACAGACTCAAAGACATGAGAAAGAGCATATGTCATGTATGTTTCCATATGTATTACGGATAGCTGGAATCTATTAAAAACAGTGAAGTCATAAAGACCTCTGCTGACTGCACATTGCATTTGGATTCCTTGTGGGTTTCTAAATGCTTGTTGGAAAAGAGTTACAATGATGGAATTGTATAAATGTAACATCTAAATCCCCATCTGCTATTATGCTTAGGGTGTTATCTATATTATCTGCGCAGAAGTAACCCTAAGCTTCTAGGCCAAATTCAGGCACTGGCATTAGATGACAGTGCTACACATCTAGAGGTTATCCTGGGAAAAGCTCAGTTGGGACATAACCTCACTTCCGACTGAGAATTACATAAGCCATGGAAAGTCTCTATAAACCACTGAAATATGACCTTATACAGAAAAGCCAAGGGAAAAATAGGCTTGGAATTTCACAAATGTTCACCCATGTTGCATAGACACGGTAGGTAGCAACAAACATACAACTAATAGTCGCCTGTTGTCAAGTACCTCAAATGTACCACCATAGCTAAATACATTTTCAAAATATAAATGTAATTTTCCTGCTGTACTGCAACACAAGCCCCTTCAAGTATGTTTGAGCAAACATCTTTCATTGAAAGCATCTAAATTCTAGGAATCATTGACAGAAATCTCATTTTCCCTCAGGATCTTAACAAAACATTGTCATGTTCAGTTGTCCAGAGCTGTAAAATCACATGACTTGGTTGATTTGGATTTCCTTTGGCTGACAGTCAGTATTCTACTAAAATTGATCCTTCAAAAAGTGCAGATATTTTGCCAGAGCCTGAACCAAATCCTGGATTCAAGGCAGTTTAGCTGCAACTTCCCACAAGAAGTGCAAAAGCACTAATTTACGGAGCCAAGTGCAGCTGCAAAGTCCTAAAAGGGATGCAAATGTGGTGCTATTCAGAAAACTACTTGTGTTCATACATACTCCTTTGCAGCTTGTTAGGAGTGTTGAGGTACACCTTTAGCCTTCCTTAATGAATTACACATTGACACAAGAGAATCCTGGAATTACTGTCAGCATATACCTGGAGTTATTTACAAATTTGCCTTAGCAGGTTGTGTCAATTGCCAAAAGTGACTTGTGCTAAGTGAATTGGACACTAATGCTGTTATTGACTTTGAGCACTAAAAATGACACAATTTGAACCCAAATGCTCCAACTGCTCCTATCTTCGTCATTGTAATTCCATTGTTTGGCCCTAAAGCTCTGCTGCCAGCCACAAAACAAGTGGCAGGGGTGAGTCTGCCATGGACAGGGTTGGGATCAATGCACACCACTGGTAACAATCATGGTGATATTTGCACTTTGAAATGCTTTCATAAATAAGCCCAACAGTGTAAAGTCAAAAACCACTCAGATAAATATTATCATTCTAGGTTCAGCAAAAACATAAATGTTTCAAATTCCTTAGTGATGACTTAGACCTCCATATGCACAACAGTGTAAAACTGTACTGTACCGGCATGCGCAAGTCTGAAATAAAACACCTGCCAAAGGTAGACAGCAGCACTGAGTTAGGTTTTTCCTGAAGTGAATATTCACTAAGGGGTGCCTATCTTATCTCCCACCCCCCCGGCCAATAATTGGACTTTCCTTGTCCTGTAAGTAGTTCCATTATACCAAATATCAATAATACAGAAACTGACTGTGATAGCAGGCAGCCTTGCAATCATTAAGGTCTAGTTGGGAGCTGTAATCCAACAATTTTAAAGCAGCAGGTTGATGCCTATTTTAAGCCTCCCACACAATCAAAGATGGGCCAGTGCTTATAGTTCCAGACTATAAAAAGTTCCAGAAATAATTTTATAAAAATGATTGCGTTCCCCCCAACTTACTTTATATCTTACAGATGCTTCCTGTGTTCTTCTCCCACAAAGACCTGGCAATAGTAAATTAGGCTCGTAGCCATTTTATTTGGCAGAATAAATAATCCCCATATGAGCAAGAAAAAAAACTGTAACAATAAAGATCTCATGGGGGGTAAATATTTTTAATGTTTAGACATATGACTTAGTCTGCAATATACCATATGCTGCTGTCTAGGTCAATGTGATAGAGTAAAACATAAAACCCTTTCTGAAGCTCTCTCATCCACTCTCTCTTTAATTTATCTTTTGTATCTGACAAACAGCTCCATAAAAACATAGAAAAAAATCCTTCATTACACTATACAATGTGACTTGTCTTGCCTGAGCAGCCCCAAATTCTTAACAACTATAATGGTTCCCTATTTTCTTTATGGGGCACAACATATTATTACACAAATAAGTGACAAAGAGCAATACTGATCAACATCAGTGACAGGTGCAAAGTTTATTGCATCTTGTACCCTGCCCTTCCATTAACAACCAAAAAACAGGTTGTTGTGCTCCTAGAATGGGCAGCCTGTGTTTAGCAGAGCAATTGTCATGAAGGGCAGGCTGAATTACCTTATGTTTTCAGGGTCCCCACTTTGTATATTTCTAAGAAGCTGGCAGATTGAAACCTATTAGTCATATAGCCTAGACCCAATACCGATATAAGGTGTCTGGTAATGAAGTTGTGGCCTGAATGCTATGATAGGGGATGAGGTGGAACAGGATGAGAAACATTGCAATTTATAAACACTGGGCAAATTTGCACTTGGCATTAACCCATAGCAACCAATCAGTAATTAACTTTTCTCAGACAGGTAAAACATTGAGAACAAATATCTGATGAGTTGCACTTGCCATTTGTTACTGCCCAGGTGCAAATCTGCTGTTGTTTATAAATTAACCCCCTTGGGGTATTGCCAAAAAGAATCTTCTATATGATTTCATGTTAATATTGAAAAAAAAAATTCAATATAAATGTAAACTTTTGTCTCTTTCCTAGTGTAAAACAAATCTGTTTTTAAAAGTACTCAGACAAGAGATACTTAATAAGAAATGGCACATCTTCAATGGATAAACCATCTTCAGTTCACAGAGAACACCCAATGTGCTTCCTACAATTAGCACTGAAGACTTATTCTCCGCTAACATTCCACAGGTGCTCTTATTGGAAACACAACAGGCCACCAGATATTTCCTTTACCAGTTTGTTTTACTGGAGCATTTCTTGGCAGCAACATTTTGTTCAGTTCTTCATACAACACAGAAAATATTTTAAATAGGATGACCTGAAACACTATCCTCATTTCATATATACCACATGGCATCAACTTCCAGTAGCCTGCATCATGATCAGGAAGAATTTGAGCTCTCTCTTGAGCTTACTACTCATTATGGAGTCTCTAGCATTAGCACTGAATAGAACAGCAGGTGGTAGCAAGCATATAAAATATCCAAAGCTTGTGGTAAACAGGCTCCATCACACAATGAGAATTTAACTTTCTGACATTTCAGCAAAGTTATGACAGCTTTATGTACTTTAGTACATAGTTAACATAACTTTGGTTTTCTGGAAAGTGTTGGATTTTATCCATGTTAAATAGTAATCCTAATAGACATAAGCAGTGGCCGACATATTAAAAAGTGAAATAGTTTAATGTAATGTATACTGTTTTATTGCCAAAAGGAGGTAATATAACAAACAATTTTACATTTCTTAGCTTAAAATGAAATAGTCCAATCAGTAAATCTGAAACGAGTTACATGTAATAAAGGAATGGTATTTAAATCCTTCCCTAAACCCTGTTGCTTGTTTGTGCTTTCTTGAAATGAAAACCTCAGGGTTTTAAAGGAAGTAGATTAATTTGTGTATAAAACAATTTGAGACAATTCTGGAATAGTGGAACTACTTTCAGATAGAACCTCCCACACTCAGCACATGGTGACAACATGAAGCCCCTAATAACTGCAGCACATTAATTTAATTCCTCTCCACCTCACTGCATATGGGTTTGGAGAATGTGAGTCAGAGGCTTGATAATACCTAGTTATAAGGTGTATCGGGGCACCTTACTAAATAGGAACTGTGTAACATCCCTAGTAAAGTGTACTGTATATGTGAGTGGGATAATAGAACTTCACTTATATTCATTGCCTCCCAACCAATCTTTTAGGAGAGTGAAGATTCATTAGGGGGGTCTATATTACACCACTTCATCAAATTGAATAAAATCAGGCCAACTACAACATATGTTTAGATGCCAGACTGATCATGCAACTTACATCAATGCTTGTCAGTTAAAACGTCATTGTGGCTCAGACACAAGTAAGTTCTGAGTCCATAAGTAGTATAATGGTAAATCTAAATACAACTATTACCTACAATCAGCGTTGGACTGGGCCACTGGGGTAACGGTAAAAATCCCACCCATATCCAAACTCTTTCAGAACTCTGCAATGACATACAGTATCCATACTTTTATGCAGTCGGTTCAAAATGCTATAATACTAGCTAGTCAGGTGACTTCTGGTCCCTGGTGGCAAAATTTGTTCACAAAAAAAAAATGAGCATGATACAAGGGCAGCAATAGTAGGCAGCCATGGGTCATGCCGCAGGTCTCTTTGCTCCAACTGTAGATTTTCTTGCACTTTGTACACTGCGTGGGGCATTGTAATTGAGGCCTTTATTATGGTTAAAGGCAATCACGCTGGGGCAACAGTTGAGAATCCATGCCTTCAAGTAATAACACCATTTACTTCCCTAACAACACTCACACTTAATCATATTAAGCTCATTTCTGAATGCAAGTCCAAATGAAAAACACTGAAATAGAAGTCAAATGATGTGTGATTGGATTCTGTTTACAAAAGTACTTTGCTTACATATGTGCTCCTTTCATCTTGCCCATAGAGTCAATGTCCCTATTCAGCCAGCTCTGTTGAACTGTGCACAGTTTTTGGCAAGTGCACACTTTAGAGCATAAGGGAACCCTGAAATTAACAGGGTAATTATAGGATTAACGTTGCGAGCTGCGCCAGTTCATGAAATTGGATGCTAATTTGTCTATAATGAGGGAGAATTCTAGGGAAAAAACTTAATAGTGGGTACAAACATGGTAATTTGCTTCAGAAGTTTGCTTTATTGACATAGTAATGCTTTTGCAAATAAGTTTGATTAACATGCAATGAAGATTCAGTTCACTCTCTGCATGACCCATCACAGAACTGTATGTATAAATAGTAGCTTTACAAGAGAATATATGAGTTAATGCAACGTACAAAGTGAAGATGCTGTCACCACATTTTTCTCCAACAAGTCAGCATAATCTATGGGAAAGCCAAGACTTAACGCGTAAATAATATTTTATTGGTGACTGCATTATCTAGAAGCAGACAGATTATTCTTGGGAACTAATGTAAGTGTTGGTGACTTATTTGTGTAGTCTGAGCATCAGCATGGACGCACAACATATTGGATATATCTTCTTTTTCAGTTTGTACTGTGTTTCCCATTCTCTTACACCCATACAGATACAAGTCTGATAAAACTGGCCAAGTTTTCTATCCCCTTCTTCAGAAAACTGATAGTTATACACGCAGGCACAGTTATTTAAAAATTTCAGCTTTTAGGTCGCTCAGTGTTCTGTTTATACAGCAGTGCTTAGACACACATCATCATCTGGTGAGAATTAGAAAGAATTTACAGTATGTGTTTCAAATTAACAAGAAAGATAAATGTGCTTAGTTTATGGCATCACAGCTGAACTGCAAGAGGCAGACCTAATTCATTGGGCTTCAAATATATTCAGTAACTATTACAGATCTGTATATGTCCAAGACCAACACACACTAGTATTAAAGAAAAAAATGAATCCGTTTCATGGAGATTTCAACTCAAAATGTGCCCTTAATTTCTATGAACGGCTAGTTGTGAGTATAGGAAGTCTCCTGGATTAGTGGGCTCTCATCTGCAACTCAAAGTGGGGGAAATGTTTCATTGGAGAATGTGAGGAGATTAAGTGTCCCAGCTGAAGATTTATTTTTCTGTCCTCTGGCTGGATCTATGCCTGCATTTCTTTTGACTGTGGGTAGGAAAAGACCTGCACAGCTTAATGATAGGTGTGAAGCTGGGGTCAAGTTCGGATTTTTCCCCTAAACAGCTGCAAAATGCTGTATATCTCTTATTAACTGAATATATCCTAGTTACAGGTACCCATCAGAACCTGTCAAAATGTGAAATTCACATCTTTAATTTACCCAATATGATTTATTGTTTTCATTGTTTTAATTAACCAATATAAGGGCAAATCAGCTTTTAATGTGAATATTGATGATAAAATATTGTAAATAATAACTACTATAATATTTTACTGAGTTTTAAAACCCAAGTGACAATTAGTTTTTAAAATGTGGCACAAAGAAAACAATGGAACCTTGGCAACTTGAACTTATGCATTTAAATGGATTGCAAGCTCGGGGTTTCAGGGACACATACTGCCCCCATTGCTAAAGAAAACTTACAAACAAAAGGGAAACTTGCACATATACATACATACTCTAGTGTACCTGCGTTGCATATTATAAATGATATACAACCTATGGTGCCTTCCAGGGGATACTTATGTGCAATACTATCTCCCTGGTGAATGCAGTGCACATACAGTGTGTGGCACAAGTCAATATGATCAATTCTGGGAGTGCAAAGGGTTGTGCTTCCATGCGCAGCCTGTGGTAAATGGTAACAACTACAAAAAATGGTTGCTTTGCACTGATCTACACACTCCCAGAAGTCATTATAGCTACGCATTTACCCTCTCATTTACTTAAAAGCTGAAAGGAACGTAACTTTGTAATGTTAGCAACAATTCTTATGTGGTTTTCCTCCAATCCATGCTTAAGTAGCTCTTTATTTAATGCTGCAGAATGAAAACATCTGCTTTGGTGATTATTTATGCAGTACTGCCAATGTGTACATGCATTAATGTTAGTAATAGTGCTAAGACTGATTCCACAACATAAACAGTATCTCCTGATGAAATGCTGAAAGCTGTCTGCCGTGCTGTATGTAACTTGGCGACAGTAAACGCTGTCTTACTTTCCCATAACAAAAGGAAGAGACTAAAGGTGTGTCCAAGAGTTTCTCTTGGAATAAACAAAAAAATTTCCCAGGATTTTTTAAAGTTTTCAAATGCATAAATTAAGAAGTGTTTACTATAGAGACGTGATATACTGTGATTTATTGGAAATACATGTAATAAAAATTCAAGGCTTGCATCTAAGTAGTGTCTACAACCCACAGGACAACTGGAGGATGTTTTCTGTAGGGACCAGAACATTTCAGCTTATAAAGAAGAAAGTCTTGCAAGGCTGACATCATGGAAGGATAATCAAGAACATATGCTCTGTTTTAAATAATGGGATTTCTCTCATGTAATGCAAGAAACTGTAAGATTTGATGTTCATTTAGAAAGCATTATGAAAGCTGTGAAAATTCTTGAGGTCCAGGGATGTCCAGACTATAGTTGCTGAACTACAGGTTTTATGCCAGTCACATGCAAACTTTAAAGTCACGGCACTGAAATTGACTTATAATGTCTTAAGATCTGAAATAAAACTGGAATACATTTTTTAAAAAAAGATTGTGGTTGCTATTGCTATTAAAATGATTACCATGTCTATGTATGCAACATTTATTATGATCATCAGGATTACACAAGTTAATATTGGTAAAAGGGACAGAATACCACCTAAACATACTTTTTGCTACAGTTTAAATTAGGAAATTTGATTTTTTTTCTTTTAATATTTCTTGCACTAAACAGGGCAATTTCTAATTTTTTCAGATCAGCAGTCCAGTAAAAAAAAAAAAACATCTGTACAAACCCGTCCCTTCCTCCCAGCTTCAGCCATTATTAGCTAATCAGTGGACTGCATATTGTGCTTGTCCTTTACATTCAGTTTCAGATGACCTGTTTAGAGCAAGAAATATCAAAAACCATGCAAAAAGTACATTTAGCATAAGCCCTATTCATTGAACTAAAGTTGAAAAGTGATATACCATCCCTTTAGGCACCAATTTTGAGTGCCCCGTTGTATTCGAATAAACTGTAATGTTCACTGAGTAGTAATAACAAATGATGACAACTGTTTCAAATTCAACAATTTCTTTTCAACAAAACATCCAATGATTCTTGCAGTAGTGCAATAAAAAATGTAATAGTATAAATAAAGGTATGGGATCCCTTATAAGGAAACCTGTTATCCAGAAAGCTCCGAATTACGGAAAGCCCGTCTCCCATAGACTCCATTTTAATCAAATAATTCAAAATTTTAAAACTGATTCCCTTTTTCTCTGTAGTAATAAAACAGTACCTTGTAATTAATCCCACCTAAGAAATAAATAATCCTTATTGGAGGCAAAACCATCCCATTAGGTTTATTTAATGTTTTACTGATTTTTTTGTAGACTTAAGGTATGGAGATCCAAATTACAGAAAGACCCCTTATCCGGAATACCCTTTGTCACAAGCATTCTGGATAACGGGTCCTATACCTGTATATAAAGTACAGGCCTCCACCAGCCATAGTGACATTACAGTGCAATCAACAGCTTCACTGGGAAAGACAGAGCTCGAGGAAACTATTCCAGTAAGGAACTGAAAGAGAACAAGTAAAGGGGTGGGAAAACTTCTTTTCTACTTGTCTTCCTGTCCTTCCATATTTCAAGGAAGAGTTAACCCACCACAGCCCAATACTGTGTGAAGGAAAACATAAAAACACTTTTTTTTGCCTTTAAAGTGTTAACACTTAAATACTCTGGCAATATGGCAGTTTCCTAAACACCAAAGGGAATTCTTTCTTAATAGCATATAGTATAAAATCCAAGTCTGAGATTTTCCAGTTGAAATTTACATACAATAATTGCTCAATCTTTAAGGGATTGTTTATTATCTGAAGTGTGCATTTCTGCTGGCATCTCTCAAACTTTTTCCAAAGCATGTGTTGGCTTCACAATTAAGGCAAGTTAAGTCAATCCTATTTCCAAGATAATGTTTATGGTTTACAGGAATATGTTTTTGTTCTTAGTTTTATAACAGCTTTATTTACTTAACTCTTAGCAGGATTAGGCCAGCTGCCAAATGATTTCCCATAGGATGAAGACAGCGATGCCTTCTGAACACTAGATGGCGAAAGTGACTAACAACGATGTAACATATATTTAAATATCTTTAAATGACATACAGATATTTTGCTTATAATGTAAAAGTTCAGTGGTACCATTTATACATACTCATACATACATAAAAAGCAGATCTAGCTCCCAAAATGTTTTGGTTTGTATGTTTCATATACAGAGAATTGTGAGTTAAATGTAAGCAATTATATATTCTGTCCTTAATTATCACCTACGGCAGCCTATATGCCACAAAAAATGTCCCTGAATCAAACCAAAATGCTGGGAAACTTTTAAGAGAAAAATTGTCTTTTGTATATAATTTTTTTAAAAAGTTGAATGACTTTTTTTAAAAAGCTTGCAGGTTATTAAAACATGGCTTGAAACAACAGGAATCCTGTCATAAAAAAATGTACCCTATTTAATCTTTTTTGCACAAGCATTAAAGGCTATAGCACACAGGCTGCATTCTTCACAGGCCTTTACCACTTCCTCCCATTCACTTTAACGAAAACGAAATTGTCAGCATGGGTACTTTTTTCAGCCTAAAAAATACTGACTTGAGCAGCGTTGCTGCTGTTATGAGGTGAGTTGAGGTGATAAACTCAGCACCCCTAAAGTTACCAGGGGTGGCAAAAAAACAGTACTAGTAACTTTATGAGCCAAATTTCTGGGTTTTTAAACTGGAAATTTGTCTCTGCTAGTGCAGAAAGTGCAACTGCGCTCTTAGTTTTAGAAATGACCCCCTCCGGCGCCGGAGAGGTAAGTGCTGGGGCCAAGGATGGACATCATTGAAGGAGCCGCCTCAGGGTGGCTCCAGGGTAAGAATTGCCCCTAGACTTGAGCATTTTCAGGCTGTGTCACATGAATAGAAGCAGTGGTGGCAAATTTGTACACTTTTTTTTTTACAGCATAAAAAATAGGCCACTAAGGCTATTAGCACACTAGGTGCAGCCTTGACTTGCATTTACTTGCTATGGGGTATAGAAAATCAGTTACATGTTATACAAATATGGGCAGGATGTGTGTGATCCCTTGTATGATAATGAGGCATGAATTTCAAAACACAGTGAAGATTCAAATACAGACTGAGTATATCATATATTTGGCTTCTGTGTGGTAATAATGTGGTAGCACTGCCTTTTATAGTTTAAGAAAAAGAAATTCTCCAAATGCTGCTGCCTATGGAAAAAAATTACAAAATTCAGGGATGTTCAACCAACATTCCGTCAGTTGGAGGGAGTTTCAGTTTAACATCAGGCGGGCTGCAGGTTGGGCATCCCTTATTTATATACTAAAAATGTCTAATCATTGTTACTCATTATAAGTGTGGGTTGTGCTTATATATATTTTTTTTACCCAAAGGGGCCCCTGTGATGTTGGAAGCCCAATGCCAGTGCCCTTTATACCATAATTGTCCATGATTCAACACTATTTAAAACTTTTTTTATATTGTTTTTTATTTCACAGTTAACACATATACACACACATACATATATATATATATTCCCTGACGAAAGTCCCAAGTGCGTACTGAAACGTTGGTAATAAATTCTCACCGTTTGCATTATAATAGCCTTGATGGTTTTTTTTTACTTTATATGAAAATCCTAAGAGTGCTGACATTTTTTCTATTTGAAGATTTCCTTGCTCTAGCACCAAGGTATAGTAACTTTTGCTGGTGTGCTTCCCATTTTGGACTTTATATATATATATATATATACAGTATATATATAGTTTTTTTTTAACCTAATACAAATTCTTCCAATTTTTATGAAGTAGAATACGAGAATGTATATATTTATCACAGTAACGGTTTAAGACATTTTCTGAATTCTCCCAATAATTTATAGGGTTGTCAAGGCTCTATCTGTATATTTTTCCAGAGAGATCTGTTTTAACCTTTTTTTTTAACAAAGCTTCCTGTATAAATGTGTTCCTTCAAAGCACAATCACATAATGCAAAAAGAAAAGAAAACTTTAAATGAGTGGCAAATAATGAACGATCCTTTATTAATTGCAATGTTTGGAGAAGCTCGCTGAACAAACCATAGATCCTTTTTTCTACTTAGTTGGTATGTTTTCCTTTCCCAGTTGGTAATACATTAAGAGGCAGTTTGGCTAGAGACAGACGGGAAGCAGACATAGAAGGAGAAAGAAAGGGAAAAAAAAAACTAAAAGGAAGGAAATAAATAGGTCAGTTAATTCATTTCTAGGGTCCTTGTAAAGTGAATTTAGAACTGTAAATACCTCCCCCTCCCTGTTTCTAACCATAAGTAAACAGTGTGATGGTGCATATGTTACACATTTAATTTTAACAAAACCTACTTCATTTACAAAAATAGTTAAGCAATTTTATTATTTATTTATTTAAAAAACGTAAAGTAATCATTATAATTATCACGGTAATATTGTGGGCTTCAGTTGAGTGTCCTCCTGAAAAACTACACCGGCTACAACAAATCACACTTGTGCAAGTATGGAGGCCCTCTCTGACGTATTAAAGCCATATACAGACAGAAAAGGAGGTTTAATATATTCAATCTACAAGCATATGGTTGAAATAAAATGCTGTCGACCACTAAGAGCTAATTTTGCATATTTGCCTGGAGAAGGGCCATGGGAAGTTCGAAAGCTTTGCAATTTCAACCATATGTTGATCACTGCATATTCCAGTTATTTACTGTATAATCATATGGGGTCATTTCTGAAAATCATTTTTCATTTAAAAATGTAGCTGGCACAGTATCCCCTTAGGTATATTATTAACATATACATATAGAAGACCTAGGAAAGGTTTTGTATGATCTATACACTGTAGTTGTTGGATTACCTAAGTCCCTTTATAGTAAAAAAAAAAAATATAAATGTAATTGCTTCCATTTTTTTCACTTTGATATACATTTTTAAATATTTATCAATGCAGACGATCTGTTTGTGTTTATTCCTTAGAGACTACAGGGACTTTGTTAATTTAGCTGTTATTTCAAACTGATTCCTACTAACTTAAAGTAGTTAGAAGTTCTGTGCCTTGTAAAAGTATAAAAAGTATTCAGACCCCTTGGCCTATTTAACTGAATACCAAATCCCACACTGCAACATTCTTCTCTATGGTATTTATACTTCAAAGTAATAATACGCAAAATTATTTTGTAATGTGCCATTGTTGTATGTTAATTAAAATCTTCCACATGTTGTTGGTCTAAATTTTCAATTTCCACAAAAGTTAAGTGTTAGAATACAGTACATACAGCTGCTGAAGGATGCTTTGTGTTATATTTGAAGAACAGCTGCTGTGCCACTGCATGTTGTGTTTTTTATAAAGCAGTTTAAAGGATTAATCTTTTGGCCCATTCACTTCCCAGCACTATGACGTTTTTATTTAAGAAAAGGCGCAACAGTAATTGCATATGCAGTTGAACAATAACATTCATTGCACAAACTGACAGTACTGGCTCTTCCACATAGTTGTTTAAGAGTCAGCGTGTCTCTCCTGCCTCCTGTTGCAAGTGCACCTACTGATGCTGTAGAACCGTAGCGCTACCGGAAAATTAAGGGTGTCAGTAGCTCCAGGGTTGTCACAGCAGGATGTGTCAATAGACATTACTAGAGCATAGCTAATGTTTCCCAGCTGCATAAAGCACCCAAGACTGGTGCTCATTACCAACAATAGCTGTACTAAATCATAGTTGGACATAATTCTGTGAGCCATTTATTTCCAGAATGCACACTATACACACTACACACTACTAAAAAAATTAAAATAATTATTTTTAAGAATATCTAAAAGTATTTAAAATCTCTGTCTCTCTGTCTCTGTCTCTCTCTCTATATATATATACATATATATATATATATATATATATATATATATATAGTTATATTATACAAACTCATGCATAATTGCTGTATTTAAACACTTCCTGACCATTAGACTTCAATTTAAATACATTTATGTATCTTCTATACAAAATCCCTTTTGATGGTTTAGGCACAGAATAATCCAAACAATGAATCCATTCCCATTCTGATTGTGCTCCCATGTAAGGTCAATAAACATAAGTGGGAAGCTTTGGTGTGCATTGTCTGCAAATGTTGAATAGGCCCAACTATTCACTCTGCATGATGCCATGTAACTCTGTAAATGCTTTGCATGCCAGACTTCCCAAGGCCTATGGTCCATGAAACAATGGAGCGCAAAATCTGTTTTGTAATTCAAGGAGCTTAGTTATGAGTTTAAATGCTGCCTTTTAGCGTATTCTTCTCCATGGTTACGGCTATCAATACGTCATTTTCTTGTCAGGATTTTCTTTGGTTTAAGAAACTTCAAAAGAGAATATTTATGGTTATTACAATTTAAATCTTGTATAATGATATACTGAGTGTGAAAGAACTTTTATGACTTACACTATAGGATGCCAGCCTGTGGTTTGCCCTTGGGGCTAGTTCAACATGGGAAAGCAGATCAAGATTTGTGTTACAAATTTAGGTGCCTAAGAATCCTTTATTACTGGATCTAATATGCAAAGTGAAGAGCCATGTAGCTATATCTACAAAACAAGTGATTTATGTTACACAATAAAAAGTTCCCAGCTGAGGAGCTGCAGACTGAGCATACCAACACCCAGAGCATGCACTATTACTCCCCAAGGATGCATTTCTCCACTGAAATGTGGAGTATTTTGTGTTATATTGGTTAGTTTACAACAATTCTTGAACCTCATCATGCGGATCAACCCTTTAGTTGCCCCTCATAAGTCTTTTTCTGGATCCGCCTTGCATTGCTGAGAGATTACTGCCTTAAGCTCAAGGTGGAATTTAAAGGATGAGACTCTCAGAAGTGACACACTAAATTACTTCCTCAGAATAATTATGTCGTTCCCAAGTATGAATGAACCTTACTAAAAGTTTTTTCATATACATGTAGGTATATATAGAATTACATGTAGGTTATATTTTGTATGGAATGAAAAATAAAACACAGAACTAAACACATCCAATTGATAAAATATCCAAAATCAGCCTGCATTAGGTATAAAGACAATAATACATATATTATGTTGTAATTTAGTGATATATATACCTCTTTTTCAGTAGTGAAAATAAGGAAATTAACACTAGTTTTATAAAAACCCAACAGAAGGTTTACTTTAAGTTTAAATTATCTCGCCATGTGCTTATAGGGATAGGTGGCTACTCGAAAACATTTATAGTAGGTCACTTTAATCTGTCATAGATCTAGGGGCACATTTACTAACCCACAAATCCGAATCCGAATTGGAAAAATTCCGATTGGAAAACGAACATTTTGCGACTTTTTCGTATTTTTTGCGATTTTTTCGGCGCCTTTACGACTTTTCGGAAATTGTCGCGACTTTTTCGTTACCAATACGATTTGCGTGAAAAAACGCGAGTTTTTCGTAGCCATTACGATGCGCTCGTATCTTGTTGCGACTTTTTCGTACTGAGCGCTCGTAAGCGGCGGGCGAAACTTTCAGACTTAGCATGATTTTGGAAGCCTCCCATAGGACTCAATGGCACCCTGCAGCTCCAACCTGGCCCAAGAAAAGTCACCATATTGAATCTTGAATGAATCCGAATCTTTCGTACTTGGCGCGAAGGCTGCGAAAAAGTCGCGACTTTTCGCGCAAGTAGTAACGCTACAAAAAAATCGCCAGATTTTGCGCAACATTCGGAATGGCAACGAAAAAGTCGCGACAATTTTCCGAAAAAACGCCAAATACCGATCATTACGAAAAAAACGCAATCGGACACATTCGGCCAGTTTGTGAGTAAGTAAATGTGCCCCCTAGTGTAGAGAAACCACTTTCCTTATGAATAACAGCTATAGAACATATAAAACACTTGGGGAGGTCCATTTATCAACATTTCCTTTATTTCATTTTCATTATTTTAAAGGTTCTTGAAACCACAGTTAAACTCATTTCCACAAATGTCAGTCATTTATCAAAAGTGAAAAAACCATGAATGAAAAACAAAACAAGAAAACGAAAAATTTCTAGCTAAAATCAACACCGTAGCAAGGTGCATGGTACTTGCACAGAAGTAAAGCCTGTGTGGTAAAAGACATTGAAATATAACCAAGCATGCTGATAGCCCCTTGATGCTGTGCCAACAAAAATGTGCCCAGGGAATGCTGGAAAAAAAGAAATTGCCAAAAACTATAAAATTGACAAAATTCAAAAGAATAAAGAAAGTTAAAAAAAAACTGCAGATAGCAACAAAGTTATTTGCCATAGAGGGTCTACAGTAGAGTCCACACTGGCCTGTTTTTGTAGACCTACACCCGACCTAGACCAGCATTTCAGCGATATTACACAGGCAGTGCACCCACATTGGCTATCATGTCTTTCCCTACCCAAACCTGTGTGAAGAAGCGCCTTCCTAAACCTGCCCTGCACCCCGCCGAACATCTCTGCAAATGGGAAGTGACATCAGCATTTCTGGGCTGGACTGAATACCAGAAGTTAGGTCACAAATTAGCAAGATTGCTGGGAATTTTTTTTAATGTTTTAAAGATGCCTGCAACCTCCCCTGGTTACCTCCACTGGGTAACCATGGACCACCCACACAGTCAGGGAATCCAGGCTTTTCCTATTTGCAGGTATTCTGTGGGTACCTGACCTGCTGCAGGACTCTAATCTACATTACAGGCAACATGATGTAAGCAGCTTTTCGGATTTTAAGCTTTTGTGTCTTTCAATAAAAAAGGACTGGCACACAAGCCAATTTAGAACCTTTTGCCATATGCACAGTTTCCAGCTCAACAGGAAAGCAGAAAAAATTCTTTGAATTGTCCCTACATTCATACCACTGGTAGCTGAATCACTCCAGGTACCAGTGCCCAAAGAGTTCAACAATCATTTATTCTTTTATATACTGTATATGCCTAAAGTTCACTCGATTGGCTGATCAAATCAGTGTGACATAGAACCTTTATATTAGGTACCCTGTTTAAATAGAAGAGTAGTGAATATACTTTCTTGTAAATTACCCTTATCAGAAGTCTTGACTGTCTATAAAATAATAACTAAAGCTGTAATATTTAGTGGACTAAGATGTACATTCAGTTAACAACTGCGTCATGTTTTAGAGAGTGTTAGGAAAGGTTAGTCAGAGGCCTTGCATTCTGGAGAACTAGTAAATTCTCCCTGTAAAACCAGCACCAACAGATAACAGCAATGACAAAACCCAGAGAAATGGGAAAAATGTGTAAAGTTTCAAATTTACTCTTTTATGGCTGGGCCAATACTTAAGGAATAAGTTAGACATGCAATATTTACATGGCTTGTCTTTTAAAAAATTAATTGATAACATGCAATACAAACATTTTATCTCCAACCTCATTTAAAGAGCTGTGTGTTAAAACCCTACTATCAGCCCAAGAATGTTATTTTCCTATACAAAACAGAAAACCAGCAGCTCTATGATACTGACACTAAAAGAATGAAATATTCATGTAAAAAAATGTACCTATAGGTCATGTTGATCATTTTTCGCTGATAGGGCGAAGTAATTCAAGTAAGAGTTACTTGAATTTCCTAAACCTGAATGTACCTTCTCAGTCTGCCAGCTATAGCTTCCAATGCTAACGGAATCCTGCTGCACAAATATGGCAGCCCCCTCTTTGAGAAACATGGGGGATACGACAGGTAATGTAAAAGAACCTGGCAAATACTTTTAAGGCAAAATTATAAATAGCATGCAAAGACAATGTTGTGATGTTAAAAAAGGGTTTAATTTTTGGTGTCAGTATCTCTTTGAGTAAAAATCACTACAGAAATGTCAACCAGTGCTCAAAGACTACTGATTAAGCACTTTAATCCAACTGCCAATTTTTACAGCAAAAGAGCCTCTGGGTGCATATGGTGATCATAACAAAGGTCCCAGTGCTCCACAGTTTAAATCCTTGAAAGTTGAAAGATTTATTTAAAACCCACATGCCAGGAGGTTAAAATAATTTCTTCATTAAATTAAGATGATTTCTGTTTAGGTCCTTAAACCTGTACAAGAAATATTAGTATCTTTAATGAAAGAGCAGGCAAGCTAAGGTATTTCTGTTTTTTGCTTTGCAGTGTAGTCAATAACCCCCATAAGTATAGTCTAACAGCAATAGAATACTACACAACACACTACTCAGAGGTTATTACAGCATTTAGAGGTATTAAAGGACAATTCACCAGATTTTTAGGGTTATCCTTTAACACCAAGGGGCATAAGTATGCCCCTTGGTCAGCTATTGCTTCTAATACGGCTCTCTGTATCACAAGGTCATCCCATTTATTTTTATGCAGGTTAGGACAGAGTAGTTCTTCTTGGTACACCAGCTTTTAAAATAATAATTTAATTCCACAGCTGCACAACTTATCATTGCCCTGCTTGTAAGGAATGCCTCTATGAAGATAAGAGCCTCTGCTCTTCTGCACAGCTGCTATTCTATACTGATATAACTTAAAAAACAAAACGGTTAAAATTATGTTTCTCATAAATACTCAGTTCCGATGTCACAAAATGAAAAATATTATATGCCAGACAATGTCTGACATTCTAGCAGGAACATCTATCAATTTACAGGTTTTTGGGGGGATTCATAAAAAAATGTAATATTTACATTACAGAAACTTTTAGTAAAATGTAAATGTATTTAAAAAAAAATATTAGAATCAGTTAACAGGCTTTTGGCACTTAAGTAAAGATTCACATTTTTCAAAACAACCAGAGTGCCCTGCAGGTCCCTTAGGTACATTCAGTAGGCAGGCTGAAGGATATCAGAGGGGAAGGAGTGGGGCTGCCAGCAGATCTCTGGTTCTTCCACTCTGTCCTGCAATACCAATGGTTGCTAGGAGGATGGCGTTTCTGAGGCAGTGATGCTCTTAGGGGACCCCAGCCACTGACTTGGTGCCCAAATGTAGCCAAAAAAATGGCACATTACTTGACAGATATTTTTTCACTCAATGAGGTTTGTTTCCAGACAGAGATCTGACTGGCAGTACATTGGGGCCTGTCCCTGTGGGACGGGGACAGATGGCAGGCTTAAATTATGTGACACTAGGCCTCTTCACGCCTGGTAGAAAAAATGTTGGAAGAGGAACTTAAATCCATTCCTACCTGCCCCTACCTAACAGGTAACACAGATTTTATTATTCTAGCTAGCATCTAGCATTGGACTTCAGTTTATCAAAGAAAGCTGCCTGCATTGGACAGACACACTGTGAACCTAGGGAGGTCTTGCCAAGAACATAAAATATGACATTATGCTAAACCTGGTAATTTTAACACAATAATCTAGTTGATCCATTCATTTTTGTATAAAAAAAACCTTTTTCTTGACTTTTTTATCCACTAGAGAAGCATATATTGATTGTTAAAGGAGCAGGATACAGATGGTCACCTTAAGTCTAAGCAACGGCAAAATGACTGACACCACGGGTCATGGCCCATAGGGAGATTAGTCACCTGCGGTTAAATCTCTGCAACCGTGGGCAACTAATCTTTCCAAAATGCCTGCCTACCAGCAATAAAGTGAATCGTTGGTGGGAAGGCATACTGGTTGCTTCGTTTTCCAAGTCACACAAAGTTTCCGGGAGATTAGTAGCCAACGGTTGCTGAGATTTGACCACAGTTAAGTTCCACCACCCTGTTTATTTTTTATGGGATTTTTGGAGGCATATTTATCAAATGCCATAGGAATGAATAGAGAGAAGGGGAATTTTACTGTGGCAAGCTATTTCACACATCTGCCCCTATGTGTAAAACTACTTTATTGTATAGTGCAAAAAGGCAAAAAAACCATGAATAAATAGTGAGAATTTTCCTTTTAAAAGCTCCTGTATGAGAAAAACCTTACTTACTGGCTTGGAAGTAGGAAACGCAAGTTGAAGCGTATCATTATTCGGGTAATCCTTTTTGCTGGAATTGCTAATCTAGGTCTAAATTAATCTTGGGTTTTAATTAATTGTATTGAATAGTCCCTTTCTTTTACTTAGCACATTTCCAGATAGAACCCAATTATGTTGCATTGTCATAACCACAACTTACGATGCAAGAACATTTGAGGCATTTATTCCCTTCTGGCTGAAATTCATCTCCTTCTTTATATTGTCGGCCCTCGTATATGCAACCTGAAAGAGACAGAGGAAGTGGTTAGGGAAAGAATCATTCATGTTTTATTCTGCACAAAAGTCATAAACAGAATCTTTGATCTTTGTCAGATTTTGTCTTAAGTGTTTGGAATACTCAAGCAATTACAAGCAATTTGGAGAAAAGACCTGCCTTCTATCTGTTCAGTGTTTGCATGTCCTGTATGCTTTCTTGTCATGGTTACAAAGGTCAGCTTCCACAGCAACATATTTATAAAAACAAACTTTTTTTTTTTTTTTTTTAACCTCACAGAGCTTAAGTCCAGTTTGTAATCAAAAAGCATCACCAGTTTCATGCATATCTATTACAGGTACAATTCATATAAAAAGAGACTCTCCTTGACTACATTCAGGTAATGCAATGCTAATCCCAAATCTGTAATTATTATAATTATATTAAAGATTTTTTTATGCCTTTGTAATAAGACAGTGTCTTCTTAATGTTGAATAAGTTATATAAATATATAAATCATTGTTGATGTCAAAACAAACATTGTTTTTTTAATGTTTTCATCTGATTTAGTAGGTTTTAGGCACTTTACTGCAGAACATTTACTGATAACATTTTCTTATATGAAAACTCTGGGATAAATGTTTCAGGTACAGGACCTGTTATCCAGAAGGCTGGGGTTTTCAGGATAAGGGATCTTTCAACAATCGGGAGGGATCTCCATACTTTAGGGATACATTTATGAACACTTGAGCTTTTGGGCTTAAGCATTGGTATCCCAAAACCATATGATAGTTCCCAAACCTAAAACCTGCCAAGCTTTTTATTTTTTGGTTGGGGAAAAGAAAACCCCGATTTGCACATATCGGGCTATTCGGATGAAGAAAGCACGCAAGGGTTTGGGAACTCCTGCGTAGTTTTAGGATACAAATGCCCAAAGGCTTGAGCATTCATAAATATGCCCCTAAATCTGCAAAAAATTAATTAAACATTAAATAAACCCAATAGGATTGTTTTACCTCCAAAAAGGTTGTATTATATCTTAGTTCATCAAGTACAAGGTACTGTTTTATTAATTATTATTAATTATTTGATTAAAATGTAGTTTGTGAGAGATGGCCTTCCCGTAATTCAGAGCTTTCTGGATAATGGGTTTCTGAATAACAGATCCCACACCTGTACTAGTATTTTAAAATCCATGAAAATAATTACGATTTATATTTTATGAGAATATTATAACCTACTACTGACCATGTTATGAACTAACCATTTTAAAGTAATGTTTTATTTATTTCCTGGCATTTATATGGTGCTGACACATTTTTGCAGTCCTTTTACAGAGATTATATTATGATTATATATCATATTTACCTGGTTATATGTTTTTTAGTGCATGGGACTCCTTACTTGCAATAGGTAACCCATTGCAAGTTAATCTCAAAATAATAACACAAATATATAAAATCACAAAGGTTTATATTGGATAAGAGATGCATCACCTGGACATGTTGGGCAACACAATCCCGATTGTCTTTGTGGATTTCTACAGTGGACTAGACACTGAACTTCAGATTCTGTAATAACACCCTCCTGTAAAGAAAAACAATAGATTTTGTTTAATTCAAATTGTAAATTTGGTTGCCACCCAAGAATGACACATCACAGATGTATATTCATTTGGGTTCAAGCCCCCACTTTGTGTTAAAACATTTTTGCAGGGCCCCACTAACCTCTTGGTTGGTGATATATAAAATATTATTATTTTAGTCCCTGGCTATAAAATACAAAAGCATTTAACAGAAGCAATTATCATTAAGACCAAATCTCCTCATGACTGCCTTTTGGACTGGCAACCTTCCTATTGCTTCGGGACCCCATCCCCCCCAGGGGAAGCGTCTCCTACTCTGAGACAGAACATTATTGATTTCCCTTTTTTTTTGTCTATCAAAACACAGTATTCTACTTTTAATATGAACAGACTGAGACAATGTGTTTAACAAAAGCTTATATAAAGTTTTATGTGCTTGTTTTTTACCAAAATGGTGCCAGTGAGCCTGTGGCATAGAATTCCCTGAACTGGAGCCATTGTTTATTGTTTTTTTGTATGTAGACGTGTGTCTTTACAGATGGAGATTTGAAGGGGAGTGAAGTTTGTGTTTTGATTACAGCTGAGATTACAGTTTATCAGCATATTGCCTGATTGCTTCAACAGATTGCTTTTACACACCTTACATTTTGAAGTAAAATGAGCAGACACAAACATACTCCTTCCTCACTACTTGATAATACTGTGTTATTTCTTGGAGTGGAGTCTTTTATCTGTGATTCCAATCTTGATAGGCCTGCAAATTATTAGTTCCTGAGCTACTAGTTTTACGTATACAGCAGGAGTGATGAGCCTATATTACCATAAAAAGGGTACACAATAAGGAAAAGTGAACTTTCTGCCTAGGCCTGCACTGAAAGAAAGCACTGCTTCCCTGAAGAAAGTTTTAATGTCTGGCATTTATTCTTGCTGGTATTTTTTGAGCTGTAAATTTGGAAACTCTTCTGTTTGTTGAGACCATAGAGGTCCTGTTAAAACATTATGTATCTTGTTACTGATATCATTGTATTGGTGGGTTCATAGTTAAAGATTCTTTAATGCCCATGACATACAGCACAGCAGATTGCAAGCTCTACAGGACAGGGACCCCCTCCCACTTGTGTCTTTGACACTTAGCACTTAGTCTTTAATGTTACTGTACATCACATTTATTTTGTATTTATTGTAATAACCCCCTGTTCTATTAATGTATTGTTCTGCTGTACAGTGCTGTATACATAAGTAGTGTTATATATGGTCAAAACACCATTTCGTAGACTTTTTTATAAACATTAATAGATGCTGCATCAAGGCAATAAGTGGTGAATGCAGTGGAAAAACTGACATAAGAACAAGTCTCTTCTATCACTCCAACTTGCAGCTCAGCAGTAAAGTGCGAATGAAGTCTAACAGAGCACAAGTCACATGGCTGTAGCACCCTTAGAAATGAAGAATATGGCTAGCCCCATGTGAAATTTCAAACCTAAATTAGATTTCATAGTTCACTTTTGTGGCAAATCACTGGCTGACATACAAGTACAAAATTTTCAAGTGTGTAAATCTTTCAGCCATTAGACAACAGTATAACTGTATGCCCAAACAAACTGTTTAATCTTATTTGTGATCATCATTTCAACAGATGCAGACTGTTTTATACATAGAAGTATAACAAATCCCATCCCTTCTAATTACCTGACACTGACGAGTAATGCAAGGCTGGACAGAGTCTCTCCATTTCATTGAGCTGTTGTAATGGCTGCCTTGGTAGTTGCAACCTTTAAGAAAGAAATCAGAATGTTATTAGCATGCACAGTCTTAATATGTGACCAAACAGTTTAATTACAGGTAAAAACTATGTGCTGTGCCAACTAGGAATGCACCATATCCATTTTCTTTTAAAATTTGTTTGATTACCAAACAATTAAAACTCTAATGTGCATATGCAAATTAGCTAAGTCATGGAAAAAAACAGCACATTCCATTGCCCAGTTGTCTTAGTAATGTGATTTTAAGAGTTCAGCTAGGCACTCGGATTTGGTTGTATCCAGGATTTGGTGCATCCCTAGTGCAAACATATCCACAATGTTCTCAAAAACTATTCTAAATGTGTTATTTTTTTAAAACAGAATCTTTTCTCCAATATAATAATTATATAACACATTCAAAAAAGCTATAATACATATATATTATCTATTAATAGGGCAAAGTGAAAATGAATTACTAGAATACTGCCCCACCCTATTCACTTGTATAAAATGTATGAAGTATTTCTTGAAGATTCCTGTGTATGATTTTCTTTTTACTCTTTGAAACATATCTATCCAGTATCTTAAAGGGATTTATTTTCCAGATAAAAAAAAACACCAGAGATATTTTATTTATCTACAATCTTTGGAACATGGACATGGAACAATGTAAACATGTCTATATGTCCTGTGGGACTTAAAGGAACAGTAACACTAAAAAATGAAAAAGCTTTAAAGTAATAAAAATATAATGTACTGTTGCCCAGCACTGGTAAAACTGGTGTGTTTGCTACAGTAACACTACTATAATTTATATAAATAAGCTGCTGTGTAGCCACGGGGGCAGCCATTCAAGCTGGAAAAAAGGAGAAAAGGCACAGGTTACATAGCAGATAACAGATACGTTCTGTAGAATACAATAGTGTTTTATCTCTTATCTGCTATGTGCCAATGCCTTTTCTCCTTTGAATGGCTGCCCCCATGGCTACATAGCAGCTTATTTATATAAATGATAGTAGACTTTCTGAAGTAAACACACAACTTTTACCAGTGCAGGGCAGCAGCACATTATATTTTAGTTACTTTTATGCACTTTTTTTGGTGTTACTGTTCCTTTAAGGTGGCCATTGACACACTGATATTCCTGAGCAAGTGCTGAGCAATTTACCAAGTAATGGTATGAGAAATGTGTACTGATCAGAGTGATGAGCCTCAGGGATGACTAGGCGTGGGGGAATGTTTTTAAGATCAGCTGATAAGCCCACAAAACACACAAAACACCAATTGCTCTATAAAACAGACATGTACAGTTCACACCTTGAATATTTAGTTCAGAGCATGCTCATTTGACACAATTACAAAGATTACATTGTGACCTTAGAAGCCATATTATATTGGATAAAAATAATTTCAATATTAAATAAGCCCAATAGGATTGTTTGCCACCAATATGGCTTTGTGCAGTTTAATTAGGATCAAGCACAAGGTACTGTTTTATTATTACAGAGAAAATTATTGAAAAAAAAAAATAATCATTATAAAATTATTTGCTTACAACGGGAGGCGGCCTACCAGAAATTTGGAGTTTCTAGATAACGAGTTTTCATAAACTGAATTAACTTTAAAGGTCACTCCAACCTTCAAATGGTGCTTGATACTGGGAAATACTAATGCTACCATGGTTTTATTTTATATATACATATCTGTACAGGCAAGAAGCTGAGCCTTTTATAATGATAAGGAAGAATGTGTCAATCCAGCACAAGAAGATTTAAGGCAAGACAAAAAGTTCCAAGAAAGATTTGCGCCCCTAGATTGTAAACTCTTACTGGCGGGGCCCTGTAGCTTCATGCATTTGTTTATTCCTGTTTCTTCCTCATTGTTTCTTATTGATTTGTTTTTTGTTTGTCATATTATTTATATTCTCCCCTGATTCTCTGAATCATACCAGAGGGATGTAGGCCTTTTAATAAAAATGTATAATAATATAATATAGCAGAGTTTATCTACCAGATGGGGAATGATTGAATTTGCTTCATGAAAATGACTTATGAAACTCAATAACATTTACTGAGGCTGTAGGTTTCTGTTCAGTATGTTAAAGCATCTGTTTATCTGAGGTCCCATGTCCCATGTGCATACCTGTGTCAATGAATAACTTAGGGCAACCTAGTGTTGATATAATTCCAGAATATATGCATATTTAGTGACAACTTTTTCACTAAATAAGCAGCACATATTTTATTGGGTTGATCATGGGACCAGTCATGGTCCAAGACTTCAGTCAGCCATACTTCAGTTGATTACATCACAGTACCTGGATTGCACTTTGGAAATATGACTGAGATTGTGCATGCCAAGATTAACATGTGTTTATGAGTCTGACTAATAGTGAATGTTGATATGTGACACTGTAGTATATACTCTCACTATTTGTGCATCCCACAGCATTCATTTGTAACCATGATCTGCATTATTTTTAAGCTACAGCTTTTATTTTTAATGTACCAAGCTTTTATTACAACAGCAGTTACAAAGCTGCTTGATGGATACTGCAGATACACATGATTTGATGTAGTAACTTGATCTAAGTCAATATTAGTTACTTAATAAGGTCACAACAATACGGGAAACTAATGGAAAATAGGACACCATTAAAACTAACAGAATGCAAATCGTATAAACCATAATGTTTATGTAGAACACACTAAGTTTCGTATTTCCTCTCCTCAGATTACAAACCACATACTATATATAGCAAGATATTTCATTGTTCTTTTGTATTGGCAAAGTAAGTAATTACTGCAGTTAAAGCAATTAATTCCATCTATAGGAATACATCCAAGTATATAGTCAAATGTAATGAGTAAAAAGCTAGCTTTATTTCTTACAGCCTTCTTTGTTTCTTTCGTGCTTGGTAATTAAAAATAAGGTCAAATACCAATACTAGTAAGTTTCAAAACATCTCACTGTATACTTCTTTTAGTTAGATCACTGTAAGACTTTTAACATCCCATCATAAAGATATGATTAACATTTATTAGATCTTCATCTAACCTACCCTCTTGTGCTAATAGTGACTGGTAGTGATGTTCTTTCTTGCTTTGCCAAAAAATGTGCTAAACTGCTGAAAAATGTACAAAACAGTTAAAAATATGTGAAATGCATTAAAGTCAAAAGGCGTTTTTTTTGTGGCTGCCACACAGATTTGCTCATCACTAGTGCTGTTCCGGTTTTTCCTTTGTGGTTTTGTATGTAAGTACAAAGTCTACCTTGTCACATGAAGACATTAGCTACTTAGCAAACTATCAGTCATAATCAACATATATGATTCTAGGGGTTCCCTGCCCATTATCTTCCTTAAGCTCCACCTAAACATTTGACTGAAAGCTTCTTTGAGACATCTAAAGTTGATCATACAATTTGGTTATTTCTGGCCTACCCTTATGATACTTTATATGTAGCCAGTTGCGAGTTGCATGCACCAAATAGATTTACAAATTAAAAACTGTAAATAGTTTTTGGAAAATTTATAAGCACATCTTATAACCCATTTTTCTACTGTTAACCTATAGTCATTAGTTATTAGGTAATTGTTACCGCAATAAGGTTAACAATCAATCAATCAACTAAGTTTTTAATTACTGAAAAAAATATTGCGTAACACTACAGGTATTGGATACAGAATGCTCAGACCTCAGCTCTACTAAAAATCATTTAAACATTAATAGGATTGTTTTGTCACCAATATGGATATGCAGCTTAGTCACCATCAATTACAAGGTACTGTTTTATTTGTACAGAGAAAAGGGAAATCACATTTAAAAATGAGAATTATTTGCTTAAAATGGAGTCTATGGGAGATGGCCTTTCCATAATCAGAACTCTCTGGATAACAGGTTTCTGGATAACGCTTACTATACCTATACCTGTATTTGTAAACTTCAACCAGGGAGCAAATGATAGATTGCTAATGTGTGCAAAAGCATGTCCCTAAGTGCTCAATTAAAAGGCACTGGGAATACTGCTCTCCAGCCCAAGGACCAGACCACAGCATCAGGAGGCAAATCGTGCTATAGGGCAGGCTGCAAGGACAGGGCCCTGCTGCAGTCTGCATCTCCTGCTGTTTCCTAACTTATGCATCTGATTGATATGGTATATAGAGAGATAGGAATACACTACCAAGAAAAAATAGCATTAATAAAAGGACACATACCCCTATATGTATAAAAGCCTTTACGTTTGCCCAGTAGCAATAACCCATAGCAACCAATAAGATGTCTGCTTTTAACAGGTGATCAGTAAATGCTGCCAGCTGACTGGTTGCTATGGGTTACTGCTCCTGGGCAAACTTAGTGCTATTTATTACATAACCCCAAATGCCTTGGATCATGGAGGTGGCATCATGGGGAATCAGACACACTAAAGGTGGCCATACACGCACCGATAATATTGTATGAAACCTCGTTTCGTACGATATTCGGTGCGTGTATGGTATGTCGGCGAGTCGAGCGATATCGCAGGAAGCTGCTGATATCGGCCGACTCCCCGATCGGACCAGTTTGAAAATTTTGATTGAGCGCCATAGAAGGCGCCTGACCAAAATCTCCCTTCAGCGCTGAATCGGCAGAAGGAGGTAGAAATCCTATTGTTTCTACCTCCTTACCTGCCGATTCAGCCCTGAATGGTGTGTGGCGGATCTGACGATCGTCAGATCGTCACGTGTATGGCCAGCTTTAAGGATACCATGAAAAGCAATAAACTAATTTAAAATGTAGTATCAAAGATGGTTTTGGCAGGGCATGAAAATATCAAATATTAAAACAAAAGGAATGATGTGGCAATATATGCGAGTAAGAATATAGCTGAAATCCTAAGCCTAGTTTATTTCCTGTATTGGTTGTTGGTAGCTGTGTGTGTAACTTTGTATGTTCAATGTATAAACCTTTTTATTTATAATAATAATAGTTTGTATAAAACTATTTTTTTATAAAATGGACAGTGATTTCAGTCTTCAGATTATTTTAATATAACAAATAGTGACATGACATAGTACACAATAATCATTTAAATAAATTTCAAATTGTCTTGCAAACTTCAATTTGCTACACATTTTCTTTACAAATTAAAACAAATGAAAAAAAAATAAGATATGAGAAACCCTGCAGATAAAACTGCACCTTTACAGCGTTCACAGCAAGCTCCTCTTTGCTTTACAACCAAAGCGCAATCCTTGGAGAGTACTGGGCACTTCTCTCGTTTGCAGGTGACTTCTTTGTTCTAGGATGACATAGAAAATGAAGGATAACTTGATATAGAGTTTTTTTTTAAATAAAATGTTTGCCATTACAGAGCTCAGTGTATTTTTGCATATAAAGGCAATAACAGATTTTAGTTGGCACTGTGGCCCCTTAAGCCGCCAACATCAACTTGCATGTGCACAGCCTGTATGGTCTTATCAGATCCCTTAAACGTTCATTATTCAATTAAATTGCAATCAGTGCTGCTTTAAGGGGTCTGCAATAACTGCTGACTGACTAACCTCTCTGTCTGTCATTGTTTGCCATCACAATGTATTGGAAAAGCACTGCCTGATACATAGCAAACTGGTAAAAAGTACCTTGTGATCAATGTTATGCTAACCAATACTGACTGCAAAGTAATAAGATTTTATTCCCTCTGATATTTCACTTTTTACTAGCCTTAAAGGAAAAGGATGAAGAAGTAGGCTACAAATGCTGCACATTATATTTTAGAGTTCTGTACAAGGCCAAGGCAACCACAGCCCTTAAACATAGGAAGATCTGAGTCTACGATGCATGCAGGAACCCCCTATCTTTTTTTATTGATTCAAAGCATATTCTCTGTGTTGCTGGCAGTTACCTGAGTTTAGGGACTGACTCCTAGCATATTGTATATATAAAAATGTAAAATGCCAGAGGGGCTGCTGTAGTGCACTGGTGGGAGGCTGTTTGGGCTTTGTCTACTTGAAATGACAGGGCCTAATTTGAATCTCAGCCCAAGCCGAATAGAGATTCTAAAACATTAGGCTGGTGAATGAGTTCATATTTGTTTTTAAGATTTAGTTCTACTTTAAAAGGAATCTATACCCCTAACCTTTGCAGACCACTTTAAAATATATTCACACAAAGTAGCCCTTGTGTAAAATACAGCTTCATATAATAACGTATTTTCATATAAATATACTTTATATAGCAGGATATAGCAGGATCTTAAATCATTAATATGACCAAAAAAATGCGACAATTGTCTTGACTGGTAGTTATTAATTAACAGTTTTTACCATGTGAAAAGTACTTTTATTTTCTGTATGCATGCAGAGATTTATTTATATAGCTTACTTATACAGTATAAGTAGCACTGAATAGTTTTAAAATACTAAAATAGTACAGAAATGGGGAACAAACTTTGCAATAAATAAATATCAATGTTCACAGTTTGCTTTGTGTTACCAGACAGAAGGAAGAATGTGAATAAATGTTTTAAAAAAGTAAATTGGTCTCCATCTGTATGTTGATTACAGATCTGTGCTCTGTTATGTTTGTTACAGTCCATAGCCAGTATCCTATATTGTATGTCTATTCCAGTAATTTTTTCCTTGTTCTTCACTCACTTATCATATATCTGTAATTACTCTTAACAAATCAGAACTAGCTGTGGAGTTTAGCAAAATATTATAGCAGAGGGATATATTATTGTGTGTGGAGGCATTAATATTGAGAAGACACTAGTGTCAATATTTTGCATTGTGGGAAACTGCTGTCAGTAAATATGTATATCAAATCTATTTTTATTTCTTAAATTGTTTAATTCCAAATAGATGTTAAAAACAACAAGTACTTTTTTTTTTTTAATTAATTTTTATTATGTAAAATTTATTATATCAGCCACTGTATTTGAGACCAGCAGCCTTCTGGCTCACATGAGGCAAGTAGAGCAGATGTGTGCCTTTTTTTCCCACTTCGGATTCTTACTATGGACAGATTAGTGCTTTGACACATCTGTATTTTTCATGAAATCATCTTAACTTCCTGTTGCCACCTCAGGGAGAACTAAACATGGGGTGCAGATTTCCTGGAACAGAAATCTGCTGTGTGGTAGCTGATACATTCAATAGAAAATATTGTTCAGCGGGATGAACTTATGTTGCAGTATTATGAAACATGTTAGCAGCTTTCCAACACAATGTAGACAGCAGATGAACAGCAAGTTTAAACAGTAACAGACACCAGGTATAGTCCAATGCCCAAATCTACCCCAATGTATATTTCTCAAAAAATAGAGATAAGGTTAGATACTGTATTTACTGTAGAGGTATGGGATTTACAATCCAACCACCCAGAAATACAGGAATGTCATTTTCTATATGATCCAATTTAAACTAAAAAACTACTCCTATAGTTTCTTATTGTTAATATTTCTATAGTATGCTTAAAGCACTGTCCTCCAAATTACAGAAAGACTTCTTATCCAAAAAACACTACACCCAAGCATTCCGTATAATAGACCTTGTTTTTAAAAGCTCATTTGCCTCAAATAAAAAGGCTAAGAAATTATAGGCAGATTTTTATTTTAACAGGATAATTGTAAATGTAAGTTTTAGCTGATGCAGAATTTATATAGTTTTTTAAACACTGGAATGTGACATTATGAAAACACCAACATATAAGGCCAGGTTTAGAAAAATTCAGTTATCGATACTACGTATATACAGTATACGTAGTATGGCTTATATCCCATTGCCCACTTCACCAAGCTGCAAGAGCACTAAGGTGTGCAGTACTGTACACCTTTAGGGTCAATGCACTTAGCGCTTGTGTCTGGGGTAATGGACCTGTGCAGAGCATTTATGGACATGAGCATTGCACTGCCAGGCACAGGGAAGCCCTGCATGTAATGCCTACCCATGGGAAAATGGAAATTAGAAGGCTCTGCTGAGCCTTGTGCCAATCGTTTCTCTGTAGCCTGCACATTTAAATGATGTACATGGATGGCCATTATGGAACTTCTAGGGAACACACTCTTCTGTTGTTAATAAACTCTCCCAGTATCCATCTGACAGTCCAAGTCTGTTTGGTGATGCTAAAGGTGGCCACACACCACTAACCTTTAGGGCTGAAACAGGCAGATAAGGAGGTAGAAACAATAGGATTTCTACCTCCTTTTGCCGATTCAATGCTGAAGGCAGATTTTGGTCAGGCGCCTTCTATGGCACCCGATCAAAATCTTTTAACTGGCCCGATCGGCGAGTCGACCGATATCAGCAGGTTCCAGCGATATCAGTCGACTTGCCGACTTGCCATACACGCACCGAATATCGTACGATATTATCGGTGCGTGTATGGCCAGCTTAAGAAGTCATAGTCCAATCACCAGCTAAAAGACTATGATTTACCATCTTTGGTATCAGTCCTTATGAATTGTCAGTCCCCCTCCTCCTCAAACTCAGTCCTCTTCCATCAATACAATCAGCATAATGCTCTCAAATCAACTAAAATGCAATGTTATTCAAGTTACACTTGCAATTAGCAAGTGCAGCAGAAGCTTTTGATTAATTGCAAGTAAAACACGAACAAAAAGTTATTTAGTGGCCAAATGTTTTATCAAACAGAGCTTGATTTTCCCATAACTGTAACGCAATAGCATGTGAGATATAGATGTATCACCTTCCTCATTTCAGTCTTAATGGCCACCACAGGAAGACTGTCGGTTAATAGCACCAGCTTTAGAGATTTATAATGCAGCTCTACATACACAGTAAATGCAAACGTTTTTCATGTCCACATTTTGCACCAACTTAAATTTCATTGCGTGTCTATGCTCTTATTTGTGTTTCTGTTTTTCTTTCTTAAAATAAAAAGCAAATATTTGGTCACCTGGGGAAATTAAAACAAAAGGAACAGTTTAAGCTGTAGCTCTCTGAAAAATTCCTTTAATGAGCTTTGTTTTGTTGCACCCCTGGCACTCATTCATTAATTGAAGCATGTACTGAATGGAGATGTGTTTTACATGTATGTGGGCAAATAACGCCTGGCTTTGCCGGACTGCAAGTCATAAGCTCGAATCTACTCAGCAAGGAACAGACTACAATGCTTATATTGATGGGTTTAACTAAAAAAATTAAAAAAAAATAATAGTTTGTAACTTACACATGTGATATACATGTAAAACACATTTAGCACACATTGCTGATTATAATACAAAACTGCAGCACTCTATTTAATGTGGCCAACTGCTTGGGAGCTGGTAAGCACTCGTCCGTCATCACTGCTGTAACGGGAAATTTACAATGTGCTAAAATGGAATCTAGCTTAAAACAAAATATTTTCGTCAGTATAAGTTCGCAAGCTGACTTCTCACAACTCTGACAATTTAAACAGGTTGTTTGTGTAGCAGAAACTGACTACAGTTTTCACTCAGTTTCCTCTGCTTGTGTGCTATCAATGCCCTACTCTGATATAGAATGAATCTGTCTTTATACCAGGCTAAATCTAATATAAAATGTCATAAAAAATAACCTTCAGCTAAGTGCAGCTTAGTCAAAGGGCAGCTGTATGGCAGTGTTTGGTTTTGCCAGTGACATAACAGGTCAATTTTAGTGTAGCGTCCCATGCTCATACTCCTAGTCCCATTCTCTTACTGTACTGTGCCCACACTAGTCTTACCTTCAGGGCTTTAACCTTCAGAAGGGCCTTTTACAACTGGGAGAAGATTTCATTTATTCAGACACATTCTCCTTAATTGGGCTTTTTGTGTGAATACACACTATTGTACAACATTCATAGAATTTATTGGCAAACACAGTGAAAGTGTTAAAGTGGTCATACATGACAGATTTCAATTCCCGATTTGGGTCCTTCAGATCGATTTGGCATCTTATCTGCCTCTGTATGGGCACCCCCAACAGGCCTACCTGACCGAGCTCTGGCCTAAAATTGGCCTCATCAGCTCATTGATGTGGAACCACCTTAGGTGGGCATATTTGGAGAAGATCCACTCTTTTGGAGACCTTGCCAAATGAGTGGATTGCAACATGTGTGGCCACCTTAAGCAAACTTTGGATGAATCAAGGGCCCATTTGCATTAGTAACCCTAGGCAAGTGACTCCAATTAAGAACCCAAATACTTAAAAAGGTAGCAGGCCTTGAGTATCTATACTTCTGCTTCTGAACTGTTTTCTTTTACATTGTACGGCAGAGGGGAGAGAATTGGATTAGATCGAGAACCAATCCAACAGTTTTCATAATGTAGTTCTAATGCAGTGATCCCCAACCAGTGGCTCTTGAGCAACACTTCACCAACCCCTTGGATGTTGCTCCCAGTGTCCCCAAAGCAGGTGTTTATTTTTGAATTCCTGGCATGGTGGAAAGTTCTTGTTGTATAAAAATATGATGTACCAGCAAACAAAGCCTCCGGTAAGCTGAGATTATCCATTGAGGCTACCAAATAACTTATCACAGCCCTTATTTGGCACCCCATGATCTTTTATGATGCTTATGTTGCTCCCCAAGTCTTTTTAAATTTGACTGTGGCTCACGAGTAAGAAAAAAAATAATGGCATACAGTTCTTCTTCAACTAACAGTTCTCAGTGTTAATGCGCTTATTATGATTGGAACCCTGGTTAGGTACATAAATGTGTGAGGTTTTTTTAATTCTTCAAATCCAACAACTAATATTTCATCTGTGCATTTATAAATTTGCAAAAGAGTAGGGAAGAATGAAATTTTAATTTGTTTATTGTCATCATTTTCTTTGTGATCAAACTGAGAGTCCTAATAAAAAAAAATTAAAATTTGTATGGCAAGTTGTTTGTAACCAGGTGGACAGTGTTTTCGTACATGTAATATATTTACTTGGAAATTATCCTAGAGAATACAAGCAAAGTAGTGTAGGGTTTTAGCAGCTGCATATTTCCAAAAAGCACAGGATTATCTTATTGTGTGATACCAGCTGTGCAGCTGGACTTCACTCTATTTTCAGCACAGTCATCCTTAGTATATGTATGTTATGGAGTATGGAGTTATGTAAGTATATGGAGTATGTTACGTATAGTATAGTGTCCATTATTATTTTAATTAATGAGAATTAATGAATTACAACCTTAGTGGTTTAAAAATTATGTAAGAACAGTGCAATACAAAACATCTATTATAAAAGGCCGCTCTATACATTTGTATATCTCCCATGGATTATTTTTTGTATGGGTTTCAATACTACACCTGTGCATCAACTTACACAATCAATATTAATTTGGTCTAGTTAAGCAAAAATAATGAACTGTACCATTGCTCACTATGCATTTAATCATATGAATGTAAATCAGCCCCAGGAGTTGGCTTTAGGCTAATGCCAGACGAGGCGTAGGGCGTATATTTTCGGCAAGCGGAAAAGTGCTTGCTGAAAATTCTGTCCTACACTTCCTACATGTAGCTGCACCCTAATAAATGGAATACACTCGGGTGCAGGCACATGTACCTGAAATACGTGTAAGAAAGCGAGACTTTCAAACTCTTGCATTTTTATGCGTTTTTATTCGTATTTCCGCTACATGTGCCTGCACCCGAGCGTATTCCATTCATTCGGGTGCAGGCACAAGTAGGTGGTGTAGGGCGGAATTTTCGCTTGCTGAAAATATTCGCCCTACGCCTCGTCTGGCATTAGCCTAGACGAAGAAGAAAGTGAGTCAGACTGAAAACACCTCAATAAAAGGCTCTGGAACAGCAGACTGTAAAACAGCATTAGCTTTCCTTACTGTATAAGTAAATTTATCCAAAGAACAAATAAAATTACTCCTCCAAACTGTTGCATGTAAAATAGGGTGGTGAAACAGATTACAGATACTTTTTGTAGCAAATAAGCCATTTTTATTGGCACAGTGTAACAGTACATTATACAGGTATGGGACCTGTTATACAGAATGCTCGGGACCTGTGGTTTTCCAGATAAGGGATCTTTCCGTAGTTTGGATCTCCATAACTTAGGTCTGCTAAAAATCCTTTAAATATTGAATAAACCCTATAAGATTGTTTTGCCTTCAATAAGGAGTCATTATATCTTAGTTGGGATCAAGTACAAAGTACTGTTTTATTATTACAGAGAAAAAGGAAACCATTTTTAAAAATTAGGATTATTTGCTTATAATGGAGTCTATGGGAGATGGGCCTTTCCGTAATTCGGAGCTTTCTGGATAACAGGTTTCTAGATAAGGGATCCTATACCTGTACTTTAATTCATATAAAGCCCTTTATAAAGTAATAGCTCAGCAACATTCAGCATCACTAAAACTTGACTATTTGGGGAACTCCTGAAACCCGGTCACTAGAGACATACAAACTGAGGGACACACATTCTTTGAGTGTGTATTTTACTAGTCACTTCCTTATATTAAAACTTGATTTAGGATACAGTTTTCCTCCTGAATTACTCTTGTCTCAGTATGTATCCAATTCAAATCTGTCAACAATTTCCACGGTGATTTGAAGTCTGGAATAAAATTACAAACAGACTGACAATCATTTGAAAGACTAGACGAGTAGTGCTAAAAAGGCTCACTAAAAAGATTTAAACAGATCTGTCAGGCTGTAGGAACAAGCAACATAGTTGCAGTGGACAAACATAGTAGGCATAATCACCAAACAACCAGTGGAAAATGTAGATCATTTTCACAGTTATTTTTTGTTCACTATAACCTAATGCATGAGTGGGATACCCTTAACACCCCCTGTTTTTTTAATACTTTTTTTTTGTAGCTTTGCAACAGCTGGTAAGCGGAAGGTTGCCTGCCCTATTGCATTCCAAAATGCCAGAAACCAGAAGTAGCACAAATTGTTGTGATGCTCTTTTTATGGAATTAATAGGATTGCTCAGTCCTTGTAGCCCATTTCTTCTTTTGTTATGAGTGATTAAATCTGTTGGTTTTATGTTATGCACAGCCATATGGTAACTGTACTCTAAACATTTACAAGAGTTTGACAGTGCGAATAAAGACCAATTAGAAAGAATCTGAAATTAGGAATCGTATGGCAAAACTTAGAAGCAATACAAACTAATAAAACTCTTTTGTTTGCAAACTGCAGTTTACAGTTCTCATGTTTCCCTCCTGGGAATAATAGGCATTTGTATGCAAGTAACTCGAGTGTGAGAATGAGAAATTCAAAAAATTCCAAAGTCATCATTACTGTCAATCTGATATACATGAAGCTAAAGAATTATACTGGCCCAAAGTCATACATTTGGTATCCATATGAGTGGTTATGTTTAAAAAATATACATCATAATGGCAGAAAGTAACCAATGGTTTTTCATAGGTCAGTAGCTCATTAAATGGTCTTTGATCCCCAGACCAAATTCTTATTAATTATGTTGATTTATAAAACCTTTTTCCTGACAAAATATATTTTTTTATCTATCTATGCGGAAACATTTTCCAATCAGCAAGAGTTGCACAAAGTTATTTGCTGAGTATATATAAATTTCTGTTACTAAGCCAACAACTGGACAGATTATGTCCTAAATGATATCACTAAACCCCAGCAACTCTAATGCCATTAACAAACTGAACAGTTCTAATGAGGCCTATAGAGAACACCTTTAGTGAGCAGAGCACTCTACATACATTATAATGTAGCAATTTAAATACTGTATGCTCGTGGAATGCTCTGTCTATGCACTTGCATGAGGCGGCTCCATGTAAAGCCAGGCACCAGAGAAGTGAGTACTGGCATAAACAAATACTGGTTAGATTAGAGTGGTTTTAAGTGCCCCTATATCCCTTGGTACTCAAAAATAAAAGACAGCGATACAGATGACTGTCTGTCATTGATATAGAGAGCTTGACATCTTAAATGCTTTCCACTGCAGCAGTTATAGCTGTTAATGTGTGCAATTTACATAAGGGGGGGGGGGGTTAGGCCTGCAATCTTTGCCAACTGGCCAAATACTGAAAAGGGTGTATTATATAGATGAAAAAACACCTTGATAAAATGTGGGGCGACGAAACCATCATCTTTTATTGCCAAATCAATGGGTAGAATGTTGGCTCATTGGGCAGCATTTCTCCCTTGCAACTCTGGGGTCCTGATTTAGATTTTGGCCTAAAGCTCACCCACTGGGTTTAAAGCAGAAGCCAGGGTAATAGCTGATCAGATTCCCAACTACAGACCAGTTTCGCCTTTCTTGGGACTCATCAGTGTAGCGCAAGGTTTTCTGATCAGCTTAGGTAGAGCCAGGAGTGGGGATTCACGATCAAGTCAAGAGGATTGAGGAGACCGCCTCATACCTATGCAAATAAGTCAAAAGGGATTCTGGGAACAAATTCCTTAAAGGAACAGTAACATCAAAAGTAACATCAAAAGTAACATCATAAGTGTTTTAAAGTAATTAAAATGTAATGTGCTGTTGCTCTGCAAAAAAACTGGTGTTTTGCTACAGATAAGCTACAATATAAATAAGCTGCTGTGTAGCCATGGGGGCAGCCATTCAAGCTGGAAAAAGGGAGAAAAGGCACAGGTTATATAGCAGATAACTAGTAGATAAGATCCATATAATGGGGGTTTATCTGTTATCTGCTAAGTAACCTGTTCCTTTTCTCCTGCCCCATTGCTACACAGCAGCTTACTTATATAAACTATAGTAGTCTTTCTGAGGCAAACACACCAGTTGTAGCAATGCAGGGCAATGGTACATTATATTGTAATTCCTTTTATACACTTTTATTTTTTGGTGTTACTGTTCCTTTAAGGCTCTTAGAAAAATCCCATTTACATGTGTTTATCCTATAGGCTAAAGCTCACCCACTGGGTTTTCAATGCAAAAGCCAGGATAATAGCTGATCAGATTCCCAACTACAGACCGGTTTCGCCCTTCTTGGGGCTTATTAGTGTAGTGCAGGGTTTTCTGATCAGCTTAGGTAGAGCCAGGAGAGGGGATTTACAAACAAGTCAAAAGGATTAATGTTTTCCTTGTGTCTCCTTGTGGGTTTCCTCCCACACTCCAAAAATATACAGGAAGGTTAACTAGTTCCTGATAAAGTTGACCCTTTTGTTCTACCACCGCCTCGGAGGTCATAAATAATTCCTTGTGGGTGGCATTAAGTGGTATTAACATTTTCTCCAAGGGTGTTTCAGGCTTAGCAGTAGCAGTCGAGATAGCAGAGTTATCATTTTACTAAAATACACAGACATATTGTCTGAGCCAAAGATGCAGTATTTAGACAGGCACTCAAAGGACACAAAAGAGGAAAAAAACAAACTAGCTAAAACTGGTTACATGCAACTTGTGTGCTTCAGTGGCTGTGCAAGTAAATAGAAGAACTGTGCTTCATCTGAGGTATCCCTTTTTAAATGCTTTACCCAATATGTAATATAAGGCACAATGTTTGCCCAGTTGCAGTATGTCTTAGAAACCAATAAGATATTGGCATTAACACAGGTGTTACCTGCTGTTACCCCATTTATCCCTTTTGCTATCAAAATTTAAAGATGGGCCTGCATTTCAATTTAGGTATCGCAGTGGAGCAGGAACTGCGGTGGCTGGGGGTGTTGAGAGCAAGGAGCGCTGGTGGCGGGTAACCCAGTCTGACTGAGCACAAGGCACAGAAAGGGCAATCCCTGACATTTTTTTACTCATCCTTTTTATTTTATATGCCACAGGTATAACACCAAGTGGTTTTGGAGTGCGTGGAAACTAAAATACACACAGCAAAAACATAGAGAAGTGGACTTCATAAAGTCTACTAGAAAATAGTTACCAAGTCAAAATTAAGCAAAGGACAGCAGTGATGCAAAGCAGCAGTACTAACAACTGAACCACCATGCTGCAATAAGGGCATTTAAGCATTACTCAGGACCTATTAAGTATCACTATTGCCCTACTACTCCAAACCTATGCAGAGTAATCTATATTTATTTTATTATTATTATTATTATTAGTAGTATTATTATTTTTATCATTTAATTAGAAGTTGCTAAGCATATAAATTAAAAGAGAAAAGGGGAATTTTTGTCTAAGAAGCTGCTTTGTCATGAAATATTAAATATATCCTACTATATGGCAGTTGGTCTCTTTGTTCAAAGGCTACCTCTTCCCAGATAATTACTCTTCTACTATGTTACCAACATTAGTTCAAAATGCAAAATTACAATTTTGTGCAAAGAGAAAGGAACTATGAGTATTTGACCTGTCACTCACTTATAATGATCCCTATATTCTATCACTGACTAGTGACTAATGATATATATTCTATCACTGACTAGACAGATTTACCCACCATTCTACTCACATGACACTTTTTTGGAAGATATGGAGAAGGTTAATGAGTGGAAAGACCATAAATTTGGGGAAAATCAAGCATAATACAGGTAAAGTGTAATAATCTGAAAGAAAAACAATACAGAGTCATATTTCTAGCAAATAACTTTAAGTGTTAGAAAGAAGGGAAGACATATTAAAAAAACAAACATCTAAGCCACTCAGCACCCCAATATTCCTGCACAATGAAACAGCTGGAGAAGTGCTAACTTTCAGATAAATTTGGAAAAGTGTAGGATTATCTGTGACATGACACAATCTGGGCTTGGATCTGGAAGGTTAAGTGAGGCAGGAAACAAAGCTATTTTTACTTAACCATAAAGTGATACTATACTGAAGATAAATGTTGATTATATGAAAACTCAATCCGTCCCTGTTGTATTTGGTAAATTAGACTTGGATGTGGTCATCATATGTGACATATACCCCCTAGGCTGTAACTTCTTTTTTCTTTTAAATCATGTATTCAGTTTTGGCCACCTGTTGCTTATTACATTGCACTTATTTCAAGACATAACAGAGAGCTTATAAAATGTAAAGCTATCATAATGTTACTTTTCGATCCCCCTATTATTTTGTTTATACAGTGTTACATATTCGGTTACAGTGTTGAAACTGCAGTTAATGCCATGGAAACGCACATACAAATACACCTACTAGATCAACAATTCTAAACCCGACACAGCTGTGCAATTTTGCATCGCTTTTTAATTTTCAAGAAAACTTCCTAAAGTGTAGTGTATCTCATTCTGGTGTGAGGGTCCACCCCACCTGCACAATGTCACAAGAGTTAACTCATTTTCTTAAATCTTATACAATTTCTTATGCCCCTATACTCAGCAATAGCTCTGCCTTTGACATCCTTCTGTTATGGGTGCTTAACTCCATTCCAAACATACTGAGTTTAGGCCTTATTTTTCCTACACAGCATTCATACTATTTGCATTTGTACATATGAATGGGAGTTGTGTTATTGCCTTCCTTACCAGACATAAAAAAAATAGTACCCATACATGCCATTAATAGAAGCACTGTTTGGCTGGACACCATAAAGACCAGCTCAGACAAGATAAGAAATAGCTTGTATAATAATGACAAGATAAGAAATACCTCGTATAATAATGTAAATCATCCTTGCAAAAACATATGCATTGCTTTGTTTTTCCGAAAAAACAAAGTAACACATATGTTTTCTTAACAGCATTTTACAGTACTGCTGATGGAAAAGAAATTGCAGGAGATTAGTTGCCCACTGTAGATGAGATCTATCATGAGCGACTAATCTCCTAGAGTGTCATCAACCCAATGTACTTGTGAGGAAAGCAAAAACTATACCATACACTTTTTGAGGCAAGGAAACTGTGTAAGAGCTAAGTTACACAAGACATTTTGTAGCAACATATAACAATCTCATATGTAAACTATATGGAAGGCTTTCCACCCGACATGACAAGCCTGTCGGAAGGGGACACTGTACTCATCAGAAAAATTTGATGGTGTCTGAAAGCCTCTTTTCTCTCATTGAAATACAATGACTGTCAGATGTAGAAGTAGGAACAAAACACACCATCCGACTTGCTTTACAGCTGATGGGATTAGATTTTGTAGGATCCCACAAATTTTTGTGCCGCCAAATAAAGTGTGACCCACAAAATCTGCTTAAAATCCCCCATGTAGTTTAGCATTAAATGTGTTTTTGGTACAGTGGGGACTGATATATATGTAGACAAATGATGATTACATAATGCACTTCAGACCATGAAATTAACTTCTTGGGGGAATGTCAAACAAAAGTCCCTTAACAAAAGTATTGTCTGAGAATCTATTTCAAGCCCCATTTTCATTTTTAGTACAGTAGATAGTTACTGGTCTCCAGCTCCATCAACTTTTAACTATTGGCAGTAGCTTATTTGACATGTGCATTTTTTTCATGAAAGCGATATACAAGTATAAGAGATATTCATAGATGATATTAACATAAAGGGTTTTTTTTCAATGATTTCCAGCTATTCTTTCAAGCTACTTTAAAAAATGAAAAACTCTCTGAAAGGGAAGAAATAGGGGGAGGCAGATTCTTTTACAGTTTAACACATCCTATATGGGAGGCCTCCTGAGCAAAGGGCAACAACCTGAGCAAAGGGCATTAAATAGTGGTACTGCATGCATTTTGAAATAAAGAAATGTAATAACAAATTTTTCATGTAATTTGAACAAGCATATTAAATATTTATATGTTTATATGCCAGGTACAAGCAATCTAATCATATTCATTTGTTTTAATAGATTTTAATTTGGTGTTTTTAGGCAGATATCAGCATGTGAAATGTATGTGTGTTTTTCAACAAGTATATTACAGTGTTTTCCATATTAATAAACACAAGGACATAGCAATCCATTTCACTGGAAACATGTTTCTCAGTTTAGAGTAGTTTGGAATGATTTCTGCCATTGCATGAGAAAACAGAAAGGTCACAGCCTTATTTTTTTAAAAATATCCATTGCGCTGTAATAGGGTGCATATTGCCAATGTAGGGAATACACTGCAAAATGAAACACATTTTTAGAGTGCAGCAGAAGCAAAGAAAAGCACCAAATATCCACACAGGAATGCAAATTTCATTCTAGAACTCAAGGGAAGTAAACCTGCAGCTGTTCTGCGCTTCCACAGCCAGCATTCAACAATAGCTGGAGAGCTGAAGGCTGCCCAACCCTAGGTTAAATGGGACTATACAGAAAAGTTGACAGTGTGACAACATAGATTTCGATTACAAAAACACAAGGTGAATAGACAGATGGTCTTAATTATAAACATTTTCACTGTTACAAGATCCTATACTCAATAAAGTGGATAACTTTACATATTATTGACAAGGGATAATGATATGGGAAACCTGGCAGGGTAAAAATGATAAAGAATCAAGTATTAGCTTTTGACCTTGTGAATTGACACTGTAATATTATCTTAACTATGTTCTTTGTAATGGATATGAATATGTTGTCCCAAGGCAAGGAGGTTTGTTGATAAATGTTAACTGGAACTTTTGTTTCTTGCAGAGAATAACTGCAGGGTGCAAAGAACTTTTCCCAAAGAATATATATGGAATTTACCCTCCTAAATCTACCAACAAGTTTTTGTTTGCATTTGGCATTTGACATATGGTTAATGAGGCAGTTTACAAAGCATACCCAATAAATTGTGTTTCTGTAAAGGTCATCAAAACATACGTACATGTGTTATTTTGTTTTCAGACATGTCAGCATGTTAGCAAGAAAATACATCCACTTTTTTCTAACAAGAACATTCATTTGAACTGTAAACGTTATATGTAATAATTTGAGTACCATTTTAGGTTTTATTGTTTCTTCAGTTTAAAGATTGGGCCTTTAGCTATGCATTCTGTTATCATACTACTTACTTTTATTAAAGTTTATTCTGTAAAATGCAAAATGAAGACTATAATAACTATGACCATTTTTGTAATTTTTATGTGCTTAGGAATTAAGTAATCTGTACATACAAAAACACAAACAAGTAAAAATAAGTTATCCAAGCATAACAAGAGAGGTTTCCTTCCTGGCTGCAGGTCGACTAAGTGAAAAATAATCTTTTACACAACGTTGTCATTACTCGTCTACTTGCAGTGGTTTTGCTTACACTCTGCATTGTAATTATAGACAAAAGAGTAACTCCACGCCTATTCCTTTGAACTAAAGGCTGTCATGCTTATATTTCTCCCCACAGTGCCCTCATTTTATAAATAGATTCATCACTACAGAACAGTTTTTTTGAATCCTTTGCTGCTATTTAGCTGTTAAGTGCATCACTAGATAAAAAGCAAAGATATGAAGATATGATATTATAGTGCACATTTATGAAAGGTCAAAAATGGAAAAAGTGAAAAAGTAGTTATTCATAAAAATTAATTTTCCAGATTATGCAGGGGCTAGTTTATTATGCTTCAAATTCAGGTTCAAAATTTATAAAAACGTGAGTAAATTCTTTAACTCAGAAAGGCGATCATCCATAAAGTACACATTAAGCAGATAATTCAAAATGTTTTCATTTTTTTTTTCATGTAATACTAAAGATGGTAACTTGTTCCTGATCCCAACTAGCAAAAATATATATTGGTGGTAAAACAATCCTATCGGATTTATTTAATTTTAAAATATAATTGCCTTCCTTGATAAGGTGAGCGGAAACCTAAACATTGAGGTGGCAGTGGATGTGATATACTTAGATTTTGTTAAAGCATTTGATACAGTACCACAAAGAATGTTACTGTGTCTATTTTTGTGATGACAATAAATTATTCTAAACATGCAGGATCCTGCCACTTTTAAGAGCAATATGATTGAAACTGTAGAACTGGGCAGAAAACAGGCAAATGAGGTTCAATGTTGATAAATGCAAGGTCATACATAAATACATAAATGCTAGCTATATGCTAAATGGTAGTGTGTTGGGGCCCTCCATCACTGAGAATGATTTAAAGAGTTTTGTGGATAATAAATTGTTTAACTCTAGGCAGAGATACTACTTAGTGGCTACTAAAGCAAATAAAATATTGTCTTGCATAAAAAGGGTAGATCTCTCGTAAGTTGTGATGAGCAAATCAGTCCCGTTTTGCGTTGCTGAAAAAATTGGCGAAATTGCTAAAAAATTAACAAAATGGAAACATTTTTTGAAATGCAGCTACTGTGTGACCTTTTTGCATGCACTGCTTTTGTTGCGTGAATGTAACTTTTCTGATGTGACCGCAACTTTTTTGATCCACAGATTTTTTGATGTGGCAAATTTTCAGCTCAGTTTTGCAAAAGAATTCGCCAGTAGTGAAATGCGGAATTTCACAGCAAATCCATTCCTGGCGCAAAAATGCACTCATCACTACTCGTAAGGCTTCACCTTGAGTATGCAATGTAGTTTTGGACCCCAGTCTTAAGGAAGGATATTAATGAGCTGGAAAGAATTCAGAGAGATTCTGGCAGATTCTGTTAATGTCTTTAAGAGGCTTGGATGATTTCTTGGAAAAGAATTCCTACTATTATTAACATATTTATAAAGTGCCAAGATATTCCTCAGTGCTCTACATATCACAAAATAAGATCCTACTCATGTGGAAGGCTAACTAAAAACAAGGTTTTCCCTCTCTAACACGTTGGTCAGCTATTCTGATCCAGGTGTACAACACAAGTAAGGTATTCCCACGGGAGAACTAAATATTAACTAAAGAAGTAGGGCAGAAATGTTTTACATTATGTTTTGGGTTTCTGTACCAGAACAAGGCTGTGCCTCTGAAGTTTCCCCGAGAAGCTCCCCATCTTTTTAAAATCATTTACTCTACCATTTAAAATTTTATTGAACCAACAAATTGAACAAATTTTTTATTTTGTAATATTGATGTGTAGGCAGCCATCTTTGAGCCAGAACTACACATTAACTGCTTTCAGGTAACCTATTGTTTCTCCTACTCCCATGTAACTGGAGGATTTCTTACTACTGAGTGCTTTTCTCTCTACTGGGAGTTGCTATCTTGATACCTCCCCATTGTTCTGCTGATGGGAAGGGGGTGATATCACTCCAACTTGAAGCTCGGCAGTAAAGTGTGACTAAGGTTTATTAGAGAACAGGTCACATGGTTGTGGCACCATGGGAAATAAGGAATATGGCTAGCCCCATGTGAAATTAAATATAAAAAAACTGTTTGTGTATTTGAAAAACGGATTTCAATGCAGAATTCTGCTGGAGACGCTATATTAACTGATGCTTTTTGAAAAAAAAAAAACCTTTTCCCATGTCAGTATTCCCTTAAAGGGGAAGGAAAGGCTAAGTCACTTGGGGGTGCTAAAATGTTAAGCTCCCCCAAGTGACTTGAATCGCTTACCTCGTACCCCGGGCTGGTGCCCCTGTTAGGAGAAAACCGCACCAGCCCGGGGCACCTGGGGCGATTCGCTTCCTCCTTCCGCCTTCCTTTCCCCTAGACTCCGAGTCCGGCGCATGCGCAGTAGAGTGAAAAAGCCGACTTTTCTGTTAAAGTTCGGCTGTTCACTCTACTGCGCATGCGCGCGCAGCGAGAGAGGAAGGAGGAAGAGATTGCTGCTACCCCGGGCTGGTGGTGTTTTCTCCTAACAGGGGCACCAGCCCGGGGTAGAAGGTAAGCGATCTAAGTCACTTGGGGGTGCCTAACATTTTGGCACCCCCAAGTGACTTAGCCTTTCCTTCTTCTTTAAAGGAACAGTAACACCAAAAAATTAAAGCGTATCAAAGTAAGTAATATATAATGTACTGTTGCCCTGCACTGGTAAAAGTTGTGTGTTTGCTACAGTAACCCTACTATAGTTTATATAAATAAGCTGCTGTGTAGCCATGGGGGCAGCCATTTAAGTTGGACAAAAGGCACAGGATACATAACAGATAACAGATAAGCTGTTTAGGTTCCTTTTGACCTTTTTTCCAGCTTGAATGGCTGCCCCCATGGCTACACAACAGCTTATTTATATAAACTATAGTAGAATTTCTAAAGGAAATATGAAACTGTTACATTTTGGTGTTACTGTTCCTTTAAGCTGGTGCAGTAAGTACAGTATAGTTAGCTCTATTCTGTTTTAGGGTTTTATTCTCCTTTAAATTTTGACTACCCTGGCAACTAATCTACCTGAAATGCCTTCCCACCAGCAATAAAATGAATTACCAGTGGGAAGGCAAAGTTGAATTTTTATAAATCGCCCCCTAAAATTTGCATTATTTCCTGGCAGGTAATCTCTGAGGAAGCCCACGGACCATCACATAATGATGGTTCAAAGTAAAAGATGTAAAAGTGAAATGCCAATATGTTAAGTTTCTGTAATAGGTCAATTATTATGATATGTTATCTGTTGGCTAAATATTCATTCTGAAGATACAATTTACCTTAATGAAACTTGAATGGTGTACAAATAGAGAGTGTTTGTCTCATAGCTAGCATTTTTATACTGGTACTTTTATAAGCCTTTCATCTGTGCTCTAAACCCACAGTCTGCTTGTTGTGACTACTAAATATAAAACAGGGAAGGTGAAATCTTGATATATGTCATATGGCTTTTGGTTTTGTTAATGTATAAAATGTGTGTTGCATGATTAAATGAGTTTCTTTATGACTTATTATGAATGGAATTGGGCTCTATTTGTCAGTGTCTGAGCTGCAATTCCACAGCAGTATTTGGCTGAACTAAACACACCATGCATCAATACTGCCTATACAGTGTTTTTACCGCACATTCTTCAAAATAATCTGACAGCAATCTTTTTCAAGAAAAGAAAAGGTGTGTCTGAAAAATAAAATATGCAAATATAAAATGTAACCATTAAGCTGCACAAAGGCAGGACATGGTATACTATTTTGTATCTAGATTAGTTAAGACGCACAATCCATATGATTCCCTGATCAACTGATCATCAGACACTACATCGGGTTTGCTACAACCACTGGCACAGCAGGTGCACAAAAGCTACTTATAGAAACATATTATGAGCACTTTTCTCTGACTTAGAATCTAGCGACCTCTCGGGTTTGTATACAGTAAACATGGAATCCACTGTAGCATACTGTAAAAATACTATGGGACTTCTAAAATTGCTTTACCTATTCTATAGACTGTATTGTTCAATTACCTTACTATGCAAGAGAAACATTTTTTTATGATGCAGATAATTCCCCTAATGAGAAAGAGTTCTTTAGGTGATAAACTGGAGTTAAAATATACAAGTGTACCGACAATTAGGGATGTAGCGAACCCGCGCAAAAATGTTCGCGAACCCGTTCGCGGACTTTCGCCAAAACTCGCGAATATTCGCGAACTTTGCGAACCCCATAGACTTCAATGGGAAGGCGAACTTTAAAACCTAGAAAAGCCATTTCTGGCCAGAAAAATGATTTTAAAGTTGTTTAAAGGGTGCCACGACCTGGACAGTGGCATGCAGGAGGGGGATCAAGGGCAAAAACTTCTCAGAAAAATACTTGTAAAAAAAACGCCAAAAAAAAGCGCCAAAAAAAAAACGCAAAAAAATAACGCAAAAAAATAACGCAAAAAAAAAACCGCAAGCTATTCCTATGTATATGCATAGGCGATAAAACGCGGCGGAAAAACACGGCGGGAAAACCAAGGCGAAAAAACGCGGCGCCAAAAAAAAACGCGGCGAACCCAAAGTGGCGAACATCGGCAAAAGTCCGCAAATTTTCGCGAACGCGAACACCCGATGTTCGTGCGAATTAGTTCGCCGGCGAACAGTTCGCTACATCTCTACCGACAATTTACCCAGTGTACCTGAAGAAGGAACAGAGGGGAGGGCAGTTAATCATGAAACTTGAATCAATGGTCATTTTCTTTAAACTTCTGGACATTAATGCTATTCAAAAGATAGACCGATAGAGCATAAGTCCTCATGTTGTTTTACATGTCATTCAATTTCAAGGTGACTTCTAACATCTTGATATTTTTACAGCAGGACTAAATTAATTCTTTTAGTCCCCAAGCTTGAATTAGTTCTCAAAGAGTCATGTGACACTAGTAACAGCACTAAATATCCTCAATGTCACCAGCACAGTTTGTAGGAATATATTTTACTGTATATTCATATCACTTTTATATTTGAAAGGTAGTTATTTTCATCAAATTAGGCAATTCCTTGATGTCACATAAAATTATTAATTGTAACATTTGGGGCGGGGGTTATCCCAAATAAAGCATGTTTTAATAGGTAGGTGTGTTAACCTTAAGGATATTGTTTGACATCACTTGCATGACTTTTTTTTACTGATGTAAAATAGGCTATGAGCTTTTTTTACAATAAACATAAAGCACACAGAAATCAGTGTCAGTCTGCCAAGTATTGTTATGTCATCTTTTGCATGAAACTTAATCTGAGCTGAAGTAAATGGCATGCAGTGCTAATAGAAGACCCAGATTATGAAGACAATAAAATTAACTGGACAAATAAGCTCTTTTTTTCTACTTTAAGTAGAACACTTTTAAGCCTAAACATTAAAATACTATACTTGGAAAGCGAAAAAAGCAACAGAAATTTGTTTTGCCACAGAAAAACATAGTAGCGGCAGAAAGCACATCTTTCCCTTCCAGATGATTATGTAATCGCCTCTGGCAGATATTTTAGAGCAAATGTATTTTTAAAAGTCCAGTATGCCTTTGAAACTATAAGAAGAAAACGTAATAAACGACCTCATTGTGCAGAAAAAGTGAGCAATGCAAGCAAATGGAGCAAATATTTGTGATTTTTTTTTCCCTTATTTTGGACCTTTTTTTTAAATTTTGTTTGCTAAACAAACAGGAGCAAAGATATTTGTAAAAATGTACTCCCTTTTTACAATATTGCTGTTCATTCCAATTTTTTTCACAAAAATGAATGGTCCTTAGGTTAAACTCTAACATCAAAAATAATGATGTATATCCAACCCTGAACCTTTTAAAGGAAAAGTAAAAAATATATTCTAACCTGCCCCAATAATTTCCCTATCCTGCAAACCACTTAGTATTTTAAAATGCTTTATTAGAAAATACCTTCTAAAACTTGGCTTCAGTTCAATTGAAATAAGGAGATACGGCGAAGGAAGGAGCTGCATCCACTATGCGATGATCGATTGATCAAGCCTAGCCTTCTTTCTGCATAGGAAGGAGTCAGGCTAGGCTCGATCAATCGATCATCGCATAGTGGATGCTGCCCCTGCATCGCCATATCTCAATTGACCGGAAGCCAATTTTTAGCAGGTATTTTCTAATAAAGCATTCAATGTATGTACTCATGCAGGGAGTGTGGGTGGATATAATGGATTGTTTATAACCGTTGCCAAGGTATCCCTATCGTGTCACTTCCTGTATTTGAAAACATAATTGGAGAATTGCACCTGCACTACTGTTTGTTTGTTTGAGCTTGATAAAGGGCACATGGCTTGCCCGAAACGTCGCTGAACTGAATATACCTTTTTGCACTTTTTGAAAAAACTTTTGAGTGCCGCCTTTTCTTGTTGTTTTTTATATATATATATATACATTTTTCCCTTGAGCCACCATTTTGTGACGGTCCGTGTGCTCCCTCAGCAATCACTTGACAGGAAACAATGTATATTTAACTGTAACAGGAAGAAGTGTGGGAGCAAAAGACAGAACATTGTCTATTAATTGGCTGATGTGACCTAACATGTATATGTGGTTTTGGTTTGTTATTTTGTGCTGTGAATCGTATGGTCCTAGGGGGTGGCCCATAGTACTTAAAATGGCAATTTTTGATAAAAAAAATTACGATTACCCAATGGCACATACTACTAAAAAAAAGTATATTTTTATGAAAATGGTTTTAATTAGATGAAGCAGGGTTTTATATATGGGCTGTTTTATACAATATATTTTTTATAGAAACCTACATTGGTTGGGGGTATAGTTTTTCTTTAAGTTGAATATAAAGTTCTATTAAAATGTACTCAAAAAATGCCCTGACTTTCCAAGAAACTTAGATAAGTTTACATAAGTTATGTATCAAGCAGAGAAGCTTGATGGGGCAAATGTTACTGCTCCCCTAATAAAATGACTGACTTATTAGCACATTAATTAATGGGACTATTTATATGAACTACTTATTATATGGTAACATCAACTGTTCATAATGGTATTTATTTACTGAATTATATAAGCAACTTCTGCATGGACATTTCAGCAGTGAGATGACAGTTTACTGGGCCCAACAGCAAAATCATTGGGCCCCTAAACATACACAGTTTACATAACTTTTGCAAAAACTTATGTAACAAGCAATGACAAGGCAGAGCAGCTTAACAGGGGCAGGTTGGTTTAAACCACACACCCCCACCCCCATGATCACTTTTCCCTTAGCTAAACTTTATTAGCACATTCATTACTATTTTACTATTTATATAAACTACTACTGACTAGTTAATGGCCCCACTGCAAGACTATAGGGCCCCTAAACTTACACAATTTATGTATCTTCCATATTAAGCAATATGCAGGGGCATGAAGGAATGCAGGGTTAAAAACTTATTGTGAATTCCACTGACCCTCAATAAACTGACTGACTAGTTAGCAAATTAATGGAACTCCTTACATATTATAGAGTATCAACAGCTGTTGTAAGCCCAACTGAATGAGCTCATGTCAAAATGGGGGTATATTCTCCCTTTAATAAATAGTCATCAAGATTATCTACCCTGCCATATATCCAATTCTGAATGAATACAGAACAGAAAGATCACACTGTTTTTGGTTCCATACATGGAATAATGGTAGGTCATTTTGGTCAAGAAGGGAAAAATGACTACCAATGTTATTTACCAGCAAGTATTCTAATGTCCTGTTATTACAATGGCAATCTGGGTGCATTAACTTATCTAGATGCTGTGCAAAGAGCAATTTTTTCCACAATCCCACAAAGTTTTTTTCAGAATTCCAGCGGACACAAATGGGTGATTCTTTTGACGAATTTGCACTGCTCCTAGCACAGTTGCATCTAATTTCCAACAAGGGAACCAACTGTGCGTGCATTTTGTTAAGGTTGCGCTGAATATTTTCTCAGTCCACCTGTCATTGTTTCCAGTGTTCAGCGTGTGAGCGATGCATGCGCCCCATTCATTCAGTGCAAGTGTTGCACCTAACAATGTAGAACCTTGAAGCTACTCCCTGGTTAGGGGAGGTTGTATCTCAATGGTTCAATAGGTGCAGCAGCGCCTGATTTGTAACAAAATGCAGTGGTTGCAACTATATGGAAGTGCAAAGAGGGCATTTTGGAGTACCTTTAATAAAAGTGGTTGTAGGCCCTCCCACTGACAGTGGGAGGGAGCTTGCTCATTGAGCTGGCGGGCATAATTGAGCCCTTTTATCTAAGTCTTAGCAAGCAATATAGCATTTCCCACTCATACAAATATATAGATAATAAAAATAATATCTGTTTTACTAAAACTGAAAATAATAAATTTTAAAAAGAAAATAATCATTTTTCTGTGTTGGTGGAACAGGAACCCCACATGGGGCAAATGAGTCTGATCTGCCTTCCCGACTGTCAGGTAAGAAGCTAGTGGTTTAGCATTACCCAACTCTCAGTGAAATAAATGAGAGCTGAAGGGTACTGTTTAGTGAATCTGTGTATAGTTATCTGGGAACTGTAACAGACCTTGTTAACTGCGCTGTAAAACAGACAACTGGAAATAGGATCTTGGAATAACAGTGTGGCACAAAGAATCTTCAGGGCAAAACCAGCAATATGTTTTCAATTAAACTCGGGTTTATAATGAAGGGCGATGTTTAAATAATTGCAACAATTATGTCTTGTCTGGAAAAAGGTACTGAGAGTTCCAAACAATCGGAGGCCTACACTGTTTTCAAAAACAATCGTTCATTTTATAATGGGTAGTTTGCTCTGCTGTTTTGCAGACTTATGCACATAGAGTTCGGATTCAAAGTAAAAGCAATTTCCTGCATTTATTGTAAACGGTAACGTTTTTCTGAAAGGAAACAAAGCAGCCTACCAATTATTTATTAGAATAGCTCATATATCAACCCATATATCACAATTTTGTAAATCTTGCTGTTAATGTGAATGACTGTAGATGTGCAGAGTTGCTGTTTAATCCAATAATGATTACATTTTCACTGTAAATATTATCAAAACCAGACCACAGCTGGAGACATCCTGAACACGTGTCAATTGATTCGTCCTATGAGTTTTGAATATGATCACATTGCATAAATTACCAGACATATGACACTCTTCCAAATGAGGACATAATACAGGTATGGGACCTGTTATCCAGTATGTTTGGGACCTGGGGTTTTCCGAATAATTGGTCATTATATAATTTGAATCTTCATACCTTACCTACACCCAGTAGGATTGTTTTGCCTCTAATAAGGATTATTATTTATTACAGTAGCTGGTAAAAAGTACTATGTACTGTTGTATTATTAAATAGAAAAAGGAACTCATTTTTAAAAACTTAATTTATTTGATTAAAATGGAGTCTATGGAAGATGGCCTTCCCATAATTCAGAGCTTTATGTCCTGTAAAATAATGTTGTTTTAAAGCTCATGGAGAATGCCAAAGCAGGGGCAAACCAAACACATCCATAGCTTGTATACATACAAATAAAAAATAATTAATGGTCACGTGCACACAATAAGCTGTGTTCTTATACTTCCATACTTCTGTATATATATATAAATATATATAAATACAGTATACACATTTTTTTAATGCCAATAAATGCCTAAACATGTGGTAAACTCTCTCTCCCTATATATATATAAAATTTATTTATAATTTTGAACTCTAAAAAGTTAAAAAAACAAAATATTAAATGCGCAATGTCTCCTTGTCTGTTGCTAAATGCACATCAGTGTGGGAACTCTTTCACATATCAGCTACTCTGCTTATATTATTACATTAAAGTGTAAAAGTACCTATGAAAGTCTATTTAAAACAATTAACAAAATACCTGTCTGGTTATGGGCCAACCAAATCTTACAGATACTATGTTGTCATGCATCAGTTAACGCAATATGTAAGATTAGCTACAGATAAAATACTGTATTAGTAATTCACTACCATTTCATAATCACTAAAAACATAACACTTGTAGCATGCAGACCAATAAAGAGTTTAAATATATGAAAACCAAGCTAAAAATTAAAAATGTGCCACAGTGCAACAGAAACACAGGAATTGCGTTTTATATAGAAAGTATTAATTCTTATAAAATACATTTTGACATTTTGTAAAAGTTTTTCTCAATTTGTAGCTGTTCCCAAGAACTATTCCACTTTGAGGTACTTGCTTTAAACAAAACATTCCATTCACAAGTAGTCTACTGACAGAACTCTGAAAGAGTGTGGTTTGCTGTGACATATGTATTCACTCAAGCAGAGGTTTTAACTTATTTACTTATTTTTGTTTGCTATCTTACCCCCTCCCTTCTTCAGGGTGACATCAGTGCTGGGTACCCTTAACTAAGCCCTGCCGCTATATATATACATATATATATATATATACATAAATATATATTCATAAAACATTCTAGGTGTTTATATTTCGAAGAACAGATCATATGGGACCTGTAAGATGATGACCACATGTACAGCCAGCAATTACATCACTCTTTGGCAGGATATGGAGAAGTAAAATTGTAAGATAAAGGGGATTTGGATATTTTAAGTATGCTAGAATATAGTGAAATATAGCTAAAACAAAACATGATTTATGTTAGATGGTATTAAAGGTTCTGTAAGGTTAATTTATATTCTCAAAGAGATTAAACACAGAAGAACCAATATGTTAAAATGAAATTTAGGATGTGCCTCATTGTTGAAGTCACTTACTACTGGGGGCACATTTACTAATCCATGAACGGACCGAAAGTGTCCGAATGCGTTTTTTCGTAATGATCGGTATGTTTGCAACTTTTTCGTCGCTTTTGCGACTTTTTCGTATGTCCCGTGATTTTTTCGTCGCCGTTACGACTTTATCGTATATATTCCGCAACTTTTTCGTCGCCGTAGCGAAAAAAATTGGATTGGTTTTTCCGCCGTTTACAATTGCTCTATACGAAAAAATTGCGACGACGACGAAAAAGTCACGCAAAATACGATAAAGTTGTGATGCCGACGAAAAAAATTGCACAAAATACGAAAAAAAAACGTGGCGGTGACGAAAAAGTCACAAAATTTTTTACAATTCGATTTTTTCCCATTCGGGATTCGGATTCGTGGATTAGTAAATGTGCCCCTTGGTCTTGAACATAGAACCCAAGTAGACAGCATTAATAAGTGAAACTCTTTAAAACAGACAGGGCCACACTAGGCAATCTGGTAATTGAATGCATAAAATTATTTTACACCACAGCAAAGTAGAAGTAATTTTAGGAAAAAAAGTCACATTTTAAAAGAATTTTTTTTCTAAGGTGCACAATGTTGTACCACCTAGCCTATGGTTGTCTAACAAGAGGTCCAAGTATATTATCTGGCTCAGAATGATGTCTAGCTTAACTGTGTTTTTTATATTACTTCTCAAAGTATGTAGCCTGTTAACCTGTCAGTATAAATATATGCTCACAACATTGCAGCAGTTGGACATGGTTGGCCTTGACTACAGTGCAGGAACCTCCTTGCACTCTTGGTGATTTTTAATGAGCATTCTAAACTCTGGGATGTTGATTGTAAAACTTGCCCACTGGCAGAGATAAATAAAAATAATATCAGACAATAAGGGGCACATTTACTAACCCACGAACGGGCCGAATGCGTCCGATTGCGTTTTTTTCGTAATGATCGGTAATTTTGTGATTTTTTCGGCGTCTTTACGATTTTTGCGTAAAAACGCAAGTTTTTCGGCGTCTTTACGATTTTTGTGTAAAAACGCAAGTTTTCCGGCGTCTTTACGAAAGTTGCACAAAGTCGCGATTTTTTCGTAGCGTTAAAACTTGCGCAAAACGTCGCGCCTTTTAAGTTTTAACGTTACGAAAAAGGCGCGACTTTGCGCGCAAGTGTTAACGCTACGAAAAAATCGCGACTTTGCGCAACTTTCGTAAAGACGCTGAAAAACTCGCGTTTTTATGCAAAAATCGTAAAGACGCCGAAAAACTCGCGTTTTTACGCAAAAATCGTAAAGACGCCGAAAAAATACGAAAAAGTCGCAAAATGTTCGTTTCCAATCGGAATTTTTCCAATTCGGATTCAAAATCGTGTCTTAGTAAATCAGCCCCTAAGTGTTTGCTGCTTTTAGAGGGCAAAATATATCACCAAACAACTAAGTTCTAGCTGTTTTTTTTTTCTAGATTTCTATATATTAGTTCCAAAGTATACCTTTCTGCCAATAATATGGAACATAACTGTTACATGACACTGTAAATCAGATGCATCTGATATTTTTATTATAGTATCTTAGTTAGAAGTGTGCCTTAAGAATGGATGTCTATAATTATTTTGCAATTATTATGCAATTGTGTAGCTGCTGTGTAGCCTGCAAGTTTATGTGAATGCATAAATGTCATGTCATAAATCATAATGCAGCTTCGGCAAATAAAAGGCAAACTAGAAAGTATTAAAGGGACACTAGCCTAAAAATATAATCATTGATAACAATATGTGATATTTAGAACAGAATTGTAGAATACAATTAATTAACTTTAGAGTTGTGGATGTGCTTGAACAGGGAACTCTCTATCTAGATACATGTGTCTGTCTTCTTTCATTACCTAAAAAAATGTAGCGATCCTCTTTAAAACATTTCAGTTATATAGCAGAGCCTTGAGCCATAAGCTTCACAGAACATAGTTTCCATAATGTGTTAGCCCTTAGAACCCTTAATATCTAATGAACACAGGGCAATTGAACAGGTTGTTCCACGCATAATGTGAGGGATATTTTTATGCAATTATGGGAAGCTGTGATCTTGTTGCTTCCCACTATAGTCAAAAGCATGTGGAGATCTCAGCAATGGACATTTGCTATATAAATGTCCATAGCACTAATTGTTTACATAAGAAATCTAAGAAACAAAAAGTTAACCCAAACCACAGCAATTATATTTCATGAAAACTATATATTTTAAATAACTGAAAATTGGCAAAAAATGTAAAATGGAATCTGAAAAAAGCCCAGTGCCTCCTTAAAATACAAAATGCATATGTTTTCATCTAATATAAGACAGAGATGCCATGTAAAGCCTTAGAGCCCTAGACAGTATTCTAAGAAAGGAAGTGATTATATTTTTTTAATAAGTTATATTATTTGGTAGGTCCCATGTTTTCCCTTCAGGCTTCTGCTTTAGTTTTCGAAGGAATAATTGATTCCTTTTCAAAAGATGAATGCAGTAAAATAGAAACATTGTGGATAGGGCTATAATGATTCCCTGACCATTTTGCTAGGGGATATGCAATTTAAATGACAGAGCAGCCCTTTACTGCATCTGTGTGTTGTAATAATGCAATTGCTTCAGGCGGGGGCAGCAACACCTTCAAGATATGAATCAATTTACAAATGTCATTCCCTGCTTAACTCATTCAGTGTCAAGGCAGTCTAGGACTTCATGCTGTTTCTTCAGTTGTTTTAATCTAACTGGCACTACAGATTCTTAATATGGACCCAAATTGTTGGCTTTATTAAATAAATATCCGCTTGGAACAGGTCATGAGGCTACTCTAAATGCAGCTGGCTGATGCCATATGTGTAGCCATCACTATCCACACTGCCTGGAGTCCTCATTGATCCACAAGTTCTATTTCAAGGTCAAAGTAACCCTTGGACAATGATCTATGACTTCTACCAAGATTTTAAGACCTCATTTTTACACGTTGAACAACCATTAGAGCCGGCTTATTTTATGCAAAATGTAAATATGTAAGATTTTTTACCATAGGATAGTGAGAAATAGGATGAACCTGATGAATCTGTCTCCTTTCTCTTGGCCTGGGTCAGATGTGCAAGTTTTATGGTGTTTGAAAAAATTATGTGAGTCCCTATGATCCCATATGCAAAAAAACATACTGAGACACATGCTAGTAATTCAGAGCAACTGAATAACTGTTGCCACATAGACTCTGAGCTACCTTTCCTTTCATATCTTAAACTCAGGTTGTCAGAGAAATTATGGGCTGCAAGAATATATATTCTCTTGCAGCTAATGGACTAGAACCAAGCCCTCTTGTCCATTTCCTCAAAGTTGCATTATTAAGAATATTTTATTACATAGAGTCACATTAATTAATGCAAAATTGCTTCCAATTACATCAATACAAATTTTATACATTTTAGTCCTTCCAAATGAACAGTAGTGTATCTGGATCCCTTAATGAACAAACTGCACAAACTGTGATTCAATGGAACTACAATTGATAAACCACAAAGTCACCCAAAATCACTTGTTGTGCCCTTCCCCTTACAGTATCATTATGAAACTTTTGATGAATTGCCTAAACAAACACAGTTCAGCTCACACCCCTGGACGTTGAATATGATGAAAATATTGTTTTCCATTACACCAGCAGTATAATGTTTTGAAGTACTGTATATTTTACAGAAAATGTTAAAGGAGACATACAGAATTAATAAAAAAAAAAAAACTAAAATCTTGTAGACAATTTTAAATAATATATGGTGCTGGTTTCACTTTCATTGAAAAATTAATACTATATGTAAAAATGATATTGGAGCTCCCTATAGATCCTCTTGGGTCTGTGTTTCAAATGAGTGGTGGCATGTCCTAACGGTCCCTGCCAGAAGCACAGCCGTAGGCAGAGAGCCAATCACAGCCCTGCAGTCACACAAGCAAAGACAGGCTTCAGTTCCCTATCAGGTCAGCCTAGCTGCTGTTTGGTAACTATCCTACAGTGCAGTGTACTGAGTGTTGCTGGCTCCCCTGTACAGCCTGGCAATGGAGGCAGCAGGCAGTGGATTAGATTGGAGGGACTAGTGGGGTTTTGGGGAATTTTTTAATAAATCAGCCTGAAATACTACTTTTTACAGCACATTCCTTCTATATTTAGATGATTACAATTCACTAGCACAATATTGTTTTTCACACAATATTTCCCCTTTAAAACAAAGGTTTTTATAAACCACATAGATTCTTACAAATCATTTACAACCAATGATTGCTACTGTGGAACTGTGAAACTTGTTTATTTGCTTTTGAAAGATGCTGGGAATTATACTACAGTGCTGTCATAGCCTGGGCACACATAAGCTGATGGCCTTTGTATATGCTTGCCAAGCTCATCAGAAAAATATAATGAGTAATGTGTGATAGGTCTCAAAAGCAATTGGTTTGTAATTCAGTCCACTGGCTGAAATTAAGTTAAGCGGAATTAACTGTGAAATTAACTGCAAGGGTAGTGGAAGAAAGGACTGCACCTTTCACTACTGGATTTGCTCCCACATGTGCTAAGCTCCTTCTATGGAGTCACCAAACAGAACCAGGGAATATTGATTAAAGTACACAATTTGGTAACCATATAATTGCATGTATGGTCAGTTATATCAACACTGGCCAATATTATTACTACAAAGCCTATTTATTGGCATTAATCTGATCAGAATTAAAACCAGTGGCCCTCTTTGCTAGGTCAATGTAAATTGGGAAAATGAGAAATAGAGAGTACCCATTACAGCCTGTATATCCTTTACATGTCTTTTCTGCACTCTGTTAGACATTCAATACAAAACTAGATAGTATTCAGCTTACCTACCTAACAAATCTTTGTAGAGTATTATAATTTGTTGAAAAGTATAAAAAAATAAGGATTTTTATGACTTGTGAAAATAAGTGTCTTACTCATTAACACATGTTAATAAACCAATAAACTTGCCTTTTATTATGGAGCACGGTGGCTAACTAGCAGAGTTTACTTTTATCTTACATAGGGTGTTTGTATAAACTTCAGTGGAAAAATAAGAAATGAGCCATACTCTGAGTATTAGGGATAATTAATACATTGTTTGCTTGTAGTGTGCTTAAAGTTATATACACAGGAAAGCACATATGGAAACATCCGATAAAATGTCTGTAAACATTTCTTCAAGTACAATTTGATTTAAATTGTTCTGCAGTTAAAGAAGGAGAAGTGAGTGGGAGTGTCACTGGTAATATCAGGGGTAGCCATTAAAATGTTTCATTTAGCTAGTATTTTGTGAGTCTATGGGTGAGATTACCAAGGTACAAGAAACTGGCAAGGCATACAAAGTTACTGCAGAACTACACCTAACAGCATTTGTAAATTCAACTAATAGTCTCCAACAACTAGCAGAAGGAAGTCCCTCATCTAATGTTCTAATGTCACACTATAAGACTTGGTTCACACTAAATATCACTTCATAATTTCTGAAAAGAAACAATAATTTTCCAAATAAATTCCAGTATTACTCAGTACAGGCAAGGGATTAAATATGTGGATTGGGATTTTGGCTTTTAGATATGGGGGTATTTCAGTGATTTGTATGACACACTCTTAAGGCTACTAAAAAAAACATTTACATATTCATATTCAAGAAATTCCAATAGGATTATTTTGCCACCAGCCTGGGTTTATCCTAATTTAGTCCCCATGAGGTAATGGGTGCTGTATTATAATAACACAGAAAAGTGAAATCAGTCCAGAAACAAGAGTTTGTTTTCTTAAATAAGGCTCGATAAAAAATAGCAATCCTGCACTTTAGAACTCTGTATAATCGGTGTGCAGATTAAGAAACCCACATCCGTATTAGCCCAATTTGCCTGCTGAAGATTTTGGCACAAAAGATTAAACATAACCTCACCATAGATAATATTATTAAAGGTTACTAGTAAGCGGCTGTTCAAAAATAATCAATATAAAAGTCAAACAATACCAATACACATATTTTCACACAGATTTATGCATACATTTCTCTGTTTTATTGTATCAGAGATGAGCCTTGAATGCATAAGGCAGTGATCCCCAACCAGTGGCTTGTGAGCAACATTTTTCTCCTCAAGCCCTTGGATGTTGCTCTCAGTGCCCCCAAACCAGGTAGTTATTTTTGAATTCCTGACTTGGTGGCAAGTTTTGGTTGAATAAAAACAAGATTTACTACCAAATAAAGCCTCCTGTAAGCTGACAGTGTGCATAGAGACTACCTAATAGCCAATCTTAGCCCTCATTTGGCACATCCATAAACTTTTATGGTGCTTGTGTTGCTCTCCAAGTCTTTTTACATTTGACTATGGTTCACAAGTAAGAAAGATTGGGAACCCCTGGCATAATGCATTTCAAAATGCATGCTGAGCACGTAAAAACCCATATATTGCATTTAGGTGTGCTCAAACCTGCATCTTAAACATGCATTAACTGCACACACACACAAAAAAAAGAGCCCTTACTACAAAAAATAAATCAATGTTGTTTGGGTTAAAGCCAAGTTATATTGCATCCTGTGCAAGGAATGCATTTACATACAGAGCATATTAAAGGTGCATGCCTTAGAATCAGTATGAAAACAATGTAAGGCTAAAGGTACACATAAACTAAAAAGCAGAGGCATATAAACCAGTAAAACAAAAATACAGCCTTGGATACAAAGGTCAAGGTAGAAATCAATGCAGTAATTTATTAGCGTGTTTCCATTGCCATAATTTGCTATTTTGCAGATTAAGAGAGAAAGAGAAGCAAAGAAAGAAAGAGAGTCATATTAATTTGCAAATTAGCAATTTATATACATTTTATATACTGAATTATGTATGTATAATGTATAGCAATTTTTTCCTAAAAGCATTGTCTTTCTGTATAACACATAGATTCAGTATTACTTTTCTGTTCCAAGGTTGTAAGTAGGAGACTTTATGGCATATCTTCCCCTGGATCGGATATCTGATGCAGTGCAAACAACTTATGCTAACTCCGTTCTGCCTTGAATGGAAGGGCTTTTGTAAGGCATGCATTAACTCTTTCACATGAAAAGCCAGTGAGTTTATTGCAGAAACATAGTACATCAAAGCATAAATCAGCTAGAATTTTTACACTAAATATCTATGAGCTTCAGCTGTGAATTCCAATAATATAATGTCCAAACTTACCAGGCAAACACAGGAGATACAGGGGTTATCAGTGATAAATGGAATCTGTAGGGCTTCTCCCTCATTTTCACATTTGGCAATAGATCCTTGGAGAATAACAGAAAAAAAAACTAATTACACAAAGACCAGTAAAGCATTCTAACTGAGAAGGTACCCATTGTACCTTTTACTTTTCAGCAGTAAAAGACAGCAATACATGAAATGCATGTATATGCCCACTGGCACTCCAGAGGTTAAAAGTAGCTCTTCTTTATCCCACAAACCCATGCACATTGGAGAAAACTTGTTAGTATATAGCTCAAGTTTTACAACACTAGTGAAGAATGTTTATGAGGAAATAGAAGGCATGTCTCAGTCAGTCAGCAAGAAAGTTATTTCTTATCACTTGTGTAGCAATATGCATTTTTAATGCCTAAAATGAAATGAGGCAGTTTAGTACTCAATTGCAATGGTACTGTAAACTATCATGCCAAAATATTTGAATCTACCATTTCGTGCCCCAAACACATCTATTTTAGCAGGATGTCTACACGGCATCTGGTGCTCAGAGACGCATCTTTAATAACTGTGCCAAGCTGACTGATCTATGGTAGCTTTCAATTACTTAACAAAACACATCCTGTCTAGAAAAAAAGTGTGTGTAGTTATGACATGCTTTGTTTTGTTGTGTTCCTTTTCCAGACACAGTAAAGTTTTTAGAAGAAGACAGGGTTCCCAGGATACCGGCTCTGAACCTGAAACGTTTCATGATCAATGACCAGTTTGCACTCCATCAAGAGCTCTTTAGCTCTCCTGGCCTTGCCTATGATCAGCTTAGTGTTATCTCCCTTTGCAATCATATTTTGAAACTCAACACTGCTTACTTAGCTTGAACTTAAAAGTTCTCTCTTTTTTTCTTTTTCTTTTGCACCAGGTGCCACAGTAATAATGTCGTCCAAAAACGACTTGATTCTGCAACTGCCTGATACCCAGACTAGTTGTGTATGGGATATACACAAATGGGTGAGACTCGATAAGAGCATTAGTGAAAAGTTATCTAACTCCCCATGCATGCTGTAAAGACGTATGCCGAGTTATCATCAACTTAAGGACCAGTCACTTGTTACAGAATCCATGTTTTATAATAATGATGGAATATAGGTGAATTCAGTACATTACTCTCTTTACATATATTACATATCTGCCACTATAAGTATACTCTTAAAGCAAAGTCTTTACCTGTCAAAAATGAGGATGCCAGAGACATTCGAACCACAGTAGAGAGCACAAGAATCCAGCCAATAAATGTGATGGGAATTTCAGAAAAGGTGAGACTCATTGGCAGCAGGCACTTGCCAGTGGAGGGGCAGCTGTGCATGGTCCTATTGCATCCAGAGGCTGCTGCAGGTTTAGAGTAAGGAGTCAAGAACAGAGCGCAGGCTGCGAGTCACCTAGTGCTGACAAATATGATTACTGCTGGGGCTGAGGACAAGTAAGGGGGGTGATAAGAGGACGATCTCTCTGCTGATGCTGCTGTTGGACACACTGCTGCTACTATTACACTTTTGATTGGCTTCCGTTTCCTATATTTTCTTGCTCTGTACCCCTCCTCCAGTCTTTTAACCCAACACACAAGTGTTAATCATCCAGATTTTGATTCCATTGAGCCTGCTGCTGGTGTCTTGGAGTGTGCAGACAGCCAGTGATGATTTGACCTGATCCTATCATGGGAGGGGAGCTCACTGATTCTAGATAAAAGACAGAGAGTGGCACCTCAGCTGATCTCACACTTGCACTATAGCCCTAGGTGCCTGCATAGGCGTCTGTAGGAAAGGGGATGGAAGGGGATGGAAGTCATTAACCAAAAGCAAACTGTTTTCCTAGAGTAAGCCTAAATGTAATCAATTTTTTTATGCAATTTCAGCAAGCAGCCTACAGTTTCTAAATCATATAACTAGGGATGTTGTTTGGTTAGACTATACAAATTAAAACAATGTGTTGCTCCATCCATATGACACTGTTACTCATAGATGCCCAGGTTCAAGAACCATATCACATCCTGTGCTTATGGCACTGGCACCTAGTGTGTTAGCAATATGGGTGTAGCACATTGAACCAGAAAATTACACCTATAAAATCAGCAGCACTAAATGCAAATGATTGTACAGATATAAGAAAATAGTTCAATTTACAGTAGAATATAGTACAAAAGTATGTATAGTCCCTGAAAACACACATATATATCAGTAAGTCTCTGCTAGAATAGCACATGCATAATGATTTAATACTGTTGTTCTTTTCATGAAAATGCTTCCTGTGACCACAGAGAACCTCTGGTAGCCACAGTATCCTTTATGGGGCTGCTTTAGGAATAAATATATATATTACATCTAAACAAAGCAAACACAATCACATTACATTGCCTGTACCTTAGCATACTTGACAAAGTACATATCATAACTAGAGGGCCCAAAACTCATAAATTCATAGACAGAGTTCCTTCCCTCTGTCTCTTGCTGAGCTACAACTTCCAGAAGGGAATGACTTCAAGTGGAAGCAGGTAGGATTTCCAGATTCACAGAAATCAGAATAAATGAGATTATATTGCACACAGTTCAACTGTATCACAGTACACATTGCAACCAGAGGTTTCCTAAGTCAGTATAAATATATTACACCTCTTAAAAAATAAATACTTTTGAACTGGAAGCCACACCTGCATCCCTTACAATACTGCTGAACTACAACAATCAATTCTCCTAAGCAAAAAAAAAGGGGGGCGCTTTTTAATAATAACACATGAAAGTCCTTCTTTCAACGCCTGATATAAATCTTTTTAAAAAGCATTTAACCAGAAGCAAGCAGTCACTTATGTGGCTATCCCAGGTGTAACTTATATACAGTCAAAAGAGTCCATCAAAAGAGTCCACCACATGGGTTATATTAAAAAGTGAATGTAGAAGGCTGGTCAGTCACTATTTTATATTGAGAGACTTATTGGGATACTTTAGAAGCAGAACATGCAAACAGTAAAAGACTGCCATATAACATAACACATTTCATAGGAAGAGATATAAATAATGAAACCTACCCTTTTCCAACAAAATAAATAAAAAAGATCTCAGACTGGGATTGGTGAGTTCCCCGGATTCTGCAGCCGCAAACTCCTCTCTATGCTCACAAAGTCATGCAAACAGTACACCAATTCACACAATCACATACGGAAAACAGTATACTTAGCCTCTCATCCCCACACTGAAGCACAATCTAACACACTCTCTTGCACACAGTGCACAACAGCATCCAGTAACCAGGCTATGGCTCAGTCTGGATGAAAAGAAACAATGTAACAAGTATCAAGCTGCAGCTTGATACTGTAATGTTATCAGGAGAAAAGCAAATAATCAGCAATTTCTGGGTTCTTAAATACCATTATGGGGACCTAAGGCCCTTGCTCTTTCCCTGCTTGAAGACAGACATCTGGGGGGAGTAAATGACCCCCACCTTTCCCCCTGTATGTTGTCACAAGGATATTCCCTTTAAAAACGAATTGATTTGTTAAACTGCCAGAATAATATGGAAACAAGTTTCTGCATCCCTGTATGACATATACAGGAACAAGCAAGACCCCCATAAAGAAGAGCATTAGCACAGAATTTCTCTTTCTCCATGGCCATATGGAGGGTAAATATCAACACAAGGACCAGTTAGAATATAAACACTGTGTTTAAGTAGGCTTTATACTTATTAACACAAAGGCCACTATTATTATACCCCTAAAACAAACCCCTTACCTGTCAAGAATGAGGATGCCAGAGACATTCGAACCACAGTAGAGAGCACAAGAATCCAGCCAGTAAATGTGATGGAAATTCCAGGAAAGGTGAGGCACATTGGCAGCAGGCACTTGCCAGTGAAGGGGCAGCTGTGCATGGTCCTACAGCATCCAGGCTGTTGCAGGTTTAGAGTCAGGAGTCAAGAACAGAGCGCAGGCTGCGAGTCACCTAGTGTTAACTAGTATGATTACTACTGGGGCTGAGGACAAGTAGGGGGGGTGATCAGAGGAGGGTCCCTCTGCTGGTGCTGCTGTTGGACAGACTGCTGCTACTATTACACTTTTGGTTGGCTTCCGTTTCCTATATTTTCTTCCTCTGTACCCCTCCTCCAGTGTTTTAACCCAACACACAAGCGTGCCTTAATCATCCCGATTCTGATTCCAGTGAGCCTGCTGCTGCTGCTGCTGCTTCTGCTGCTTGTGTCGGGGGTGTGTGCAGACAGCCAGCGTTGATTTTCACTGATCCTATCATGGGAGGGGAGGTCACTGATCTTAGATAAAAGACAGAGAGTGGCACCTCGACTGATCTCACACTAGGTGCCTGCATAAGAATCCACAGGAAATTTTTCTATTGTAGGACAAAGTCATTAACCAAAAGCAACCTGTTTTCCTAAACTATACAATAACTAAATGTTAAGTATATGCCATATTTGAGAGATGATTTGTAGGAAAGTAGTGGTAAAATTCAGAAAGCAGCACAGTTTCCATAACTTTGTAACTAGTGGTGCTGTTTAAGTTAAGTGTGTAAAAAAAAAATAAATGTGTTTTTTTCTCCTCATGCTCAGTCCTGTTATTCCTGGCTGCCCAGATTTAATACCTGTATTGGAGTAAGTACTATAGGAGTAAACAGTGAAGTAATTCATGTACAACAGACTATGCGGCTGGGCTGGGGGGGCTGTACTCATTGTAAGGACCCTGCCTATACTCTCTCTCCCCTGGATATGCTGTACTACACCTGTGCCATTTGAGCTTTCAGAATGAAAATTTTACCACAGCCCTGTATTTGCTATCAGGTTGTGCTATCACTGTGCTGCAGTTAAGTACCTAACATGTGGAATGCATACTCCCATGTAGCTCTTGCTGAGTTACAACTCCCAGACATGAGTGACTTCCAGGTGGAAGCAGGAAGGACCAGACCAACAGAATGGAGACTCTTTATTTCAGGCACTTTATCCCTCACATGAAGTGCAAATCCCCACAGTGTGTAATTAATGAAATGAATACAGAAGAGCTTATATTGAGATTTGATTATTTCTCTTCGTGCAGCAGTCACAGGTAAACATCACCACATAATGCACACTCGCATCATGTGCACCAATGCACACAATACAGTGAACCAAGCAGATTCAGCAGAACTATTTTCTGACCAACACTCTCTTTAACACTGCATCCTGTGATCAAGCTGTCACTGCTTCTGGGCAAAAAATTACAAGTATAAAGACAGCAGTTCCAGAAACATCAGGAGAATCAGAAATTGCAGAGACCAACCATCATGAGGACTTTTGGGCCTCGCTCTTGCCCTAAGGAAAACACACGGAACAACTGGCCTCCCTTGCCTTAACCCCCCTTCCAGATGCTTATGTGTGTCTAAGAGAAAGAAGAAGGTCTGACTGTAATTCCCATCCATAGGTGACTAGCAGTGACCAACTTGGCACTGCAAACCCAAGATCCATACACCAGTGTACAAAGCCTTTATCAATTACAGTGTAATCAAGTTTTAAATGTTTACATTTCAAGTGTCCCTGATCTACCTGTACCTTCCTTGTCGAACAACGCCTTCCTTTATATTATTTCTCCAAAGCGTATGCAGTGTATTCCATTATCCCCCCAGCCTTCTCCCACTGTATTAACTGCCCCAAATCTCTGTTATACAATTTTATCAGCATTAGTTGTTTTTCTCACCACCAGTACCCTATAGTAAACTTTCTGTAATACTACTGTTTCATTCTCTTAGCTTGCCCTGTGTTTCCCAACCATCTTTCCAACTGACCGGTGTGTCTGGATCTGATTAGCATATCCCACGCTGGGATCTCTTCTAACCTTATGTGCCCTTGTGTGTTTCTCACTTGTAGCAAAACTCTTGTAATCACAAGCATTTGTCACTGAGCTCCTTACCTGTTCCATCCCTACAGAAATATATTTTCATCCCCATTTCTTTTTGCCTCGTAATCCCTTGGACTCAATGCCAGGATAGCTGTGGTAAATGTGCCCAAGCAGGCTGGGTGAATTGCCTTTGCTCAGCCATCCCCTGGCCCCTCTCTGCCTCAGGCCAGTATCTCTGATTCCCACAGGCTCTGACTACTGCTGGTACTGCGAGCCAATGATGCCCCTCTTGTACCCCTTATTATAGGTGCGTTGCAGAATACAGTTTAATAAAGAAATGCCATTATTATTGAGCTAGTGTTGCTTTAAAACAGCGTCACAGTCCTAACTTTCATGGCTGGCAAATACAGAAAATTACATGCGATAGCAAACCTCTAATATCACCAGCACTGATTGGGTTGATCGCCTTCTGTACAATTCTTGTACACTGAGTATAGCCTATATGCTTTTGCACTTACAAACGCTGTGTGTGTGCCATGTTGTATCATTACAGGCATCAGCATCAAAAGGGTGGCCCCGTGAAATATATGAGAAGCCAGAGAGCAGAGGGGAGCTGGGGACTCAGTAATATGGGCTTACAGAACCCACATAACACCGTGACATGCGAGTAACCAAGCGATCAGCAGGCAGCGGCGACAGGCTGCTCCTTTCTGCGCCGTGACCTGATCAGGGTCAGATAAAGACAGTGATGAGAGACTAATGCAGACGAGACAGTCTGCTAGGCTGACCCTTTCTCTAGACCTGCCTTGATGTGCTCTGATCCGCCCCCTCCCTTAGGCTGGATCAAGTAAGTGAAATGAACTCATTAGTCCCACGGTTACGCCGAGGAGCTTTAGTGAGGACTTCCCACTCATTCATTCACTGCTCTTTCCGCCCTCTGCATGTCTGCGAGACACCAGCAGCAGTCCTCAGAACAATGGGGGAGGAGAGAAATCAGTGTTGCCCACCTCCCACGTCAAAAGCTTCTGTTCCTCCTTATGGAAAGCGAAATAAATCAGCAGCAGCAACAGGGGGTGCGTGTAATGTTAGGCGTAACGTGATCCCAGAAGTAGCTGTGCTACGGTGAATGCTTAACAACAGCGCAATCCCCCTTTGCACAATAGTGGTCTTGTCCGAACGCTGGGAATGCTAATGGCGGTGCTACCCTGTCCGGCCAGGAAAAGCGAATAAATATTGACTCTATTCTGTCATATTTACAGATCTCATCTCCCTCCATTACTCTCTCCTCACCCGCTATATCTAGGCATTCTATCTGAGTTTTATGTCAAAATACAGAGACGCTGGATACATGTTTGAAATTCCAAGACATCTACTGTATCGCTTCTAGCGTGTTATTCATTTATTAGCCATAGGCATTTGCCCGGCGGGATATCAAGCGGGGTGACTTGCCCTACTCTTACTGGATTTTCACCTCAAGCAGTGAAAGAGCAATGTCCCCAGGTCCCCATAATAGTGTCTGTGATTTTACCAACTGCTGATTCTTTGCTGGGGTTGCAAGCCTTTCTGTATTTTTATCTGTCTTTATTAATAACATTGGCATCAAGCATCTTTTCTACCTTGGAAGACGGATTAATACTGGCCAGGTGGCACCCATATTATTGTAATGAGACCCTTTCCTGTATTGCTCCTGTCTGTTAGGGCAAAACAACAGGAGCATTTTTTGCCGACGGCATCGAAACGACAAAACGCATGCAACAAATCAGATTTGCGCAAGTCAACATATAGTGGGACTGATACAAAACGCGGAAGCATAAACTACATGTAATTTTTTCCATCTGACATAAAAATCATATCATAAATGTTGTGTTGTTGCATGGTGTTGTGCTGTTACATGGAGGATCAGATTCAATCTGTTCCACAAATTCTAAAGAAAAAAGTTTGTGCAGTTTAGCCCTTATGCAGGGCCAGATTGAAAAGTGGTGCACCCCTAGGCTATGTGCACCCTTGCTCGGTCCCTGCCCCCCACACTTGAACCTCCCCGAGCACTCGCACCACCTCCTTGATATAATGGGGAGTATTTACAGCTGATTTACAGCAATTTAATTACACCAATACAGAAGCATATCTGTTTACCTATAAATAACAGGGTTGTATTTTTGTCCGGTGATGCCCTAAGCACTGGATCTCTGCGTGCCCATCGGTGTACATACAATGATGTTGGCATAAGTGATGTCATGACGTTACATGCCTGCGCATGCGGAGGAAAGTATATATATGCAGTGGGGGTAATTTGGTTGGGTTGAACTGGGTTTGAGAATGTCTTCTCAAAACCTTGTGTTTTCTATCTGGTGTCTAGGGTTTATATACCTTAGCAATGAGGCAGCAGTTAGGTATAACAATAACACTTATGCCACATTTATTGGTTTTTAGGTTGTTGGGGGTCCCTATCACAGATAGCATTTTTAGTGCTTTCTTAGGGTAAGGACCCACAGGAATCACATGTGCAAAGCCCTTCGCATCACTTCGGTTTTCTGCAGTCGTGTGAAGTTGCTGCTGGAGGAAGCTTTGCGCAACTTCACAATATGGAAGCAATGCAAAAGGCTTTCCACTGGCGACTCATATTGTGACAACTCCTATCACGGGTGTCTGAACCACTCCCTGGGTCCTTACCCTTAGGTTAATGCCACACCAGGCTTTTTCTTTTCCTGTGTATACATATGGGCAGAGGAAAAGCTGAACCACTCCATGGTGTAAGTGCACTGAAAGGCACAAAGTTGGCCAATATGGAGTGGATTTTGGTGTGGAAACTCAAAAGTATGTTCCGATTGGCAAGTAAATTGCCAGTGGGAAAATATACTGTATAAATGCACCGCATAGTAGCCTGGAGTTGTCTCACTAGCGGTTTATATTAATGCCGGTGGGAACACCTTTTCAGGAGATTAGCAGCCCCCAGTAGAATAGATTTACTGCAAGTAACTAATCTCTGTGTCTGCCATAGCTCTTACTGCATATTGGATTTTAATTAATTATCTTTCAGTGACGATGTTTATCCTTTTTTCAGGTCATTTTCTTTTTGGTCTTTGTCTTTGAGGGAGTGGTGGCCCTGTAGAGATTGGTGGCTTTTAATACAGATTCAGTAGATTTTACAAGCCTTAGGGCTTTTTCTGCATGTAATACTACACCTTCCATTTTCACTGAGCAACACAGCACAAGTCCATCAATCCCATCCCACAACTGCCCCAAAGCAAAGCTGGTGCTTTCCAGTATAAGACGGATGCAGTGGTTAAGTCCGAAACCTTGTTCCCATCCTCACCTAATAATGTACATAGATAAAAAGAAATACATATGTCAATCAGGCTTATTCCTGCAATGTTAAACATGATATGACCCTTGAATCCAACTACTTCATGTATCATTATTTAACTACCTCATGTATAAGCTGTACATATTTAGGTTTTATACAGTAGAGCAGCTGCCATGAGGGAAGTTAAGAAACTCTCCTCAAGTGGTAAAGCCCAGGAACCTACCAGGGGCAGCAAAATCTACTTCTGGTAACTTCAAAAATGTAAATTTGTAAATTGGATTTTTAGCTCTTTTAATTGAGAGAGCACTGTTGAATTCTCATTTCGTTTGTCCTCCTCAAGTCAGTTTCTATTTTACCAATGCCAATAAATAATATAGTTAAATATTATAATTATAAATTAGATTATTGTTCTAAACCATTGGCTAATGCATTTTTGAATGATAATTGTCTGACCCACAAATGCAAAAATAAGAGTGAATGGAAAACTATTCAAAGCATTTTGTCACCTGCCTTAAAATCTAAATAAAGATCAAAAGACAAAACTCTTAGAAATGTCCCATGTGCCAGAAAGTGTGCCCCCTAGATCACAATACAGATATGTCTGCTACAAATTTGTCCAAAAACACCTATTGCTGTTGTATTATTGGACAATACTTGTGCACCTGAGCCAAGGACCTTAATTCCTGATATATAATTTGGAAATTGTTTAAACTTTTGAAAGCATTTAAAGGAAAGCTATAACCCTAAACAATGTAGGTATCTATAAAAATATATTGCATAAACAAGCTCATATGTAAAACCCTGCTTCATCTACATAAACCATTTTCATAAAAATATACTTTTTAATAGTATGTGCTATTGGTGCTCCTAAATAGAAAATTTACATTTTAAGAAATACGAGCCATCTCCTGGGATCATAAGAGTCACAGTGCATACAAACAAGCCAAGGCACACATACATGCTAGGCCACATCAGCCAATTAATGGACAGAGTTCTGCCTTTTGTTTCAAGAATTCTTCATGTTACATTTAAAGCGGCATTAATTCTGGTCACGTGATCTCTGAAGGTGCACACACTAAATGGTGGATCAAGGAAAAGGATGTAAAAGGACAATATTTACTGATATATATTTCCCAGTTTGGTGAGATTCTTTAATAGGTCACTTAACATAATATAAACTATCTGGTAAAGTATTTATTCTGGGGGTATATTTTTCATTTAAAAATCATTTGCCAATTGGCCTACACAAATGTATTATATAGATCAAGATCTGAGGACTGTCTACAGATTCTGATCAAAATTCTAATTTATTTGAAGCAAATATGCAGATATTGGCCAGTTTAGGGTGAATTGGCCAAAAGGTGAAACATTTTCTACTTCTTTTTCTGTACTCTAAAAATAATGCAAAACAGTCTTTTGCAAAGGATGTTTACAGAAAAAATATGTAGAATCTTATTGTAATGTATAAATATAGATACAAGGCAGTATGTCCAAATGGAGGAATTATACATGCAAATATCTCTATAGGTTCACATTTTAGTCTTATTTTGAATGAAACAATTCACTTTGCATATCAAATTATTAAATGTATACAGATTAAAACGAATTGACATGCTTTATTCATATTTATAGTTTTATCTATTGTCCATAATTAACTGTGTAGACCAGACACACATTTACAGGGAAGTTTTAATGTTATATTTTAGAAAAACTTACTAAACCAAAATATTGTGCGTAAAATTTCTTCAAGGTACAAACATCTGCTCTTTGGAGTGTATTTGGATTGGATTTTTCGTGATTCTTTCTTCTGTCCAACTTCTTGTCTAACCTCTTCAGTATGCTCTTATTCATACAGAATAGGGCCATTGGGATTCAAATGACATGAAATGTAATGTAAACATGCCATTGCAGACAAAACAAATGAAACAGCTGGATTCTGTTTGTAAGCCTAATTTTTTTTCTACTTTGGCAAAGTCATTTGACCTGTGCGGGTCATATAAAATGTTTGGTCCTATTGTGAGCATAAGTGGATTTAGGGTAGTTTTTGTCTCACTTTGGTGGAGATGACAGGGCTGGATAAAGAACCCCATGCCATAGAATGATAAAACCTTCACAAAAGGAGTAGATGAAACCTGTGCTTTGTTACTTTTGGCAAATATACAGAACACTGAGCATACTAAGTAAAGAAGATTATTGGGGAAATTGGGCGATTCTGTTAAATTTTTGACAGTTACTAAAATTGTGTAATTTGAAACACTTGGGTCTTATGTTTATTGACAGCTTCAGTAAATGTAATGTTCTCTTTGCAAGGGGATCTAGTTTCTTGCAGTCTTATAGATAGTATGTACAAATAGTGATGTCTCCGATATATCTATTTGGAGCTAAAATACTGTTTTCTACTACTGGTGCTGCTTGCCAGACCTTGCTGATAGTATTTAATAGCATTTTATACTCCCAAAAGTTCCTGTACTTCTACCTTTAGGTACCTCCTAGCATTTGTCAAAGCAAATGAATACCCCATACTCCTCCTTAGCAGGCTGAACATACTTGAGTTGCTGCACTTGTGAAATACACACCCAGGATTTTAAACCACTCTCACCTCTTTAAGCCAGAGCTCATAGAGGAGCCAGTATATACATTTAAAGAGCTAGTACAAATAAATAATAAACTCCCTACTTAGTGGGGTGCTGCAGATTTCTGCACTGGGTCCACTTTAATTTGTTCATTAATGACTTGGGGTGGTAGTGAAGTGTATTGGCAATTGGAATTTGTATTTAACAACAAACTATGCAGGCCATTTCATTTCATGCAGAATGTGGCATCCTTGCAGCAGGATCTGGACAAATTGGCACTCTGGGCGGATAAGTGGGAGATGAGATTCAATGTTGATAAATGTAAAATTATGCACCTGGATTGTAACTATATGCAAGCCACTTATACCCATAATGGGACTATGTTAGGGACAACCTTGATGGAGAGGGACCTGGAGATTCTTTTGGATAATACACTTACCTGTAGCAAGCAATGCCAGACAGCAGCTGCAAGGGCTAACAAGGTTGTGTAATAAAGGAGGAGGGGATTATTCTTCCACTTTACAAAGCACTTGTAAGGCCCCATCTATGATATGAAATGCAATTCTCATCTCCAATGCTTAACCAGGATATTGAATTAGAGTCCAAAGAAGGGGAACTAACCTGGTAAAGGGTATGTAATGTTTCAGTTAAGAAAGGCTGGGCAAATTAAGAGTGTATAAACTGGAGAATAGTAATGAGCGAATCTGTCCCGTTTCACTTCACCATAAAGTTTGCAAAACTTTTGAAAGATTTGTGAAATGGCGAAAATGGCACACTTTTTTTTACACACGCAACAATGTTTTGATGTGTGTGTCAATTTTTTGGCACGTGAATTTTTCCGCAGCAAATTTTTGTGCCCGTTTCACTAAACAATCTATCAATGGTGTAACGCAGAACACGAAGCCTGGGAAAAATTTTGTTCATCTCTACTGGAGAAGAGGAAATATGAAATAAAGTGAATAAAGTACCCCCTATTGTAAAATATAGGGATATTAGAAGTCACCGAGGAGTTCCATGAGGTGACTTCTAATATCCTCATATTTTACAATAGGGAGTACTTTATTTATTATAATATCCAAGTTCTGTTACTGTGTCATGTGACAGAAATGACATCACTAAGCTCTGATTATAACTGATGACATCACTACTCACCGCTTATAAGGGTATAATTTACGGTTTGGTCCCATAGGGACACAAGAGCATTTTGTTAGATTATACAAGAGCAGGGGCCATCATAATATTCAAAAATGTTCTTTTTTTAACTGTGAAATCTGTGAAGTTGTGAAATTTTCTCTGTAAAATGGTTGTACCGGCTGATACATTAGATATGTTAGTATGTTAATTAATCATGCCCTATCTGTATTTACTTGTGATTTTCAAGTAATCTTCTCTTTATGATTTCATTTAAAAATACCTGCACTTTATTTTTAAGAGCTTGCTATTCCATTTATAATTTGTATTATTTTAAGATTAACTATACATAATATACTGGGTGGGGCTTTGTTTAGGAGCTGATAACAAATGCACTGCAATAAACAAATAGTACTTTGGCTGCAAAGAAATGGCATTTAACAAATAATTTGTATTTATGGATGATACTGGTCATTTATCTGTTTTTTTTTTTTTTTTTAGTTTATTTTGTGCATTTAAAAACATGTAAATTTATGTATTAGATCGTTTGATTGATATGTGGGTATTTTAATGGAAATCTGTTTTTAGTATTAAACATTTGCCTGAGCATTGTCCTTGAATAACGTATATGAATTGTAGTGAACAGAAATATCTGAAGAGTTGAAAAGGTTGGGAGACGTCATAATGTGACTTCAAAGACAATCAATCCTTCACATGCAGCCTGACCTTTCTCACTTGCACAGAAAGGCCTTTGTCAATGTAGGTTCTGAATGCGTTCTGGAATTACAATAATTATGGTGATTACACCGTACCTATCATTATCTACCTTGTAAAGAAATTAGAACAGGCTATGTCATAAACTATTTCCATGTTCTTAAAAAAAGTATATTGATACTAGAGCTATACTTGTTATGCCTGCAGTGGCCAAGCTTTGATCAGAAAGTTTTTTGTCAACCGATTCCTTCCTAGGAATGGGATTGCAACTGATAAAGAGACCTGCAGATTGAGGACCCATGCAGTCACCACATACTGTCAGTAGGTGGCATCAGGATTCGTCCATCTGATTATGCACTCAATTAACATTTTACCAAATTAAATTTAGCATGATTGCCCATTAAATATTAACATGCAGAATTCATTTTATTTAAAACCAGTGCAGTTTGGAATGTTTTACTAAAGCAATTAAAACAGTTAAATAAAGCAAAACAACTGTAATGTTGGTAAAAGAGCAGAACTGGATGAAAAATTGTTCTTGTGGCCTGTTGTGAGGCATAGTCTCCATTGATGCATTTAATATGTAGTCGCAGAGGAAATGATACTGCCAACAGCCCTGGCATAGGAGTGTTTTCCAAACTGCAGTAGTGTGCAAATATAGCTGTTTTTGTCAATGATAGAATGACCATAATATTCCGTAATGCTTTCGCCAGCAGCATGGGAGGGCTGGTGATGTAAATACCCCAGTGCCCTCAGGACCTGAGGGGACACAAAACAATAACCTCTAAAGTGAAGGCCACAATGCTAAATTGATTATGCAGGGCTTTATGATTATGAATTCAGAAAAAGGGTGTGGGTATAGTAAAAGGAGTGTGCTCTATGCCAGATTATAGCCTGGGGTGATGGGACTTTACAGCTGTGGTCACTTTCTTGTTAATGAGGTAATATATTTGACTTTTACATATATGTAAATGCATTTTTATTTATTTATAGTACAGGTATAGGACCCGTTATCCAGAATGCTGGGGACCAAGGGTGTTCCGGATAATGGGTCTTTCTGTAATTTGGATCTCCATACCTTAAGTCTACTAAAAAATCATTAAAACATTAATTAAACCCAATAGGATTGTTTTGCATCCAATAAGGATTATTTATATCTTAGTTGGGATCAATTAAATGTACTGTTTCATTACTACAGAGAAAAAGGAAATCAGTTTTAAAAATCTGAATTATTTGATTAAAATGGAGTCTATGGGAGACAGGCTTTCCGTAATTTGGAGCTTTCTGGATAACGGGTTTCTGGATAAGGGATCCCATTGCTGTAATACCAAATTCTTCCAGGAAAATGTATAGATTCATTTCATTTTTATATTTTTTTAAAAGAACAAAACATTTATTTCACAACAAAGTATTGCCATTTTTTCTGAGAACCGTTGAATCCTAGAAAAATAATTTTGAATTGTTATAACTGGTCAAAATTGTATTCTGCTTAGTCCTGTTCATGAGCGGGAGTCAAGAAATAAATGTCAAAAGAGTTGCAGTCTATCAAGATCTCTGTGTATGGATACATACAAAACAAGCCAGCCACTGAACGGCAGCATTATTTATACTTCTATCAGAACAGGGTAATATATAGTGTACCTTTCCTTTACAATAAATTACAATGACTAGCATCACTGTGGCAATGTAATGTATGAGCTTAGAAACCTATGCTTAGTTTATTTCTTTTTCACTGATAGAGACTCCAGAGTCTTGGTTTGCAGTTATCTTTTTAGCAGCTTTTAATTTTTTCAGAGAATTGTTTGTGGAAGGCACTAAGAAGGTAGTTAAATAAACTTTTATTATCATGTAGACATTGACATTTCGAGACAATTTGCAATGGAACCTCATTTTTAATTTTTTTTATTTTTGTTATTTAGCTTTTTGTTCAGCACCTCTGCAGTTTGGTATTTTAGCAGCTATATGATTGCTACTGTCTTATTTACCCTAGCAACAAGGCAGGGGTTTAAATGAAAGGTTGAAGATGAATAGAAAGATAATTAATAAAAATTACAATTGTAGCCTCATTGGGCAAAAGTATTTGACTGTTTGGGTTAGTAACCCCTATTTGCTAAAACTTAAAAATTAACTTAAAGGTAAACCACCCCTTTAAACATGTTTTGTTTTTTTCTTGCTCTTGTTCTGTAACGGAACAAGCTGTAAAAACCCAGATGCTCTTGTCTTAGATGCTGTGAAGGTCTTCCAACTATACAAGACCATTTGCATTATTCAGGGCAGGATATCACAAGATATGCATCAGGGAGGTGCAAATGGACTGCACACTAAAAACACATCTACTCAATTTGGGTTTCTTGTTTTATCTACAGGGCCATCTTTTTGCTGGACACTGTTCTTACCCTAATAAACCCAAATGATGGGCTGTTTCCTTTATTCTTGATCTATGTCAAACGCCACCTTCATTTGGCAAGTAATTTAACAGTAATTAGATCAGGCCTGCATCATGAAAACTAAGGAAATAAGGTCAGAAGACAGTACACTGGAATAGGAAATTGCCAGTGGCTGTCCCCATTATGCTAGTTTGAGACTTTGCTTGTGTGTCTGTAATTAATAAAGTAGTATAAAAATGACAGCATTGTTAAATAGAATACTCTGATATAATTTCACTTTGCATAGGACTGCACTTCTTAAAGGAATACTGTCATGGAAAAACGTGTTTTTTCCAATACGCAGAATCCTGCATTGAAAACCATTTTTCAAAAATGCAAGCAGATTTTTTTATATTTTATTTTGAAATACATGAAATCACAGGGGGCTGGCCATATTTCCCTGGGTGCCACAGCCATGTGACCTGTGCTCTGATAAACTTCAGTCACACTGCTGAGCTGCAAGTGAAATCACCCCTCCCCTTTCCTCTCCCTTACTGTTCAGTAGAACAATGGGAAGGGAGCAACATAGCAGCAGCGAGTAGATATCAGAATAGCACTCAATAATAAGAAATCCAAGTCTGGCTTGAGAGTCCTCCAGTTACATGGGAGTAGGAGAAACAATAGGTTACCTAAAAGCAGTTCTAATGTGTAGCACTGGCTCTTTCTGAAAGCTCAGATTCAGGCTGCCTACAGCCTACATGGCTGCCTTCACACCAATATTACAACTAAAAAAATACATTTGTTGGTTCAAGAATAACATTTTAAATGGTAGAGGGAATTGTTTGCTATATAAACAGTGTAATTAACAAATAAAAAGTGCACCATATAAATCATGACAGAAGCCCTTTAAGTCTCCATGCTGCCAATTTGTACATAAAGGAATATCACTTAGTACTGTCTTTGGATAGCAGTCATAGGTCTTCAGATGAGACCATTGATTTCTTACTAATTGCACATATATCCGTGAGATGGGAGGGTGCTAAAAAAATTGTTATGAGGGCTATCTACCAGTTATCCCACGGATGAAATGGAATCAAGAACCAGTAAAAACATAATATAATTACAGAATTTAGAATATGGTACATAGCACATGACCAATGACCGCTGCCTGCGGGATCTATTTCTATCCTCAGATATGGCTAATATGTTCTGTTACTAGAAAACATGCACTGCATGACTTTTTTCTTTTGTATATCTTATAGTATGTGCGTGCTTTGCAGATTTCGAAAACAATTCACTGAAAAAATGTTGTTTATTACGGTCTTACTGTTCCCATGACCTTTTTATTCCTGCTGCAAGTTGCAGACAACTTTCTTTTGGGGTTTTTTCATTCAAGGGATGGAAATAAAAAGAAGGTGACCATGTTTGCCAGAAGTCATTTTTGTGCTTTTGTTTTTAGCCTATTCAGACTTTATATGCAACTGTTTTGGCTAGTCAAAGATTATATGTCTAGCAACTCTTCTATCTACATTAGACTATAGCAACCACAATTAATTTATTCTCAAGCCATGGACTTGGCAATATATTAAATTGTTTCACTCGTGAATGAGTCAAAGTATGATATATTAAATAGTAATACAAAGATATAATAAAAAGAAAGAAAAGTATGGTGCTGAGCCAGTGAACCATACTCAGCAAAGGTATGGATTGGGTATCGAAATTTAGACTGTAAAGGTGTACAGCCATAATGGCATAATGTAAATGTAAAGCAGAAAGAGATAATAAACAATCAACCTAATAAACAGCAGTACAAAGTGAATACAGGAAAATACGACTACAATATAACCCCCACAACATGATAATTCCAGTGAAATTACTTGTAATGTGTTTCGGAAACAAAAATACTTTTCCGCACGCTCCAATTATTTGTAATTCAAACAAGCTCAACATCCACAAAGTCACTCTGTAAAACCGAAATTATATCAAAATAAAAACAAGGAATGGAGGGAGCAACACAACAAAGCAGGACTATGCTGCTAATCTTTTGTTAGCGAGACTAATTTCATAGTCCTGTGGTGTTGTGTTGCTACTGTCATTCCTTGTTTTGATTTTTGTATAATTATGGTTTTTGGAGAGTGACTGTGTAGATGTTGAACTTCTTTGAATTACAACTAATTGGAGTGTGCTGAAATGTAAAGTGTCATAACAGCATGGGGTATGTAAAAAATTACACCATGGCTCATTTGATTTACTGCAGACGCAGTGTGCACATTGCGCTACCAAATTTAATAGCCATGGTTTTTACCCAAAATGCAGTGCTATTTCCAAGCGTTCCAATTAATCACGTTTACAAAGGAGATACCCTCCTGATGCATTTACAGCCAATGCATTAATATTGGTGCAGTTGCACTTGCACTTTGATGTGATTTGGATGCAATGATGATAGCTCCAGGGTCTCCACAGTAGCCTGTGTCAGTAGGTGAAACAGTGCTCCATATGGACAGGAGGCAGGAGAAAAGCAGCAATGCTGAGCACAACTATACTGTAATGCAAGGCACACATGTTGATGTAAGTACCTTTAATTAATGGGGTTTTTTTGCCTCTGGTGCAGTAACCTATAGAACGAACCATTAGTGTTTACTTGTCAGCTGTTTAAAAACAACTTATTGGTTTCTATGGGTTACTGCACCTGGGCAAATAATAAAACACGCAACAGCTCAATAGTAGTGCATCAAAATATGATTCCTTTGCTTGACTGTCTTTCTCTTCTTGTTAGCTTATCACCCTTATCTTTCTTTTTCTCCTTCTGTTAGCCTCTCTTTGTTGTCTTCATTCTTCTTCCAGTATCCGGTATAGTTTTTTTACTTTCTTTTTTCTGCAATCCTATCCCCCTTTTACTTTTAGTTCAAATTTTAGTCCCTTCTAATTTCTTCTTCACTGTTCTTCTTTATGCCCTTTTTCTGCTCTCATTTTCTCTAAGTGTTTCTTTTGTCCAAAGGCCATTTTGTCTTCATCCATTTTAGAGTCTTGTGATACCCCTTTCTCTCTTTAGCTCTACTATGCTCTCCATTTTTGCTTTTTTAATATTCTCAACTTTTCTCTCCATAGTCCTCTTTTGTAAATTCTTGTTTGTTCATGTCCCTACTTTTGTTACCCTATTTCTGTATTCTTATTCCCTTTTTTTTTTTATCATATTCCCTTTAGAATATGACGGTCCATTGAGTATTATGTATAAAAAGTCACATACAGTATATAGAAGACAATGAAAAAAGCTGCATTTCCTATATCTGCATTTAACAGTTCTAAAAAGGTTAAAACACAACTTTTATTGAAAAAAAAGTTGGAAAACTGGAAACATTTTCAATCGGTATAAATAAAAATAATTCACACAGCACAGTGTTGAGTGAAAAGGTAAGAGCATCTTATGCTATCTCATGGTAGGCTCTCATTGTGCAAGCCCTGGTATTATTATGCCACTCACTCTAGAGTAATTTTCAGACTTTTTGTGTCCTCAGTGTGTTCAAGGCCATCATTGACTCATAAGAATGTATACATACAACCACGCAGTTATTGGACAATGGAAACTTCTGCTTGTCCTTTTCCATATCTGCCTGTTGTTTTGATCATGTACCAGTATAATTACTACAGAAAATGGATAATCAGCATATTAATTCCACACATGCCAATTACATCATAATTATAAAGCTTTTTCTTCAGCAGCTCTTCAGTTTAAAATTTTTAACAGCTATCTGGTTGCTAAGGTCAAAATTACCTAGCAACCAGGCAGTAGTTTCAGTGAGAGACTGGAAGTAGAAGAGACCTGAATAAAATGGTAAGTAATAAAAAATGGGCTGCTGGGGTCTGAGACTTCCATTTGAAAGCTGGGTCAGAAAAAAGCAAATAAATTAAAAACTATAAAAAGTTAAGACCAACTTTAAATATGCAAATAATTGGCCATTCTAATATAATATACTAAAAGTCAGCTAAAGTTGATCTACCACATTAAAACTAAAAAAGATCTTCCTAATGCAATTGCAATTCATGTTTTTTTATTAGGTTGAAAGCCAAGGTGGGAGGCACCAGAAAAGAGGATAATTATAGACCAAGAGAATAGCCAACGAAAGGCCCATGGTAGTGATGTAGCCACAAAAGGCATAGTTAGACACAAACAAGAACAATTTAATAAAACTAAAATGAATGACACACACACTGACTTACTGTACAATGGAAATTTTGGAATGGATAATTGGACACTGTTAGTCTGTCTGGACTTGCAATATTGTTGTTGTTTTACAGAGGCAATTGACAGCCAGTAAGGTGGTGGTACTGTGCAGAGGGAAGGAGCTGCTGCTGAGCTGGATGGGTGGAGAGTGCACAGTTTTACTGAGATACCTAATAACAATTAGCGATTTGGAGGGTCATGGAGGCTCAGACGGTAGGGGTGGACTGCTGCTGCTGCTGCTGAACTGTCTAGCACTGTGAGTGGGGCGGTGGGGTGTGGGCCAGGGTGGTAAAAAATATTAAAGAAAATGTTACACAGTTAGTGGTCCCCCAAAATAATTGGACCCTCGGAAGATGCCCCTTTTGGCCCCTTATTACAGCAGCCCTGGGCCTGGGGGCAGGCACACAAAGCAGATTTAATTGAGGAACTGCATACTCAAGCAGATCCTTGCTGAAATCCACTCCTCGTGCCTGCCTCTCTTTGCCTCTGTAACTGTAGGGCTGTGATTGGCTATCCCCCTCTTACTTTGCTTCTGACAGGGATCGCTAGAACATGCCCAACCCTCATATTATACACAGACAGGGACAGTATGTGATCTATGGAGAGCTGCAATACAGGGGCCATTTTTTAAGATATTAATCATTTTTAGTCTACGGTAAAAACTGATGCATGTTATTGATCATTGCCTACAAGATTAGGGGGAGATCTCTTATGCTATAAATCTTCTTGACTTGCCATAAAAGGTGGCCATGACTGCATGGCACCTACCATATATGAAAGGCAAAGAATAGACTGTCCTTTTGTGTATTACGAAGCTAAAACTGTAATAATCCATTGAGTATTATTATGTACACTAAATATTATGCTTTAGGTCAGTTGTAAAATAACTGCTTATAGATGGTAAATATGCATGTGAAGAGAGTACTGTTTGCTTCTAAAGTGCTGTATCTTTGAAATACTATTTTTATCTCTTTGTTTTTTTGGAATTATTCCAAAAAAAAATGAAAGAAAAAGAAATTCAGCAATAAACTCACCAGGATTAAGTACTTTACTCTGTTAGCTTGTTTTTGGAATTAATAATGCAAACATGGATATCAATATAAGTTGTATTCTCTAGAGTAAACAGCTTAGTTTTTTTATAACCACTAAAAGGCTAATTCTATTTTTTGTATTTTTTTTTTTATTTGATTTTAATCAACTAAATAGACACTGATTGTGTTAATTCCAAACTGGCTAGCCAAATAACATAATAATTTAGCTATGACAAAAAGGAGAAAGGTAGAAGCAAATTGCCATGTCATTCAAACTTAACTATCTACCATCCCCTGCAGAACAACATACATACATAAAACATAAATTGTCAGGAACATTAAAATATGACAGATATGTATTAACCCTTACTTATGAGTTTTTCTTATATGCACTTCCTGTAAAAAGTGTAGTTTGGGACAAACCTAATTAATTTTTTGGCTATAAACTACTCATGAAGCAGGTTGCAAAATGCATAAAAGGTGCAAGCTGCCATGTTTTTGCACTTTACACCCTGTTCACTGGGTGACTGCACAATGACAGGTGCTTGCACTACTATACGGAGGACTTGATCTTTCCCAATGAATACAGCGCTGCCTATATTCACAAAGGGCAGGAGGAGTATAGGAATCCCCTACCTCCCTCCTACATGTCCCCAAACTTGCAGATCATTGAAATATGCAGTTAGAGACAGTGTCGGACTGGCCCACCAGGATACCAGGAAAACTCCCGGTGGGCCCAGGTGTCAGTGGGCAATTCTGCTCACCCAACCATTTGCCTTGTATGCCTATACCATGGCCATTACTCAATTCTATATGATAAGAAATGGAGGAAAGGATAGATAATAGTATGAAAAAAGAAGTAATTAAGAAATTAAAGAAAGTGAGTGAACAGGAAAGCAAAGGTTGTCTGGAGAGTCGGCCTAAGGTTCTCTGGTGGGCCCTTGGTACCCCAGTCCGACACTGGTTAGGGAGCACCGGCACATGCATTCTTTAAAAGTACCCTTAACTTATCTTTGGGCATTCAGTAATGACAGGGCTGTGCTTGGACCAGATAATAAATTTCTAAGGACAAGCTTAGAATAATGCCACATGGGGCTGATTCTTGGCCTGCAGATAAACTAGCATCAACCTTCTTATATGTGCACCCAAAAGTACACACAAAAAAGGTGCCAAGTCCACTCCATATGCCTACACATGTGACTGGCTTACCCTAAGACACAGCCTCACAGGGCTCATTCTTAGGGTGATATCCAACAGGGAGATCAGTTGCTGTAAATAAATAAATCTCTGCTCCTGCAGGCAACTAATCTCCTTGAAAAGCCTTTACACCTGCAATAAAGGGAATCAGCAGTGGAAAGGCCTATGCATTGATTCACGCAAAGTTTGCAAACACTGCTCATGTTACTGCATAATACTATAAGAACCACTTGGAATTATATATCATTGCAGTCAATAAGGAGTTTACTTCTTATACAAACATACTGTACATACTGATTTGAGAATGCAGTGGTTCTCAGTTACCATGCTGCAGTGTTCTAGAATGCTGTATACAATGGTTCAGTTACAAAATGTTTGCACGCATTCCAGGAGATGATACAGACTTGTTATAACAGAGCTACTGTATAAAACCAGATAACATGGAGAGAATTTATTAATGCATACTATCACCGAGTCCTTTGAATGCACTATGTCAAATTCATCACTCCACTCTTAAATAGTATTATTTTAGTCATGGCTAAAGTAGCATTCATGTAACACTCTTAACTCTTAGCAGTTTTGCACCTCATATTATATTTCAGCTTTCAGATGGTTACTCGTGTTTCTTTTTGACAATATCTCTTTGTCTACGTGCTAGAACAAACACTTAACAAAAGGTCATTTTTTCTCTTGTAAATCTTATGTCAACAGACTTCAGTAAAAACCCAACCGCAAATGATATGTTAAAAAGCTAAAGCATTTGTGACACATGAACTAATTCAAATTTGACTAGTGAGAGTTTATTGCTTGACATGTTCTGGAATGATCCTAGAAAGTAAAGGTGGATCTCTAACAAGTAGCTTAAAGGAACATCAAAATGGACTTTTTTTGTGCCTCAAGGCAACATGTAGTATTCACTAATATAATGAATAAAGGCATTCACTTTCGTACTTGATAGTCAACAGTTATTTTTTTTTCATGAAGTGTATTTTCTGGAGTTTTATAAATCCAGAGGGAAATGCGATATTATTTTCTAGTTTTGTGCAGCGTTTCAGTACAGAGAGTGTTATTGCTGTTTTAGGTGCAAGATGCAAAGTACTGGACACACAGCCTTGGAAATAGCATCTTCTTCATGACATGTTGTTTCCAAATTTCCCTCTATATAAGTTGTACCAATGGGTGTTTTCATATGCATTTTCATAAACTTCACAGCACAGGCTTGAAAGGTTTTGAAAAGTCATGAGACATTTCTTGAAGGCAATATATCCAGTGTTTCACAAATAATCCATTTAGCTAATGAAGCCTGTGCTGTGAATTTTATGGAAAAAAACGGGTTTTCATGAGGAGCTTAAGGCATATGCATAGCTGGCTCTTTTCTGAGCTTAAAGGGAGTGTGGTTCTGTATACAGAGGCGTTTAGGCTGAAACAACACATAACCTGAAAGCAGAAACCTTTGGGAAGATAGCTAATTTTATAACATCTCCCAGGCAAAGGGTCCCCCCTGTGACTGTCAGTGCACTAAATGATTCAGCTCTGGATTTCGCTGAAATGTCTTTCTACAAGATTCAAGTTTTGCTGGTGTAACCTCAATGTTGGCTCAATAACTGCCTTGGACTAGTACCAGTAGAACATGGGTTATACCAGGGGCATAACTACAGAAGCAGCAGACCCTGTAGGGGGGCTTAGGAGTGTAAAGGGCCCAGTGAGGCCTTAATTAGTAAACAATTTCAATATATCTTAACAGAATAGGGCAACTTACCAATGTTTTGAGGCCCTATATTGAATATGCTGTGGGACCCAGTAACATCTAGTTACGCCAATGGGTTACACTGGACTCTCAGCCAGAATAGGCCTGCTGAGGGGAGCTGAGGGCTTTGTGCAACTACACATCTCTTGCTGCTATACAGAAAATAGTTTATTTAACATCCACAGGGTTTTACTCACAGCACAGTTTCTCAGAGACTTAGTGGAACAGACAATATCACATGTAGAGTGCAATACAGGCTGACACTCCACTGAGGACAGACTTGGCAGGAATCTCACTTCACCTATGTGACACCCTGCAGTGGTCTGGGTCCCCTCAGGGAATTCTCTATCCTGATTCCTTCTCCACTGGGATCCCTTAAACTACAGACAATATGGCCTGGTAGAGATACCTCCAAAACTGCCACTCCTATGTTGGAGCTCAAAACTGCTCTTTTAGCTCAATCCTATCTGCCTTACATTCCTAGAGTATACTAGTACAGGAGCTAAACCTGCCACTATCTAATGCCTTATTCACAGGCCCCTATCCCCAACTTTAACTGGGCCCATACCCAGGCTCGCAGCAACATCCATCCTGTTCCTCAGGTGGAAACCAAAGTGCCACTCCTTTCCCAGCACTATATCAAAGTGAGGCAGGAAGTGATCACCATACCCGCTATCCATTAGCATACATATGTAAATAAACTTACTTAGATACATTACCTTATGCCCAACAACTAAGGGAACTGAACCTTTAGGGATTTAAAGTGGACCTGTCACCCAAACATAAAAAGCTGTATAATAAAAGACCCTTTCAAATTAAACAAGAAACCAAAATTCATTTTTATATTAACACATCCAACCCCATTATAAAGGCATTTAAAAATCCCATCTGTCAATAATATGTTGCCTGCCCCGCCTCTATGCCTTAGGCATAGGGGCGGGGCAGACAAGTACTGTAACTTTCAATTCAGCTCTCACTTTCCCTCTCCCTCCTAGCCATTTAATTGTGTTGCCAGTGCATGGGCCTGGGCATCTGGTCCCCCATTCTGGCACATATACAAGATTTTGGGGTGATACAAAGCTTGCCTTAATAACAGTGTCCACAAAATTGTGCCTGCCTATTTGATGTGATTGTGTAATTCCAGGACTGAAGGAAACAAGGTTTATATTACTTTATATAATGTAGGTGAAGTTTATTTTGCTTAACAAACAATAGAAAATAATTTTGGATTATTTCTTAGGGTGGCAGGTCCCCTTTAAAGCCATAGGGGCTACTAACCCTATGGGTCCTTAAACTGGTGTTTAGCTAAACCATATTATTAAATTGAATTTTATGAGCCTTTAGTAAACATGACAATTTTTTACAGATGATGCAGTTTTATTGACTGTGGACCAATTTGAATATGCAAATAAGGATTTGGATTTGGTTTGGTATTCAGCCAATACTTTTGTTGAGTCTTAGTATGTCGGTTGAATCCAAGCATTTTAGATTTAATGTATCCTTAGCATGAAAACACTCCTTGGGAAAAAGTATATAGCAGGTAAAAACATTTAAGTTAGTACCAGATTTACCCAGAATGCTTTCTGTTACACTGACTGTTGGAAGCAGCTAGCTAGAAGCAGATCTTTATAGGGAAAATAAAACACAATTGTACAAAACATTCTTAGCTTCCAAGATATCCATTCTTCACTGTAAGTTACCTCTATTTTGCTGAGACTTAATGACAATTAGGAAAACTTGTTGTTGGTTAATGATGACAAAGGTACAGCTGGGTAGCATTTAAAGGAAAACTACACCACTGAACATGGCAGATCTCCATTAAAATGTTTTATTAAAACAGCCCATATATGTAAAACACCGCCTTTTCAAAATTTTTATAAAAAATATACTTTTATAGTATAGTTTTCCTTTAATGTAGGTTAGTAAACATTCTTTATAAAAGGTCTGCATAATATGTCACTGCTGTGTTACTAAAGGTAAATAATGGTAAACTGAAAAGTAGCAGTTTATTGACCACAACTTAACTGATGCTTTTACATTTGATTATACTTCATGTAGAAAATCCTGGATAATCCCTTTGTCCATTGCCTGACACCAGTCACAGAGCAATAGAGAAAGATATGTGTTTGAAAGTAGCTACAGTAAAGGTGGCCATACATGAGAAGATCCGCTCGCTTGGCGAGGTCACCAAGCGAGCAGATCTTCACCCAATATCCCCACCTACGGGTGGCCGATATCGGGGAACATGTAGGCTAATTCGATCGTTTGGCCCCAGGGCCAATTATAATGGCGGCAATGGGGAAGTCGGTTCGGGCACTGCACCAACAAGCCGATGGGGCCCCCGATTCGAATAAATCTTTTAACCTGCCCGATCGATATATGGCCAATTTGAGGCCAGATATCGGTTGGGCATGCCCCTCGTTCCTGCCCCTACACGGGCCGTTAAGCTGTCGAATTGGTCTAAGGGATCAATATCGGCAGCTACAATCGGCCCGTGTATGGCCACCTTAAGAAGGGCTTCTATGCTTTCTCATATTCAGGATAAGGAAAAGGAAAACAGCCTCATTTTTAAACACAATGCAATGTGTGAATTGCATTTGCAGTCGAACATATACTGTAGATACCGAATCAAACACAACCAGCACCAAGGGTCTTGTGGTTCAAATAAATATTAGTATATTATTATTGCATGTACAACCAACGTTTCGGTCCCTTTTGGGACCTTTCTCCACCTTGAAAAAGGTCCCAAAAGGGACCGAAACGTCGGTTGTAGATATAATCATAATACACTAATATTTATTTGAACCACAAGACCCTTGGCGCTGGTTGTGTTTGATTCGGTATATATATATATATATATATATATATATATATATATATAAAGAGGACATAATAGTGCACTCCACTAACAAAGTCAGGACCTGGATGCAAAAGCCGTATGATCAAAATATATACTGTATATGTATATATATATTGTGTAACTGAAACCAGGAAAAGTAGGAAAAAATCTTATATGAAGGGGCTCATTTATTAGGCTGATGTCACACGTGGCGTTTTTACGCTGCGTATTTTCTCAGCCTAAAAATGCCGCACATGCCACACAGCCCCTGACTATGGCGTTTTTCAGCCTAGTACTGGTGACGTAGCAAATCCTGTTTCCTTGGTGCTAATAGTGTCAAATTTTAAAAAAACGCCATGTATTTCCGCTAGGTCTGGCAGCTGCCTTTGTGTATACATAGGAATAGCTTGCTGTGCAAATACTGGCGTATTTCGGCAAACGCTTCAAAAATCCGTGGTAGGGCGTTTTCTAGCGTATTTACGCATTGGGTGGTTTGCTTCGAGTCTTTTCAAGTTATTTCTATGGATAATGATATTGTGCGTTTTTCAGCCGCAGAGAGAATTAAAAAATACGCAGCGTAAAAACGCCACGTGTGGCATCAGCGTTAACTGCCTGTAGTTTTCTTTTTTTAGTACTTTTACATTTTTGTATGAATTAATGTAAATGCACTGCTATTCAATTTTTGGTCTAATGATTTTGTGGGATGTTATAGTTCTATCACTTAGCTCTAGCATTCTGACAAACTGACAGATTCAACAAACTACACATACAAATGTTGTTACATAGACTCATTCAGTTGGTACATATATATTTCTAGAAAAGAAGTATAAATAAATATTTTGTTTTGTTCAGAAATACATCATTCCAGAGATTATTAAGAAACAATGACAGTCATAGCAATATGTAAATTTCTATTCTTATTTGTGCTTTTTTTTTTTTTTTTACTTTTATTTCATTTCCCTTATTAGTGTCCTTCTATCAGAGCTGATATCTTTGTATGTACCAGAACATTGGGCTATGTGTCATTTGGTGATGTATAATGCACAATACATTTGTTGAAAATGTTCATGAGCTTGCTTCTGTGCTTTTTTACTCATGGTTTTAACCTTTTTTAATTATGGTTTTTACCTTGCACAGGTTGCATCTCCTTCCTCAGCCTCAGGTGTTTACATGTTGAGGCGTCACATGTGTTTTGTCATTCTCTAACACTTATAGAAACCACATACCCCTTAGGCTCACAGTCATTTAAATTTTCTCTCACCTTCAATTGTTCAATTGTGGGAGCAATTTCAGACAATCTTTGCAGCACCCACTATGGCATGCAAAGGGACTTCAGAATCCTAGAACAAGGTGAGGCAGGGGTTGAATGGAATGGTTCCTACTCGTCAGAGGCTTGTTTCCTTTCAACTCTGGGAATCCTGTAGCTCTTTGTAAAAAAAAAAAAATATATATATATATATATATTCCGTTTATCCCCAGGCCGAGAATCAGTCCGTGTGGCATTAGCGTTAAGATCAGTTTGTTTGGCCAACTTGAGTAACAATTGGATAATCATGGTGGGGGGGGGGGGTCAGTGAAATTCTACTGGTCGCAGACTATTTATGTGAACCTGTGCAGCTTATCGATAATGACTGTACTGGCCCCAATATTCTTCCATGTACAGTGCTTTTTAGTTGTAAATGGGGAACTAATTGGCCCACCACAGAGCTATGGTTTCCTGTTATTTATTATTTTAGTTGTAAAGATGAAAATGCATTTATACTTATATAAATACAGTATGCATGCTTTCAAAATTTACATAGAAACTGTAACATAATATTTTCTGAAAAATAATTTTATTACGTTACAGAAAAAAAAATATATGTATAAAAAACTTTGCTACCAAAGCTATATCTTTTAAGGTCAATTCCATAAAACTTTAGAAAAGCCTGCTAAAAATATTTGACGTTCTCCAAAACCAACAAACCTTTTGAGGAAATTCTACACAGCTAGCCATTTTTCACAAATCATTACATTTTGGTAAATCAATCAACCAATCATCAGGGCACTTTAAGGAACTGAAAATACAATGCTACTGTGTAGTATACAGCAATCTTTGCTGCAGTAAAAAATCATACTTCTGGAAACAAAAACTTAGTGTATAGCACATTAAGGGCACTGTATTTCATCTTGAACAGTTTATTTTTGCATTTTGTTTGTACTGTTGGCTGGAACAGATGAAAGGACATATGAAAAATGCGACTGTTGAAAGCCAGCTAAAATCATTTAAGTGCAGAACATTTCACGCTCCTACACAGTCACTGTTCTTAGTGTCAGTAAATGAAGCCAATTTAAAGAGCTGCATTTCGTCAGTCACGCTTGAGAATATATATGAGGCAGGAGATAGACTGTGGCTGATTTGCAGTTTCACAAGACAAAGTCATTTCCCATATAGCTGATGAGATAAATAACTAGTTATTATCAAGATAGACTGGAAAAGTTTCTCTGATGAAAAAGGCTTTGGTTTTCACTCCTAGCAAGAAATGTGAAAGCAGCATGGTTAAAAAACGTACTTACACATGCACGTGGAAAATAAATTTACTGGCTGAAGTGTAGGTGACTGAAAGATTTATAAGTTACTTCAAAGCCACTGAAGCAAATAAAAGGGTTTAGCAGTTCTGAGATCCTAGTGAACAAAGCCAAATCAGTGTATATGAACCTTCCTATGGTACTGGGCTTCAATTTTGCATACATACATGATTTTTTAAAATTAATTAGAAGAACAATGTTACATAGAAGGGGCATGACTGCATGTATTAAAAATTACCCTTCAAGATATATTTAAACGAAACCTATACCCCCAAAATGAATACTTAACCAACAGATTGTTTATTTCATATTAAGTGCCCTATTAAAGAATCTTACCAAACTGGAATATATATATTAGTAAATATTGCCCTTTTACATCTTTTACCTTGAGCCACCATTTTGTGTTGGTCTGTGTGCTCCCTCAAAAGTCACCTGACAGGAAATAATGCAGCTCTGACTATAACCTGAAGTAGTGTGGAAGTAAATGGCTGATGTGTCCTAACATGTATTGGGGCCCTTGGTTTGTTTGTGTGCACTGTAAATCATATAATCCCAAGGGGTGGCCCTTAAAGGAGATTCCTAATTAGCCCCAAAAGCAGGGTCTGTATCAGCAGTGAGACCCGAAGCATTTTCTAATGAACGGAAGATGGCACCTAGGTACGCTGCTTTGCTCTACTTTTTTAGCTTGGGTTTTTCTATAGGTCCACTTTCAAAGTTATAGGCAATGCGAGAAGGGAGAGGTGAGGGGGCTTTTGTTCCTGGGGGGTTAGTTCTCCTTTAATAATACTTAAAATGGCAATGTTCTATTTAGGATTACCCAATGGCACATACTACTAAAAAAGTATATTTTTATAAAAATGGTTTATTTAGATGAAATAGAGTGTTTTACTGAGCATATGAGCTGTTTTATGCAATACTGTGTATTTATAGAGACCTACATTATTCAGGGGTTCAGTTTTTCTAAAAACATAAGCATACTGGGTTTTTTTTTTTGTTTTGTTTTAGTCCAACGTAGTATCCTTCTGCAGCCAATATTGTTGCAATGTGTTTATTACAACATTCATGGCTGCTACACCAACCTGTTTGTGTTGGCTATTATTAGATCACTATTCCTGTATTGCTGTGCACACTATTTATGCTTATTTTGAGTCCTCAGTAGCACTGATAAATGCTCAAGCCTTATCTTACTAGTGTTAAAATCATCTATGGCAACCTGTCCCTATCTCATTTGGTTTTCTTTTGCTATTAAAGTCCATGTCGGCTCTCACCCTCAAGCCAAGGTTATGTATCTTTTGTAGTGTTGCATCTTAAAGTGATACTGACACCGGATATTAAACCTTTTTTTTTACATCTATCATAACATTTTGCAGGCTATTTTAAATTTTGGCTTTAAAGTATTTGCCCAATGCTTTTATATTATCTATCTGATCCCCAATGTTCCTCTATGAGGGGGCGGCCATATTTGTGCAGCAGGAGGCCGTTAGCATTGGAAGCTATAACTGACAGGCTAAAATAGGACAGTCGGGTTGGCAAAACAGTCAGGTTTAGGAACTTCAAATAACAATTACTTACAAAAGCAGCCCTATCAGTGAAAAATGATTAACATGACCTATAGGGAACTTTTAGTGTACATTCATATTTTGAAAAGTAGTTTTTTAGTGTCAGTATCACTTTAAGGGAATATCAAATAATGCAGTATAAGCAAAGTATGTTACACTAAAACCCTGTAGCATACAACAATTAAACTCTAGAGAAACTGATTAAGGATTATTTTGGTTGGAAAAAAACACAATGAAAACAACACTGAAATTAAATTATATTTCATAAAAACAAACATTGTTGAAATATCATTTGATTTTATAGTAAAAATAGCAAAACACAGGGAATTAACTAAAAAGCAGTATTACCTTTACACCTTTCAAAGACTTTTAGAAGTCATTAGTTCTGTTATTCTGGCAATACACATGACATGACAACTGACAGCAGAAATGATACTTAATGTCATCACTTACCACACATTGCTAAAACAAGGCAGTTTTCATTTCATTTTGTGTCAGCAGCAATTAAAGTGCTTCATTCTTAAATAATACATGATAACTGTTTGATTTACTTCTCGTAAAAAAACACAATAATTACTCTCTTACTATGTGAATATTATGTTTTCTTTAATGTATCTGTATTATTATATGTGCTATGTTCAAGGGCAAGCAGTGCTCCACATCATTATGTCAGCGTCGATCCATCAGGCACCAGGCCAATCTGTGGGTCCTAAATGGAAAAAAAGGCCATAGCTGAGAACCAATGACCCAGGTCATCTGGTCTAGGAATGAAGAAAGAGAACTTTGGCATAGAATTTTCTAAGTGATTTTGACTCCCTTTGCAGCTTTTTAACCCTATCCAATTGACATAAGATGGTGTCACATGACATCATCCCAGCATATGTAGCATTAAAGTGAATGAAAAACAAGCTCACTAGACAGTGCTATTGGTCATGTGCAAACACAGACAGTTTGCCCTGTAACTCATAGCAACCAACTGATTACTTTGGGCTACAGAACTGTGACGATTGTGGCCACAGGGATATTTTTTTTCTACTATTTTCACAATTATTTTCTATATATGTTATAATTATTTTTCTTTTTCAAAATCCAACCAAGACAGACAGGGTTTTCCTTTTACTATTTCACTGGATTCCAATCATGTGGAACTCATTGTATGCCATTTTGTTTACTTAGCTACTGAACCCAAATCACACACTGCTGCATCAGTGAATGTTTCTTTAAAGGTAGCAGTTACAATTCGTGTTTAGTGTGTATGGAAAGGGAGGTATGGAAGTCATTATTAGCCACACTGAGTAACATCTGTAAATCATCATGCCAATCAACATATAAAAGTTTTCAAAACAATTCGAAAGTGTAGTACATTTATCTAATATATAAAGCACATGTTGGGCTCTGTTTGCTGGTACTGTATAAAATTAGTGAATCGGATAATGACTTAAAAGAAAGAATGCTAAAAAATCTCTTTTTTTGTTTACTGCATCTTTTTTTGTTTAAAAGTAGTAATATATCTTGTTGTGCACAGAACATGTTTTTTCAGCATATTTGCATTTAAAAACACTGCAATCTTATATCATGTCGCTTCCAAATATGCAGAATTGGGACATTCCTCACACACAAAAGAGAAGTGAAAATAAGAATAATCCAGTATTTTTTAAGAAAGCAGTTGTTCCTTACTGGAAAACTATGTTCCTTAAAGGAAAACTATACCCCCAGAATGAATACTTAACCAACGGATAGTTTATATCATATTAAATGACCAATTAAATTATCTTACCAAACTGGGCTATATATATATAGTAAGTGTTGCCCTTTAACATCTTTTTGTGATGTCCTCTGTGTGCTCTCCCAGTGATCACCTGACAGGAAATAATGTAGCTCTTACTGTAAGAGGAAGAAGTGTGAGAGTCAAAGACAGAACCGTATCCATTTATTGGCTCATGTGACCTAACATATATGTGTGCCCTTGGTGGTTTGCACTGTTAATCATATGATCCCAGGAGGTGGCCCTTAGTACTTAAAATTCCAATTTTCTTTTTAGGATTACCCAATAGCGCATTCTATTAACAAAGTATATTTGGATGAAAATGGCTTTTTTAGATGAAGCAGGGCCTTACATATGGCCTGTTTTATAAATGTTTCTAGAGACCTACATTGTTGACCTACATTGGGGGGTATAGTTTTCCGTTAAAATGTTTTGTCTGTTTGTCAAATTTAATGTACAAGAATATAAAAGATTCTGTTACCCCATTAAACATTTAAATGCAGCATGTGATAATCATAGTCACGATAAATGCCAAGGCACACATACATGCTAGGCCACTAGCCAATTAATGGACAGAGTTTTGCCTTTTGCTTCCACATTACTTCATGTTACAGTTAGAGCTGCATTATTTCTGAGGGAGCACACAGCCCATCACTAAATGGTGGATCAAGGTAAAGGATGTAAAAAGGACAATATTTACTGATATATATACTATACTTTATATTCCAGTTTGGCACTTAACATAATAAAACATAATTAACATAATATAAACTATCTGTTGGTCAAGTATTCATTATGGGGGAATAGTTTTTCTTTAAAAGTGATGGCACAGCAGGAAAACCATATTATTATCATTAGTAACTGAGTAGGTGGTAGTAACATAACCCTGTGTATAAAATGCTTACCCCCAAGAAGTTGTGCGAGAGTGCTCTGATGTGCTAAATCTGCGCATTTTGTCCAATTAATAACAACTTAATTATTATTAACTATAGCACCATTTTGGAGTAAGGGATAAGTATAAAATTTTCTTTAGGTTAATTTTTGCAGAATTTGAAATATGTTATACCTATACCTAAACAACATTGCAAGGTTTCTAAAAATATAGAAATTGTATTAAAGGCAAAATTATTCAGCAGAAAAATCTAAAACTGCTGTTTTAACATCTCAGGACATCTCCTGTTAATGATTAATAACTAGCTTCTATGTAGAAATATTGCAGTTGGTTATTCTTCTGTTTCATTAATATTTACTTTTCCTTTTCAGCAGAGCATGATAAGTCAGACCCATGCTTTAGTCTTGACTTTGAGGCAACCAGTTCAGTGCACACACATTAGCTGTGGTCTTATGACCCCAGGAGGACTAAAGGGCGCAAGCCTTAAAAGCTTTCAGTCACAAAATATGTGTCATTATCAAAAAGGTGACTGAAACTCAATTTGAAATTAGAAACTACTTGGAAAGCACTTCCAAACTTCATCAGTGACATTTAAATCTGCAAACAGATTTGTGCACTATAAAGTTCATGCAAAGAAGAATGCAAGCTTATACAGGCAGAACTTACTATGATTAAAAATTCTGCTTGGATTAAGCAATGTAATGGTTAAGCTGAGCTCATGAGAGGAGATTAGGAGAAAAAATATGGGCAGACAGCTAGAGCTGAGTTTCTATGGGAACTAGCAATGGCATCTATTCATTGGCTGCTAGACTGAAGGGCGTGTTTGGTAACCTGAGTTGAGAAGAACTGAACATACTCAGTAGCCAACAGCCAAAGTATATTCCTGAGGGAGGGGACCAAGTTGGTTAGAGTAGGAGAAGAAGAAATCCCAAACTATTAAAGTAATACAGGTATGGGTTCCCTTATCCAGAAACCCATTATCCAGAAAGTTCCGAATTACGGAAAGGCCATCTCCCATTGACTCCATTATAAGCAAATAATTCAGATTTTTTTTAAATGATTTCCTTTTTCCCTGTAATAATAAAACAGTATCTTGTACTTGATCCCAAGTAAGATATAATTAATCCGTATTGGAGGCAAAACAAGCCTATTGGGTTTATTCAATAGTTAAATGATTTTCAACAGACTTATTAAAAATAATGCAATAAATTTGGTCTGTGAGTTGGCAACTTGAATTCCATCAGCTAGATTCCTGGGATGTTTTGCACACTCAATGCCAGACTGAATCTGAAATATCCTATTTAGGTAGAAGACACACAGAGCTACTAGTAACAGCTTCTTGTCACGGATACAAAAATAGACAATGCTGATAATTTAATGATAATTTTCTTTATTTGTGTTTAATCAGAGGCAATTCTCAGTATCATATATGGCAGAGTATTATCTGGTGTTTAGTAGCCGTGACAAGCAGCTGCTACTAAGTAGCTCTGTGTGTACAAAAATGCATTTTGATTGAAGTCAGTATTTCTTTTATGTTTTATCACTAAGGTCTATGTACCTAAGTAATGGCAAATACGTTTCCCCTCCTTTGTCATTTCAAAATTGTTTTGGAATTCACATATATGAGAAAATTACTGTTTTACTGCAATGTGATAATTTTTTGGTAGCATTTAAAATTAGCCTCATCACATTTTGTAGGAATAATGTTTTTCCCCAGTCTGCTTCTAAAATATACACAGAAAATTATGTGATCTGTGTTACATGCACATCTGTGAATATTTTATTATTTCCATGAGCACAACAGGGGCTTGTTTTTAAACATAAAACCAGTTACCTAATATGGATAGCTTAAATTTGTACCATTTAGAATAACGAGCAATGTCTACTTTTATATTATACTTTGTAAGTAGGTTTATACAAACAGTAAGCCAAAGAACAAGAATCAGCAGTGTAAATAGGAACAGATGAGAAAATGGGTCTTTTGAAGTAGTTTTATGAATGGGCAACCTGTCTCAATTCATAGTGAAGCACAGTAGTCACAGTGGCCTGTGTTCATACATACCAGTTTGGTGTGTGAAAGAAGGCTAAGTCTGATTGCTCCTATTAGTCATGTGCATAAACATGACCCAGGTTTTGTTAAATTAGGTTGCTCCTTCTTTTTGCTGGGGTTAAGTCAACTATAAGGTGCACCGGTGATGACTACATAAACATGGTACGATCACAGTAGCAAGAAACGAAACTTAGGTGTCAAGTTAGTTGGCCACACAACAGCAAGGATATTTACATCTCTGCCTGAATATAAAGGCAAAGTCAGTGCCACAAATGTTGCTTTATGTGTGTTGTCTACCGCTATGCAATTGCATCTATTGTTCCATGTGGGGGGGCTCATAGGATTCCAAAGAAGGTGCAGCAGCTGGCGTTACAATTTGTTACTATCATGCATCGATGGCAGTCTGTTGAGATCACAACGTTCCATATGGAGCCAGCTTTGCCTTTTCACCAGTTAAAATATAGGACAGTCAGCGATACTGGGAGATGGGCTTTAACAGTACCTATAGACTGTAAGATAGGCACCTCATATTTAGACAGTAAGATTTTGTTCCTGCAGCAAACAGGTATTCAACTGAAAATGGTATCTGAAACAAACATTTAGAAATGTTTCAGTAGATATTTCACCAAAACAGAACTTTTCTGAGAGCTGAACTGAATGTTTTCATGAGTATTTCATATTTGCATGTAAAGATTAAATTACCCTGGGTTAAAATCTGTTTGGAAATAAAAAGTCACCTTATAGTCCTAACATATTATTAGGTCTGTTTTTTTTAAGGCTGACCCTTAAGTACTCACAAGGTTATATAAATCTCAGAAATGACTGATGTGCCAGCCATTCAGGGTAAAGCATAAAAGTGAGCCATTGGAAAAAAGGATAACCAATTCTGCTAGGACACATTTGAGAATGGCTATGATTTTGTCACATTAAAGGTATAGTTTACCCTTAAATTAACTTAATTTTAGTTGGTCTTGATTTTTTGGGGGGGATTGGACACCAATAAAGGCTATTGCTCTGTAAGGCTACAGTATTGTCACTTTATTTTTTTTTTAATTTTTGTGCTACGTATCTTTATATTCATACCCTTTCCAGTCTCTCATCTTAACCACTGCCTGGTTGCATTTTGTAAACTTTTTTGAATTTTGTTTTAATACAGTCAGGCCAAGGAGAAAAATCCCATCTGCATCAGTAATCTTAATGACAGTTGAGATAGACACATAGCTGTACTCCATTTGAAGATGACCCGGTTGATGATTTTGACACAGTAGAGAACACATTCTACACCAGCTATAACCATGAAAAAAGGATTACAAGAACAACATCTGCAAATTAACAAGCAGATGTTTTTATAAGGACAAAAAGCTGATTATCTGCTAATGGAGATATACTGGTAAACAACGAGCTAACAATTGGACAGGAAGGGACACCAAATCTAAAAAGACATACTATTCAAACAGGAAGGAATTAATCTAAAAGCAACCCTGAATGAGGAAGAGATTATGAGGAGGCAATGGACACATCAGTAAGCATGCCTACACAGCGCTCACCAGATACCAAGGTCAATTATTATGCATCGTTTTTATAACCAATGTCTGGATGAAAAAACTCTAAGCTGAGACTCACAAAAGCAATATAATATACTTTAACAACATGATCAAATTCTACAACCTGCTGAAGTGAAAGTCACCAACCAGATAAGGTTTGTGGACTATCAGGTTCAAAAAGAGCAGTCATGTCATGCCATGCTTTCAGACTGAGTTGACTACATTCAGACTGTCTATCTGCCAACAAGCCTGTTCTTCACCAAACTACAAAAGGTCTAAATTGATTTGTAATCTACAAAAACATAAATTATAAGTGAAATGTCTTCTCAAATGTTTATTGTTTTTCTCTCTTCTAAATTTACAGCTTTATATATATGCCTATATATACAGAATATGGAAAAGGTACAAGTAAAAGACATAGTTTCTCTTCTACATGTACCTCTTTTGTATATGGGAAAGTGTCTATCCAGAATACTTGGGACCTAGCATCTTTCCATAATTTGGATCTCCATTTCACATTCAGATTTTTGTGCTTTTAGAGTTTTTTGAAACCACATCTTAACTCATTTCCACAAATGTTAGTCATTTATTAAAAGATCTAAACTGAAAAAACACAAATTAATAAAAGCTACAGAAAATGCCAAAAATGCCAAAATGTCTACTTTTTATATTATCACAGCAAAAAATGTTTTAGATGGTGTATTTTTGCTTTCAGATTTGTCGCAGTTTTGTCAAATAATAAATCACATTTTTGTGGGGCAAAATAACACAAATAGTGAATTTTTTTTTACTAAAAATCATTTAAACATTAAATAAACCCATTAGGATTGTTAAACCCAATAGGATTGTTTTGTCTCCAATAAAGTTTAATTATATCTTAGTTGGGATCAAATACAAGGTATTGTTCTATTTTTACAGAGAAAAATGAAAAAAATTAAACATGAGCTTACACAGAGAGGTCCATTTACTAATGTTCACATTTTTTCTGTTTTTACAAATCAATGTTTTTAGCACCAAAAATTGTGGATTATACTAATTACAAAAAAACGTGTGTGAGGTTACTAAGTGAAAAATATACAAAAAAAATATACTATGCCATATAAAAACTGTTGAGTTCATGTAGAAGTCAATGGGAACTGTTGTAGGCAAACTGTAACAATCTTTATTTTATTCGTGGTTTTAGAGGTTTTGGGGGGGTTCAATTTTAAGCACTTAAATTCTTACAAAACTGAAAAAATTGAGGTTTTCGTGTTCTTTTTTTTTTTGTTTTAATTCATTTCTGCTTTTTTATTTTGGATCTTTTAATAAATGACTGGACATTTGTGGTTTTAGTTTGTCATGGTTTCAATAAACTCTTAAGGGGCTATGTAAAAAAAGGCACTAAGTTTGCCCAGTAACAGTAACCTATAGCAACCAATCAGCAGTGAGAATTTACTGGTTACCTGTTAAAAAACACCTTTTTGGTTGCTATGGGTTACTGCTACTGGGCAAATGTATTACATATGGGGGTAAAACCACTGAAATCAGAGGGTTGATAAATGGGCCTCATCATGAAGAAACTCCTAATGAAATGTCATACCCTTCCCTATACTAATTACCACGTTTAATTAACATCAGCTGGTGTCTTTCAACTCTTACCTTCCCTGTGTTTGTTAAAAAGTATATTGTCCTAGTTTTTTCAAACAGTATTTAGTGTTTATTTAAAGGTTAACATTTTTTTGAATTAAAACACATCTTAATTAACACAACTGACAATTAATGTTTGTATAATCCATATTGTGTCGGAACCTTATTGGATGTTTTGGATATGTTTTTGGAGTCACTTTGCACATGGCCCAAGCAACCATTCAAAAGTAAACATATTTAAAACTGATAAATACATTTTCAGATATAAACATTTTATAATGACATTTGAGGAATAGCCTTTTGGATACCATTTCTATAGAATCTATCAGGTAAAAATATTGTCCATAATATTGTCAATAAATGACTGTCATATGTAAAATATTAAGTTATTGCAAAATGTAAAATTGTGTTGCTGTCTAGATATATACATGCACCTATACTAAGGATTTAAGACTGATTTGTAAATATATAGAATTAAGACAAAGCATTTGGACTTTGCTATCTTATTTGACCAGGAAGCTAATTTAAGTGCATTCAACTGTAATCTGTACAAATGTTTTTTTTTTAGATGACAGATTTGAAGCTCTGTGATATAATATTTTGAATGAGAAGATCACAAAGTGCAAATGCAATGAAGAAACGTCTCTTCAAGCATTAGCTTGGTTTCTGTTAAGTTATGAAAATATCTTTTTTCATTTTAAGGAAGTTTCTACTTCCTGTCACTTCCTGTTCCTGTCTGCTCTGCTGCTGTCTCCGTCTCACATTGCTGTCATGCAATGTTGACTTTCTTTTTGTTAAGCTAATGCTTTATGATGCAATCCCATAAGCATTTGGGTCTGGATATACTTAATTTTGCATTTAGGTCTACAGATTTAGAGCTCAAAGATCATAACTCAGTCAAGGCACAAATGATTTAAATCGATTTAGGGAATGAATGAAAAAGGAGAACATAAATATGTCAGATAAACAAAACATATGTCAGATAAACAAAAAGTTGAATAAATAACCAAACAACAAACAACTACAAATTATTTACTGAAGGAGGGGAAGAAATATTTTTTCCTAGTAGAATAAACCTAGGTTGAGAAAAAAACATATTATACAGTTGGTAAAGTTGGTCTGGGGTGCTTTAATAAAATGTGCACCATCTGCTTATTATGACACCAATAAAGATATTGCATATGTAAATCATTCTCAGAGACATACTTTCTTTTATAAAAGGGAACACTTTTTAATGTATACTTCTCTCCTTACCAAATAAGGAAATCTTCTTATTGATACTATACCTATTGCTGACTTATAGAGCTCTCCCTTTAATTGTAAAGTCTCCTATCAATAATGGTACAGGCTTGAATTATATGCCATCATTCTAATGGGTAATGCTAAATCCACTGATATACAACAAGGTGGGTGCATTCTCTCACTCTTGGCATCTTGGTTTCATTGACTTTGTTTCTATTTGTACTTGGATAGAACACTGGCTAAAGAATAGATTACAGAGCATAGTAGAACATCTACATTTCTAACTGGACCAGTGTTGTTAGTGGAATACTGTAGGGGTCTGTGGTTGGTCCTTTGTTTTTACTTGTTTATTAATGACCTGGAGATGGGCATTATAGGTACTGTTTCTATTTTTGCAGATGATACAAAATTGTGCAAAACTACAGTATAGGGCAGATATACTAAAACTAGAATTTTTCCAGCCTTGAAACTCGTATAAACTTGACTTGGTATTTTTTGCATAAAACTTCTTGCATTTATTAAATGTCACAATAATATCTATATTGGTAGATATTAGAGAAATGTAAAATGGCCGTTCATTTCGATGAAACCTCTTTATTTTTCCCAAACAGAAAGTTCTCCAGCAGCAATTTTGGGAGCATTGGCGCTCATTCTTGGAAAACAATAATGTGTTAAAGTTTCACTTGACACCTAAAATATATAGAAACTGCTCTCCCAAAGTGAAAACTTCCTCAAATATTCCTCATATACTGGCTTGTCACAAACTGTCCATTAAACTTGCACAGTCACAGTGAAGGTTATCTCAGTCTCTTGTAGTAATGATAAATCTCTCAGAGGCTTCTTTGTAGCAACCAGGTCCCATTATTCAGCCAAACGCGTTTTGTGAATTTTCACTTCTTCAGAGGCTCCTAGTTACTTGGAGAAAGATCTAGGAAGAATCTTGGAAGATCTAGGAAGGAACCGATCGCCTCTGAAGGAGTGTGTCCTGAGTGGGGATACGTAGGGACAACGTGGGAGTCAGAGAAGAGAGTGACGGAGAAAGACTTTTCTCTAGTATTCATATACATTTAAGAGAGTAAGTTATAAATATAAAAGTTAGTGTTTGTGGAGACACAACCCACTTTTTCGCTCATCTCTGACATGAGTATAATTACATTTCCTCTTATGCCATAAAACTTTGTTAAATCATTGTGCTCATTTATGAACACAAGCTGTACTTGCAAGGCTGTAAGATTTACAAAAAATGTATTGTGCGTTGATGCTATTCGCAAAGTATTTGCCTCCGTACATCACACACAACTTCTTTGGGATGCTACACAATGGCCCTGGAAAATGTTGCACTGGGGGTAAAAAAAAACATGGTGATTTGTGTAAAAAAATAGTGCTTTGTGCTTTGCCATGCCTTTCTAAATTAGCCTTCATATCTAGTACTGTTTATCTCCCTTTTTTTCACCTACCACAGACGTATGCTTTTTAACTCTCGGAAATCATTGTTAATTTAACTATGGTTTCAATATAGAATAGATGTTATTTATATTTAGTGTGCAAAACAGATCTTTACAAGTTATGTTTTGAATTAAACAGTTTGTATCCCTTTTTAACAATATCTGACTGTTCGAGGCCTGCATGAGTTTGTGTTTGGAAGGTAAGACAAGAAACATACTTTCAAGCTCTTTGCATATTTTACTCTTACCATCTGCCGTCGCTTTAATGGAAGCTGAATGGGTTTGTTGATGCAGCTCATCCTCAAGCTGGCATGGTAAATAACAGTCTGAGCCAGTTATATATTTGTGCCAACTGGGAAATTGCCTGTGCCATTAAATCTGAACAGAGATTTTGGATGCAGATGCATTAAGGTAACTTCACATGGGCCAACACAGGTAATGGGCCTGGGAGCAAAAAAAAAAACTTGAACTCTCTTCTTCCATTTTGTATAATGCAAATGGAGAGGAACCTTAAGTTACAGGACATGGAAAGGAAATGTCTGAACAGAGACATACTGTACAGTTATAAATCAGTTTGCATTCAGAATTAAATCAGTGCACACAACAAAAAAAGTGAACACTTGTAGCATAGAATTGATGAAGGAAACTTAAACAGTGTCCTTACATGACATCTATAAAAGTGAGGCTTCAAGGTACTCTGCGGTTAGAAGTGCTGGGGTTCTAAATCTGATACTGATAATATTAGCAAAAAGCAAGACGTTTGTATAATTTCTGGTCCTAAGGTTTGCTCTCACGCTCAAAATAATATAAAGGCAGGTTTATTTCCTCCATATAAAACTGACCCTAGTGTGCTGTGTGAATTTAATTGGGACGTAAGATTGTTAGCTTCTCTGGGGCAGAAACTGATGTGCATAACAAAAACATTTAAATCAATTTACCATGAAAACCATTAACTCTTTCTACTGATAAAATTCAGATCATTTTTTTTATAAAAAAGGCAATTTATACATCTGCAACTTAATGGCACAACATTTTTTTTTAAACATACAATAAAGGGTGGATTATTTACTAACCAGTAGATACCTAGCTATAAGTTATAAACATATTTACTTTTACTTGAGTTTGTCTCACTGAGCACACAAAGCTGTCCTATAGCCTGTCCTGAGAAGCAATATTTCATTTAAGCCAGCCCTTGAACATGTTGTATGAGAAATACAACAAAGTCCCACTACATGTGATAAGTTGGACAGCACTAATCTAGCCCAACTGCTAGAAAAATACCGCTTCTGTAAGCATACAATCTCTGGGAAAGGGGTGAAAGATTTTGAAAAACTTGAGACACAGCAATATTTGGATGCTTTTTTGTATGCTATCCAAAATGATGTGATGTGGTGGATTTTAAAAACAGACTTTCCAGCTGGATTTTTTTTAAAAAGATTCCAGTAGGTTACTAAATCTGCAACTTAATGGGAAAACAGAGGCTGCACAACACATATTCTGATGACAGTAATGTAGTGTGAATGTAGGTGAGTCTCCAAAAGTCCACCAGAGAATAGGTGATTTGTACCTGAGTGTGCCTGCAATTTTTCCCCTTTCTTTGCAGACTTGTAGGGGGACTTTCTTAATTGCAGATAACTTCATTAATTTTAAAAGGCAACTCATAAAAAAATATTTCTAGAACCACATGTCTTATAAAAATATAATATATGTTTTTTCTTCCATGCACAATATAGAAATATACCGCTGAGCAATCTGGTGAATACATTGATATTTCTGTTAAGTTTTTTTAAACAACCAGGATATATAATTTTTATATTTGCAAATAAATTAATGCCTCACTTCATTCTAGACTAAGCTTTCTTGGACTTTGCTGAATTACTGGCTGAGTCTGCTGGAGAAAGTTGTGTATCAGAATATCAGCATGCAGCATATCTTGCCAAGGAAGTTTCAAATGGTTGCATTGTCCTGTGCTCCAGACTTTTGTTTCTTAAGCTAAAGCAGAACAGAGTTAAAGTGGAAACACAAAAATATAGTTATCCTGGAAATTATCCTTCATTATTGTGCGTTTATCTCAATTGATTTTTCAGTTATATTTCCATAATAGAAACTACATTGAGAGCACATTTCTTAGTAGGTGCACAAAAACTTTCTTTTACTTTTCTGTGCATTGATACCTATAAATTGGCGCTTTAATATTTCTTCTGTTGTCTATAGTATTCTGCATAGACACACACAACAGGAAATCAAAATTATGGAGTGAGACACAAAAACTGGTGTTAAGGGTTGGTGTCTATATTCTCCTTAAAATACAGCATTTTTTTTTATATGTTTAGGGTAAGCCTCTATGATTTCCTTACAATACTGCAAATAATTTTTTCTCAAATGTCTAAACAAGGCAATTATGTTTAAAAGGCAAACATCTTGGAAAAGTAGTTTCAGTTCATAGCGGCAATTCAATTGTTAATTGCCAAGATTTTTTTTTTAAGTTAATTGTAAACAAGTAAAAAATTTATAAATGCTGTTTTGTGTTTAAGTAAAGCTAAGCTGTAGCTTAAAGTGGCCATACACGTTGCGACCCGCTCATTTGTCAAGGGAGCGGATTTTCTCCTGATATGCACAACTAAGGTGGGCGATATCAGGCCAAGGCGGGCATAGGCTGAAGGTCCCAAATCAATAACTGAAATGTGCCCGTTCATGGCCTCTTTTAAAATCAACAAAGCTGTCACCTCCTTAATTGTAATAGTGCTCTACAGTGAACTTCCCCAGGGTGCAATTACTCTTGATTTCTAGAAAAAAAGTATGGGTGAAAAAATATATGAATTGTAAATGTTTTGCACTACTTTCTAATTAGTATAGTCCTTTGTCTCTCAACAGTTTTCAAATACCTTTCTCCCTGGCCTGCTACTTTATTTATAGCCTATAACCTGCCTATATAATATTCATTTTAGAGCACTTGATCTATTTGTATAAATACACAGCATAAACAAAAGATTAGGGAACCCTTGCAGATACATTTAGATGTTTAATTTTTTTTTAAATTAATAACTTTTACAAAGTTTTTAAAGTGATCTCTTGTTTATTTGATAATGAGACTTGCTGAAATTAGCTAGAAATTTGATCGATTCGGTCCTTATCTATTAGGATCTATTAAGAGAAATGCAATTTCAATACAATACAGGAGCAACAGGGGCTTCATTACTGTACAGTCATGGGAATTATTGTCCTGAAACCTTTTCTTCAGAATGCAACTTCAGAGGCTGTATTCTAAAATAAACAATTCTTTATTCTTGCCTGGATCATTGTTTGAAATAATAAAACAATGCGGTGCAATTGGGGTTAACTAGTCTTGCATATGTAAACTATGGAAAAATCCAAGGTCCTGTGCATTTTAAGAAGAAAAAATTATACCTGTATAAGGAACCTGCTTATATGGTACATGATCCCTGTCTCCAGTAATACCCTGTGCTCCATTTGTTTTTTCCCTTGTATTTTTTGTATGTACTTAATTTTATGTCTTTGGTTTCCCCTTCTTTTATAACAGTCTTCAGGAGACTTTATTGTGCATTAGTTGTACTTTGGGAAGTTCCGTATAAGCACATTAAAACATGTCTTTCTTGTTATCTGTATAGCTGAAGTATGTGGGGGCCAGCCAAACTGACTGTTTCCTTTCATATTTTTTTTTCATCCATTTGTAAAAAAGAACTGAAAATGTCATAAACCCAAACAATTTTTTTTAACAGACCTGAATTAATGATTTATATAAAACATCAAAAATAAATAAATATGTCTTTAATTAAATTCCTTACTAAAAAAGTTATATTTGTACCAAACAAAATGCCACCTTCAAAAAGGTCTCACAATTAATATATATCCTAATGACGTCCTAATGAATTTGCAAATAAATGAAGAATATTACATTGCAAGATTCTCATTTTTGTTCTTAATTTTACATTATGTCATTATATTCCCCCATTAAAATTTTTTTGATTTCTAGTACTTCGGTGTATTGTGTATTCTGAATGCATGTCTCTATTTACTTGAGTAACCTGCGGTAGAATTCTCCCCCCCCCCCCTCATCTTAACTGTATAGGCAGTAGTCAATATCTTTAATTAAATTAGGTTACAGAAATCTTTATTAGTTCACCTTGTAAGCCTTAATATGCATTTCAATATAGCCTTTTCATAAAACATCTACAAAATATGTTCTATGAAAGTGGAAGAGGAAACCAGGCCAATACATTATGGTTTGAACAGACAGAAGTAATTAAAACCTTAGTCAAACCACACCATTAATGGGAAATTCTGCAGATATTGATTAATTTTCTATATTTTTAATTCTTAATGGTAGACATTGAGTACTAAGTGGATCATTCAGGCAACACTTCTTGATACCCAAGTTAGGGAAGAGGTAAGAAGTGGGGCCTACATGTTTCCCATGAATACAGTGTTGCAGAATAACTGGCAGAGCTGTATTTATTGGGGACCAGTGAAAGGCAGTGTGCAAAGTGCACAAAATGGCAGATTTTGACACCACACTAAAATTGGCCTGTAAAATTGTAATGGTAACAGAATATGCACATTTTTCAGTGATAAAATATGAAGTTAATAAAGAATTATATCTTTGGGAGCTGCAGACTCGTAGAGATGAAGGTGAAGGTGCAGGCGGCGCAGGCAGGAAAGTGACAGGGCTTCAGGGGGGTTCTCTTTTGCTGCCAAAAGTGGGTGTGGCCAAAAATCCTCCCCCCCTGCCCCCCCCAGCCAAAAACATCTTCTTCTCCCCCTGGGAGATTTTATAAACTAGATAATCTTACTGCATGCCATATTGTTTTCTTAATTATTTCAGAGAAGCTGTGAATCAAGCAAGAACAAATAATAGTTTATTACAAAATACGCTTAGGGAAATCGCATTGCCAGATTTTAGCTTTCCAGAGAATGGATTTCATGATAATAAATTCAGTGTTATCTTACTGACTCCACTTACCTGAACTAGATAGGATTTTGTACTGTTAAAAACATCTTTATGATTAATAGTAATGTCATTTATTTATTTAGTTTGAATAACCTCTTCAAAATACTTCAATAGGAAAATAGCTAAAATCTCAGGTGTTGTATTTCATGAATGTCAGCTTTCTTATGTAGTGTTAATAGTCCTGGAAACTGGGCATAAAGCATAACTAAGGACATTTGTAAACCACAATTGTAAACCGGTGTTTATTAAAATATTTCACTGTTAGTCTTGTCTAGGACAATACTTTGGTATTGTACAATTGCAAATCTCAAATTAGTAAATTAGCTGAAAATATATAAAAAAAGATTACTTCAAGCAGCACTAAAAGTATCTAGGAATCCCTTAAACTTAGAACATTTATTTAAAACAAATTACAAACACAACACTTATTTCTGTTTTTTGGATTTTGCAGCGTCAGAATAGGATATCCCTATCAACTTTGGACAATATTAGTGATATGCATGATGTCCAGGTCATCTCTTGAAACAATAGCCATAATCTAATAATCTTTAAACATTTTAAACACAAAATGAGCATTTCCTTTCCCATAAATTATCTTTAACTTAAACAAATTATCATGTAACCTTTAGCCTATGAGCAAAACTGGTGTCACTTGCTGTTGGAATGGCAATCCTAATGAAACAGCAAAATCTGTACTCATACTTTTCACTGAACAGTTAAATTAAATACTTATATATGGGAATCAAGATACTAAATTCCTTTACTGAAAAACACTATTTAGTTAGTGCTATCAAACTAATTGAAGGGACCTCTATGTGCTGGAAATAGAGCAAGTTTAATACTGTCTGTAATGGGAGCCCCTTAAAATCTCTTGTGTCTGGTCTACTTCTACATTGCACTGATTTTCAGCACTCTCAGTAAGCATAACTCCTTATGAAGGATAACCTTGGGTGTTTGTTGCATTGGTACAAAATCTAGTTATTCAAAGTTATTCAAATCAAAGTTATTGCAGAGGGTCCAACCCCATAAACTAGCTGTGGAAACTTATACCAATACATTCTGCCTGCTTCAGAAAATTGAATATATAAACGCTCAGCCTTACTGCTCACACGGCACGATGCGTCAATCCCCAATAGCCCACCGCTTGGCTTTTTTGGGATATCACAAGAAAAGAGGAGAGCACCTTCATGCAGATGAACTGCTTCAGCCTTTATTCAAACCACAGCACACAACATGTTTCGGGCTGTATCAAGCTTGAGAAAGGGCTTGATACAGCCCGCAACATGTTGTGTGCTGTGGTTTGAATAAAGGCTGAAGCAGTTCATCTGCATGAAGGTGCTCTCCTCTTTTCTTGTGACATTCTGCCTGCTTGTTTAGTTTAGAAAATGATAGGGGACAGTAACACCAAAAGTGAAAAGTAAATTATTTAAAGGTTATATCTGTTTGTCCAGCACCCACAAATTAATCTAGCTTAGCTTATTTATCTAAAGTATACTTGAGGTTTTTATAAAATGCAAATATCAGTACATAATATTTAAAAACATAAAAAAAATCTTTTTGTAATGATTCGTTAGGACAAATGGATCATGTTCCTGCTTTTATCTATACTTGGCCGCCAAAGGACCAAAAAGGAGGCACTGTGGCCAAATCTTCCCATAATAACAAATGCACACAGACACATATTGGGAAGAAAAAGGCCACAACTTTATTATTAATTAACATATCAGTATTAAATATGCCAACTGTTGCTAATGAAGAGCAACAGGCATGAAAATATAACTAAACAGGAGTCATAAGCCGCCGGGAGTTCCACCGAAGCCATGGGCTACTGGCGGTCCCGTGACTAAACTCACCAGCTTGTGGATCCACCAAACACAGACCTGGACATGTTTAAAAACCACCACTGACCGGCACTGCTTAGCAGGCAGGACGCCCCAACATGCCCAGGGCTTTTTCAATACCATTTTGTAGATCCATATTCAATATGTCCAATCCTATGTGGTTTAAATGAACCCCATCTCTCCTGAGTAATGGTCTGTTGTCTTTTTCCAACTCCATATGCCTAATTGAAATACCACCTATACTTGTAATAAATGCAGAAAGTATATTAGGTCTTTTTGAAATACTTTTTAGCTGAAGTACTTCTAAAATAATACGAGACCATGCAAGCCCTGGAATTCCTCTCCATCTAATGTGAATGTTCGGTGAAGTAAAGCCCAAGTGCCTTCCATATGTGCGTCTTTCAGCCCTTTTAGCTGCCCATTTTATGTATGAGTCTCTCAAAATCCACACTGTAATAGGTGTGCTACCTGCAAAATATGGAATAAAAGAGGTGGAGAATGGGGCTGTTATATTAACTGGGGTCTTGCATAAGATCTGAATCTTTAAGATTTCCATCTCCCCACCCTTTTTATCGCTGCTCGCTGAAACCAAGCCGGTGAGCCTCAGTAGCCGCTCAAATATGGAAAGAATGAGTTCCATACTGTAATGGGCATAGTGATAAAGCTGACAAACAGGTTCTGAAGACTGTCAAAAATCGGTATCTGGAAAGGTAACTACCATCCTTATGGATAAGTAAAGGTCCCTTATATTTTGACCTTTTAATTATGTATCTTAACAACAACTTCACTGGGCACATGTTACCACCCACTTGCCGTAGTGTTACTAGCCTTCCTTTGGAATTCTGATCAGTTTTTGATTTCCTTATGTTTATTAGCAGTGAATTGTTGGTAATTGTCATATCAGAAATCATCAAACCACCTGGCTTTTTGACTAATGGTGAAATGATTTCACTAATATGGAATGCTCCAAAGAATGTAAGTGAAAACGTAGTTTGAAACAACAAAGTTTTAAATTCAGTTTTGCAAATGGTTGCTAGTTTGTTTAAGACTTTCTCTAAAATGTCAAAAGACACTAGTTTTCTTTGGTCTGGTCTTTTTGTTTTCTTTTTCCAACCCTTTACCATTTTTATTTTTTTTGTTATATCTCTCCATTGAAATAAACTGCAAAGATAAGATAATGCAGCTAAACACTTTCCTGCTGACCCACCTGATATACCCGCTTCATATAAACTGAGCAAGTATACTACAGTTGCCAAAACTCTAGATTTGTGGTTCTGGATGCCCCCTTCCGCATCTTCAATCGACAACCAACTTCTCCATACCCTGCAATAAGCCGCCCAAGTATGTGGAGATAAGGAATCCATGACGAAACGCATCATTTGACGGAAGCGAGTGTCCATAAATAGGATGGTACCTTCTGACCTTCCCTCTCGGCCTGTGGGGCCAATCTCCTGAATTCTTGAAACTGGAGACAGTTTGGCCCTGAACCATATGTTCTGTTTAAGGCAACATAATATTAAATCCCTAAGGAGCGATAATACTGGTATGGATGATGATGTCTGATGATTTATTACATGTACCACACTTAAGTTGTCACACCAAAAAATTACTCTATGGTTGGAAAGTTGCTCTCCCCATAAATGTACTGATACTAATATAGGGAACAGTTCCAAAAATGTAAGGTTACGAATTAAATGAGTTCCCATCCATTCACAAAGCCATTGCTCTGCGCACCATTGGCCCGAAAATATGTACCCATACCTATACTGGCTGCTGCATCAGTAAAAAGTTGTAGTTCTGAATTGGACATATCTTTTATTTGCCAGCATGTTCTACCATTATATTCTAATAAGAATTTTTGCCACACACCTAAATCATCCTTCATTGGCTTACTTATCCTAATATAATGGTGAGGTGCTTTTATGCCTTTTGTAGCTAATGACAGTCTCCTACAAAAAGGTGTACCCATGTGAATAACTTTGCAGGCAAAAACAAGGTGACCCAATAATGTTTGAATATGTTTTAAGTTAACTTTCTTAGCCTTTTTTTTTGCTATCAATCAAATGTCGGAGACTTGACAATTTTTCAGGAGGTAAACAAAATACCATTTCTTGGGAGTCTATTTCAATTCCCAAGAATGTGATTTTTCATACTGGACCTTCTGTTTTTTCCTCAGCTAAAGGTACACCAAACTCAGATGTGACTGCACGAAATGTATGTAACAATAATTTACATATATCTGACTGTGATGGACAAACAAATAAAAAATCATCTAAATAATGTAAGATGGAATGTATACCTGATACTTGGCATGGAACCCATTCTAAAAAGGAACTGCAGACTTAAAAATAATAATAAGATATTGAACAACCCATAGGGAGGCTGATTTCTACAAAATAACAACCCCAAAAATGACATCCTACTAAATGGAAACATTCAGGGTGAACAGGCAAAAAGCGATAAGCCGACTGAATATCAGACTTTGCCATCAAAGTTCCTTGATCTGCATCCCTGACTAATTGCAAAGCTTTGTCAAAAGACACATATTGGACTCTAGACTCATTTCTATCCATTCCATTATTGACAGAATCACCTTTTGGGAAAGACAAATGATGTATTCACCTGTATTTTCCCTCTTCCTTTTTTGGCACTAAAACCAGGGTTACACCTTCAGGTTGTAATAAGGTGGCTCAGAAAATGGGCCTGCCATTCTACCAGATGAAACCTCTTTCATTAATTTATCCCAAACTATGTCTTGCTTTTCAAGTACTGATTTTAAATTGTTAGAAAATAATGGTGTCTCGGAAGGTTGAAAAGGGATCCAAAATCCTATTTCAAACCCATACCAAATAATAAGGGCTTCTCTTCTATTATGATACTGGTTTAGCCACAGTGCCATCCTTTGTACGATCACCGGTGTCATCGCCTTTTGTAGGATTGGGCACCTGCTTTGCCACATTTTGCTTTGCCTTTTAAAACATCTGGGCGTGCGCCTCCACAATGAGAGCATTCGTGCTTAAATCTGCATGATGAATACCACCTGCAATGGCTCTCATTGTAAAGCCAACTCCTTTTCTGGTGGTACCTGGCAGCATGCTGAAAGCTGTTTGAACTTGGTCTACTAGGTGTCATTACTAAAAGCTAAAGGCATTGTGGCCCTGGCTGCCATTCTTCTACGGAACTGCTCATCATAACGTAACCATGATAAGCCTCCATATGTTCTATAAGCACTCCATATAAGTTCCATATAACAAAATAAAGATGAACCTTTTAAGGGGAACTTTTCACACAAAACACTGGCATACACTGTAAAACCATTTTGCCAGTTATTTATGGTCCTAGGTATGGATGATTTGGTTTTATCTTCTTCTTATGTACTTACCTGATAGCTTCTGAAACGCTATTAAAAAAAATCCCACGGTCCAGCTGGTCCTCTGTCCGCACCTTCTGAATCTAAGTCCCACAACGCCGCCATCTTCTTTCTTCTCTTCCGGGTTCCTGGAACGCCGCCCCTGCAATAAAAAAACGCTTACCTTTCCACCAATTGGCGACGGGTCCTGCGCTGCCCTTTCTTGCTTCAGTGCGCGATGACGTCATCGCGCACACGCCGGCGCTCAGGAACAGAGACAGTCGGGTTTGTCTCACAATCGTGTCCAGGATCTTTTGGAGGTAGAATCATATCATCAAATGTATTATTTTGCTGTCAGTATCACTTTAAACTGTTCTGGAGTTTGTTAGCAAAAAAAAATCGTGGTCACCTCATAAATAGGCACGGTCGTGTCAAAATAGGTGTGGTTGTGTAAGAAATGAGCACAGTTGTGGCAAAAAAAGACACGCACAGCAAAAAATTTACTGATTTTTCGCTCTTTCGCAAAATTTTACTATCGTTTCCCGAACTAAACAGGACAGATTCGCTCATCACTAGGGTGTATTTATTAGTGACCTTTCTTTAACACCCTAGGGGTCATTTACAATGCGCAAATGTGTTTGTGGTCATGCAAAATGGCCACAGCCATTGGACAAACAAACAATTACATTCATTAAAACCACTCATGCACTTCTGTTGTCTTGAATGTGTGCTGTGCACTCACAGGTCTAGTAAACAAGAAAACATTTTTTTCATCACAAATACTTAATTTTCCATAAGCTTTATATTCGAGCATCTGATTCATTTTATATTACTGTAATATTCTATGTAAATTATTCTGATTTCAGTCTTCACATAAAGAAAAAACTAAACAAAAGCACCAACTAATCCTTTAAGAGGATTTATAGCAAAAGCGGCTTTCTAAACCTGAATCTGCATAAACCTTTTTTACAATCTATGCAGGTCTTTATAAAAGTTCTAAAACACATTATGAAAGGTGTTTAATGTATTGACCTTTAATATCTTGGATAGCGTACAAAGCTTAAATTTGGAAAATACCAATGAGCTGTAAGTCTTGGTCTAAAATTCTTTTTATTCTTTTCAGTCATATGAAATTATTTTTCCATGAAAAGATATCTGTATTGGATTATTCCACAAAAGCAGGAGTTAACCAGTGGCTTACCACATAATAGTAGTATTCCTTTCCCAATTATTTTTAATTTAGAGTGGCCCAAGAAACATATTTTAGTTCTGGTAAAATAAGAACACATAAATACATAAGTTTTTTTCAGTTTCTTTATATTTATACTTTAATAAGAAAAAGCTATGTTATTTTGCGTGCTAACATTTGCACTAGCCACTTCTTTTAGTTTGGCTAAAGGTAGATATACAGCAAATATAGGTGTATGTAAGTATGAATGAGTGTGTACATGTGTTACCAGGTTGATATTGTAAAAATTCTTGCTGCTCATAATGAACATACTACATACACAACCTGTAAGATGAATAAGAGACAACCTGAGTAAAAACCCTTAAAGGAGAAGGAAAAGTAAAAACTAAGTAAGCTTTATCAGAAAGGTCTATGTAAATACAGCCATAAGCACTCATAGAAATGGCGTACTGAGTCCTCTATCAAAAGAAACACAGGATTTCTTGTCTCCTTTTTTGTAAACATGTTGTTTGGGTGTCTGACTTCCTCTCTCAGAAAATCCTTCATTCCCAGGGCCAAAATCTGTGCAGCTCTCTCCTCGCTCCCCTCTCCTGCTCCCCCTCCCACTAGAATGCTAAGAACTCCCTCCCCCCTCCCTTAGGGATGTGTGATCTGAGCTATAACAGCTAGAGCTGCAGCAGGAAGCTACTTAAAATGTCAGCTGCTATCTTGAGCAAATGGAGAAAGCTTCTAGGGCTCTTTAATCAGGTATGGTTATGCTTTTTGCAGAATAAATATATTGTTCTAGGTGGCACTAAAATGGGTTTCCTTCTCCTTTAAAATAATTATGCAGGGTTAATTTGCCTTTATGAAAATTCACATGACCATTGTTTTCTTGCACACAAACATACTCTTTCAAGCTGATTCAAGAACATTATAGACCAAATCATTTCTCTACTGTACAGTAAATTACAAGATCCTATTTCTTGACAACTTTAAAATGTTAAACTTTACTCAGACTTTTCCAGTTTTTGTCCTTTCCTGCTTTTTCCTCTTTCCTGTAACATACAGCAATTCCCCCATGTCCTACAAAATGTTAGAATGGATTGCAATCATCTATAATTTCCATGAGCATAGTAGTATCCTTTTACTCTTAGAAATTATGTGTGTGCCTCAAAACATTTGTGGGTATGTATAATGTGGGTGATGTTAAAAGGTAGTTGGTGAGCTAATAGATTCTATTAGGATTTACATGGATGTTGGTAAGAGTTTATGTTTAATAACAGAAGGGTGCAATTGCCCCTGTGTTTATTAAAGAAGAACTAAAGCCTAACTAAAGAAGTAGGGCAGAAATGTTGTACATTATGTTTTGTGCTTCTGTACCAGCCCAAGCCAACCACAGCCCTTTAGCAGGGAAAATCTTTGCCTCTACAGATGCCCCCAGTAGCTCCCCATCTTCTTTTCTACTGCTACCCTGCTCATACTCTGTGCTGCTGTCAGTTACTGAGATTAGGGACTGACTCAAAATATACTGCATAAATATATATAAATGTAACAGTAAAAAGCGTATTAGTAATTCATTCAGATTCACATTACATGACAGATGTAAAACCAGGGAATTTCTCAACAGTTGCTCAGACCACCCTCAGCATGTGCACTCTCCCGGACAGTTCCAGGGGGGAGGGAACAGAATCCAAGATGGGGAGCTCCTGTGACAACTGTAACAACTTATATCATTACTACTATAGAGAAGCTGAAACTTTAAGCCAGTGCAGTCAGTTTATAATATAAAATATGGTATTTCTAGCCATATTAACTTTTAGGGTTTAGTTCTCCTTTAAAGGGGACATGTTACTCATACATAAAATTCTGTATAATAAAAGCCCTTCTCAAATTAAGCATGAAACCCAAAGTTTTTTTTTTATTAACACATCCATACCCATTATAAAGGCATTTAAAAATCCCAACTGTCAATCATATATCGCCTTCCCTGCCTCTAGGCAAAGAGGTGGGGCAGACAATAACTTTAGTTTTCCATTCAGCACTTCCTAAATGTCACTGTACTTCTCACTTTTCCCCTCCCTCCTGATCATCTAACTATGTAGCCAGTGCATCGGTATGGGCATCTGATCCTCCATTCTATCACATAAACAAGATTTTGGCATGATACAAAGCTTGCCTTATTAACACTGTCCACAAAATAGCACCTGCCTGCTTGCTGTGATTGAGTAATTCCAAGATTGAAAGAAACAAGATTTCTATTATTTATATAGTGTAAGTGAAGTTTATTTTGCTCAACTAACATGAAAATAAATTTGGAATAATTTCTTAGGGTGACATGAAAACATTAATCAAGCCATTTGAATGGGTTAATTAATGATTGCAGTGTTCACATGCTGTCTACAATACAAATTCAAGTTTGCAGAATAGTGTATTTTCACTGAAACATATATGCCACCATTGCTCTTATGGTGGCAAATGGTGCCTATTATCATTTAATGCCAACATATATGCCACTATCATAAAATTTCAGCTTTAAAAAATTACCTCTGTACACAACTGACAAATTACGTTTGTCATATTGTTCCATGAGCAGCAGTATACTGACAAAATGGTAATCAAATCATGATAATGCCATGTTGTATGCTGCACTGTGCTGAAACAGACTTTGTTAGGAGAGAGAAGAAATTATGAATTTAATGGAATTAATGTCTAGGAAAACTGGCTAACAGCCACAATCCATTACTCCTCCTAAAAATCTAGGTGTGTCTTCGTTCATTAAATGTCTTTTGGTCATGTGCTTTTCAGAGCTAGCCAATATACATAGAAGAAAAGCCAACCCAAACCTGCATTTGCCAAACTTTGTAAATATCAAATGACACACTTTAATATATCAGTCACTATGTCCAAATAAACCTCTGGAAAGGTTAACCCCACCTATTCATATGTGTGTGAAATAACTCAGCCTAATAGTTGCAGTACATTATTGACAGGCATATTACTAGACGGAGAACATCTTGGCACATTTAGCTCCATGACATAATACAGAAATAACAATGTACTAGACGATTATTTTTCTAACCTGCCTGTTGGTTTTGGCTTTTTCCTTGTGATCTAATCTTAGTACACCTCAATATGTAACCTCTAGAGTCATCAGTTTATAGTCATTACATTTGTTAGATGACCAATTATACTTTTATGAGTGGAATAACTGATACAAAAATACATGCTAAGTATTCAAGTGTCTGTTCCTTGTCCAAGCCCTAAGCATATCATGATGTCTAGTCTCTGTAAGTGCTGTTGCTACTGCTATTATGTTTCAGGCATCTTTATGTATAGCTATATTTCATTACTATAACAAAGTCCCTATAGACAAACCACTCACATCATAGCAAGATATCTCACAAGACGATACCTACACTCTGAAAATAAATAATTTGCATTTTTCCGCCATCCTCCCCCTTCTTCTCAGTTACATCATCAGATTGGCAGTACAAAAGGACTACCAAGAAGACATGTTACAAATAATACATATACTACCATAATACAAATGGGTTGTCTCTTGTCACAACCCACCAACCTAGAGCGTACCAGACAAGTCCCACTAAAATTGCATACAACAATTTTATGTGAGGTTAGATTAATACATAATAACTCACCCACTTTCTATTCATTCCTATGGGAGTTTTAAAGCGTATTTATCAAATTGTGGATAACTTTCACTTATTTATGTATTAAGCTTTAAACTCACATTTTGACAAATGTGCCTCTTAATCAGCACTAATTGTTGCTGTGGTTACTTTGGGTTGAAACTTGCTTGACTTTCAAGAGAAAAAAGTAAAAAAAAAAAATTCTTGAAGTAAAATTTGAGAGCAAATCAAAAGGGACACTGAGCCTTATTTGCTAACTGTTATGTAACTTTGTACTGGTGCATTAACAATGGCATTTAAACTTTGGCAATTTTTTTTTTTTTGGCATTTAAACTTTGTTTTTTACTAGATCCCCCCCCCCCCCCCCCCCCCTTAGTATATATTTGTCCTTTTGATCATTTTGATAAAGTGAAATAATAAAAGCAGGAAACATGAGTTGTTGTTTTTTTTTTTTTGCTGAATATTTCTTTTCTGTGGATTCTGAGGACCTACGTTTGTCCAGACAAGGGATTATTCCATAATTTGGATCACCACACTTTGTCTACTAAAAAGTCATTTAAACATTAAATAAACCCGATAGGATTGTTTTGCCTGCAGTAAGGAGTCATTTTATTTTTACAGAGAAAAGGAAGTCATTTTTAAAAATGTTAATTATTTCATTAAAATAGAATCTGTTGGAGATGGCCTTCCTGTAGTTCAATGCTTTCTGGAAAACAGTTTCTGGATCACGGATCCCATACCTGTACTATTTTGTAAATTGTTGTACAGTATATTTCTTAATTTTGTGAATGGGTAGAAAACTTAAATATATGTTCTGTCTAAGTTTATATACTTGATTCCACCATTCTTTTCACCATTTGCATTTGACAAGATGATAGATAATGATTTAAAGCCTCTAATAACATTTCATTTGTGGCTACTCAAATGGTGTTTAAGTGTATTTAAGTTGTCAGTACCAAAGAGATTAAATGGAGGCACATTCCATACTTTCTAAACTTGGTGAGCAACAAAGGGTTGCTTCCTCATTTGTCAGTGAATACTGACAGATCCAAAGAGAAGGTTGAAGACATGTTTTGTGTTCCTTTCATGTTTTTCATTTTTTTCCCTTTTTTCTGAAGAACAGTTTTTTACATTAGATCAGAGATAACCAACCCTCAAGGCCAAGGGTAACTATAAATTCCAGCAACCCTCGGCCATAACATCATGAAAACTGATCAAGTTTTTTCTGACATTTTTTGCAGATAATGACTAACTTACTAAACATATTTAAATGTATATATTTTAAATTAAATTTTCAGATGGAGAAGGCTTTATCTAACTGATTATTCTATTCTTCTACTATTCTAAACCTTCTAAATAATGGTATTTGACAGATCAAACATTAATAAATCACAAGTTATTTTCCAAAAACTCAAATTTTTAAAAAAAATTTCAAAAAGTTTTCAAAATCTTATTGCCATACCACTTTGCAATATGAATTTCTCAAATATAACGCAAAACCAAGACAGGCATACTGTGAGAGACAAAGATGGGCAAAATAACTACAGAATTTATTGACACTGTGTGCATAACTTATAAGGATCATCCAGAAATATATAGGCAGCAGCCTATATGGTTTACCCCATATCATGTTAAAGTACTCTGACAATGAACAACATGCTAAGGGGTACATTTACAAAAGCACAAACGCTCGGAGTGTTCATTTGAACGCTTCGAGCATATTTTCTCCAAATTTTTCAGGCATCCGCACGACTTTTCGTACGCCACACAACTTTTTTGTGCTTGCACGAAAAAATCGGAAAGGTGTTACCGCTGTTTAGAATTGTACGGTACAAAAATTTTGTGACTTTTGGATCGCCAATACAATATTATCGTGACTAATGCGATTTTTTCGTAAGCATTTTCGTGATATTTGCGATCTTCAGAAATTTTCGTTTCCAATCCGAATTTTTCCCATTCGGGATTCGAACTCTGTTTTTAAGCCAATTCATAAAGTCATTAAAAGAGACATATCTTTGTAGCACTGGGCTATGTATACGCAATGAAAAATTCAATGTACAGGTTATTTTCTATAATATATAAGCATAACATACAAGAATATTAGAAGAAAGCTAAAATACACTTACTTTGCTCAGGTTTACCAGTATCCTTGCACAATCAGAGTACACAGGTCGCTAGTTTATACTCTGTATGATCAGTGTTCTAATATTATAGAATATTTAGCACTATTTTTATTCCTTTACTGTAACCAGACCATAACTATTCTCTAATTAGCAATAATGGCATTCTAATTTTCTATTACACTAAATATGTAGCCCTGACTCTTCAAATAGCTTTAGTAACAAGACTTTGACACTTCTTTTTCCAAAAACTGAGTTTGTCACAAACCTCCACACTTTAATAACACAAAGTATTTACAGGTAGGGAATATAAATATATTTTTTTGAATTTATTTTTTTTATGTATTTCCTTTGTCCCTGTAATAATAAAATAATATCTTGTACTTGATGTCAACTGAGCTGCACGGATGTTTAATGTTTAAATGTTTTTTACTAGACTTGTGGTATATAGATCCAAATTATGGAGAAACCCCTTATTCAGAAAACATACCAAAAATATAATGAGAAATATGCACTGCGTAGCATAACATTTTTATGAATTTGTTGCATAATTACAAACAACATGAAACACCAGATGCTTAGACTGGAGCTCTAGAAGAGAGAGAAGTACATGTATTTAGAAACCATTGATTTGGCTTCAATGTAAAAAGCACCAGAAAGAAAATAAGAAAGCACTTTGCTAAATGAGGTAAAGATTTTTGACATCAAGCAAATGAAAGGAACGATAAATTAAAGGATTGACTGTATTTATAACAGGAATACTTTTTTTCCTGCCCTTTTTCCTAAAGGATCATTTACTCAAGTGTAGTGTACAAACTGAAAATTCAGACCAATCCGCCAGCATAAATGCTGCGGCAAGGGGGCGTTTTGATGAATCGGTCACGATCGTGCACATGTCAATATGCACTTGTGTTTAATTTGGATGCAGCAGTGATGAACAAAACTCTTCCTAAATAAACCTAAAATCCATAAATGAGCCATTAATTAAAGATTTCATATAGCTCCTTCAGCTAATTATAAGTGATATAACATTTTAATATTTAATAACTGGTTTTCGTTGTGACAACCAAATACTGCTCCTTATTAAGTACAAAATTTAGATCCTTTTCTAGTGTGAAATAGAGTGCGTGCAGCAGATTGGAAAGTTATTTTCCATGTTGGCACCTAGATGTTCCCATACTGTTAGTAAATAAAGACCTATTTGAATTCTAAGACCATAAAACTTCACAAAGCATGGCCTATGACAATTCACACCAGTGAAAAAGCCAAGAATTGTTACAGTTTTAGTTTGCAAGTGCTATTTTCTCAAGCAAGCTGTCCATAATATTTTTATAACACTGTGGAGCTCTTTGTTGTTCCAGAAGAGAGATATAAGTCATTGTAGACAGTGTAAACCAGTGTTTCCTTTGGTCATATTCTGAAACAAGAGTAGCTGTCTGAGTATATTTATTGTCTGTGCAACTCTAAAAATCAGGGATGATGAGAAGGTTCCCGTAAATGTTACTTATTAAACTGTATATGGGGTAACTTAGGGACAAACAAAAGCTGAGAGGAAACATTTGATAGATTCTATCATCTAAGTATTCCTACACATGAAATTAATCAAGGTTGGTAGTGGAATTTATACCTACTAGAGGCTTACACACAGAAATACTGCACAGATTCATAGCAATTTAGTGCTAAGATGTTACAAAGTTATATTATGTTGCAGTTATCAACTTATTATGTTGCCTATTGGCTATTGGCTGATGTAACAGGGTATGCATGTCTAGTAAGGAGCAGCAGTGATCTGTTTTCTTAGTCATGTCAAGGCTTGGGACACTTGGGATTGGGGCGGACAAAATGAGAGAAAAGGAATTGCATGATCTTTTTCTTTCAAAGAAAAGTGTATTCATCCTGCACAACTTCCTATAGAGTTTAATTATCCTGAAAAATGTATCCTACTTACATTGCCAGTATAGAGCTTTTGTTTTTATTCTTTTGCATTATTCATCCACTCTCAATTTCACTGGAAATTATGTCACAAAACAATCTGGATTCCTTTTTGACAGGAAAGGCATGTAAAAAACAAGAATTAAACCTCTTCATTGAGAAAGAGAGAATGAATTCAATTCAAAACTAAAGGGAAGTGAGTAGCATGTTATTTCTAGACTAAAATAAAAAGTGCTTTATTTTATTTCTTTTAGTTCTTTAAATAAGAATCTATTTTCTATAGCCCCCTACTAAACCACTAAATGTATCTGTAGAAGTCACCAAACACAGAAGTACCTACAAAATGAATAGTTCTATGTAAACGGACTACATTATGTGCTGGGCTGCTTGTTCCACAGGGACAAATTAAATAAACAGTAGCATTGTGACTTGTACTTGCTTTCTTAGGAACATGGAGGATGATAATAATATGCTGACGTATAGTTAAGGACTTAAACTAAAAACCTTTATGCGCTGAAAATCATTATAATGCAATGTACCTGACAGCTATGTTATGGTATGCAGCATAATTCAATGGAGTAAAGTTGTTGCTCTTTCACCTTTTCTGGAAAAAATTTGTAAGAGTTAAAACTGACTTGCTTAGAAGCTGCCTCCATAAACAGGCCGTCTGAGAAATTACTACTAGTGTACAGATCTTTGTAACTTAAAGGAAAACTATACTCCCTAACAATGTCCTTCCAGTTTGTGCCTGTATGTTACCCAACCACTCAGATTGTAAGCTCTACGGGGCAGGGACCTCCTTCCTACTGTGTCTCATACCACATGGCACTTACAGTATATATATATATATATACATATATGTATTTATTGTATTTATTTATTATATCACTCGTCCTCCCTGTGTGTAATTTTGTATTCTATAAGACTGTACAGTGCTGCGTACCCTTGTGGCGCTTTATAAATAAAGTTATACATACATACATGTAGGTCTCTATAAAAATATATTGCATAAAACAGCTCATATGTAAAACTCTGCTTCATCTAAATAAGCTATTTTCATAAAAATAGTAGTAATACTAAAAAAATAATAAGTAATAAGTCAAGTCAACTGTATTTGCTGTGTTTTTTCTTGAAGACATTTCACCCAACTGGCTTTCAGAATTCAGAAAGCCAGTCTGATGATTGGCAAAACATTTTCAAGAAAAAACATAGCAAGTCCAGTTGATTTGACTTATTGCTACAGAAATTTTTAGTAGTATGTGCCATTGGGTACTCCTAAATAGAAAATTGCTATTTTAAAAATTATGGGCCGCCTCCTGGGATCATAGGATTCACAGTGCACGCAAACAAGCCAAGGGCACACACACATATTAGGGCACCTCAACCAATGAATGGACAGAAGGCTATATTTACTGATTCCAGTTTGGTAGGATACTTTAATAGGTCACTTAATATGATATAATCTGTTGGTTAAGTATTCATTCCGGGTAGTGATAAGCGAATCTGTCCCATTTCGCTTGGCTGAAAAATTTGTGAAACTTTAAAAAAAAAATTTACACGCATTATTTTTTTCGACACATGTAACATTTTTTTTGTCATGCAGCAAATTTTTCTGCATTCAGAAAAACAATCCATTAATAGCAAAACGCATAAATTCACCACGAATCCATGCCTACCGAAATAGTTCACTAGTCACAAATTCAGGGCATAGTTTTCCTTCAGAATGTTATTGAGGGTCAAACTAGTATTACACTAGAGAGAGTGAAGGTAATGCTATTGGTGCAGCTTATCATCCAATCTGAAGAAAAAGCAGAAAAAGCATGCTGTTTTTTAGCAGAAAGACATTAATGGTCATTTTAAAAAATGGATGCTGTCGGTACATAAGAAACAAAGCAGAAATGCAAAAATGTTTCAAGGTCAGTAGTCTGTGCCAAGATGAAATTTTATCCTGCCTCCACTGGGGGCGATACACAAACATAATCCCCTTTTTCATCTCTAAATGTTTTTTGATCAAGATAAAGCTTGCGGAGTGCATGTTGAAAGTTAAGCTTAGTGTAAATTATGTTCATTAAAGGAGAACGCTTTCATCAGTAGATTTTGGGTTCATGTTAAATCTCTTTTCTGCTTAGCGAAGTTTACAGGAATTCAAAATTGCTTTTATGTGGTGTTCAGTGTTTAAAGCAAATGTAATAGAAGGGGATCAGAGCTGGTTAGGTTCACTCAGAATGCATTAGGGATATTGATATACTGCTTGGGTTAATTCCCAAAACATTGGGTTAATGAGAATATTTTAGCTCCTTATTATTTGTATATGCATTAAATGTAAACAGGAAACATAATCACTAAAGGGGGTTAATTATTCACTTATATTTCAAATTCAATGAAAAAGATGCAATAAATGCTCAATTTTAGCTTCTGCCCAGAAACAACTTTAAAATGCATAAATATATAAAGTACAGAGAGAAAACTTGGTCACATAGCTACTGAAGGTGAGTACTTAACTTTTCTTTTTAATATACAGGGTTTTTTCATATATTTGTGTTGTGCTGCTCTTTAAAACCTAGCAACAATATTTCCCATTTCATTAATCTACAATACTAAAGAGAAATAAAGGAGATATCAAAGCACATTTTGGTAACACTTTTTGGGACACTTTTCACTCATTTTAAAATTGATATTGCAATTCCTTAAAAAGTGACCTAATATATTATGGTGGGGCAAGGTGCTAAGTGCAAAAAAAATGTGTTTCTCTTGCCCCACTGATATTATCAGCTTGCACCCATATGTATATCCTTTGCACTAACAAAATAAAGTGGAAGGAGTCATTCTTAAAGGCTTTCAGAATCTGCCATCACAACATCACCCATTAGTGCATTCCATAGTCTTACTGCCCATACCATGAAGAGGAGTGAGAAAAAAATTTGCAATTGGACTAAATAATTTTAGAGTGGCGATTACACCTTTGCTAGTGCTAATTGCCATCTGAGCATAATTGGTTAGGCACAAGACAATTTGACCCCATTGACCCATCTTGCAGAGGGATTCATGGAATGAAGGTTCCCCTGCACAAATAGGCACACTTGATTCATGATTCAGAACAGGAGAAAGTCTTGACTATTGAAACCATAGGAATGTACAAGAATTGTCTTTGGCACAAAGAACTTGAATGGAGTCAACTCATGCAATGACTATGTTTTTGCACAAGCTCAAGTGCAGTGTAAAGGTGTTTTGATAGTGATAGATACTGCTAGATAGCTAGTGGCACATAGGATGTCTAAATTACTGCTGCCTTCAAATGGAGAACAAAACACCATGGTCTAATTGCCACTTCTTTGCGTGTGTAGTATTAATAATAATGGTGGTACCAGACAGAGAGAAGTGTTTTGATTACCCCAGTGTTTTGTGCTCTTGCCGTTTCTCCATCATGCAAAAGTCACTCTATGTGCATACAAAGCACTACAGTGGCCTCAAAGAGACACATAGATCAACTTCCAGACAGATTCAAGCTGACCTTCAGATTAGGGGAGTAAATAGGTATGGTTAGGGTGAACGTTTGGCTTGGGATGTGGGCATTAGTAATAAGAGGAATGGTGGGAACAGAAGATACGGTATCTAATCAGATTGTGTCCCCTGCTGTATAATGACTATTCTTCCTTAATTATAGAAATAGCACTGATTTTTCACTAGCACATAGCTAGTTATCACTCCTTCAACTAACTCTGTTGCCTTCAACTAACTCTGTTGCTGTCACTATAAACGTGGGTTTGGTCTATTATAATAAATCATTTTTCCACATAAAAAAAAACAGTTATACATTGTAAAATGTATGGTATTATAAACTGTATTGATTTTCAAATAGAGATATACACCCTTTATTTTTATGATAAATACATGTTTAAAACACATTTCAACATTTTATTGAGCTATACACAGACATGGTGAAATGCTGAATCAAAATTAATACCTTTCAACGTCTGACAAAATACCGCATAACTGCTGCTTGCTGGCATTTAACCACCTTATACATTTAAAAGAGTTGCCACTTTTATATATATATATATATATATATATATAACTGGAGAGACCACCGGCACTCATGAGAAAAGTGTTGAAATTGCCTGGGTGCAGAGTTCAAACAAAGGTACACAGGGAGAAAAACGAAAGCCGCACTCGCAGGACTTATGAAGAACAAAAAAATTTTTATTTTGTTGCCAAAAAGTGAACTAACGTTTCGGCTGTAACACCAGCCTTTTGCCGAAACGTTAGTTCACTTTTTGGCAACAAAATTTTTGTTCTTCATAAGTCCTGCGAGTGCGGCTTTCGTTTTTCTCCCTATATATACAGTATATATATATATATATATATATATATATATATATATATTATCTTATTTAATTTCAAAAATAAATTTTGTTTTTTCTTCTTTGGCGCCCATAATGATCTTCTGTAGTGAAGGCTCATTGAGATAAATGTTCCAGTGTCCTTTTCCATTGCTATTTATGGTTTAAACTTTCCTAGGAAGATGAAGAATGCTAGTGATTGCCTGAAGTGAGTGATTTATTGTGGAACAATATAACAATAAAAACATTTAGTTCAGTAAAATGCAAGTTTATGCCACATTACCTAGTCAATAAATTTATTTGACTAAAGGCAGATGGACACAAGAAGCCTTTGATTCATCTTTTTATAATTTATCTCTCAACAGAATAGTTTGTCCTGAGTAATTTAACCCTGTAGTAAAACTTGCATTAAGCGAACATTAAGTAAAAACATTCATTTACGTTAATAAGGCCTTTCTGAATCAACTCATGCCAAACTATAGAGTTCTACGAATGTGGTTATTAGATATAAAGAATGAGCGCTAGAATGTTTTTGGACCCACTGCTAATAAAACATAGTAATATATGAGCAAAAAGAGTGTTCCACAAACACTAGTTTGATTATGCAATATCCCAGAAGGGCAATAATTTTGATGACACCAAAAGAAAGCATATTAATTAAGCATATTAATTGTTTTCTGTCCATTATGTGCTATAATTTTATAATTAAACTTACCATACTTGGAGACCAATTAAACCTATCCACGTAGCAAAGTTTTCTTACCTGTGCATCAGAAATCACTATCCAGTATAGACAGTTGACTAACCAATTGTGGCCATAATTAATGCAATATGTGAACTGGAAAATCTTTCCCCTGGTGTTATGGGTAGAGTATATTAAATACCCAGCCTGCAATAGCAAGTACTTCATCTAGTATGAACACCTACACTGTACAAGGAAGGTCCTTGCCTCTCTACACTTGCTACTGTCAACTTACATACCCTAAAGACATGTTGCTCCTGAAATATCTTTACTTTTTCAACATGTTTATTAGGTTTTCATAAACAGGCAGAGAAAAACAATGTGTTAAATACAAAACTAATATCAGTACATGTATGAAGATTACTAATACAGCAAATAAACTATAAAACAAGCTAAAAAGAATAGTTATACCAAATAAAGTATATGAATAGGACAAAAAGTCCATCAACGTAAACATACATTATACTTAACTTACCTGTAGTGAAATACCAGATGCTTTTTGAAGATAAAATGCTTTTTTAAAATAAATGCTTTTTAGTGAATAGTTGTTACCTAATATCAAACATCAAGAAAACCTTTACAAAGATCCCTGTTAAAAAATAAATAAATAAAAGAACAGAATATAGTGTTTGTTTTTCAATCAAAATCAAAGAAGACATCATTACAAAGAAGACATAGTTGTTACATTCTTCTCATTTCAATAAAGAAATATCAATTTTCTCAAAGTTGCCACAAACTGATGGAGTAAATTCAATAGGTCTATATTATGGCTCATGCTCCAATCATGCTTTAGAAAAATGTTGTTGTTTAGAATATCTAATAATGAAAACATAGACTGGCATTTAATTTTCATTTTTTAATTATAGGAAAGATATTTCTCTAATTTTCCCCGTAGCTGACAAATTTTCTGGTTCTGCATTGAGCCTTATAATGGACTGATACAAAAGTAGTGAGATTTAATGTTTCTTTAAATTTTCACTGGCGACTTATGATTGTACACTTTATAAAGGGCACACAAGGGCATGAAACATGTTGTGTAAGGCATTACAATAAACAGCTAATTGCAAGGATATAGTTTCTTCTGAGGTTCCTCCGCTAATGTCTTTTGATTCGGTGTTACGAATGGAAAGTCTGCAAGGCTGTGTGCTGAGTGCCTATTTGATTGATTGTTGATTAGTTTAGTTCTGACATGGGATGAGGATTCCATGGGAGAAAGTTAAATACACTACTTGTTATGGACCATGTTATGTGACCATGTGTATTTTTTGGTATAGGGATGGCAAGTTAACCCTCAGAATTTTCATAATTGTCTGAAGAAAATGGGATTTTACTTACAGTTATTAAACCTTTAAAACTACTGGCTGGGAGTTACTTTGTGATTTGCATGATACCATATGACTACTCTTATTTGTATTAATCAGCAAGGGGTTGTCAATAGAAACATCTGTCACAGCAGCATCTGGGAGACTCCAAAGTATGGAGGGCCTCATAATGGTCAAACATTAATGCATTATTATATACATATAATTATCTGTATAACAGGAAAAGTAGTGTTGATTAAGATTCATTATTAACAACTTGTCAAGGATTAAATTGCTGTCTAATCTTATGGAGGTACAAGTATTTTTACTATCATATCTGTATTTCTATCACTACTTTCTCTTGAGTTACTACTGGAGGTTAGGCTTATAAGACACATGATAATAATAACCTTTGTGTGATTAAATGCTGTGCATTTTTGTATTTCTAAGGAAAAAAAACAGTTGTTCCGGTAATAGCGATCTTTCCTTGCCACAGTAAACCCTTATTGTTAGTGTTTTTGTAAAATTAACTACTTCCCCTTCCCCAACAGCAGTGAGGGATGCAATTATTATTTTTGTGGATTTTCTTGTTGATTTTTGTATTCCCAACCCAGTACCTATGATTTTAAAAGTTTAGTGTAGAACCCCTATCAATATATAAGGTTTGAGGTCATAGGCAAGAATGAGGGTATATTTTTATTAGAGAATGCTCTTTGATGCTTCATGCAGATTTTGTCACTCCATGTTTTATACAGTCTATTTCCAAAGCAGAGGACTATGACATACCAAACATAAAGGAGCTAAGCTTGCATTATTGATGGCTGATTTAGAGACAGAGGTGCAAAATGACACCTATGCAGTTGGCAATAGCAACCAATTAGCAATTATTTTTGATTTGAACAGTCTTCTATAAATTAGAAAAAGTAATGTAGTTTGACCAAATCATTGTATATTGGGGAGGGAAAACCACAAAATATGAAAAATGCCTTTCTGTTGCAAGCTATATCACATTGTGTATATGGGTCTGGTCAGGAGATCCCCCATACTTGCAATTTGATATGGAGCATTAAAATTATTTTGAGACTGGTTGTTACAAAATATAAACAAAAGAACTAGATGTTACTGCCTGTCACGCCATGGACCAACCATGGACATGGCTTTATCGATAGTATACTTTAGTTCACAATGATGATATGAAGTGATATGATGTGTTTGATATAAAAATAAATATATATAATATAATTTCATGTACTCATTACGTCACTCAAAAAACATAACTGCAACAATTAATACACTTTAAAAAAACACAAATATAGCAAACATGTTTCTGCTTTGAAGTATTTACAGCCATGTTGTAACTAAAACATGGTCACATTTTACTTCCTGCTATAAAAGTACAATTTCTGTAAACTGGAGAGTACTTTCTTTTGGTAAGAATAGGTGC